>NW_027150651.1:2021712-2621712 GCF_020800215.1 Phytophthora ramorum
AGGTGACGTTATCGATCCGACGCCTAAGGCTGCGGTCCCTCAATCCCTTCGCTTCACCAAAGCTAAATGAAATTCATAATGCCAATACATACAAGTCATACACGGAAGTCAGTCTTACGAGCTAGCAATACGAACAGAGTGAGGATGAAGTCGCAGAGCGTGTAGTAGATACGTAGCATGGGCCGTGTTGCACTCAGAATCGGACCGTGAGACGAGTACGAGGTTATCAAGCAGCGCGTAGCGGTGGGTGCGGGCGTGGTGAAGCTCGGGCGCGTGTGTCGGTTGTGGCTGTGGCGGTATGGGTGTATTTTGGTGTGGGTGGTGTGGCATGTGGTTTGCCGGTCGTATAGCTCAGTCGGTAGATCAACAAATTACATTACACTTAGGAGTTTGAGTGTGCAATGAGCACTGCTAACCCACCTATCAATAAACTAATTACTCACTTTGTAGGATGGTCGAGTTGCCGAAGTATTTCCGATGATAAGTCGGGCTTGACGTGAAGGCACATGGTCGAAGTGCCTTGATCCTTGTTGCGAACACTTAGTCGTGTGCTGGTGTCATGTTGCTTGTGTTGTCTTGTCCGTCGTCGCGTGGATGTTTGCGGTGGCGGTTGGCTTCATCATGGTCGAGATGGCGCTTATGATGGCGTCCAATGGGGGGTTCAACACCGATTTCACCCGTGAAGACGAAGCGGTAGACCCCTGTGACTTGAATCAGGAAGCTCTTGGCCTCAGTGGCGGGAATCCAAGCGCCTTCATCGAAGACTTGGTAGAACCCTCCTGCCATGACTTCCATGGCCATGCAATGGCGAGCATGTCCGCTGATGAAGCAGTCCACGAAATACTTACCGATACCAAGATGGAGTCGGAAGAGTCCGCTGACGCCTTTGCCATTGCCCTTGTAAAAACTGTTCCGTTTGGACACGTATCCGGCGTGCACATGCGGCTCCGGCATCCGTGATCGGATGTATCGAAGTAGTGCACCGACCTTGGCCATGCTGATACCTGCGTTCTTGTCAAAGTGGTTCATGCTGAGGAAGTCCGTCCAGACTTCTTTCGTGATGGGGGCCGAGCGACCTGACGCCTCAAACAAGGCGTTGATCGCGGCCACCGCACAGTCGTTGTTCGGCGAGGCGCGCATGAGGTTCCAGCCGGTCTGGGTGCCTCGGTAGTACCGTTCAAAGGGTTGCGTCTCGCGCTTGTTGATGTCGATCCAGTCATCCACGATCTTGCAGTTTTCTTCGAGGTTGTCTCGGATCATGGCTTCTCGCGGATTCCACCATTCCGAGCCGTCCATGTAGCGGATCTGATACCAGTAGCCGAGACCGTCCAGATGCACGCGATCGTGTACGATTTCGATGGGGTAGCTCTCGTCCGACATCGTCTTGAGCCCTTTCTCGAAGTCGCGTACTTCTTCTTCCGTGTGTTGTCCAGCGGCGCGGAACGCAGCAATCTGTGCCTGCAATTCAGCACTGAAGGGTACGTCTGCGTCTTCGCTGGCATCCGCAGCTGGTGAAGTCATGCCGGCGTCAACGTCGGCGGCAGGTTGAGTCGACTTAGTTGCAGAGCGATGCGAGCGACGGCGTTCGCGATGCGTCTTGCGCGCTGTTTGGTGATGACGGTGCTCACCCATCATCTCCTTGTTCTGTTTGCGTACTTGCCGAAGATGTTCGCGGCGGTGTTGCTCCTTCTCCTCCTTGCGGCGGAGTTCGGCTTCCTCCGCGTTGAGCTCTGCGGCAGCTTGAATGGATGCTTCGTCCTTCTTGGCCTGAGCCGCCATATATTCGTCGAAGGTCATGTCTTCGGCTGGCTTCTCGGCTGGCTTGTCTTCGTCATTTTGTTGCGAAGCGGATGTACTGCTTGGATGGGAGTCGTCCGTCGCTCCTTGAGAGGGGGCGTCGTCGACCGCCTCCATGGCAGCGAGAGCGTCGACATGTTCGGTTTCAGCGTACTGTACCAGTGTCTCGAAAGCGGCAACTGGATCAGTAACGCTTGATGTCGAGGTCGACGGGTTCAGAATGTTGGCGAGGCTGGTGGCGATGCTGTCAATGTCCTCGTCAGCCATCTCCGCACAGCTGAAGGCGGGGGCTGTAGTCGAGTCCGGTTCGGGCGAGCCTGGAGTGGCTGGTGTAGCCATGTCCAGCGTAGGCGAGTTCGGGGTGGCGAGTGTAGCCCTTTCCCCCCCCCCCCGGAGTGTGTGGAGCACTTGGAACAACTCCACCTAGGCCGCTAGTGTCCACAGCCTCCTTCTCAACCAGTGGGCTAGCGAATGAATTAACAGACGCAACGGCACTCGGACTGGTCGAGGGTTGGAGGGATGCGGGCGGTGCAGCGCTGGGCGGAGCCATGTCCGTGGGTGGGGCTCGCAGGGTGCTGGGTGTAGCCATGTCTGGCGTGGGGTGGGGTCTTGGTCTGGGAAGAGATGTGAGCTCGAGCTGGCAAATTGCCGAATGAGGCTCTGCCGGCTCAGGGACCGATTCGGGACATAAAAACGTCATCTTTGTGACATGAAAATGGGTCATCCGGGGGACCCATTTTGGGTCGATTGGGTTCTGGAATGTATCTATTTGTGTATAAAAAGTACATTTGGGTACCCACTGGACCCAAATTCTGGAACATTCGAGAACTCCTGCTGGATTCCCGGGCCCTTCTATCGGCCCGTTTGTCCGGCCACATCACGAGGCTGGGTGAGTGCCCATTTCTGGCTGGGACTCGGGGCCACTCGTGTCTTCGGCTTCGAAGGGCGCGGTCACGGGCAGGCTGCCCAAAAGTGCTCGTAGCTGCACCTGCTTACGCGAGGAGTGCCGGAGCGCTTGCATGGCAGTCGCGCGCCATAGGGAGGCTACATGGAGGTCCACTAGAGCATGGACGTGGGCTTGTACGGTGATCAAATTCGGTTCATGATCGTGGAAACGGATGTCGTTCCGATGAGTCCAAAGACTGCGGAGCACTACCGTTCGCACAATGTGGAAGACAACAAAGAGGCAGTAGCCATATTCCTTCGTGGCACCCGGTGTAGGCACGATGCCTTCGAAGTAGACTATAGTGGCCCACTCAATTGGTGAATCCAGCCACTGTTGGAAGGCATCCAACCACTCCTTCCATACCTCAGTGGCGAATCCACAGATGCGATGTCGTCTCCAGAACTCAGTCGGTAGAGCACAGTGCTAATAACGCTGCGGTCCAGGGTTCGAGCCCTTGTATGACCATTTTGCTCTCTTTTGTCGTCTCCGTGGTGCAGCTGCGACGCTCGTTTTGCTGCTTCGGTGGCACTCGGCGACCTTCCGGGGCCGATGTGGCTTCGCACTCACGCATCCGCGCCTCCCCAAGATCGTTCTAGAAGTGGAGGAGGCCTGGATGGCTCCATCCGATGCGGCAGCGCGCATCTTCCCGGGTGGTCTTTCGCTCGACGTGGAACGCTTGGGTGCTCGCTGTGCGGCCTGTGGCGTCGGTGAGCGAGTGCACATGCGATTACAGCCGGCGAGAAGGTCGATACGAGGCGCCACGTTCGGATCGCGCTGGGCCGTGTTGCACTCAGAATCGGACCGTGAGACGAGTACGAGGTTATCAAGCAGCGCGTAGCGGTGGGTGCGGGCGTGGTGAAGCTCGGGCGCGTGTGTCGGTTGTGGCTGTGGCGGTATGGGTGTATTTTGGTGTGGGTGGTGTGGCATGTGGTTTGCCGGTCGTATAGCTCAGTCGGTAGAGCACAGTGCTAATAACGCTGCGGTCCAGGGTTCGAGCCCCTGTATGACCATTTTGCTCTCTTTTGTCGTCTCCGTGGTGCAGCTGCGACGCTCGTTTTGCTGCTTCGGTGGCACTCGGCGACCTTCCGGGGCCGATGTGGTTCGCACTCACGCATCCGCGCCTCCCCAAGATCGTTCTAGAAGTGGAGGAGGCCTGGATGGCTCCATCCGATGCGGCAGCGCGCATCTTCCCGGGTGGTCTTTCGCTCGACGTGGAACGCTTGGGTGCTCGCTGTGCGGCCTGTGGCGTCGGTGAGCGAGTGCACATGCGATTACAGCCGGCGAGAAGGTCGATACGAGGCGCCACGTTCGGATCGCGCTGGGCCGTGTTGCACTCAGAATCGGACCGTGAGACGAGTACGAGGTTATCAAGCAGCGCGTAGCGGTGGGTGCGGGCGTGGTGAAGCTCGGGCGCGTGTGTCGGTTGTGGCTGTGGCGGTATGGGTGTATTTTGGTGTGGGTGGTGTGGCATGTGGTTTGCCGGTCGTATAGCTCAGTCGGTAGAGCACAGTGCTAATAACGCTGCGGTCCAGGGTTCGAGCCCCTGTATGACCATTTTGCTCTCTTTTGTCGTCTCCGTGGTGCAGCTGCGACGCTCGTTTTGCTGCTTCGGTGGCACTCGGCGACCTTCCGGGGCCGATGTGGTTCGCACTCACGCATCCGCGCCTCCCCAAGATCGTTCTAGAAGTGGAGGAGGCCTGGATGGCTCCATCCGATGCGGCAGCGCGCATCTTCCCGGGTGGTCTTTCGCTCGACGTGGAACGCTTGGGTGCTCGCTGTGCGGCCTGTGGCGTCGGTGAGCGAGTGCACATGCGATTACAGCCGGCGAGAAGGTCGATACGAGGCGCCACGTTCGGATCGCGCTGGGCCGTGTTGCACTCAGAATCGGACCGTGAGACGAGTACGAGGTTATCAAGCAGCGCGTAGCGGTGGGTGCGGGCGTGGTGAAGCTCGGGCGCGTGTGTCGGTTGTGGCTGTGGCGGTATGGGTGTATTTTGGTGTGGGTGGTGTGGCATGTGGTTTGCCGGTCGTATAGCTCAGTCGGTAGAGCACAGTGCTAATAACGCTGCGGTCCAGGGTTCGAGCCCCTGTATGACCATTTTGCTCTCTTTTGTCGTCTCCGTGGTGCAGCTGCGACGCTCGTTTTGCTGCTTCGGTGGCACTCGGCGACCTTCCGGGGCCGATGTGGCTCGCACTCACGCATCCGCGCCTCCCCAAGATCGTTCTAGAAGTGGAGGAGGCCTGGATGGCTCCATCCGATGCGGCAGCGCGCATCTTCCCGGGTGGTCTTTCGCTCGACGTGGAACGCTTGGGTGCTCGCTGTGCGGCCTGTGGCGTCGGTGAGCGAGTGCACATGCGATTACAGCCGGCGAGAAGGTCGATACGAGGCGCCACGTTCGGATCGCGCTGGGCCGTGTTGCACTCAGAATCGGACCGTGAGACGAGTACGAGGTTATCAAGCAGCGCGTAGCGGTGGGTGCGGGCGTAGGTGAAGCTCGGGCGCGTGTGTCGGTTGTGGCTGTGGCGGTATGGGTGTATTTTGGTGTGGGTGGTGTGGCATGTGGTTTGCCGGTCGTATAGCTCAGTCGGTAGAGCACAGTGCTAATAACGCTGCGGTCCAGGGTTCGAGCCCCTGTATGACCATTTTGCTCTCTTTTGTCGTCTCCGTGGTGCAGCTGCGACGCTCGTTTTGCTGCTTCGGTGGCACTCGGCGACCTTCCGGGGCCGATGTGGCTCGCACTCACGCATCCGCGCCTCCCCAAGATCGTTCTAGAAGTGGAGGAGGCCTGGATGGCTCCATCCGATGCGGCAGCGCGCATCTTCCCGGGTGGTCTTTCGCTCGACGTGGAACGCTTGGGTGCTCGCTGTGCGGCCTGTGGCGTCGGTGAGCGAGTGCACATGCGATTACAGCCGGCGAGAAGGTCGATACGAGGCGCCACGTTCGGATCGCGCTGGGCCGTGTTGCACTCAGAATCGGACCGTGAGACGAGTACGAGGTTATCAAGCAGCGCGTAGCGGTGGGTGCGGGCGTGGTGAAGCTCGGGCGCGTGTGTCGGTTGTGGCTGTGGCGGTATGGGTGTATTTTGGTGTGGGTGGTGTGGCATGTGGTTTGCCGGTCGTATAGCTCAGTCGGTAGAGCACAGTGCTAATAACGCTGCGGTCCAGGGTTCGAGCCCCTGTATGACCATTTTGCTCTCTTTTGTCGTCTCCGTGGTGCAGCTGCGACGCTCGTTTTGCTGCTTCGGTGGCACTCGGCGACCTTCCGGGGCCGATGTGGTTCGCACTCACGCATCCGCGCCTCCCCAAGATCGTTCTAGAAGTGGAGGAGGCCTGGATGGCTCCATCCGATGCGGCAGCGCGCATCTTCCCGGGTGGTCTTTCGCTCGACGTGGAACGCTTGGGTGCTCGCTGTGCGGCCTGTGGCGTCGGTGAGCGAGTGCACATGCGATTACAGCCGGCGAGAAGGTCGATACGAGGCGCCACGTTCGGATCGCGCTGGGCCGTGTTGCACTCAGAATCGGACCGTGAGACGAGTACGAGGTTATCAAGCAGCGCGTAGCGGTGGGTGCGGGCGTGGTGAAGCTCGGGCGCGTGTGTCGGTTGTGGCTGTGGCGGTATGGGTGTATTTTGGTGTGGGTGGTGTGGCATGTGGTTTGCCGGTCGTATAGCTCAGTCGGTAGAGCACAGTGCTAATAACGCTGCGGTCCAGGGTTCGAGCCCCTGTATGACCATTTTGCTCTCTTTTGTCGTCTCCGTGGTGCAGCTGCGACGCTCGTTTTGCTGCTTCGGTGGCACTCGGCGACCTTCCGGGGCCGATGTGGCTTCGCACTCACGCATCCGCGCCTCCCCAAGATCGTTCTAGAAGTGGAGGAGGCCTGGATGGCTCCATCCGATGCGGCAGCGCGCATCTTCCCGGGTGGTCTTTCGCTCGACGTGGAACGCTTGGGTGCTCGCTGTGCGGCCTGTGGCGTCGGTGAGCGAGTGCACATGCGATTACAGCCGGCGAGAAGGTCGATACGAGGCGCCACGTTCGGATCGCGCTGGGCCGTGTTGCACTCAGAATCGGACCGTGAGACGAGTACGAGGTTATCAAGCAGCGCGTAGCGGTGGGTGCGGGCGTAGGTGAAGCTCGGGCGCGTGTGTCGGTTGTGGCTGTGGCGGTATGGGTGTATTTTGGTGTGGGTGGTGTGGCATGTGGTTTGCCGGTCGTATAGCTCAGTCGGTAGAGCACAGTGCTAATAACGCTGCGGTCCAGGGTTCGAGCGCCTGTATGACCATTTTGCTCTCTTTTGTCGTCTCCGTGGTGCAGCTGCGACGCTCGTTTTGCTGCTTCGGTGGCACTCGGCGACCTTCCGGGGCCGATGTGGTTCGCACTCACGCATCCGCGCCTCCCCAAGATCGTTCTAGAAGTGGAGGAGGCCTGGATGGCTCCATCCGATGCGGCAGCGCGCATCTTCCCGGGTGGTCTTTCGCTCGACGTGGAACGCTTGGGTGCTCGCTGTGCGGCCTGTGGCGTCGGTGAGCGAGTGCACATGCGATTACAGCCGGCGAGAAGGTCGATACGAGGCGCCACGTTCGGATCGCGCTGGGCCGTGTTGCACTCAGAATCGGACCGTGAGACGAGTACGAGGTTATCAAGCAGCGCGTAGCGGTGGGTGCGGGCGTGGTGAAGCTCGGGCGCGTGTGTCGGTTGTGGCTGTGGCGGTATGGGTGTATTTTGGTGTGGGTGGTGTGGCATGTGGTTTGCCGGTCGTATAGCTCAGTCGGTAGAGCACAGTGCTAATAACGCTGCGGTCCAGGGTTCGAGCCCCTGTATGACCATTTTGCTCTCTTTTGTCGTCTCCGTGGTGCAGCTGCGACGCTCGTTTTGCTGCTTCGGTGGCACTCGGCGACCTTCCGGGGCCGATGTGGTTCGCACTCACGCATCCGCGCCTCCCCAAGATCGTTCTAGAAGTGGAGGAGGCCTGGATGGCTCCATCCGATGCGGCAGCGCGCATCTTCCCGGGTGGTCTTTCGCTCGACGTGGAACGCTTGGGTGCTCGCTGTGCGGCCTGTGGCGTCGGTGAGCGAGTGCACATGCGATTACAGCCGGCGAGAAGGTCGATACGAGGCGCCACGTTCGGATCGCGCTGGGCCGTGTTGCACTCAGAATCGGACCGTGAGACGAGTACGAGGTTATCAAGCAGCGCGTAGCGGTGGGTGCGGGCGTAGGTGAAGCTCGGGCGCGTGTGTCGGTTGTGGCTGTGGCGGTATGGGTGTATTTTGGTGTGGGTGGTGTGGCATGTGGTTTGCCGGTCGTATAGCTCAGTCGGTAGAGCACAGTGCTAATAACGCTGCGGTCCAGGGTTCGAGCCCCTGTATGACCATTTTGCTCTCTTTTGTCGTCTCCGTGGTGCAGCTGCGACGCTCGTTTTGCTGCTTCGGTGGCACTCGGCGACCTTCCGGGGCCGATGTGGCTCGCACTCACGCATCCGCGCCTCCCCAAGATCGTTCTAGAAGTGGAGGAGGCCTGGATGGCTCCATCCGATGCGGCAGCGCGCATCTTCCCGGGTGGTCTTTCGCTCGACGTGGAACGCTTGGGTGCTCGCTGTGCGGCCTGTGGCGTCGGTGAGCGAGTGCACATGCGATTACAGCCGGCGAGAAGGTCGATACGAGGCGCCACGTTCGGATCGCGCTGGGCCGTGTTGCACTCAGAATCGGACCGTGAGACGAGTACGAGGTTATCAAGCAGCGCGTAGCGGTGGGTGCGGGCGTGGTGAAGCTCGGGCGCGTGTGTCGGTTGTGGCTGTGGCGGTATGGGTGTATTTTGGTGTGGGTGGTGTGGCATGTGGTTTGCCGGTCGTATAGCTCAGTCGGTAGAGCACAGTGCTAATAACGCTGCGGTCCAGGGTTCGAGCCCCTGTATGACCATTTTGCTCTCTTTTGTCGTCTCCGTGGTGCAGCTGCGACGCTCGTTTTGCTGCTTCGGTGGCACTCGGCGACCTTCCGGGGCCGATGTGGCTCGCACTCACGCATCCGCGCCTCCCCAAGATCGTTCTAGAAGTGGAGGAGGCCTGGATGGCTCCATCCGATGCGGCAGCGCGCATCTTCCCGGGTGGTCTTTCGCTCGACGTGGAACGCTTGGGTGCTCGCTGTGCGGCCTGTGGCGTCGGTGAGCGAGTGCACATGCGATTACAGCCGGCGAGAAGGTCGATACGAGGCGCCACGTTCGGATCGCGCTGGGCCGTGTTGCACTCAGAATCGGACCGTGAGACGAGTACGAGGTTATCAAGCAGCGCGTAGCGGTGGGTGCGGGCGTAGGTGAAGCTCGGGCGCGTGTGTCGGTTGTGGCTGTGGCGGTATGGGTGTATTTTGGTGTGGGTGGTGTGGCATGTGGTTTGCCGGTCGTATAGCTCAGTCGGTAGAGCACAGTGCTAATAACGCTGCGGTCCAGGGTTCGAGCCCCTGTATGACCATTTTGCTCTCTTTTGTCGTCTCCGTGGTGCAGCTGCGACGCTCGTTTTGCTGCTTCGGTGGCACTCGGCGACCTTCCGGGGCCGATGTGGCTTCGCACTCACGCATCCGCGCCTCCCCAAGATCGTTCTAGAAGTGGAGGAGGCCTGGATGGCTCCATCCGATGCGGCAGCGCGCATCTTCCCGGGTGGTCTTTCGCTCGACGTGGAACGCTTGGGTGCTCGCTGTGCGGCCTGTGGCGTCGGTGAGCGAGTGCACATGCGATTACAGCCGGCGAGAAGGTCGATACGAGGCGCCACGTTCGGCTCGCGCTGGGCCGTGTTGCACTCAGAATCGGACCGTGAGACGAGTACGAGGTTATCAAGCAGCGCGTAGCGGTGGGTGCGGGCGTAGTGAAGCTCGGGCGCGTGTGTCGGTTGTGGCTGTGGCGGTATGGGTGTATTTTGGTGTGGGTGGTGTGGCATGTGGTTTGCCGGTCGTATAGCTCAGTCGGTAGAGCACAGTGCTAATAACGCTGCGGTCCAGGGTTCGAGCCCCTGTATGACCATTTTGCTCTCTTTTGTCGTCTCCGTGGTGCAGCTGCGACGCTCGTTTTGCTGCTTCGGTGGCACTCGGCGACCTTCCGGGGCCGATGTGGCTCGCACTCACGCATCCGCGCCTCCCCAAGATCGTTCTAGAAGTGGAGGAGGCCTGGATGGCTCCATCCGATGCGGCAGCGCGCATCTTCCCGGGTGGTCTTTCGCTCGACGTGGAACGCTTGGGTGCTCGCTGTGCGGCCTGTGGCGTCGGTGAGCGAGTGCACATGCGATTACAGCCGGCGAGAAGGTCGATACGAGGCGCCACGTTCGGATCGCGCTGGGCCGTGTTGCACTCAGAATCGGACCGTGAGACGAGTACGAGGTTATCAAGCAGCGCGTAGCGGTGGGTGCGGGCGTGGTGAAGCTCGGGCGCGTGTGTCGGTTGTGGCTGTGGCGGTATGGGTGTATTTTGGTGTGGGTGGTGTGGCATGTGGTTTGCCGGTCGTATAGCTCAGTCGGTAGAGCACAGTGCTAATAACGCTGCGGTCCAGGGTTCGAGCCCTTGTATGACCATTTTGCTCTCTTTTGTCGTCTCCGTGGTGCAGCTGCGACGCTCGTTTTGCTGCTTCGGTGGCACTCGGCGACCTTCCGGGGCCGATGTGGCTCGCACTCACGCATCCGCGCCTCCCCAAGATCGTTCTAGAAGTGGAGGAGGCCTGGATGGCTCCATCCGATGCGGCAGCGCGCATCTTCCCGGGTGGTCTTTCGCTCGACGTGGAACGCTTGGGTGCTCGCTGTGCGGCCTGTGGCGTCGGTGAGCGAGTGCACATGCGATTACAGCCGGCGAGAAGGTCGATACGAGGCGCCACGTTCGGATCGCGCTGGGCCGTGTTGCACTCAGAATCGGACCGTGAGACGAGTACGAGGTTATCAAGCAGCGCGTAGCGGTGGGTGCGGGCGTGGTGAAGCTCGGGCGCGTGTGTCGGTTGTGGCTGTGGCGGTATGGGTGTATTTTGGTGTGGGTGGTGTGGCATGTGGTTTGCCGGTCGTATAGCTCAGTCGGTAGAGCACAGTGCTAATAACGCTGCGGTCCAGGGTTCGAGCGCCTTGTATGACCATTTTGCTCTCTTTTGTCGTCTCCGTGGTGCAGCTGCGACGCTCGTTTTGCTGCTTCGGTGGCACTCGGCGACCTTCCGGGGCCGATGTGGCTCGCACTCACGCATCCGCGCCTCCCCAAGATCGTTCTAGAAGTGGAGGAGGCCTGGATGGCTCCATCCGATGCGGCAGCGCGCATCTTCCCGGGTGGTCTTTCGCTCGACGTGGAACGCTTGGGTGCTCGCTGTGCGGCCTGTGGCGTCGGTGAGCGAGTGCACATGCGATTACAGCCGGCGAGAAGGTCGATACGAGGCGCCACGTTCGGATCGCGCTGGGCCGTGTTGCACTCAGAATCGGACCGTGAGACGAGTACGAGGTTATCAAGCAGCGCGTAGCGGTGGGTGCGGGCGTAGGTGAAGCTCGGGCGCGTGTGTCGGTTGTGGCTGTGGCGGTATGGGTGTATTTTGGTGTGGGTGGTGTGGCATGTGGTTTGCCGGTCGTATAGCTCAGTCGGTAGAGCACAGTGCTAATAACGCTGCGGTCCAGGGTTCGAGCGCCTGTATGACCATTTTGCTCTCTTTTGTCGTCTCCGTGGTGCAGCTGCGACGCTCGTTTTGCTGCTTCGGTGGCACTCGGCGACCTTCCGGGGCCGATGTGGCTCGCACTCACGCATCCGCGCCTCCCCAAGATCGTTCTAGAAGTGGAGGAGGCCTGGATGGCTCCATCCGATGCGGCAGCGCGCATCTTCCCGGGTGGTCTTTCGCTCGACGTGGAACGCTTGGGTGCTCGCTGTGCGGCCTGTGGCGTCGGTGAGCGAGTGCACATGCGATTACAGCCGGCGAGAAGGTCGATACGAGGCGCCACGTTCGGATCGCGCTGGGCCGTGTTGCACTCAGAATCGGACCGTGAGACGAGTACGAGGTTATCAAGCAGCGCGTAGCGGTGGGTGCGGGCGTGGTGAAGCTCGGGCGCGTGTGTCGGTTGTGGCTGTGGCGGTATGGGTGTATTTTGGTGTGGGTGGTGTGGCATGTGGTTTGCCGGTCGTATAGCTCAGTCGGTAGAGCACAGTGCTAATAACGCTGCGGTCCAGGGTTCGAGCCCCTGTATGACCATTTTGCTCTCTTTTGTCGTCTCCGTGGTGCAGCTGCGACGCTCGTTTTGCTGCTTCGGTGGCACTCGGCGACCTTCCGGGGCCGATGTGGCTTCGCACTCACGCATCCGCGCCTCCCCAAGATCGTTCTAGAAGTGGAGGAGGCCTGGATGGCTCCATCCGATGCGGCAGCGCGCATCTTCCCGGGTGGTCTTTCGCTCGACGTGGAACGCTTGGGTGCTCGCTGTGCGGCCTGTGGCGTCGGTGAGCGAGTGCACAGTGCGATTACAGCCGGCGAGAAGGTCGATACGAGGCGCCACGTTCGGATCGCGCTGGGCCGTGTTGCACTCAGAATCGGACCGTGAGACGAGTACGAGGTTATCAAGCAGCGCGTAGCGGTGGGTGCGGGCGTGGTGAAGCTCGGGCGCGTGTGTCGGTTGTGGCTGTGGCGGTATGGGTGTATTTTGGTGTGGGTGGTGTGGCATGTGGTTTGCCGGTCGTATAGCTCAGTCGGTAGAGCACAGTGCTAATAACGCTGCGGTCCAGGGTTCGAGCCCTGTATGACCATTTTGCTCTCTTTTGTCGTCTCCGTGGTGCAGCTGCGACGCTCGTTTTGCTGCTTCGGTGGCACTCGGCGACCTTCCGGGGCCGATGTGGCTTCGCACTCACGCATCCGCGCCTCCCCAAGATCGTTCTAGAAGTGGAGGAGGCCTGGATGGCTCCATCCGATGCGGCAGCGCGCATCTTCCCGGGTGGTCTTTCGCTCGACGTGGAACGCTTGGGTGCTCGCTGTGCGGCCTGTGGCGTCGGTGAGCGAGTGCACATGCGATTACAGCCGGCGAGAAGGTCGATACGAGGCGCCACGTTCGGATCGCGCTGGGCCGTGTTGCACTCAGAATCGGACCGTGAGACGAGTACGAGGTTATCAAGCAGCGCGTAGCGGTGGGTGCGGGCGTGGTGAAGCTCGGGCGCGTGTGTCGGTTGTGGCTGTGGCGGTATGGGTGTATTTTGGTGTGGGTGGTGTGGCATGTGGTTTGCCGGTCGTATAGCTCAGTCGGTAGAGCACAGTGCTAATAACGCTGCGGTCCAGGGTTCGAGCCGCTTGTATGACCATTTTGCTCTCTTTTGTCGTCTCCGTGGTGCAGCTGCGACGCTCGTTTTGCTGCTTCGGTGGCACTCGGCGACCTTCCGGGGCCGATGTGGCTCGCACTCACGCATCCGCGCCTCCCCAAGATCGTTCTAGAAGTGGAGGAGGCCTGGATGGCTCCATCCGATGCGGCAGCGCGCATCTTCCCGGGTGGTCTTTCGCTCGACGTGGAACGCTTGGGTGCTCGCTGTGCGGCCTGTGGCGTCGGTGAGCGAGTGCACATGCGATTACAGCCGGCGAGAAGGTCGATACGAGGCGCCACGTTCGGATCGCGCTGGGCCGTGTTGCACTCAGAATCGGACCGTGAGACGAGTACGAGGTTATCAAGCAGCGCGTAGCGGTGGGTGCGGGCGTGGTGAAGCTCGGGCGCGTGTGTCGGTTGTGGCTGTGGCGGTATGGGTGTATTTTGGTGTGGGTGGTGTGGCATGTGGTTTGCCGGTCGTATAGCTCAGTCGGTAGAGCACAGTGCTAATAACGCTGCGGTCCAGGGTTCGAGCGCCTTGTATGACCATTTTGCTCTCTTTTGTCGTCTCCGTGGTGCAGCTGCGACGCTCGTTTTGCTGCTTCGGTGGCACTCGGCGACCTTCCGGGGCCGATGTGGCTCGCACTCACGCATCCGCGCCTCCCCAAGATCGTTCTAGAAGTGGAGGAGGCCTGGATGGCTCCATCCGATGCGGCAGCGCGCATCTTCCCGGGTGGTCTTTCGCTCGACGTGGAACGCTTGGGTGCTCGCTGTGCGGCCTGTGGCGTCGGTGAGCGAGTGCACATGCGATTACAGCCGGCGAGAAGGTCGATACGAGGCGCCACGTTCGGATCGCGCTGGGCCGTGTTGCACTCAGAATCGGACCGTGAGACGAGTACGAGGTTATCAAGCAGCGCGTAGCGGTGGGTGCGGGCGTGGTGAAGCTCGGGCGCGTGTGTCGGTTGTGGCTGTGGCGGTATGGGTGTATTTTGGTGTGGGTGGTGTGGCATGTGGTTTGCCGGTCGTATAGCTCAGTCGGTAGAGCACAGTGCTAATAACGCTGCGGTCCAGGGTTCGAGCGCTTGTATGACCATTTTGCTCTCTTTTGTCGTCTCCGTGGTGCAGCTGCGACGCTCGTTTTGCTGCTTCGGTGGCACTCGGCGACCTTCCGGGGCCGATGTGGCTTCGCACTCACGCATCCGCGCCTCCCCAAGATCGTTCTAGAAGTGGAGGAGGCCTGGATGGCTCCATCCGATGCGGCAGCGCGCATCTTCCCGGGTGGTCTTTCGCTCGACGTGGAACGCTTGGGTGCTCGCTGTGCGGCCTGTGGCGTCGGTGAGCGAGTGCACATGCGATTACAGCCGGCGAGAAGGTCGATACGAGGCGCCACGTTCGGATCGCGCTGGGCCGTGTTGCACTCAGAATCGGACCGTGAGACGAGTACGAGGTTATCAAGCAGCGCGTAGCGGTGGGTGCGGGCGTGGTGAAGCTCGGGCGCGTGTGTCGGTTGTGGCTGTGGCGGTATGGGTGTATTTTGGTGTGGGTGGTGTGGCATGTGGTTTGCCGGTCGTATAGCTCAGTCGGTAGAGCACAGTGCTAATAACGCTGCGGTCCAGGGTTCGAGCGCTTGTATGACCATTTTGCTCTCTTTTGTCGTCTCCGTGGTGCAGCTGCGACGCTCGTTTTGCTGCTTCGGTGGCACTCGGCGACCTTCCGGGGCCGATGTGGCTTCGCACTCACGCATCCGCGCCTCCCCAAGATCGTTCTAGAAGTGGAGGAGGCCTGGATGGCTCCATCCGATGCGGCAGCGCGCATCTTCCCGGGTGGTCTTTCGCTCGACGTGGAACGCTTGGGTGCTCGCTGTGCGGCCTGTGGCGTCGGTGAGCGAGTGCACATGCGATTACAGCCGGCGAGAAGGTCGATACGAGGCGCCACGTTCGGATCGCGCTGGGCCGTGTTGCACTCAGAATCGGACCGTGAGACGAGTACGAGGTTATCAAGCAGCGCGTAGCGGTGGGTGCGGGCGTGGTGAAGCTCGGGCGCGTGTGTCGGTTGTGGCTGTGGCGGTATGGGTGTATTTTGGTGTGGGTGGTGTGGCATGTGGTTTGCCGGTCGTATAGCTCAGTCGGTAGAGCACAGTGCTAATAACGCTGCGGTCCAGGGTTCGAGCGCCTGTATGACCATTTTGCTCTCTTTTGTCGTCTCCGTGGTGCAGCTGCGACGCTCGTTTTGCTGCTTCGGTGGCACTCGGCGACCTTCCGGGGCCGATGTGGCTCGCACTCACGCATCCGCGCCTCCCCAAGATCGTTCTAGAAGTGGAGGAGGCCTGGATGGCTCCATCCGATGCGGCAGCGCGCATCTTCCCGGGTGGTCTTTCGCTCGACGTGGAACGCTTGGGTGCTCGCTGTGCGGCCTGTGGCGTCGGTGAGCGAGTGCACATGCGATTACAGCCGGCGAGAAGGTCGATACGAGGCGCCACGTTCGGATCGCGCTGGGCCGTGTTGCACTCAGAATCGGACCGTGAGACGAGTACGAGGTTATCAAGCAGCGCGTAGCGGTGGGTGCGGGCGTGGTGAAGCTCGGGCGCGTGTGTCGGTTGTGGCTGTGGCGGTATGGGTGTATTTTGGTGTGGGTGGTGTGGCATGTGGTTTGCCGGTCGTATAGCTCAGTCGGTAGAGCACAGTGCTAATAACGCTGCGGTCCAGGGTTCGAGCGCTTGTATGACCATTTTGCTCTCTTTTGTCGTCTCCGTGGTGCAGCTGCGACGCTCGTTTTGCTGCTTCGGTGGCACTCGGCGACCTTCCGGGGCCGATGTGGCTCGCACTCACGCATCCGCGCCTCCCCAAGATCGTTCTAGAAGTGGAGGAGGCCTGGATGGCTCCATCCGATGCGGCAGCGCGCATCTTCCCGGGTGGTCTTTCGCTCGACGTGGAACGCTTGGGTGCTCGCTGTGCGGCCTGTGGCGTCGGTGAGCGAGTGCACATGCGATTACAGCCGGCGAGAAGGTCGATACGAGGCGCCACGTTCGGATCGCGCTGGGCCGTGTTGCACTCAGAATCGGACCGTGAGACGAGTACGAGGTTATCAAGCAGCGCGTAGCGGTGGGTGCGGGCGTGGTGAAGCTCGGGCGCGTGTGTCGGTTGTGGCTGTGGCGGTATGGGTGTATTTTGGTGTGGGTGGTGTGGCATGTGGTTTGCCGGTCGTATAGCTCAGTCGGTAGAGCACAGTGCTAATAACGCTGCGGTCCAGGGTTCGAGCGCTTGTATGACCATTTTGCTCTCTTTTGTCGTCTCCGTGGTGCAGCTGCGACGCTCGTTTTGCTGCTTCGGTGGCACTCGGCGACCTTCCGGGGCCGATGTGGCTCGCACTCACGCATCCGCGCCTCCCCAAGATCGTTCTAGAAGTGGAGGAGGCCTGGATGGCTCCATCCGATGCGGCAGCGCGCATCTTCCCGGGTGGTCTTTCGCTCGACGTGGAACGCTTGGGTGCTCGCTGTGCGGCCTGTGGCGTCGGTGAGCGAGTGCACATGCGATTACAGCCGGCGAGAAGGTCGATACGAGGCGCCACGTTCGGATCGCGCTGGGCCGTGTTGCACTCAGAATCGGACCGTGAGACGAGTACGAGGTTATCAAGCAGCGCGTAGCGGTGGGTGCGGGCGTGGTGAAGCTCGGGCGCGTGTGTCGGTTGTGGCTGTGGCGGTATGGGTGTATTTTGGTGTGGGTGGTGTGGCATGTGGTTTGCCGGTCGTATAGCTCAGTCGGTAGAGCACAGTGCTAATAACGCTGCGGTCCAGGGTTCGAGCGCTTGTATGACCATTTTGCTCTCTTTTGTCGTCTCCGTGGTGCAGCTGCGACGCTCGTTTTGCTGCTTCGGTGGCACTCGGCGACCTTCCGGGGCCGATGTGGCTCGCACTCACGCATCCGCGCCTCCCCAAGATCGTTCTAGAAGTGGAGGAGGCCTGGATGGCTCCATCCGATGCGGCAGCGCGCATCTTCCCGGGTGGTCTTTCGCTCGACGTGGAACGCTTGGGTGCTCGCTGTGCGGCCTGTGGCGTCGGTGAGCGAGTGCACATGCGATTACAGCCGGCGAGAAGGTCGATACGAGGCGCCACGTTCGGATCGCGCTGGGCCGTGTTGCACTCAGAATCGGACCGTGAGACGAGTACGAGGTTATCAAGCAGCGCGTAGCGGTGGGTGCGGGCGTGGTGAAGCTCGGGCGCGTGTGTCGGTTGTGGCTGTGGCGGTATGGGTGTATTTTGGTGTGGGTGGTGTGGCATGTGGTTTGCCGGTCGTATAGCTCAGTCGGTAGAGCACAGTGCTAATAACGCTGCGGTCCAGGGTTCGAGCGCTTGTATGACCATTTTGCTCTCTTTTGTCGTCTCCGTGGTGCAGCTGCGACGCTCGTTTTGCTGCTTCGGTGGCACTCGGCGACCTTCCGGGGCCGATGTGGCTCGCACTCACGCATCCGCGCCTCCCCAAGATCGTTCTAGAAGTGGAGGAGGCCTGGATGGCTCCATCCGATGCGGCAGCGCGCATCTTCCCGGGTGGTCTTTCGCTCGACGTGGAACGCTTGGGTGCTCGCTGTGCGGCCTGTGGCGTCGGTGAGCGAGTGCACATGCGATTACAGCCGGCGAGAAGGTCGATACGAGGCGCCACGTTCGGATCGCGCTGGGCCGTGTTGCACTCAGAATCGGACCGTGAGACGAGTACGAGGTTATCAAGCAGCGCGTAGCGGTGGGTGCGGGCGTGGTGAAGCTCGGGCGCGTGTGTCGGTTGTGGCTGTGGCGGTATGGGTGTATTTTGGTGTGGGTGGTGTGGCATGTGGTTTGCCGGTCGTATAGCTCAGTCGGTAGAGCACAGTGCTAATAACGCTGCGGTCCAGGGTTCGAGCGCTTGTATGACCATTTTGCTCTCTTTTGTCGTCTCCGTGGTGCAGCTGCGACGCTCGTTTTGCTGCTTCGGTGGCACTCGGCGACCTTCCGGGGCCGATGTGGCTCGCACTCACGCATCCGCGCCTCCCCAAGATCGTTCTAGAAGTGGAGGAGGCCTGGATGGCTCCATCCGATGCGGCAGCGCGCATCTTCCCGGGTGGTCTTTCGCTCGACGTGGAACGCTTGGGTGCTCGCTGTGCGGCCTGTGGCGTCGGTGAGCGAGTGCACATGCGATTACAGCCGGCGAGAAGGTCGATACGAGGCGCCACGTTCGGATCGCGCTGGGCCGTGTTGCACTCAGAATCGGACCGTGAGACGAGTACGAGGTTATCAAGCAGCGCGTAGCGGTGGGTGCGGGCGTGGTGAAGCTCGGGCGCGTGTGTCGGTTGTGGCTGTGGCGGTATGGGTGTATTTTGGTGTGGGTGGTGTGGCATGTGGTTTGCCGGTCGTATAGCTCAGTCGGTAGAGCACAGTGCTAATAACGCTGCGGTCCAGGGTTCGAGCGCCTGTATGACCATTTTGCTCTCTTTTGTCGTCTCCGTGGTGCAGCTGCGACGCTCGTTTTGCTGCTTCGGTGGCACTCGGCGACCTTCCGGGGCCGATGTGGCTCGCACTCACGCATCCGCGCCTCCCCAAGATCGTTCTAGAAGTGGAGGAGGCCTGGATGGCTCCATCCGATGCGGCAGCGCGCATCTTCCCGGGTGGTCTTTCGCTCGACGTGGAACGCTTGGGTGCTCGCTGTGCGGCCTGTGGCGTCGGTGAGCGAGTGCACATGCGACTACAGCCGGCGAGAAGGTCGATACGAGGCGCCACGTTCGGATCGCGCTGGGCCGTGTTGCACTCAGAATCGGACCGTGAGACGAGTACGAGGTTATCAAGCAGCGCGTAGCGGTGGGTGCGGGCGTGGTGAAGCTCGGGCGCGTGTGTCGGTTGTGGCTGTGGCGGTATGGGTGTATTTTGGTGTGGGTGGTGTGGCATGTGGTTTGCCGGTCGTATAGCTCAGTCGGTAGAGCACAGTGCTAATAACGCTGCGGTCCAGGGTTCGAGCGCTTGTATGACCATTTTGCTCTCTTTTGTCGTCTCCGTGGTGCAGCTGCGACGCTCGTTTTGCTGCTTCGGTGGCACTCGGCGACCTTCCGGGGCCGATGTGGCTCGCACTCACGCATCCGCGCCTCCCCAAGATCGTTCTAGAAGTGGAGGAGGCCTGGATGGCTCCATCCGATGCGGCAGCGCGCATCTTCCCGGGTGGTCTTTCGCTCGACGTGGAACGCTTGGGTGCTCGCTGTGCGGCCTGTGGCGTCGGTGAGCGAGTGCACATGCGATTACAGCCGGCGAGAAGGTCGATACGAGGCGCCACGTTCGGATCGCGCTGGGCCGTGTTGCACTCAGAATCGGACCGTGAGACGAGTACGAGGTTATCAAGCAGCGCGTAGCGGTGGGTGCGGGCGTGGTGAAGCTCGGGCGCGTGTGTCGGTTGTGGCTGTGGCGGTATGGGTGTATTTTGGTGTGGGTGGTGTGGCATGTGGTTTGCCGGTCGTATAGCTCAGTCGGTAGAGCACAGTGCTAATAACGCTGCGGTCCAGGGTTCGAGCGCTTGTATGACCATTTTGCTCTCTTTTGTCGTCTCCGTGGTGCAGCTGCGACGCTCGTTTTGCTGCTTCGGTGGCACTCGGCGACCTTCCGGGGCCGATGTGGCTCGCACTCACGCATCCGCGCCTCCCCAAGATCGTTCTAGAAGTGGAGGAGGCCTGGATGGCTCCATCCGATGCGGCAGCGCGCATCTTCCCGGGTGGTCTTTCGCTCGACGTGGAACGCTTGGGTGCTCGCTGTGCGGCCTGTGGCGTCGGTGAGCGAGTGCACATGCGATTACAGCCGGCGAGAAGGTCGATACGAGGCGCCACGTTCGGATCGCGCTGGGCCGTGTTGCACTCAGAATCGGACCGTGAGACGAGTACGAGGTTATCAAGCAGCGCGTAGCGGTGGGTGCGGGCGTGGTGAAGCTCGGGCGCGTGTGTCGGTTGTGGCTGTGGCGGTATGGGTGTATTTTGGTGTGGGTGGTGTGGCATGTGGTTTGCCGGTCGTATAGCTCAGTCGGTAGAGCACAGTGCTAATAACGCTGCGGTCCAGGGTTCGAGCGCTTGTATGACCATTTTGCTCTCTTTTGTCGTCTCCGTGGTGCAGCTGCGACGCTCGTTTTGCTGCTTCGGTGGCACTCGGCGACCTTCCGGGGCCGATGTGGCTCGCACTCACGCATCCGCGCCTCCCCAAGATCGTTCTAGAAGTGGAGGAGGCCTGGATGGCTCCATCCGATGCGGCAGCGCGCATCTTCCCGGGTGGTCTTTCGCTCGACGTGGAACGCTTGGGTGCTCGCTGTGCGGCCTGTGGCGTCGGTGAGCGAGTGCACATGCGATTACAGCCGGCGAGAAGGTCGATACGAGGCGCCACGTTCGGATCGCGCTGGGCCGTGTTGCACTCAGAATCGGACCGTGAGACGAGTACGAGGTTATCAAGCAGCGCGTAGCGGTGGGTGCGGGCGTGGTGAAGCTCGGGCGCGTGTGTCGGTTGTGGCTGTGGCGGTATGGGTGTATTTTGGTGTGGGTGGTGTGGCATGTGGTTTGCCGGTCGTATAGCTCAGTCGGTAGAGCACAGTGCTAATAACGCTGCGGTCCAGGGTTCGAGCGCTTGTATGACCATTTTGCTCTCTTTTGTCGTCTCCGTGGTGCAGCTGCGACGCTCGTTTTGCTGCTTCGGTGGCACTCGGCGACCTTCCGGGGCCGATGTGGTTCGCACTCACGCATCCGCGCCTCCCCAAGATCGTTCTAGAAGTGGAGGAGGCCTGGATGGCTCCATCCGATGCGGCAGCGCGCATCTTCCCGGGTGGTCTTTCGCTCGACGTGGAACGCTTGGGTGCTCGCTGTGCGGCCTGTGGCGTCGGTGAGCGAGTGCACATGCGATTACAGCCGGCGAGAAGGTCGATACGAGGCGCCACGTTCGGATCGCGCTGGGCCGTGTTGCACTCAGAATCGGACCGTGAGACGAGTACGAGGTTATCAAGCAGCGCGTAGCGGTGGGTGCGGGCGTGGTGAAGCTCGGGCGCGTGTGTCGGTTGTGGCTGTGGCGGTATGGGTGTATTTTGGTGTGGGTGGTGTGGCATGTGGTTTGCCGGTCGTATAGCTCAGTCGGTAGAGCACAGTGCTAATAACGCTGCGGTCCAGGGTTCGAGCGCTTGTATGACCATTTTGCTCTCTTTTGTCGTCTCCGTGGTGCAGCTGCGACGCTCGTTTTGCTGCTTCGGTGGCACTCGGCGACCTTCCGGGGCCGATGTGGTTCGCACTCACGCATCCGCGCCTCCCCAAGATCGTTCTAGAAGTGGAGGAGGCCTGGATGGCTCCATCCGATGCGGCAGCGCGCATCTTCCCGGGTGGTCTTTCGCTCGACGTGGAACGCTTGGGTGCTCGCTGTGCGGCCTGTGGCGTCGGTGAGCGAGTGCACATGCGATTACAGCCGGCGAGAAGGTCGATACGAGGCGCCACGTTCGGATCGCGCTGGGCCGTGTTGCACTCAGAATCGGACCGTGAGACGAGTACGAGGTTATCAAGCAGCGCGTAGCGGTGGGTGCGGGCGTGGTGAAGCTCGGGCGCGTGTGTCGGTTGTGGCTGTGGCGGTATGGGTGTATTTTGGTGTGGGTGGTGTGGCATGTGGTTTGCCGGTCGTATAGCTCAGTCGGTAGAGCACAGTGCTAATAACGCTGCGGTCCAGGGTTCGAGCGCCTTGTATGACCATTTTGCTCTCTTTTGTCGTCTCCGTGGTGCAGCTGCGACGCTCGTTTTGCTGCTTCGGTAGGCACTCGGCGACCTTCCGGGGCCGATGTGGTTCGCACTCACGCATCCGCGCCTCCCCAAGATCGTTCTAGAAGTGGAGGAGGCCTGGATGGCTCCATCCGATGCGGCAGCGCGCATCTTCCCGGGTGGTCTTTCGCTCGACGTGGAACGCTTGGGTGCTCGCTGTGCGGCCTGTGGCGTCGGTGAGCGAGTGCACATGCGATTACAGCCGGCGAGAAGGTCGATACGAGGCGCCACGTTCGGATCGCGCTGGGCCGTGTTGCACTCAGAATCGGACCGTGAGACGAGTACGAGGTTATCAAGCAGCGCGTAGCGGTGGGTGCGGGCGTGGTGAAGCTCGGGCGCGTGTGTCGGTTGTGGCTGTGGCGGTATGGGTGTATTTTGGTGTGGGTGGTGTGGCATGTGGTTTGCCGGTCGTATAGCTCAGTCGGTAGAGCACAGTGCTAATAACGCTGCGGTCCAGGGTTCGAGCCCCTGTATGACCATTTTGCTCTCTTTTGTCGTCTCCGTGGTGCAGCTGCGACGCTCGTTTTGCTGCTTCGGTGGCACTCGGCGACCTTCCGGGGCCGATGTGGTTCGCACTCACGCATCCGCGCCTCCCCAAGATCGTTCTAGAAGTGGAGGAGGCCTGGATGGCTCCATCCGATGCGGCAGCGCGCATCTTCCCGGGTGGTCTTTCGCTCGACGTGGAACGCTTGGGTGCTCGCTGTGCGGCCTGTGGCGTCGGTGAGCGAGTGCACATGCGATTACAGCCGGCGAGAAGGTCGATACGAGGCGCCACGTTCGGATCGCGCTGGGCCGTGTTGCACTCAGAATCGGACCGTGAGACGAGTACGAGGTTATCAAGCAGCGCGTAGCGGTGGGTGCGGGCGTGGTGAAGCTCGGGCGCGTGTGTCGGTTGTGGCTGTGGCGGTATGGGTGTATTTTGGTGTGGGTGGTGTGGCATGTGGTTTGCCGGTCGTATAGCTCAGTCGGTAGAGCACAGTGCTAATAACGCTGCGGTCCAGGGTTCGAGCCCCTGTATGACCATTTTGCTCTCTTTTGTCGTCTCCGTGGTGCAGCTGCGACGCTCGTTTTGCTGCTTCGGTGGCACTCGGCGACCTTCCGGGCCGATGTGGCTCGCACTCACGCATCCGCGCCTCCCCAAGATCGTTCTAGAAGTGGAGGAGGCCTGGATGGCTCCATCCGATGCGGCAGCGCGCATCTTCCCGGGTGGTCTTTCGCTCGACGTGGAACGCTTGGGTGCTCGCTGTGCGGCCTGTGGCGTCGGTGAGCGAGTGCACATGCGATTACAGCCGGCGAGAAGGTCGATACGAGGCGCCACGTTCGGATCGCGCTGGGCCGTGTTGCACTCAGAATCGGACCGTGAGACGAGTACGAGGTTATCAAGCAGCGCGTAGCGGTGGGTGCGGGCGTGGTGAAGCTCGGGCGCGTGTGTCGGTTGTGGCTGTGGCGGTATGGGTGTATTTTGGTGTGGGTGGTGTGGCATGTGGTTTGCCGGTCGTATAGCTCAGTCGGTAGAGCACAGTGCTAATAACGCTGCGGTCCAGGGTTCGAGCCCCTGTATGACCATTTTGCTCTCTTTTGTCGTCTCCGTGGTGCAGCTGCGACGCTCGTTTTGCTGCTTCGGTAGCACTCGGCGACCTTCCGGGGCCGATGTGGCTCGCACTCACGCATCCGCGCCTCCCCAAGATCGTTCTAGAAGTGGAGGAGGCCTGGATGGCTCCATCCGATGCGGCAGCGCGCATCTTCCCGGGTGGTCTTTCGCTCGACGTGGAACGCTTGGGTGCTCGCTGTGCGGCCTGTGGCGTCGGTGAGCGAGTGCACATGCGATTACAGCCGGCGAGAAGGTCGATACGAGGCGCCACGTTCGGATCGCGCTGGGCCGTGTTGCACTCAGAATCGGACCGTGAGACGAGTACGAG
The DNA here is from genome assembly GCF_020800215.1 of Phytophthora ramorum. Taxonomy (NCBI): domain Eukaryota; phylum Oomycota; class Peronosporomycetes; order Peronosporales; family Peronosporaceae; genus Phytophthora; species Phytophthora ramorum. The sequence continues at coordinate 2,045,418 of NW_027150651.1, forward strand.
GTTATCAAGCAGCGCGTAGCGGTGGGTGCGGGCGTAGTGAAGCTCGGGCGCGTGTGTCGGTTGTGGCTGTGGCGGTATGGGTGTATTTTGGTGTGGGTGGTGTGGCATGTGGTTTGCCGGTCGTATAGCTCAGTCGGTAGAGCACAGTGCTAATAACGCTGCGGTCCAGGGTTCGAGCCCCTGTATGACCATTTTGCTCTCTTTTGTCGTCTCCGTGGTGCAGCTGCGACGCTCGTTTTGCTGCTTCGGTAGCACTCGGCGACCTTCCGGGGCCGATGTGGCTCGCACTCACGCATCCGCGCCTCCCCAAGATCGTTCTAGAAGTGGAGGAGGCCTGGATGGCTCCATCCGATGCGGCAGCGCGCATCTTCCCGGGTGGTCTTTCGCTCGACGTGGAACGCTTGGGTGCTCGCTGTGCGGCCTGTGGCGTCGGTGAGCGAGTGCACATGCGATTACAGCCGGCGAGAAGGTCGATACGAGGCGCCACGTTCGGATCGCGCTGGGCCGTGTTGCACTCAGAATCGGACCGTGAGACGAGTACGAGGTTATCAAGCAGCGCGTAGCGGTGGGTGCGGGCGTAGTGAAGCTCGGGCGCGTGTGTCGGTTGTGGCTGTGGCGGTATGGGTGTATTTTGGTGTGGGTGGTGTGGCATGTGGTTTGCCGGTCGTATAGCTCAGTCGGTAGAGCACAGTGCTAATAACGCTGCGGTCCAGGGTTCGAGCCCCTGTATGACCATTTTGCTCTCTTTTGTCGTCTCCGTGGTGCAGCTGCGACGCTCGTTTTGCTGCTTCGGTAGCACTCGGCGACCTTCCGGGGCCGATGTGGCTCGCACTCACGCATCCGCGCCTCCCCAAGATCGTTCTAGAAGTGGAGGAGGCCTGGATGGCTCCATCCGATGCGGCAGCGCGCATCTTCCCGGGTGGTCTTTCGCTCGACGTGGAACGCTTGGGTGCTCGCTGTGCGGCCTGTGGCGTCGGTGAGCGAGTGCACATGCGATTACAGCCGGCGAGAAGGTCGATACGAGGCGCCACGTTCGGATCGCGCTGGGCCGTGTTGCACTCAGAATCGGACCGTGAGACGAGTACGAGGTTATCAAGCAGCGCGTAGCGGTGGGTGCGGGCGTAGTGAAGCTCGGGCGCGTGTGTCGGTTGTGGCTGTGGCGGTATGGGTGTATTTTGGTGTGGGTGGTGTGGCATGTGGTTTGCCGGTCGTATAGCTCAGTCGGTAGAGCACAGTGCTAATAACGCTGCGGTCCAGGGTTCGAGCCCCTGTATGACCATTTTGCTCTCTTTTGTCGTCTCCGTGGTGCAGCTGCGACGCTCGTTTTGCTGCTTCGGTAGGCACTCGGCGACCTTCCGGGGCCGATGTGGCTCGCACTCACGCATCCGCGCCTCCCCAAGATCGTTCTAGAAGTGGAGGAGGCCTGGATGGCTCCATCCGATGCGGCAGCGCGCATCTTCCCGGGTGGTCTTTCGCTCGACGTGGAACGCTTGGGTGCTCGCTGTGCGGCCTGTGGCGTCGGTGAGCGAGTGCACATGCGATTACAGCCGGCGAGAAGGTCGATACGAGGCGCCACGTTCGGATCGCGCTGGGCCGTGTTGCACTCAGAATCGGACCGTGAGACGAGTACGAGGTTATCAAGCAGCGCGTAGCGGTGGGTGCGGGCGTAGTGAAGCTCGGGCGCGTGTGTCGGTTGTGGCTGTGGCGGTATGGGTGTATTTTGGTGTGGGTGGTGTGGCATGTGGTTTGCCGGTCGTATAGCTCAGTCGGTAGAGCACAGTGCTAATAACGCTGCGGTCCAGGGTTCGAGCGCTTGTATGACCATTTTGCTCTCTTTTGTCGTCTCCGTGGTGCAGCTGCGACGCTCGTTTTGCTGCTTCGGTGGCACTCGGCGACCTTCCGGGGCCGATGTGGCTCGCACTCACGCATCCGCGCCTCCCCAAGATCGTTCTAGAAGTGGAGGAGGCCTGGATGGCTCCATCCGATGCGGCAGCGCGCATCTTCCCGGGTGGTCTTTCGCTCGACGTGGAACGCTTGGGTGCTCGCTGTGCGGCCTGTGGCGTCGGTGAGCGAGTGCACATGCGATTACAGCCGGCGAGAAGGTCGATACGAGGCGCCACGTTCGGATCGCGCTGGGCCGTGTTGCACTCAGAATCGGACCGTGAGACGAGTACGAGGTTATCAAGCAGCGCGTAGCGGTGGGTGCGGGCGTAGTGAAGCTCGGGCGCGTGTGTCGGTTGTGGCTGTGGCGGTATGGGTGTATTTTGGTGTGGGTGGTGTGGCATGTGGTTTGCCGGTCGTATAGCTCAGTCGGTAGAGCACAGTGCTAATAACGCTGCGGTCCAGGGTTCGAGCCCTTGTATGACCATTTTGCTCTCTTTTGTCGTCTCCGTGGTGCAGCTGCGACGCTCGTTTTGCTGCTTCGGTAGCACTCGGCGACCTTCCGGGGCCGATGTGGCTCGCACTCACGCATCCGCGCCTCCCCAAGATCGTTCTAGAAGTGGAGGAGGCCTGGATGGCTCCATCCGATGCGGCAGCGCGCATCTTCCCGGGTGGTCTTTCGCTCGACGTGGAACGCTTGGGTGCTCGCTGTGCGGCCTGTGGCGTCGGTGAGCGAGTGCACATGCGATTACAGCCGGCGAGAAGGTCGATACGAGGCGCCACGTTCGGATCGCGCTGGGCCGTGTTGCACTCAGAATCGGACCGTGAGACGAGTACGAGGTTATCAAGCAGCGCGTAGCGGTGGGTGCGGGCGTAGTGAAGCTCGGGCGCGTGTGTCGGTTGTGGCTGTGGCGGTATGGGTGTATTTTGGTGTGGGTGGTGTGGCATGTGGTTTGCCGGTCGTATAGCTCAGTCGGTAGAGCACAGTGCTAATAACGCTGCGGTCCAGGGTTCGAGCCCCTGTATGACCATTTTGCTCTCTTTTGTCGTCTCCGTGGTGCAGCTGCGACGCTCGTTTTGCTGCTTCGGTAGCACTCGGCGACCTTCCGGGGCCGATGTGGCTCGCACTCACGCATCCGCGCCTCCCCAAGATCGTTCTAGAAGTGGAGGAGGCCTGGATGGCTCCATCCGATGCGGCAGCGCGCATCTTCCCGGGTGGTCTTTCGCTCGACGTGGAACGCTTGGGTGCTCGCTGTGCGGCCTGTGGCGTCGGTGAGCGAGTGCACATGCGATTACAGCCGGCGAGAAGGTCGATACGAGGCGCCACGTTCGGATCGCGCTGGGCCGTGTTGCACTCAGAATCGGACCGTGAGACGAGTACGAGGTTATCAAGCAGCGCGTAGCGGTGGGTGCGGGCGTAGGTGAAGCTCGGGCGCGTGTGTCGGTTGTGGCTGTGGCGGTATGGGTGTATTTTGGTGTGGGTGGTGTGGCATGTGGTTTGCCGGTCGTATAGCTCAGTCGGTAGAGCACAGTGCTAATAACGCTGCGGTCCAGGGTTCGAGCCCCTGTATGACCATTTTGCTCTCTTTTGTCGTCTCCGTGGTGCAGCTGCGACGCTCGTTTTGCTGCTTCGGTAGCACTCGGCGACCTTCCGGGGCCGATGTGGCTCGCACTCACGCATCCGCGCCTCCCCAAGATCGTTCTAGAAGTGGAGGAGGCCTGGATGGCTCCATCCGATGCGGCAGCGCGCATCTTCCCGGGTGGTCTTTCGCTCGACGTGGAACGCTTGGGTGCTCGCTGTGCGGCCTGTGGCGTCGGTGAGCGAGTGCACATGCGATTACAGCCGGCGAGAAGGTCGATACGAGGCGCCACGTTCGGATCGCGCTGGGCCGTGTTGCACTCAGAATCGGACCGTGAGACGAGTACGAGGTTATCAAGCAGCGCGTAGCGGTGGGTGCGGGCGTGGTGAAGCTCGGGCGCGTGTGTCGGTTGTGGCTGTGGCGGTATGGGTGTATTTTGGTGTGGGTGGTGTGGCATGTGGTTTGCCGGTCGTATAGCTCAGTCGGTAGAGCACAGTGCTAATAACGCTGCGGTCCAGGGTTCGAGCCCCTGTATGACCATTTTGCTCTCTTTTGTCGTCTCCGTGGTGCAGCTGCGACGCTCGTTTTGCTGCTTCGGTGGCACTCGGCGACCTTCCGGGGCCGATGTGGTTCGCACTCACGCATCCGCGCCTCCCCAAGATCGTTCTAGAAGTGGAGGAGGCCTGGATGGCTCCATCCGATGCGGCAGCGCGCATCTTCCCGGGTGGTCTTTCGCTCGACGTGGAACGCTTGGGTGCTCGCTGTGCGGCCTGTGGCGTCGGTGAGCGAGTGCACATGCGATTACAGCCGGCGAGAAGGTCGATACGAGGCGCCACGTTCGGATCGCGCTGGGCCGTGTTGCACTCAGAATCGGACCGTGAGACGAGTACGAGGTTATCAAGCAGCGCGTAGCGGTGGGTGCGGGCGTGGTGAAGCTCGGGCGCGTGTGTCGGTTGTGGCTGTGGCGGTATGGGTGTATTTTGGTGTGGGTGGTGTGGCATGTGGTTTGCCGGTCGTATAGCTCAGTCGGTAGAGCACAGTGCTAATAACGCTGCGGTCCAGGGTTCGAGCCCCTGTATGACCATTTTGCTCTCTTTTGTCGTCTCCGTGGTGCAGCTGCGACGCTCGTTTTGCTGCTTCGGTGGCACTCGGCGACCTTCCGGGGCCGATGTGGTTCGCACTCACGCATCCGCGCCTCCCCAAGATCGTTCTAGAAGTGGAGGAGGCCTGGATGGCTCCATCCGATGCGGCAGCGCGCATCTTCCCGGGTGGTCTTTCGCTCGACGTGGAACGCTTGGGTGCTCGCTGTGCGGCCTGTGGCGTCGGTGAGCGAGTGCACATGCGATTACAGCCGGCGAGAAGGTCGATACGAGGCGCCACGTTCGGATCGCGCTGGGCCGTGTTGCACTCAGAATCGGACCGTGAGACGAGTACGAGGTTATCAAGCAGCGCGTAGCGGTGGGTGCGGGCGTGGTGAAGCTCGGGCGCGTGTGTCGGTTGTGGCTGTGGCGGTATGGGTGTATTTTGGTGTGGGTGGTGTGGCATGTGGTTTGCCGGTCGTATAGCTCAGTCGGTAGAGCACAGTGCTAATAACGCTGCGGTCCAGGGTTCGAGCCCCTGTATGACCATTTTGCTCTCTTTTGTCGTCTCCGTGGTGCAGCTGCGACGCTCGTTTTGCTGCTTCGGTGGCACTCGGCGACCTTCCGGGGCCGATGTGGTTCGCACTCACGCATCCGCGCCTCCCCAAGATCGTTCTAGAAGTGGAGGAGGCCTGGATGGCTCCATCCGATGCGGCAGCGCGCATCTTCCCGGGTGGTCTTTCGCTCGACGTGGAACGCTTGGGTGCTCGCTGTGCGGCCTGTGGCGTCGGTGAGCGAGTGCACATGCGATTACAGCCGGCGAGAAGGTCGATACGAGGCGCCACGTTCGGATCGCGCTGGGCCGTGTTGCACTCAGAATCGGACCGTGAGACGAGTACGAGGTTATCAAGCAGCGCGTAGCGGTGGGTGCGGGCGTGGTGAAGCTCGGGCGCGTGTGTCGGTTGTGGCTGTGGCGGTATGGGTGTATTTTGGTGTGGGTGGTGTGGCATGTGGTTTGCCGGTCGTATAGCTCAGTCGGTAGAGCACAGTGCTAATAACGCTGCGGTCCAGGGTTCGAGCCCCTGTATGACCATTTTGCTCTCTTTTGTCGTCTCCGTGGTGCAGCTGCGACGCTCGTTTTGCTGCTTCGGTGGCACTCGGCGACCTTCCGGGGCCGATGTGGTTCGCACTCACGCATCCGCGCCTCCCCAAGATCGTTCTAGAAGTGGAGGAGGCCTGGATGGCTCCATCCGATGCGGCAGCGCGCATCTTCCCGGGTGGTCTTTCGCTCGACGTGGAACGCTTGGGTGCTCGCTGTGCGGCCTGTGGCGTCGGTGAGCGAGTGCACATGCGATTACAGCCGGCGAGAAGGTCGATACGAGGCGCCACGTTCGGATCGCGCTGGGCCGTGTTGCACTCAGAATCGGACCGTGAGACGAGTACGAGGTTATCAAGCAGCGCGTAGCGGTGGGTGCGGGCGTAGGTGAAGCTCGGGCGCGTGTGTCGGTTGTGGCTGTGGCGGTATGGGTGTATTTTGGTGTGGGTGGTGTGGCATGTGGTTTGCCGGTCGTATAGCTCAGTCGGTAGAGCACAGTGCTAATAACGCTGCGGTCCAGGGTTCGAGCCCCTGTATGACCATTTTGCTCTCTTTTGTCGTCTCCGTGGTGCAGCTGCGACGCTCGTTTTGCTGCTTCGGTGGCACTCGGCGACCTTCCGGGGCCGATGTGGTTCGCACTCACGCATCCGCGCCTCCCCAAGATCGTTCTAGAAGTGGAGGAGGCCTGGATGGCTCCATCCGATGCGGCAGCGCGCATCTTCCCGGGTGGTCTTTCGCTCGACGTGGAACGCTTGGGTGCTCGCTGTGCGGCCTGTGGCGTCGGTGAGCGAGTGCACATGCGATTACAGCCGGCGAGAAGGTCGATACGAGGCGCCACGTTCGGATCGCGCTGGGCCGTGTTGCACTCAGAATCGGACCGTGAGACGAGTACGAGGTTATCAAGCAGCGCGTAGCGGTGGGTGCGGGCGTAGGTGAAGCTCGGGCGCGTGTGTCGGTTGTGGCTGTGGCGGTATGGGTGTATTTTGGTGTGGGTGGTGTGGCATGTGGTTTGCCGGTCGTATAGCTCAGTCGGTAGAGCACAGTGCTAATAACGCTGCGGTCCAGGGTTCGAGCCCCTGTATGACCATTTTGCTCTCTTTTGTCGTCTCCGTGGTGCAGCTGCGACGCTCGTTTTGCTGCTTCGGTGGCACTCGGCGACCTTCCGGGGCCGATGTGGTTCGCACTCACGCATCCGCGCCTCCCCAAGATCGTTCTAGAAGTGGAGGAGGCCTGGATGGCTCCATCCGATGCGGCAGCGCGCATCTTCCCGGGTGGTCTTTCGCTCGACGTGGAACGCTTGGGTGCTCGCTGTGCGGCCTGTGGCGTCGGTGAGCGAGTGCACATGCGATTACAGCCGGCGAGAAGGTCGATACGAGGCGCCACGTTCGGATCGCGCTGGGCCGTGTTGCACTCAGAATCGGACCGTGAGACGAGTACGAGGTTATCAAGCAGCGCGTAGCGGTGGGTGCGGGCGTGGTGAAGCTCGGGCGCGTGTGTCGGTTGTGGCTGTGGCGGTATGGGTGTATTTTGGTGTGGGTGGTGTGGCATGTGGTTTGCCGGTCGTATAGCTCAGTCGGTAGAGCACAGTGCTAATAACGCTGCGGTCCAGGGTTCGAGCCCCTGTATGACCATTTTGCTCTCTTTTGTCGTCTCCGTGGTGCAGCTGCGACGCTCGTTTTGCTGCTTCGGTGGCACTCGGCGACCTTCCGGGGCCGATGTGGTTCGCACTCACGCATCCGCGCCTCCCCAAGATCGTTCTAGAAGTGGAGGAGGCCTGGATGGCTCCATCCGATGCGGCAGCGCGCATCTTCCCGGGTGGTCTTTCGCTCGACGTGGAACGCTTGGGTGCTCGCTGTGCGGCCTGTGGCGTCGGTGAGCGAGTGCACATGCGATTACAGCCGGCGAGAAGGTCGATACGAGGCGCCACGTTCGGATCGCGCTGGGCCGTGTTGCACTCAGAATCGGACCGTGAGACGAGTACGAGGTTATCAAGCAGCGCGTAGCGGTGGGTGCGGGCGTAGGTGAAGCTCGGGCGCGTGTGTCGGTTGTGGCTGTGGCGGTATGGGTGTATTTTGGTGTGGGTGGTGTGGCATGTGGTTTGCCGGTCGTATAGCTCAGTCGGTAGAGCACAGTGCTAATAACGCTGCGGTCCAGGGTTCGAGCCCCTGTATGACCATTTTGCTCTCTTTTGTCGTCTCCGTGGTGCAGCTGCGACGCTCGTTTTGCTGCTTCGGTAGGCACTCGGCGACCTTCCGGGGCCGATGTGGCTCGCACTCACGCATCCGCGCCTCCCCAAGATCGTTCTAGAAGTGGAGGAGGCCTGGATGGCTCCATCCGATGCGGCAGCGCGCATCTTCCCGGGTGGTCTTTCGCTCGACGTGGAACGCTTGGGTGCTCGCTGTGCGGCCTGTGGCGTCGGTGAGCGAGTGCACATGCGATTACAGCCGGCGAGAAGGTCGATACGAGGCGCCACGTTCGGATCGCGCTGGGCCGTGTTGCACTCAGAATCGGACCGTGAGACGAGTACGAGGTTATCAAGCAGCGCGTAGCGGTGGGTGCGGGCGTGGTGAAGCTCGGGCGCGTGTGTCGGTTGTGGCTGTGGCGGTATGGGTGTATTTTGGTGTGGGTGGTGTGGCATGTGGTTTGCCGGTCGTATAGCTCAGTCGGTAGAGCACAGTGCTAATAACGCTGCGGTCCAGGGTTCGAGCCCCTGTATGACCATTTTGCTCTCTTTTGTCGTCTCCGTGGTGCAGCTGCGACGCTCGTTTTGCTGCTTCGGTGGCACTCGGCGACCTTCCGGGGCCGATGTGGTTCGCACTCACGCATCCGCGCCTCCCCAAGATCGTTCTAGAAGTGGAGGAGGCCTGGATGGCTCCATCCGATGCGGCAGCGCGCATCTTCCCGGGTGGTCTTTCGCTCGACGTGGAACGCTTGGGTGCTCGCTGTGCGGCCTGTGGCGTCGGTGAGCGAGTGCACGTGCGATTACAGCCGGCGAGAAGGTCGATACGAGGCGCCACGTTCGGATCGCGCTGGGCCGTGTTGCACTCAGAATCGGACCGTGAGACGAGTACGAGGTTATCAAGCAGCGCGTAGCGGTGGGTGCGGGCGTGGTGAAGCTCGGGCGCGTGTGTCGGTTGTGGCTGTGGCGGTATGGGTGTATTTTGGTGTGGGTGGTGTGGCATGTGGTTTGCCGGTCGTATAGCTCAGTCGGTAGAGCACAGTGCTAATAACGCTGCGGTCCAGGGTTCGAGCCCCTGTATGACCATTTTGCTCTCTTTTGTCGTCTCCGTGGTGCAGCTGCGACGCTCGTTTTGCTGCTTCGGTGGCACTCGGCGACCTTCCGGGGCCGATGTGGTTCGCACTCACGCATCCGCGCCTCCCCAAGATCGTTCTAGAAGTGGAGGAGGCCTGGATGGCTCCATCCGATGCGGCAGCGCGCATCTTCCCGGGTGGTCTTTCGCTCGACGTGGAACGCTTGGGTGCTCGCTGTGCGGCCTGTGGCGTCGGTGAGCGAGTGCACATGCGATTACAGCCGGCGAGAAGGTCGATACGAGGCGCCACGTTCGGATCGCGCTGGGCCGTGTTGCACTCAGAATCGGACCGTGAGACGAGTACGAGGTTATCAAGCAGCGCGTAGCGGTGGGTGCGGGCGTGGTGAAGCTCGGGCGCGTGTGTCGGTTGTGGCTGTGGCGGTATGGGTGTATTTTGGTGTGGGTGGTGTGGCATGTGGTTTGCCGGTCGTATAGCTCAGTCGGTAGAGCACAGTGCTAATAACGCTGCGGTCCAGGGTTCGAGCCCCTGTATGACCATTTTGCTCTCTTTTGTCGTCTCCGTGGTGCAGCTGCGACGCTCGTTTTGCTGCTTCGGTGGCACTCGGCGACCTTCCGGGGCCGATGTGGTTCGCACTCACGCATCCGCGCCTCCCCAAGATCGTTCTAGAAGTGGAGGAGGCCTGGATGGCTCCATCCGATGCGGCAGCGCGCATCTTCCCGGGTGGTCTTTCGCTCGACGTGGAACGCTTGGGTGCTCGCTGTGCGGCCTGTGGCGTCGGTGAGCGAGTGCACATGCGATTACAGCCGGCGAGAAGGTCGATACGAGGCGCCACGTTCGGATCGCGCTGGGCCGTGTTGCACTCAGAATCGGACCGTGAGACGAGTACGAGGTTATCAAGCAGCGCGTAGCGGTGGGTGCGGGCGTGGTGAAGCTCGGGCGCGTGTGTCGGTTGTGGCTGTGGCGGTATGGGTGTATTTTGGTGTGGGTGGTGTGGCATGTGGTTTGCCGGTCGTATAGCTCAGTCGGTAGAGCACAGTGCTAATAACGCTGCGGTCCAGGGTTCGAGCCCCTGTATGACCATTTTGCTCTCTTTTGTCGTCTCCGTGGTGCAGCTGCGACGCTCGTTTTGCTGCTTCGGTGGCACTCGGCGACCTTCCGGGGCCGATGTGGTTCGCACTCACGCATCCGCGCCTCCCCAAGATCGTTCTAGAAGTGGAGGAGGCCTGGATGGCTCCATCCGATGCGGCAGCGCGCATCTTCCCGGGTGGTCTTTCGCTCGACGTGGAACGCTTGGGTGCTCGCTGTGCGGCCTGTGGCGTCGGTGAGCGAGTGCACATGCGATTACAGCCGGCGAGAAGGTCGATACGAGGCGCCACGTTCGGATCGCGCTGGGCCGTGTTGCACTCAGAATCGGACCGTGAGACGAGTACGAGGTTATCAAGCAGCGCGTAGCGGTGGGTGCGGGCGTAGTGAAGCTCGGGCGCGTGTGTCGGTTGTGGCTGTGGCGGTATGGGTGTATTTTGGTGTGGGTGGTGTGGCATGTGGTTTGCCGGTCGTATAGCTCAGTCGGTAGAGCACAGTGCTAATAACGCTGCGGTCCAGGGTTCGAGCCCCTGTATGACCATTTTGCTCTCTTTTGTCGTCTCCGTGGTGCAGCTGCGACGCTCGTTTTGCTGCTTCGGTAGCACTCGGCGACCTTCCGGGGCCGATGTGGCTCGCACTCACGCATCCGCGCCTCCCCAAGATCGTTCTAGAAGTGGAGGAGGCCTGGATGGCTCCATCCGATGCGGCAGCGCGCATCTTCCCGGGTGGTCTTTCGCTCAACGTGGAACGCTTGGGTGCTCGCTGTGCGGCCTGTGGCGTCGGTGAGCGAGTGCACATGCGATTACAGCCGGCGAGAAGGTCGATACGAGGCGCCACGTTCGGATCGCGCTGGGCCGTGTTGCACTCAGAATCGGACCGTGAGACGAGTACGAGGTTATCAAGCAGCGCGTAGCGGTGGGTGCGGGCGTAGTGAAGCTCGGGCGCGTGTGTCGGTTGTGGCTGTGGCGGTATGGGTGTATTTTGGTGTGGGTGGTGTGGCATGTGGTTTGCCGGTCGTATAGCTCAGTCGGTAGAGCACAGTGCTAATAACGCTGCGGTCCAGGGTTCGAGCCCCTGTATGACCATTTTGCTCTCTTTTGTCGTCTCCGTGGTGCAGCTGCGACGCTCGTTTTGCTGCTTCGGTAGCACTCGGCGACCTTCCGGGGCCGATGTGGCTCGCACTCACGCATCCGCGCCTCCCCAAGATCGTTCTAGAAGTGGAGGAGGCCTGGATGGCTCCATCCGATGCGGCAGCGCGCATCTTCCCGGGTGGTCTTTCGCTCGACGTGGAACGCTTGGGTGCTCGCTGTGCGGCCTGTGGCGTCGGTGAGCGAGTGCACATGCGATTACAGCCGGCGAGAAGGTCGATACGAGGCGCCACGTTCGGATCGCGCTGGGCCGTGTTGCACTCAGAATCGGACCGTGAGACGAGTACGAGGTTATCAAGCAGCGCGTAGCGGTGGGTGCGGGCGTAGTGAAGCTCGGGCGCGTGTGTCGGTTGTGGCTGTGGCGGTATGGGTGTATTTTGGTGTGGGTGGTGTGGCATGTGGTTTGCCGGTCGTATAGCTCAGTCGGTAGAGCACAGTGCTAATAACGCTGCGGTCCAGGGTTCGAGCCCCTGTATGACCATTTTGCTCTCTTTTGTCGTCTCCGTGGTGCAGCTGCGACGCTCGTTTTGCTGCTTCGGTAGCACTCGGCGACCTTCCGGGGCCGATGTGGTTCGCACTCACGCATCCGCGCCTCCCCAAGATCGTTCTAGAAGTGGAGGAGGCCTGGATGGCTCCATCCGATGCGGCAGCGCGCATCTTCCCGGGTGGTCTTTCGCTCGACGTGGAACGCTTGGGTGCTCGCTGTGCGGCCTGTGGCGTCGGTGAGCGAGTGCACATGCGATTACAGCCGGCGAGAAGGTCGATACGAGGCGCCACGTTCGGATCGCGCTGGGCCGTGTTGCACTCAGAATCGGACCGTGAGACGAGTACGAGGTTATCAAGCAGCGCGTAGCGGTGGGTGCGGGCGTAGTGAAGCTCGGGCGCGTGTGTCGGTTGTGGCTGTGGCGGTATGGGTGTATTTTGGTGTGGGTGGTGTGGCATGTGGTTTGCCGGTCGTATAGCTCAGTCGGTAGAGCACAGTGCTAATAACGCTGCGGTCCAGGGTTCGAGCGCTTGTATGACCATTTTGCTCTCTTTTGTCGTCTCCGTGGTGCAGCTGCGACGCTCGTTTTGCTGCTTCGGTGGCACTCGGCGACCTTCCGGGGCCGATGTGGCTCGCACTCACGCATCCGCGCCTCCCCAAGATCGTTCTAGAAGTGGAGGAGGCCTGGATGGCTCCATCCGATGCGGCAGCGCGCATCTTCCCGGGTGGTCTTTCGCTCGACGTGGAACGCTTGGGTGCTCGCTGTGCGGCCTGTGGCGTCGGTGAGCGAGTGCACATGCGATTACAGCCGGCGAGAAGGTCGATACGAGGCGCCACGTTCGGATCGCGCTGGGCCGTGTTGCACTCAGAATCGGACCGTGAGACGAGTACGAGGTTATCAAGCAGCGCGTAGCGGTGGGTGCGGGCGTGGTGAAGCTCGGGCGCGTGTGTCGGTTGTGGCTGTGGCGGTATGGGTGTATTTTGGTGTGGGTGGTGTGGCATGTGGTTTGCCGGTCGTATAGCTCAGTCGGTAGAGCACAGTGCTAATAACGCTGCGGTCCAGGGTTCGAGCCCCTGTATGACCATTTTGCTCTCTTTTGTCGTCTCCGTGGTGCAGCTGCGACGCTCGTTTTGCTGCTTCGGTAGCACTCGGCGACCTTCCGGGGCCGATGTGGCTCGCACTCACGCATCCGCGCCTCCCCAAGATCGTTCTAGAAGTGGAGGAGGCCTGGATGGCTCCATCCGATGCGGCAGCGCGCATCTTCCCGGGTGGTCTTTCGCTCGACGTGGAACGCTTGGGTGCTCGCTGTGCGGCCTGTGGCGTCGGTGAGCGAGTGCACATGCGATTACAGCCGGCGAGAAGGTCGATACGAGGCGCCACGTTCGGATCGCGCTGGGCCGTGTTGCACTCAGAATCGGACCGTGAGACGAGTACGAGGTTATCAAGCAGCGCGTAGCGGTGGGTGCGGGCGTAGTGAAGCTCGGGCGCGTGTGTCGGTTGTGGCTGTGGCGGTATGGGTGTATTTTGGTGTGGGTGGTGTGGCATGTGGTTTGCCGGTCGTATAGCTCAGTCGGTAGAGCACAGTGCTAATAACGCTGCGGTCCAGGGTTCGAGCCCCTGTATGACCATTTTGCTCTCTTTTGTCGTCTCCGTGGTGCAGCTGCGACGCTCGTTTTGCTGCTTCGGTAGCACTCGGCGACCTTCCGGGGCCGATGTGGCTCGCACTCACGCATCCGCGCCTCCCCAAGATCGTTCTAGAAGTGGAGGAGGCCTGGATGGCTCCATCCGATGCGGCAGCGCGCATCTTCCCGGGTGGTCTTTCGCTCGACGTGGAACGCTTGGGTGCTCGCTGTGCGGCCTGTGGCGTCGGTGAGCGAGTGCACATGCGATTACAGCCGGCGAGAAGGTCGATACGAGGCGCCACGTTCGGATCGCGCTGGGCCGTGTTGCACTCAGAATCGGACCGTGAGACGAGTACGAGGTTATCAAGCAGCGCGTAGCGGTGGGTGCGGGCGTAGTGAAGCTCGGGCGCGTGTGTCGGTTGTGGCTGTGGCGGTATGGGTGTATTTTGGTGTGGGTGGTGTGGCATGTGGTTTGCCGGTCGTATAGCTCAGTCGGTAGAGCACAGTGCTAATAACGCTGCGGTCCAGGGTTCGAGCCCCTGTATGACCATTTTGCTCTCTTTTGTCGTCTCCGTGGTGCAGCTGCGACGCTCGTTTTGCTGCTTCGGTAGCACTCGGCGACCTTCCGGGGCCGATGTGGCTCGCACTCACGCATCCGCGCCTCCCCAAGATCGTTCTAGAAGTGGAGGAGGCCTGGATGGCTCCATCCGATGCGGCAGCGCGCATCTTCCCGGGTGGTCTTTCGCTCGACGTGGAACGCTTGGGTGCTCGCTGTGCGGCCTGTGGCGTCGGTGAGCGAGTGCACATGCGATTACAGCCGGCGAGAAGGTCGATACGAGGCGCCACGTTCGGATCGCGCTGGGCCGTGTTGCACTCAGAATCGGACCGTGAGACGAGTACGAGGTTATCAAGCAGCGCGTAGCGGTGGGTGCGGGCGTAGTGAAGCTCGGGCGCGTGTGTCGGTTGTGGCTGTGGCGGTATGGGTGTATTTTGGTGTGGGTGGTGTGGCATGTGGTTTGCCGGTCGTATAGCTCAGTCGGTAGAGCACAGTGCTAATAACGCTGCGGTCCAGGGTTCGAGCCCCTGTATGACCATTTTGCTCTCTTTTGTCGTCTCCGTGGTGCAGCTGCGACGCTCGTTTTGCTGCTTCGGTAGCACTCGGCGACCTTCCGGGGCCGATGTGGCTCGCACTCACGCATCCGCGCCTCCCCAAGATCGTTCTAGAAGTGGAGGAGGCCTGGATGGCTCCATCCGATGCGGCAGCGCGCATCTTCCCGGGTGGTCTTTCGCTCGACGTGGAACGCTTGGGTGCTCGCTGTGCGGCCTGTGGCGTCGGTGAGCGAGTGCACATGCGATTACAGCCGGCGAGAAGGTCGATACGAGGCGCCACGTTCGGATCGCGCTGGGCCGTGTTGCACTCAGAATCGGACCGTGAGACGAGTACGAGGTTATCAAGCAGCGCGTAGCGGTGGGTGCGGGCGTAGTGAAGCTCGGGCGCGTGTGTCGGTTGTGGCTGTGGCGGTATGGGTGTATTTTGGTGTGGGTGGTGTGGCATGTGGTTTGCCGGTCGTATAGCTCAGTCGGTAGAGCACAGTGCTAATAACGCTGCGGTCCAGGGTTCGAGCCCCTGTATGACCATTTTGCTCTCTTTTGTCGTCTCCGTGGTGCAGCTGCGACGCTCGTTTTGCTGCTTCGGTAGCACTCGGCGACCTTCCGGGGCCGATGTGGCTCGCACTCACGCATCCGCGCCTCCCCAAGATCGTTCTAGAAGTGGAGGAGGCCTGGATGGCTCCATCCGATGCGGCAGCGCGCATCTTCCCGGGTGGTCTTTCGCTCGACGTGGAACGCTTGGGTGCTCGCTGTGCGGCCTGTGGCGTCGGTGAGCGAGTGCACATGCGATTACAGCCGGCGAGAAGGTCGATACGAGGCGCCACGTTCGGATCGCGCTGGGCCGTGTTGCACTCAGAATCGGACCGTGAGACGAGTACGAGGTTATCAAGCAGCGCGTAGCGGTGGGTGCGGGCGTGGTGAAGCTCGGGCGCGTGTGTCGGTTGTGGCTGTGGCGGTATGGGTGTATTTTGGTGTGGGTGGTGTGGCATGTGGTTTGCCGGTCGTATAGCTCAGTCGGTAGAGCACAGTGCTAATAACGCTGCGGTCCAGGGTTCGAGCCCCTGTATGACCATTTTGCTCTCTTTTGTCGTCTCCGTGGTGCAGCTGCGACGCTCGTTTTGCTGCTTCGGTAGCACTCGGCGACCTTCCGGGGCCGATGTGGCTCGCACTCACGCATCCGCGCCTCCCCAAGATCGTTCTAGAAGTGGAGGAGGCCTGGATGGCTCCATCCGATGCGGCAGCGCGCATCTTCCCGGGTGGTCTTTCGCTCGACGTGGAACGCTTGGGTGCTCGCTGTGCGGCCTGTGGCGTCGGTGAGCGAGTGCACATGCGATTACAGCCGGCGAGAAGGTCGATACGAGGCGCCACGTTCGGATCGCGCTGGGCCGTGTTGCACTCAGAATCGGACCGTGAGACGAGTACGAGGTTATCAAGCAGCGCGTAGCGGTGGGTGCGGGCGTAGTGAAGCTCGGGCGCGTGTGTCGGTTGTGGCTGTGGCGGTATGGGTGTATTTTGGTGTGGGTGGTGTGGCATGTGGTTTGCCGGTCGTATAGCTCAGTCGGTAGAGCACAGTGCTAATAACGCTGCGGTCCAGGGTTCGAGCCCCTGTATGACCATTTTGCTCTCTTTTGTCGTCTCCGTGGTGCAGCTGCGACGCTCGTTTTGCTGCTTCGGTAGCACTCGGCGACCTTCCGGGGCCGATGTGGCTCGCACTCACGCATCCGCGCCTCCCCAAGATCGTTCTAGAAGTGGAGGAGGCCTGGATGGCTCCATCCGATGCGGCAGCGCGCATCTTCCCGGGTGGTCTTTCGCTCGACGTGGAACGCTTGGGTGCTCGCTGTGCGGCCTGTGGCGTCGGTGAGCGAGTGCACATGCGATTACAGCCGGCGAGAAGGTCGATACGAGGCGCCACGTTCGGATCGCGCTGGGCCGTGTTGCACTCAGAATCGGACCGTGAGACGAGTACGAGGTTATCAAGCAGCGCGTAGCGGTGGGTGCGGGCGTGGTGAAGCTCGGGCGCGTGTGTCGGTTGTGGCTGTGGCGGTATGGGTGTATTTTGGTGTGGGTGGTGTGGCATGTGGTTTGCCGGTCGTATAGCTCAGTCGGTAGAGCACAGTGCTAATAACGCTGCGGTCCAGGGTTCGAGCCCCTGTATGACCATTTTGCTCTCTTTTGTCGTCTCCGTGGTGCAGCTGCGACGCTCGTTTTGCTGCTTCGGTAGCACTCGGCGACCTTCCGGGGCCGATGTGGCTCGCACTCACGCATCCGCGCCTCCCCAAGATCGTTCTAGAAGTGGAGGAGGCCTGGATGGCTCCATCCGATGCGGCAGCGCGCATCTTCCCGGGTGGTCTTTCGCTCGACGTGGAACGCTTGGGTGCTCGCTGTGCGGCCTGTGGCGTCGGTGAGCGAGTGCACATGCGATTACAGCCGGCGAGAAGGTCGATACGAGGCGCCACGTTCGGATCGCGCTGGGCCGTGTTGCACTCAGAATCGGACCGTGAGACGAGTACGAGGTTATCAAGCAGCGCGTAGCGGTGGGTGCGGGCGTGGTGAAGCTCGGGCGCGTGTGTCGGTTGTGGCTGTGGCGGTATGGGTGTATTTTGGTGTGGGTGGTGTGGCATGTGGTTTGCCGGTCGTATAGCTCAGTCGGTAGAGCACAGTGCTAATAACGCTGCGGTCCAGGGTTCGAGCCCCTGTATGACCATTTTGCTCTCTTTTGTCGTCTCCGTGGTGCAGCTGCGACGCTCGTTTTGCTGCTTCGGTAGCACTCGGCGACCTTCCGGGGCCGATGTGGCTCGCACTCACGCATCCGCGCCTCCCCAAGATCGTTCTAGAAGTGGAGGAGGCCTGGATGGCTCCATCCGATGCGGCAGCGCGCATCTTCCCGGGTGGTCTTTCGCTCGACGTGGAACGCTTGGGTGCTCGCTGTGCGGCCTGTGGCGTCGGTGAGCGAGTGCACATGCGATTACAGCCGGCGAGAAGGTCGATACGAGGCGCCACGTTCGGATCGCGCTGGGCCGTGTTGCACTCAGAATCGGACCGTGAGACGAGTACGAGGTTATCAAGCAGCGCGTAGCGGTGGGTGCGGGCGTGGTGAAGCTCGGGCGCGTGTGTCGGTTGTGGCTGTGGCGGTATGGGTGTATTTTGGTGTGGGTGGTGTGGCATGTGGTTTGCCGGTCGTATAGCTCAGTCGGTAGAGCACAGTGCTAATAACGCTGCGGTCCAGGGTTCGAGCCCCTGTATGACCATTTTGCTCTCTTTTGTCGTCTCCGTGGTGCAGCTGCGACGCTCGTTTTGCTGCTTCGGTGGCACTCGGCGACCTTCCGGGGCCGATGTGGTTCGCACTCACGCATCCGCGCCTCCCCAAGATCGTTCTAGAAGTGGAGGAGGCCTGGATGGCTCCATCCGATGCGGCAGCGCGCATCTTCCCGGGTGGTCTTTCGCTCGACGTGGAACGCTTGGGTGCTCGCTGTGCGGCCTGTGGCGTCGGTGAGCGAGTGCACATGCGATTACAGCCGGCGAGAAGGTCGATACGAGGCGCCACGTTCGGATCGCGCTGGGCCGTGTTGCACTCAGAATCGGACCGTGAGACGAGTACGAGGTTATCAAGCAGCGCGTAGCGGTGGGTGCGGGCGTGGTGAAGCTCGGGCGCGTGTGTCGGTTGTGGCTGTGGCGGTATGGGTGTATTTTGGTGTGGGTGGTGTGGCATGTGGTTTGCCGGTCGTATAGCTCAGTCGGTAGAGCACAGTGCTAATAACGCTGCGGTCCAGGGTTCGAGCCCCTGTATGACCATTTTGCTCTCTTTTGTCGTCTCCGTGGTGCAGCTGCGACGCTCGTTTTGCTGCTTCGGTGGCACTCGGCGACCTTCCGGGGCCGATGTGGTTCGCACTCACGCATCCGCGCCTCCCCAAGATCGTTCTAGAAGTGGAGGAGGCCTGGATGGCTCCATCCGATGCGGCAGCGCGCATCTTCCCGGGTGGTCTTTCGCTCGACGTGGAACGCTTGGGTGCTCGCTGTGCGGCCTGTGGCGTCGGTGAGCGAGTGCACATGCGATTACAGCCGGCGAGAAGGTCGATACGAGGCGCCACGTTCGGATCGCGCTGGGCCGTGTTGCACTCAGAATCGGACCGTGAGACGAGTACGAGGTTATCAAGCAGCGCGTAGCGGTGGGTGCGGGCGTGGTGAAGCTCGGGCGCGTGTGTCGGTTGTGGCTGTGGCGGTATGGGTGTATTTTGGTGTGGGTGGTGTGGCATGTGGTTTGCCGGTCGTATAGCTCAGTCGGTAGAGCACAGTGCTAATAACGCTGCGGTCCAGGGTTCGAGCCCCTGTATGACCATTTTGCTCTCTTTTGTCGTCTCCGTGGTGCAGCTGCGACGCTCGTTTTGCTGCTTCGGTAGCACTCGGCGACCTTCCGGGGCCGATGTGGCTCGCACTCACGCATCCGCGCCTCCCCAAGATCGTTCTAGAAGTGGAGGAGGCCTGGATGGCTCCATCCGATGCGGCAGCGCGCATCTTCCCGGGTGGTCTTTCGCTCGACGTGGAACGCTTGGGTGCTCGCTGTGCGGCCTGTGGCGTCGGTGAGCGAGTGCACATGCGATTACAGCCGGCGAGAAGGTCGATACGAGGCGCCACGTTCGGATCGCGCTGGGCCGTGTTGCACTCAGAATCGGACCGTGAGACGAGTACGAGGTTATCAAGCAGCGCGTAGCGGTGGGTGCGGGCGTAGTGAAGCTCGGGCGCGTGTGTCGGTTGTGGCTGTGGCGGTATGGGTGTATTTTGGTGTGGGTGGTGTGGCATGTGGTTTGCCGGTCGTATAGCTCAGTCGGTAGAGCACAGTGCTAATAACGCTGCGGTCCAGGGTTCGAGCCCCTGTATGACCATTTTGCTCTCTTTTGTCGTCTCCGTGGTGCAGCTGCGACGCTCGTTTTGCTGCTTCGGTAGCACTCGGCGACCTTCCGGGGCCGATGTGGCTCGCACTCACGCATCCGCGCCTCCCCAAGATCGTTCTAGAAGTGGAGGAGGCCTGGATGGCTCCATCCGATGCGGCAGCGCGCATCTTCCCGGGTGGTCTTTCGCTCGACGTGGAACGCTTGGGTGCTCGCTGTGCGGCCTGTGGCGTCGGTGAGCGAGTGCACATGCGATTACAGCCGGCGAGAAGGTCGATACGAGGCGCCACGTTCGGATCGCGCTGGGCCGTGTTGCACTCAGAATCGGACCGTGAGACGAGTACGAGGTTATCAAGCAGCGCGTAGCGGTGGGTGCGGGCGTGGTGAAGCTCGGGCGCGTGTGTCGGTTGTGGCTGTGGCGGTATGGGTGTATTTTGGTGTGGGTGGTGTGGCATGTGGTTTGCCGGTCGTATAGCTCAGTCGGTAGAGCACAGTGCTAATAACGCTGCGGTCCAGGGTTCGAGCCCCTGTATGACCATTTTGCTCTCTTTTGTCGTCTCCGTGGTGCAGCTGCGACGCTCGTTTTGCTGCTTCGGTGGCACTCGGCGACCTTCCGGGGCCGATGTGGTTCGCACTCACGCATCCGCGCCTCCCCAAGATCGTTCTAGAAGTGGAGGAGGCCTGGATGGCTCCATCCGATGCGGCAGCGCGCATCTTCCCGGGTGGTCTTTCGCTCGACGTGGAACGCTTGGGTGCTCGCTGTGCGGCCTGTGGCGTCGGTGAGCGAGTGCACGTGCGATTACAGCCGGCGAGAAGGTCGATACGAGGCGCCACGTTCGGCTCGCGCTGGGCCGTGTTGCACTCAGAATCGGACCGTGAGACGAGTACGAGGTTATCAAGCAGCGCGTAGCGGTGGGTGCGGGCGTGGTGAAGCTCGGGCGCGTGTGTCGGTTGTGGCTGTGGCGGTATGGGTGTATTTTGGTGTGGGTGGTGTGGCATGTGGTTTGCCGGTCGTATAGCTCAGTCGGTAGAGCACAGTGCTAATAACGCTGCGGTCCAGGGTTCGAGCCCCTGTATGACCATTTTGCTCTCTTTTGTCGTCTCCGTGGTGCAGCTGCGACGCTCGTTTTGCTGCTTCGGTGGCACTCGGCGACCTTCCGGGGCCGATGTGGTTCGCACTCACGCATCCGCGCCTCCCCAAGATCGTTCTAGAAGTGGAGGAGGCCTGGATGGCTCCATCCGATGCGGCAGCGCGCATCTTCCCGGGTGGTCTTTCGCTCGACGTGGAACGCTTGGGTGCTCGCTGTGCGGCCTGTGGCGTCGGTGAGCGAGTGCACATGCGATTACAGCCGGCGAGAAGGTCGATACGAGGCGCCACGTTCGGATCGCGCTGGGCCGTGTTGCACTCAGAATCGGACCGTGAGACGAGTACGAGGTTATCAAGCAGCGCGTAGCGGTGGGTGCGGGCGTGGTGAAGCTCGGGCGCGTGTGTCGGTTGTGGCTGTGGCGGTATGGGTGTATTTTGGTGTGGGTGGTGTGGCATGTGGTTTGCCGGTCGTATAGCTCAGTCGGTAGAGCACAGTGCTAATAACGCTGCGGTCCAGGGTTCGAGCCCCTGTATGACCATTTTGCTCTCTTTTGTCGTCTCCGTGGTGCAGCTGCGACGCTCGTTTTGCTGCTTCGGTGGCACTCGGCGACCTTCCGGGGCCGATGTGGTTCGCACTCACGCATCCGCGCCTCCCCAAGATCGTTCTAGAAGTGGAGGAGGCCTGGATGGCTCCATCCGATGCGGCAGCGCGCATCTTCCCGGGTGGTCTTTCGCTCGACGTGGAACGCTTGGGTGCTCGCTGTGCGGCCTGTGGCGTCGGTGAGCGAGTGCACATGCGATTACAGCCGGCGAGAAGGTCGATACGAGGCGCCACGTTCGGATCGCGCTGGGCCGTGTTGCACTCAGAATCGGACCGTGAGACGAGTACGAGGTTATCAAGCAGCGCGTAGCGGTGGGTGCGGGCGTGGTGAAGCTCGGGCGCGTGTGTCGGTTGTGGCTGTGGCGGTATGGGTGTATTTTGGTGTGGGTGGTGTGGCATGTGGTTTGCCGGTCGTATAGCTCAGTCGGTAGAGCACAGTGCTAATAACGCTGCGGTCCAGGGTTCGAGCCCCTGTATGACCATTTTGCTCTCTTTTGTCGTCTCCGTGGTGCAGCTGCGACGCTCGTTTTGCTGCTTCGGTGGCACTCGGCGACCTTCCGGGGCCGATGTGGTTCGCACTCACGCATCCGCGCCTCCCCAAGATCGTTCTAGAAGTGGAGGAGGCCTGGATGGCTCCATCCGATGCGGCAGCGCGCATCTTCCCGGGTGGTCTTTCGCTCGACGTGGAACGCTTGGGTGCTCGCTGTGCGGCCTGTGGCGTCGGTGAGCGAGTGCACATGCGATTACAGCCGGCGAGAAGGTCGATACGAGGCGCCACGTTCGGCTCGCGCTGGGCCGTGTTGCACTCAGAATCGGACCGTGAGACGAGTACGAGGTTATCAAGCAGCGCGTAGCGGTGGGTGCGGGCGTGGTGAAGCTCGGGCGCGTGTGTCGGTTGTGGCTGTGGCGGTATGGGTGTATTTTGGTGTGGGTGGTGTGGCATGTGGTTTGCCGGTCGTATAGCTCAGTCGGTAGAGCACAGTGCTAATAACGCTGCGGTCCAGGGTTCGAGCCCCTGTATGACCATTTTGCTCTCTTTTGTCGTCTCCGTGGTGCAGCTGCGACGCTCGTTTTGCTGCTTCGGTGGCACTCGGCGACCTTCCGGGGCCGATGTGGTGTTAGAGGGTGCTGCGTGTGCATGTGCGTGTGTGCACCAGGTGTGGGTGCAAGGCGTGTGTGCGTGCGTGTGCCTCTACGCGTGTGCGGGGGGATTTGTGGCGGCGTCAAGTGCTCATGATGAGACGCGCAGGTTGCGTGCGCGTGAGAACAAGCGTGTGGGAGCGTGTCCAAGTGCTCAAGCGGCGTGGACATGCGTGTGGGTGCATAGTAGGAGATACATATGTAGGAGTAGGGTGTGCGTGACTTTGGTCATGCAGTATGGTGTAGTGGGTTAAGTGCCGGGTCTTTGATCCGAAGGGTGTGGGTTCGAGTCCCCACATGGACGTTTTTCTTTTTGCCGACAAGAGAGCGTAGGAGGCAGGCTAGCAGCTAAAACTCACTCAATCAATCTCACTTTTGGTTTTGCAATCTCGGCCCGAAGCCGTCTTCTAAGCTTTCAACTCTCCGCAGCTCGTAGCCCAACTTCCTTTTGGTTATGAGCCCAAGTACCGACACCAAGTTCAAGGTCGAGCCTTTCGACGGCTCGAACTACTCGCTGTGGAGCTACAAGATGAAGATGTACCTGATGTCCAAGGGATTGTGGGAAGCTGTCTCCGGGGAAGCCGGATCGACGGCGAAGGAGCAACAAGCGCACGCGGCGATTGTGCTCAACCTAAACGACTCGCAGTTGATGCACGTGGTGACGTCCACGACTGCGAAGGAGGCGTGGGACACGTTGAAGAAGTTCCACAAGACTCAAGACATGGCGAACCGGCTGTGGCTCAAGGAAAAGTTCTCGGCGTTCAAGTTCACGGCGTCCTCCGTCGGCAAGCACGTGACGGAGTTGGAGAAGCTCGTGATGGAGATGAAGAACGCGGGGTGTGAGCCAACTGAGGAAGACGTCTGCGCGACGATGCTGCGGAGTCTGCCATCGAGCTACGAGGCTCTGGTTCAAGCGTTTCGCATGTCAGTGAGTGAGTTCAAGCTTGCAGACCTGGTGAGCAAGCTGATTGCGGAAGAAGTGCGTCAGAAGGACTCGAACCGCATCGAAGAGGCGACTGCGCTTCTTGCCGGCAAGGGCAATGGGAAGCAGCAGCAGAAGAAGAAGAACCCACGCGGGATGCGCAAGAAGGGGCCCTTCGGGAAGTGTTTCAACTGTGGCAAGCCTGGCCACTATGCGAGGGATTGCCGTTCCGAGGCAAGTCCCGATGAAGATGTCCAAGACCAGTCGAACGTTGCGTTCCACGCGACGGAAGCTTTTGCTAGCGAGTGCTGGGTGATGGACAGCGGTGCTTCGGCACACATGTGCAAGACACGCGACGCGTTTCAAGAGTACTCGGGTGTAAAGACTGCGCGCACCATATCGAGCGCAAAGAGCAGCGCGAGCTTGAAGATTCTCGGGGTTGGAACAGTTGTTCTGCGTGTCTGGACTGGTAGTGCGTGGATAAATGCGCGACTGGAAAACACACTGCACGTTCAAGATTTGAACAAGAACCTGTTCTCTCTCACGGCTGCAACGGCACGCGGCATGACCGTGACTATGGACAGCGAGCAGTGCGTTGTGAAACGCGGCAGCCAAGTGGTGGCGACGGGCAGGAAGCAAGGCAAGCTGATGTTCCTCAACATTGAGGGCGGCGACGAGTGCCATGCGGCTGAAGACAATATGGATTTGTGGCACCGGCGACTCGGCCACGCGTCTTTCGGCACGCTGAACTCCATGATCAAGGACGGGAAACTCAAGGGTGCGCTGGCAGAGCCTGGAACCGTGTGTGGCGTGTGTGCGACTGCGAAGCAGGCACGCAAGCCTTTCAAGTCGACCAAGGAGGGACTCGAAGCCAGGGAGAGCGCACGCAAGGACACCACTGTGTGCTCTGATGTGTTGGGGCCCGTCACTCCTGCATCCAAGTCGGGCTACAAGTACATTGTGAGCTTCATCATGATGAAGAGTCGCTTTGTGACAATCTACCCACTGCACAAGAAGAGCGAAGTGTGTGAGGCGTTCAAGAAGTTTCTCAAGGAGGCAGAAACAAGTGCGGGCATCAAGGTCAAGGTGCTACGCAGTGACAACGGCGGTGAATACTGCAACGCGGGGATGGTGGCTCTGTGCGACGAGAAGACCATCAAGCAAGAGTTCACGGTGCCTTACAACCCGCAACAGAACGGCATGGCAGAGCGGATGAACCGTACGCTGGTCGAAATGACACGCTGCATGCTGGGGGAGAGCGGGATGGACAAGTCGTACTGGTGCGAGGCCATCATGACAGCTGCAGACATTCGGAACGTGTTGCCTAACACGTCAAGCCCACACGCAAGCCCATTCCAGCTGGTTTTCAAGAGGGCGCCACGTCTGGAGCACATGCGCGTTTTTGGGACCGAGTGCTACGCCCATGTGACCAAGCAGAAACGCAAAAAGCTGGACAACTCGGGGATCAAGTGCGTGTTTCTCGGCTACGCCAAGCAACACAAAGCATATCGACTCCTGGACCCCAGCGACGGATCGATCGTGATTTCAAGGAGTGTGGCGTTTGCTGAAGCGCCACCGGTCACAATGGCGAAGACGCGCAACCAGGAGGTGATCGACATCATCGACAACGATGAAGAAGAGGAGCGCACCGAAGAACCCAGTGTTGACGACGGTTTCAGCACGCCCCCGACACGCCCACTCCACGAACCCGAGGAGCACAGCGGACCGACCGGATCTGTGCCAACGCGTGGCTCTAGCACGCCAGGGAGAGACGGCGAAGAGGAGTGGATGGTGCGTCCGGCACGCAAAAGGCGTGGAGTCGTGCGCTACCAAGACGAATTTCCCGGGACTCGAAGGGGTGAGTTCAACCTGGACGACTACGAGGCTGAGTTCGATTCCCTCTACTGCTTCCTCACCGAAGACGACGACGGTGAGCGCGCGGTGTCGTACGATGAAGTCATGCGGAGCAAGTACAAGGACGAATGGCTGCGCGCCATGGAAAGCGAAATGAAGTCGCTTGAGGATCACCGCACCTGGAAGTTGGTGGACATGCCGTCAGACAAGAAGGCGACCGGGTGCAAGTGGGTGTTCCGTATCAAGCGTGACCCGAGCGGGAAGATCATCAAGTTCAAGGCTCGTCTCGTGGCGAAGGGCTTCACGCAACGTCCAGGGGTCGACTACACGGAGACTTTCGCTCCTGTAGCACGCAAGGAGTCCATCAACACGGCGGTGGCGATTGCAGCAGAGGAAGACATGGAGGCTGAAAATGTGGATGTGGACACCGCGTTTCTCTACGGCGACGTTGAAGAGGAGCTCTATATGGACCAGCCGGACGGATTTGAAGACCAAGTCAACCCAACCAAGAAGTGCCTGTTGATGCAAGCGCTTTACGGCACGAAGCAAGCGGCACGCCAATGGAACAGCAAGCTGAACAAGCACCTGGAGGGCCAAGGTTTCCATCGGTCAGCGGCGGATCCGTGTGTGTATGTTCGGCGTTCGGACTCGAAGTTCAGCATCATTATCGTCTACGTGGACGACCTCATGATCTTCAGCAGGACGAAAGCGGAGATCGGTGAGATCAAGAAGGCGCTGAAGCGCGAGTTCAGCATCAAGGAGCTCGGTGAGCTGAAGTACTGTCTCGGCATCGAGATCCACCGCAACCGCGACGACAAGACCATCGTCATGAATCAGCGAGCGTATATTCAACGACTCGCGGAGAAGTTCGGCGTGGAAAAGTGCAAGGCAGTGCACACACCAGCGGACAGCAACTCGAAGCTGGTGAAGCCGTCAGAAGACGAAGATTTCGTGCCCAGGTACCCGTATCGCGAGTTGGTGGGGGCTTTGATGTACCTCGCAACTTGTACGCGCCCGGACATTGCTCAAGCTGTGGGTGAAGTGGCCAAGTTTTGCGAGCGGTACAACAAGTCTCACTGGGTGGCTGCGAAGCGGATTTTGAAGTACTTGAAGACCACTCAGGACCTGGGACTCGTGTTCAACGGCGGGACTAAGGGAGAGCTCATCGGCTACGCGGATGCGAACTGGGCAGGTGATTTGGACACCCGGCGCTCGACTACTGGCTACGTGTTCTTCCTGAACGGGAGTGCAATTTCGTGGAAGTCGAAGCGGCAACCGACAGTGGCAACCTCGAGCACGGAGGCAGAGTACATGGCACTGTACAACGCCACTCAAGAGGCAGTGTGGCTGCGTCAGCTACTACTGGACGTGGGGTGTGAGTGTGTGGGTGCGACTACCATTTTTCAGGACAACCAAGGTTGCATTGCGCTGGCCAAGAACCCAGCGTACCACTCACGCACCAAGCACATCGACTTGAAGTATCACTTCTTGCGCGAGAAGGTGGAAGACAAGGTCATCGTGCTCGAGTACAAGCCGACAGACGAGATGATCGCAGACGGGTTTACCAAGGCACTGGCGCGACCCAAGCACCGCCAGTTTCTCGTCGGACTCGGCATGGACGCCTAAGACGCCAAGCACAGCGCATCAAGGGAGAGTGTTAGAGGGTGCTGCGTGTGCATGTGCGTGTGTGCACCAGGTGTGGGTGCAAGGCGTGTGTGCGTGCGTGTGCCTCTACGCGTGTGCGGGGGGATTTGTGGCGGCGTCAAGTGCTCATGATGAGACGCGCAGGTTGCGTGCGCGTGAGAACAAGCGTGTGGGAGCGTGTCCAAGTGCTCAAGCGGCGTGGACATGCGTGTGGGTGCATAGTAGGAGATACATATGTAGGAGTAGGGTGTGCGTGACTTTGGTCATGCAGTATGGTGTAGTGGGTTAAGTGCCGGGTCTTTGATCCGAAGGGTGTGGGTTCGAGTCCCCACATGGACGTTTTTCTTTTTGCCGACAAGAGAGCGTAGGAGGCAGGCTAGCAGCTAAAACTCACTCAATCAATCTCACTTTTGGTTTTGCAATCTCGGCCCGAAGCCGTCTTCTAAGCTTTCAACTCTCCGCAGCTCGTAGCCCAACTTCCTTTTTGTGGTTCGCACTCACGCATCCGCGCCTCCCCAAGATCGTTCTAGAAGTGGAGGAGGCCTGGATGGCTCCATCCGATGCGGCAGCGCGCATCTTCCCGGGTGGTCTTTCGCTCGACGTGGAACGCTTGGGTGCTCGCTGTGCGGCCTGTGGCGTCGGTGAGCGAGTGCACGTGCGATTACAGCCGGCGAGAAGGTCGATACGAGGCGCCACGTTCGGATCGCGCTGGGCCGTGTTGCACTCAGAATCGGACCGTGAGACGAGTACGAGGTTATCAAGCAGCGCGTAGCGGTGGGTGCGGGCGTGGTGAAGCTCGGGCGCGTGTGTCGGTTGTGGCTGTGGCGGTATGGGTGTATTTTGGTGTGGGTGGTGTGGCATGTGGTTTGCCGGTCGTATAGCTCAGTCGGTAGAGCACAGTGCTAATAACGCTGCGGTCCAGGGTTCGAGCGCTTGTATGACCATTTTGCTCTCTTTTGTCGTCTCCGTGGTGCAGCTGCGACGCTCGTTTTGCTGCTTCGGTGGCACTCGGCGACCTTCCGGGGCCGATGTGGTTCGCACTCACGCATCCGCGCCTCCCCAAGATCGTTCTAGAAGTGGAGGAGGCCTGGATGGCTCCATCCGATGCGGCAGCGCGCATCTTCCCGGGTGGTCTTTCGCTCGACGTGGAACGCTTGGGTGCTCGCTGTGCGGCCTGTGGCGTCGGTGAGCGAGTGCACATGCGATTACAGCCGGCGAGAAGGTCGATACGAGGCGCCACGTTCGGCTCGCGCTGGGCCGTGTTGCACTCAGAATCGGACCGTGAGACGAGTACGAGGTTATCAAGCAGCGCGTAGCGGTGGGTGCGGGCGTGGTGAAGCTCGGGCGCGTGTGTCGGTTGTGGCTGTGGCGGTATGGGTGTATTTTGGTGTGGGTGGTGTGGCATGTGGTTTGCCGGTCGTATAGCTCAGTCGGTAGAGCACAGTGCTAATAACGCTGCGGTCCAGGGTTCGAGCCCCTGTATGACCATTTTGCTCTCTTTTGTCGTCTCCGTGGTGCAGCTGCGACGCTCGTTTTGCTGCTTCGGTGGCACTCGGCGACCTTCCGGGGCCGATGTGGTTCGCACTCACGCATCCGCGCCTCCCCAAGATCGTTCTAGAAGTGGAGGAGGCCTGGATGGCTCCATCCGATGCGGCAGCGCGCATCTTCCCGGGTGGTCTTTCGCTCGACGTGGAACGCTTGGGTGCTCGCTGTGCGGCCTGTGGCGTCGGTGAGCGAGTGCACATGCGATTACAGCCGGCGAGAAGGTCGATACGAGGCGCCACGTTCGGCTCGCGCTGGGCCGTGTTGCACTCAGAATCGGACCGTGAGACGAGTACGAGGTTATCAAGCAGCGCGTAGCGGTGGGTGCGGGCGTGGTGAAGCTCGGGCGCGTGTGTCGGTTGTGGCTGTGGCGGTATGGGTGTATTTTGGTGTGGGTGGTGTGGCATGTGGTTTGCCGGTCGTATAGCTCAGTCGGTAGAGCACAGTGCTAATAACGCTGCGGTCCAGGGTTCGAGCCCCTGTATGACCATTTTGCTCTCTTTTGTCGTCTCCGTGGTGCAGCTGCGACGCTCGTTTTGCTGCTTCGGTGGCACTCGGCGACCTTCCGGGGCCGATGTGGTTCGCACTCACGCATCCGCGCCTCCCCAAGATCGTTCTAGAAGTGGAGGAGGCCTGGATGGCTCCATCCGATGCGGCAGCGCGCATCTTCCCGGGTGGTCTTTCGCTCGACGTGGAACGCTTGGGTGCTCGCTGTGCGGCCTGTGGCGTCGGTGAGCGAGTGCACATGCGATTACAGCCGGCGAGAAGGTCGATACGAGGCGCCACGTTCGGATCGCGCTGGGCCGTGTTGCATTCAGAATCGGACCGTGAGACGAGTACGAGGTTATCAAGCAGCTCACCCCCGTTGCGAGACGCACGCGGGGCAACTCGCTGGATCGTCCAGCGAATTGTTGGTCATCGGAACCAGACCCGAGGTCCGGTTCATTTTCGAATTCGTTGGAGAGGATTTCCTCCCCAACACGATACGTGGGAATCACGGAATGCCCTGATGGAGGACATTCCGGAAATGGTGACGGCGTACGAAGGCCGCCACCGCCACCGCCGAAGGGCGTAAAACTTGGGCGAGCGCTGTAGTCGCCTACAGCACTAGAAGATGCCTGCGCCTGAAAACTAGCGCGCAGGGTCTTGAGGTCGTCAGGTACACACATGGACGTGTACCCGTTGATGTCCCGTTCAGTAATGCGTACTGCTCCGGGGTAGCAGTACTCACAAGCAGTGTCATAAGGCACTGCGCAAGGAAGTCCAATACCGACTGCACCATGGTGCAGTCGTTCAAGTTTACCACGCTTCGAGAACTTCTCATAGCGCTCCCGCACCTGGCTAATCCGGTCGCGATAGCCAGCGGGGTTTTTGTTGAAGTTTTCAACAAAGGCACTCCAACTCTGACAAAGTGCCTGCCACTCGGACACTTTGCTTCTGCGAGAAGTCTTCTTGCTCGCAAACCATCGGAGCTCGTGGAAGAGCCCGATGTAATAGTCGCGCCTTTGGTCCGTCATCGGATCAAAGTGCAATCGCTTCGCGACGTCATCGTCAACGATGGAGTTGCACGAATACAGCGCGTACAGATTCGGTGGCGCGGTCGCACCGAATCGGCTGCTGATCTCAAACTGAGACGGCATCCACGGCTCGCGCACTGAGCCAGTGCGCGAGGCAGCAACAACAACGGACGGAGTGGAGTCATCTCCATCCCGCGGAGTCGTCAAGGCTCCAGCGGCAGCGAGCGGTGTTCCACTGCCGCTGCGCGAACGCTTCGAGCCCGAAGCGTTCGAGTCGTCCTCGCGTGGGCGACGCAGACCCACATTGGGGTCAGTGTGGCCCGGAGACAAGGTATCCTTGTCTCCTTCGAGTTCCCCCTCCTCGACTTCACTACCATAGTCGAGGGGAACTCCCTCTCCACCAGGAGAGTAGATGCCCACCCCAGTCTCGACAGCAATGATCTTGCATGTCTTGTTTCGGATGGCATGTTTCTCATGCCATCTCGAGTGGTATCCAGCAACAGAGAGGCGACTCTCTGTTGCCGCGCTTGTCGACATCGCCGTCGAGGCGATGTCAGTAGCGGTCGTGGCTGAGGCAGCGGCCGTCGTCGCCTTGGAGGCGACGACAGCACTTGCTGTTGCCGAAGCGGCCGGCGTCTTGGACGAAGACGTCGTTGGCGTGCTCATTCCCAATGAGCACGTATTCTCCCGAAGAAAATACGGATTGACGTGTCGAGACCGGCACGTCAAATCCTAACGGGGGGATGGTGTAGCGGGGCTACACAGTCGGTTCACCTCCTACCTTAGTGCAACATGCACTAAGGGATACATTCAGGTGACTACTCCATAGGGCGGTCCACATTCATAGCCCAAAGCATATGACTGGTAGAAATTAACATATTTCTACCAATGAGAGTCATTCAATAGATAGGGGTTCTGCCAGCCATCTAATGGCAGAACCTCTCATTAGAAATATCTGTTTTAGGAGGAAACCCCATTTACAATCAATACAGTTCTCATTTAGCACCAAAGCTATCATTCGGTCCCTTTGTCTTAGTTTAAGTATACTTGCGGATACAAGTATACTGAAGTTAAATACTCCTACGCTTCCTCATACACGTGCGCACACGTGTAAGCTTAAGTAGTGGGTCTAAGCAGACCCATTACACAGAGTTCGAGCCCCTGTATGACCATTTTGCTCTCTTTTGTCGTCTCCGTGGTGCAGCTGCGACGCTCGTTTTGCTGCTTCGGTGGCACTCGGCGACCTTCCGGGGCCGATGTGGTTCGCACTCACGCATCCGCGCCTCCCCAAGATCGTTCTAGAAGTGGAGGAGGCCTGGATGGCTCCATCCGATGCGGCAGCGCGCATCTTCCCGGGTGGTCTTTCGCTCGACGTGGAACGCTTGGGTGCTCGCTGTGCGGCCTGTGGCGTCGGTGAGCGAGTGCACATGCGATTACAGCCGGCGAGAAGGTCGATACGAGGCGCCATGTTCGGAACTGGCCAATGAACTGTGTAAAAAAATATAGTTTCGAAAAACTGAAGGATTGCATCTAATTTGTTGAAATCAGCTCCATGTCAGGTTTTCATTGGTTCGATTTATAGAAGACCAATATTTTTGCGGTCTACTGTGATGTATTTGATTGGGCGTAGTATCAACGTGTAAAATCAAATTTAAAAGCGTTTTAAAAAATCACTGGCGCGTTGTTTTTTCACCCCAGCCACTCACGTTGCTGGCAGCCATTCGCGCGCGCTTTTCATTCCTGTAGTTGAGCAGAGCACCAACGGAGCTATAGACAACTTTGACCACGCGGCGATGGCGACAACGCTGACCACTACGGAGGGCGAGATGGTTCTGCTGGCCACGCTGCCGGAGGAGGGCCGTATGCTGCTGGTGCAGACGCCGCGCCTGCGCACCATCGCGGACCTGGAAGGCTTCATCGTGGACGAGTACGCGCGCGCGTTCCCGCACCTGCCGGCGCTCAGCTGTGACGTGCGCATCCAAAAGTGCGTGTCGCCCGAGATGCTTGTGAACCGCCGCTCGCACGAGGTGCGTCATCAGTCGCCGCACTTCTTCGTGGATGTGTCCAAGAACGCGCAGGCCGGCATCGTGTTCGCAAACATGGAGCAGATCTACATTGTGATCAACGAGGGCGCCAAGAAACATGAGCAGCTTGAGCCGAAGAAGATTGTGGCTGAGGCCCACAATGTGCACATGACTGGTTCGCAGAGCAGCAAGGCTGCTACCAAGAAGAGCGTGGAGCAGCCAGTCTCGAAGAAGAGTACGTCGGCGAAGCCGGAGAACAACAAGAAGAAGGGCGCTGCTGAGAAGCTCACCCGCGACGAAAAGAAGGCCAGGAAGGAAAAAATCGACTCGAAAAAGGTTGCCTCGAAGGAGAAGACCGAGTCGAAGAAAGCGGCGACAAAGGAGAAAAAAATTGCAGACAAGACCGCAAAAGGTAGCACCGACGCGAAGAAGGCTGCGACGGAGGAGAAAACGGTTGCTACAAAGGATGGGGCTGAAGCGAAGAAGACTGCTACGAAAGAAAACGCCAAATCGAAGAAGACTTCGATGAAGGAGACCGTGGATTTGAAAATGTCTGCGAAAAAGAAGACCACAGATGCTGAAAAGCCCGCTGCTGGGGAAGAAGAATCCACCACAATGAAGGCCCCCAAGAAGGTTGCCCCGAAAAAGAGTGAGAACGCTCTGCTGAAGAAGATGTTGGCGGCGAAGCACGATGCATCCGAATCGGGTGCTGCTTTGATTGTGAACTCCCTTCACAACGCTTCAGCTGAGGTGAAGCCGATGGCGCAGTCGAAGAGAGAGCGAACGCGCAAAACCAGCGATAAGGACAATGCATCTGAGGGAAACGCTATGGACGCCAACGAACCACCACAGAAAAAGAAGAAGACTACTGCGAAGGCTGATACTAAAAAGACTGAGGATGCAAATCCTGTTGGGGATAAGCAAGCCGAGCCTAAGGAGAAGAAATCAGCAAAGAAAAAAGCTGCCGCCAAGTCTGTGGCGAAGGCTGATACTAAAACGGCTGAGGATGCAAATCCTGTTGGGGATAAGCAAGCCGAGCCTAAGGAGAAGAAATCAGCAAAGAAAAAAGCTGCCGCCAAGTCTGTGGCAAAGGCTGAACCAAAAAAACAGGAACTCGACACGACCGTGAAGACGATTAAGAAAAAAGGAGCCGCCAAGGCGCTTAGCAAGGCTGACGATGACTCATCCACTGCTAGCGAGAGTACGCCTACCAGTCGTAAGTCGAAGAAGAAGATTGATATCGAGTCCGATGACGTTGAAAAGCCAGCGTCGAAGCGCGCAAAGAAGGAGAAGTCACCTAAGGAGGCACCGGCAAAACCCACTAAAAAGACCGTAATCTCCGTGCTGGCGAAGGCCACGTCTGCTAAGACTGAATCAAGCTCCAGCTCTAGCTCGAGCCAATCGACTCAAGGAGATGAGTTAGCTTCTGGTGAAGAGACTGATGTGGCTGAAACCCCGGCGGAAACTAGCAAGCCGAAGTCGGGATTCGAGAAGATCCTAGCAGACAAGGGGAAGCGACTCGCTACTAAAGCTGACCTTGAGCATGCCGCAACTGAGAATTCGAAGCAGACGCCTTCCGAGAGCACGGCCACCGAGACTTCATCCGATTCAGACGAAGCTTCCGTTGTTGTGGGAACGGCAAAACGCTCTCCGAAAAATGCTGCCCCAGTTGAGAGTAGCTCATCCTCCTCTTCGGACGAGGAGGAGCTGGACTACTCCCAGAGCCTTTTGGCTGACTTGACCAAGAACGGTTAGGCTTAGCAATTGCTTGTGATCCCAATAGATTCATGAGCTCACGCGTGTGGGTTGCTTTGCAGATTCTGATGAAGACGAGGTAGCATCAGTTGTTTTCAAGAAGAGGAAAGCGCCGAAGAACGTTGACACGGACCCTACAGTGGATAGCGCTCAAGACACAGAGGACTCGCTGGATATGCCTTCATCCGAGCTCACTCAGATGTGTACGTGCTGTACTATTGCCGTGGCAAAAATGGGAACGCAGACAAAGGGCTGACTTCATTGATTTTTAATTTAATTTCTCTTACAGCGCAAGAGTCAAACAGCGTGCTGACGCCCTCGCTTTCCCGGAATCGCTTCTCGCTTGGAAGCATGCCAGTGGCCAAACTGAAAAAGTCATCCAAGAACCCGTTCTCATCCCCCAAGGAGGCGAAAGCCAAAACTGTCCGCCCGCGCGGCCGTCCATCTAAAGTGAAAAACGCGTAGAGAATCGACTCGCCCCGATGGGTGTGTTTTGCGAAAAGTGGGTTTGTCGAATATGTTCATATATTCGTGTTTTCGTTTCTCTTGTTTTCCTTTATCGAACCACGTCTAACACGTAAATCTAAGAACGACACAACTGACATGGTAGGTTCGCATCTGACCAACCTGCTAGGGAAGAATGCCATTTGTCATCCGCTGGAAAACATCGTATTGGCGCGTACGATAGCTGTTGTGGCTGCGACGGACAAGGCTGATCACATGCTTGATGACCTGGCTTTGATCGTAGTCGAGGCGGAAGAGCTGCTTGGTTGTGCTTAGAATGTCACGCGGGTTCTGGGACAAAAAGCATGGACACGACGACTCCTGAGCCATGATCGCGATCATCATCAGAATTGTATCGGCATGTTGCTGCAAAATCAACAAAATAAACGTTCACATGATCAGCGCGAAATCAACACATTACTACCACAGCAAGAGCGTTTCCAGTACCTGAAGAGCCAAAAATCCTTGGATTAGGAAGATGACGTAGGCCTTGAAGTAATCCGATTGAGTTCCACCCATGGCATCAACCATCTCGCCCGTTAGTTTGAATGGTGCCGTCTCCAAGCTGAACCGACCTCCGGGGGCGATACCAAGGATAAAACCGAAGTCGATATGGACCACATGGCCATCGCTATCAATCATGATGTTGCCATTGTGTCGGTCCTTGATTTGCAGAAAGTAGCACGCCAACGAATAAGCAGCCATGCTCCGCACAAAATTTGTCATCGCAGTCTTGTATGCAGCCGATTCTGCCTGACCATACGTTTTCAGGAAGTGGTCTGCCAGCGTCGTGTAGTTACCCCGCTTTTTCAACGCATCTAGAGACACCGCATTCTTGACGTACTCGATCATGCCGGTAGACGCCGAAGTCGCAATGATCTCGTACGGCAGCAGACGAAGAGGTAAATCCGCGCTCTGGAAGATATCCTGCAGTTGTCGAATGATCTGCTGACACAGCACCTCCTGTCGCAGATCATCGTTAGACTTGACAATGAAAGCGACACAATCCCAGTCGAGCGACTCCGATGCACCAACGTGAGACGATGTTTCACGCAAACGTTCCCTTTTCTCTTCAAAGCTTTCTCCGAACGCTGATTCCACCGCAACGTGAAGACGTTTCCGCTTATCGATGACGTACTCGTAAACAATACCCAGCTGTTCTCTCAGTACGTGGAGGTCTTCGTTAAGTTGAGCAGCGTTTGCAATGCCTTCTTGAGGCAGAACATACTGCTGCATCGCTTGTTCCACCGAATTCATCGCCGCAAGAGCCATTTCAGGCTCGAACTTCAAAATAAACGAGCCACCATGAACATTTGAAGCGACAGAGCGTCTATCATCACAAGAACCCGTTAGGCATTCCTGGAGCGGCCTAGAAGCTTTAGACGTGGAGTTCGGGGCACTTTCAGAAGTTGTTCCAGTTAAGTTTGCATCAACAGCGTCAGCTAAGTCAGCGATGTCCACTTTCTTTTCTTGAGTTTTCAGCATAATTCGTGAAGAAGTGCGAGTTAGCGATTGCTCGCGATCGGCAGATTCTGACGCCGATTCTTCCGTTGATCGTGGGGACTGTTCCAACATCGGTGGGTCATCATACTGCAGTGTGTGGCGGCGCCCATTAGATTGGAAAATTGTGCTCGACTCGCTCTTCAATTGATACGACGTCTCCTCATCGGCTGCAAACCCACTGACTGAGTTGGATGGAATTGACGTCTTCTCGAGAGCTCCACAACGGAGGAGCTCGCTTCCAAGCCAGAGAGCATGCGCCTTGTCCGATACAATCTCATTATTCGTCATCCAGTCTACGACTTGTTTGCCCGAAAAGATGCCATGATCAGAGGGATTGCTTTCCAGCATACTGATCTCCATGTTTTGGGCCATGGAAATTAATTGATCATCTGTGAAGTTTTCGACCTCGTTAGGCAGCGAGCCAAGATTGTTGTTCTGAGACCTCTCAAGTCCAATGAATCCGGAACCCTCGCTGATCGAGCGCTTTCGCCGAATCTTGATTGTGTCAGCACACGATGCAATAATAGAGTCCAAAGACTTCGTCGTCGAGTTCATCAGCGAACCCGTTCGAATGCGGCGACTTCGTTTCTTTTTGCCACCAACAGCTCGAGCCAGGGTGACCAGCGATGGCGGAGGATCAGAAGAAACACGATCTCTCAACTCTTCCGATTCGCTATCGTCCTCGTCTCCACCCGACGATTCCTCATCTCTTGTATTCTTTTTCGTATTGGAATCATCCGTAGGGTCGTCGTTGTGGCCATCCTCATCACCAGAAAATGTATCCATCGCTATGACTTGCGCGATATCACTGCTTGTGGCCATTTCAATGGCATTTTTCGCGACTTCGACTTCACTAGCAGGGACCAGCACTTCAAGCCCATTAACGTCGATTAGTTCCTCGGAATCACTGTCCTTATCATTTTGGACGCTGAAAGTGAGTGATCGACCCCGGTGCAACCACGCACTCTTTTCACTGGCAGTCGCATGCTTCGCGACCTCAAAGAAAATTAGCGCTGGTGCGCGTGCCCGTGTCGTAAAAACAGTCCCTTCTTCTTTTGCAATCGTAAGGAGCCGCTGCAGTGGGTCATCGCATGACCCTAGTGGGCAGAAAGCTCCTTCTGGCAACTCGAGTTTTTGCAATTCACGCCTCAATGCGTTCTTACGTTCATGCGGAGGACAGAACCTTAGTCTTTCTGTCATCGTACACAGCTCTTCGATGAACTGAATCTGCGTGGTGAAGATCCGACGCTCTTCCCCGTCATCACGATGAGAATCTTCTGGAAGAGTATTGTTTGGCAGTAGGAAATCTGGAGGAATTGAACAGCCATTAACAGCATCGCAGATTGCACCAAGCGGAATAGTGGCCTTCGTATCTGTGTGAACGAGGATTAACAGGCGATCGAACAGACACTTGATGATGGCCGTTTGCTCTGTCGAAGCTGGTAGATCCTTGTCCGTTTCAAAAGACCAATCTCCATGAGAAATCTGCATC
This sequence comes from Phytophthora ramorum, assembly GCF_020800215.1. Lineage (NCBI taxonomy): Eukaryota > Oomycota > Peronosporomycetes > Peronosporales > Peronosporaceae > Phytophthora > Phytophthora ramorum. The sequence continues at coordinate 2,082,246 of NW_027150651.1, forward strand.
TCTACGTTGATCATTAGCAACTTGCACATGCTCATCTTCCGGTACAGGAACTCGGGCACATACAACTCTGACTGGCCGAAACCCCATCCACAGCTGTCGTCAATTGCTGCGCGGGTTAACCAGTAGATAGCAGTTGCTAAGCGGATATGGAGCTGAGTCGCGTAGCAAATCACTCGAAAAAGAAGTGCCGCTTTGACACTGTTGCTTGTCCAGTCCACCGTGAGCCACATGTGAAAAATTTGCGGTAAAAAAAACTCGAAATCCGACAAATTTGATGCCGACAATTCCAGGAGCTTGTTCACAGCAAATGCATACGCTTCGTCGCAGCCATGGCGATGCAAGTGCAGCACTTGAATGACGTCAGATATACCAAACGCATCGTCGCCAAATATGGAGAACAATGCCTCCACCTCTTCTTCGTCGGCTTTCGACAGAGCAGGCTTCTTGGCACCCTCAGCCTCCGTCTGGGCAATGCTTAGCCGCTGCAGTAACATCCCGAGCCACAACACAAAGCGCTGAACTCGATAACATCCCACACAGAGGCGCACTGCGTGGTTCATGTGGAAATGCCTAAGCATCGCAAAACGGGAGCTGTGGTCCGAGCACACGGACCCGCCGCAATTCCGGCAGTGGTGCTGTCTCTTTCCCGTACTGTCAAAGCGTACATGGCAGCCTGGGTGGCAGCACGTCACATCATTCTTAAACTTGGGCGGACTGCACTTCTTCTCAGCAAACGCGAGACCTCCAGGGGTAATCTCCACGATCCCAGGGCTGACCGAGGCATGCGCATTCCACTTTTCCACAGCAGCCTCCGTTCCTCTCAGCGCCGTCTCGATATACTCGATCCACTGCCGCTTGTCCTCCTCCGAGTCCGCGTCCACATTAAACACGACCCCAGAAGTGAACGAGAGCTTAAACGAGTGGCGGTACGTGTGCCACAGCCCCTTGCCGTCCCACGCCTCCACCTTCTGCACCTCGGCACTGAAAAGCGCCGCGATCATCGCCGACGCCACATCACGCGACGCAAAGCGCGAGAAGTTGACACCCACGCAGCGACAGTAGAAGCGCTTCATGCGGTGGTATGTCACGCCCTCGTCACGCATGCACAGGTACCCCTTGATGCCCAGTCCGTCTCGCTCGACGCCCAGAGGGCCCAGCAGCTCCATGGAGGACGACGCGGCGTTTTCGGACATAGTGGAGCTGCGTCGCTCGTCATCTGCCCCTTGTGTGGACGGTGGAGCGGAGACGGCGGCCGCTGGAGACCGCAGATCGTCGTTGGTGGCATCGTCTGCACTGCGCGATCCTTCGCCGTCTTCCGAGTGATTCACAGGTGTCCGGGGCTCCTCCGACTCCTCGGTCATGTTGTCATACACAAGCAGGTAGGTACAACGCTAGTAATTGAGCTGTGGATGCGTCCGCTATTGTGCCTATGCAGCGAGCAGGACACGTCGACAGGTGAAGTGCCGGCGCGATTCAGCGGCAAACGTGAACGCGACGTCGGACCTCGACTGGACGTTTGCGTGCGGTTTATGTAACCAATGTGTGGTGCACATGGAATATGGTGTGGTAGACATAGCTTCTTTAATAGAATATTCCGGTCGATTTTCGAACGCTATAATATCAGAACTGAGGGGTTGATTGTGTGTAATTTGTGTATATCTGATCCGATTTGCCAGGGGATGGCACATCCTGAACATAAACACCGACAGCCGTCCATCTGTATGCGATACTAGAACGGGGCCAGATACACGGAGCACGCCGCCGTGGGAGGTTGACGGTCGCAGGAAGAAAGGAAGGAAGGAAGGTCGGCAGCGCCAGAGCACAATCCGCTTCTTCAAGACCGAGCAGCCATGACGACGGCTCGGCAGTCGCGGAAGAAGGGCGTGCGTCGCCTGAAGCAGATGCAGGGACTACTACGGCTGTCGCGTCTGGACGAGTCCGCACGCCACCACCAGTCGGGCAAGGCCAAGCCGCAGCGCGTGACAGTAGCGCTCCAGCCGCAGCTGCTGGAGCTCGCATACTCGGCGCTGGCGGACCAGGACATGCTGCATCCGTTGGGGCGCATTGACCTGCGCGACGCCAAGCTGGAGCAGGTCCCCGACGGATTCATCATCCACGAGGCGGGCACGGGGCTTCGCAAGGTTCGTGGAGGTAGAATTAGGTAGAGTGAAGTAGGCTCTGAAACCACTTTTTTGTTGTGGTGCTCTGCAGAAGGTCAAGCTGCAGGACAAGGACAAGGCCACCACGGACGCTTGGTTCTTCGCAGTCTACACGGCCATCACGGAGTACGAGCGCCTCCCGATCAGCGCCAGCGAAGACATTGGCCACAAGTTCTCGGCCGTGCTCACGTCCAGTTTACGTGATGAACACACGGAAACGGTGGTGCGTGTCTTCCGCTGTTCGATTCCATGACAGGATGGGGTGCTCAACATGTGGTGATTCTGTCTGTAGGAGTTCGAGTTGTCATGTCAGCTGTCGCTACCTGCGCGTCCACTTGATCAGCCTAGTATCAAGTGGAAAGTCTGGAAGACCTTCGAGGAGCTGCAAGCCTTTGACGAGTGAGTTGATGATGAGAGGTGGCGCGTTGGGACAGATTTCGTATTGACTTGCTGCTCTGCTGTATGCTTGTATAGTGAATTGCGCGTGTCATTCGGTGCACACATGACGCAAATTGCGTTTCCGAGAGACCGCAAGCGGGATTCGATTTTTGGTGGCATACGGAAGCGGTCCTTGCAGGATCTGAAGGAGCAGCAGCTTACTCTTTACGTTGAGCTGGTTCGTGTTGCATCTGTTACCGTTACTACTCCCTTCTTGATCATAGTTGCGGTTTGTTTGGTGATTGCAGGTGTTCCAAATGCCAGAAATCTCCACGGATCCTGTCCTGGTTGGCAAAGTCAAAAAGTTCCTCGGCTTCGATTCCTTCTTCGAGATAACCGTGAGTTGTGGTTGCTGAAATCCGATCCATGCGCGTAGCCTAATGCCTTACGTCTTCTTTTCGGATTGCTCAGCCATCTTCATCAAGCGAAGATGATGCAACCGATAATGAAGTCTCGAATCTACCTGTCAGTAGTGAAACAATACCAGCGCCGTATGAGCCGCAGTTTGCCGAGGCTGACGAGGCCAGCGGAGTATCGGAACCGCCCCTGACCAATGAGCAGCAGCAGAATGTTGAACAAGCCGCTGCTGAACCGCTGACCTATGAGTCTCACGCACCACCCAGCCAATATTCCAGCACAGATTCTACGTTGCCTGCGTTGCTACGTAGAAAGAGCTCAACAGCTCTGGAAGACGAGGGTGAGGAGTTTGTGAAGGTCGTCCCAGAAACTGACCCGAAAGCTGCGAAAAAGCTTCACAAAAAAATCATCCAAACGGTCCGCGAGCTGGTCTCTAATGACGAAGAGCGTGTGCAGGATTTCCAGGACCAAACAAAAGACTTTGGCCGAGAAAAGACATCTGCCATGGAATATTGCGCCTTCCTCCTAGGTGCTGTAGGTGCGCAAGAGTGCTGCAAGCTGATCCCAGAAATGGCGAGACTTCTTCCCGATGAAGTTAAGAGAGATGAACTGATACAGGCTCGAGCTGCGATCTGGAGACGTACCCACAGACGTCACCGCAGGCGCTCAAAACAGTTCTCGGAGAGCGTCGTGATGCAAACGCAAAAGGAGGAGCAGCAGCAAATGGAGAATGCGCATAGCAGAATGCGCCCGAAGTCTGACAGCCTCAGCGCTCTGAACTGGGGTTCGGATCGGGTGCAACCCATGCAGATACCGGGACGGAACTCGATGATTGAAAGACCAATGCCCGCTATTCACAGTGATTCTCGCATTGAGGCAGAAAAAAGTGCTGCACCAATCCCTGTTCACCGCGCAGGGGTGGCTGACCCACGACGCCACCTTAATCGACGCGCTTCGTTCAATACAATGTTCGGTGAAACATTGCAAACAGACCCGATCAAAGAAGAAAACCCAGCAGAAAACGACTCGGATGATGACAGCGACGATAGCCTTCTGGATAGACCGCGAGTCTCGAGCAAGGCGACTTCGCACATTGACCGGAAATCGTCGGGGAACGGAAACGCGGGGACGAGGCCTTCGGGCCTTGGACGCCAAAACTCGTCATTCATGGACGAAGATGAAGATGAAAGCACCGAAGAAGATGAAGAAATGCATCACTCTGGCCGCTCTCGTCGCTCTCGCCACAGCCGCCATCGGCAACAAAGTAGCAACGGTAGTGGCAGTCTTGAGAAGCGGACTGTGAAGGAGAGACCTTTGTCTCGTGGAGGACTGACACGAACGCGGTCTCGCCAAAGTTCTTCATTTATCGAAAGCGACGAGGAGCGTAGCGATGGTGAAGGGGAAGATAGCCACACGCGTTTCCGCAGAAGCCAACGCCGTGCAAGCCGCAAATTTGATGAAGAGACCAAATCTGGACCTGCGCCCGAGGAGGAGGAGAACCCCGTGCTGGCGCGCCTTAAGAAGCAGGGGGCTATAAACTTCATGGCGCAGCTTCGCTAAGGGGCCGTGTGCATATTGTGTAGGTAATGTTGCGTATGACTCGATTCTGAAGTACCTAAATCACTTTGACTGCTTTTTCGATGTGTTAGTTGCGGATCAAGCAAGGGCTCATGCTAAGATTTTCTTGCAGCCAAACATAGGTGTGGAATTGTTTTCGCCATTTTTAGCAGGAAACACGTTCCATGTGACGGTAAACACAGTGTGCCGTAGAAGTTAATTTGATTTGGCCAGCAGCATGGCGGCTATCTCCAGCGAGGAGCTTCAGGATGCATGGCAGAAGGTGAAGGCCATGACGATTCTTCCAGAGGTTCGTGCGGTGTTTAATTGTTTTTGCCATGGCCATTGGCTGACGCCTAATCAAACACAGCCGCCGGAACCGAAAATGCCCTCGTTCGGACCCAAGGTGACCATTAAGAGCAGGCTCCATGCTGTCCAGAATGTCATCACCTCTCTTGAGTGCGTAGATCGAGATCCCTGAGTGCAAGCAGACCCCGTCTTACTCATGTGTTTCGTTCTGGTCAGGTACAACTACACTGGGACCCTGTACTTCGACGTGAACAAGAATCGCAGTTTCAAAAGCATCGCAAACACCGCGAAGGAAATTATCAAAGAGGGTCTTCCTATCCAATGTCTGGAAGCGGTCTTCTTGGCCGCCTACCTGACGGCGGGACTGCAGACTTTGGAACGCTTTCCCATCAGCTTTAAGACGATAGCTGGCACATCCACGCACCGCCACATTGTGTTGGGTGTGCGCCACCAACAGCAAAAATGGGGAGCCTTAGGTCTCAGTCGATGCGACAAGCTCATGAACAAGGAGATGAAGTTTGACTCTCTAAGCGACCTCGTGCTCGATTACTGCCAAGAGTTTCAAAATGTTTACCACAAGGTTGTGAGGGTCAATGTGGGTTTTCCACTTTCCCACGATATTCATTCATCTGAGCGCGTTGAATGGCGGGTTCGTGTCTTCCCAGTTTACTAGCCGCGTGGTGGCAATTGAAATGATGAATGTAATATTGTTTTGCGAACGCTCTAGGTACTCAATCTCCCAGTCGACACGAACGTGTGGACGGATGTTGCCAAGCAGTTGGACAACTTCGGAAAAGATGCCGCAGAAATAGAGAGTTTCAAGAAAGCGAAGGGCGAGTTTCCAGCTTGGTTTGGAGCGAAGTACGCCCTGAACGCCCCAGAAGTCGAGATCGGGGTGCGCTCACCTCGGGCAGCTCAACGCTTCAACTCGTTTTCCGATGACTTCGAGGAGTTTGAAGAGGAATCACAGAGTCACGAACCCACACCTGTGCCGACTCCGAGGAAAATCCCAAGACCCATTCTTGTGACACCAGAAGAATTCACGTTCAAAAAACCATCATCGGTGCGTGAGTTAGATTTCTTTGACAAAGAATTTGTGCTAAACTCGTGAATTCTTGCAGAGTGCTGTTCCTGCTCCACCGACCAATATATTCCTGCAAAACACCTCGGCATCGCCGTTCCTCATCGAGATTGAGGACAACTCCGGCCTTCTGGAAATTGTCACGAAATCGCAGCCCGCTGCACCACCGGAGAAGACTCAGCAAAGTGAAGAACGTGACGAGGCCTTGAAGCTTAATACTACGAAGTGCACTGCATCAGTCCGCATTTCAGCAGTAAGTGTGCAATTCTTCGTATTGAAATCGACCAGGGCTCGGAATTGATGTTTGGGATGTTGTACATGATTTTCAGAGGGGGATGATTGTCGTGGCGATTAAGTACAATCCACATCGGCTCGGGACCAACAAGCTTGCATCTGTGTCTTCGTCCGAGAAATCCCCTCAGTCCAAGCTGCTCAAGAAGGGTGTGAATGAAAACGCATGCTCTGTCGAGCCTACCGCAACGAGTGAGCAGCACCAAGTCGTCTCGTTCCGCTGCACGCCCACGACACGTTCAAGTGAGAACCTGACAGATGCAGAGCCTGACGGAGAAACATTTACACTGGAAACACCCTTCGTCCTCAAGGACGTGTAGGCCAGAGAATAAAGCTCGTCTTCAGAATTCGGCATTTGCCCGAGCGCGTCTATTTGTTGCCCAGTCTTCAACCTGCAGTCTAATTCGTCATAAACTCGATACCCTTTTCAAACACGACAGCCATGACGGCGAACCCCGCCGCACCTTTGGCAGTGTTCTGCACCAGTACTGCACCCACCCCAATACGCAAAGCCACCGCAGGTCAGTACCCCATATTCAGTCTACCATCCCCAGTATAACTTACATTTTGCACCAGAACTGCGCGCCGCCCACGCGCCCAGAGCGCCACCCGACACGCCGCCAGCCAAGAGGGGGTTCAAGATGTCGTGTGCCGCTCGTTCACGCTCGATCACACACTCGACGCCGGCGAAGATACTGCCCACCAGCGCAAACTCCTGTCCACCGCAACAATGGTGTCAAAAAGTCAGGTCCCTCGTCGTATTCAATCAGTTTTTCCACCACATACCTTGGAGAAGTAGACGCTGCGCACGTAACCAGCCTTAATGGACTTGCTGAAGCCGTTAACAAGCTGCACACAGGATACCAACGTATTGCAGTCAGTATTTCCTTCTTGATTGCGATCAAATGTCCAGTCGCACCTGCTCGCGCATGTTGCGGCCCACCAAGTCTCCGTGTGCGCCCTCAAACGTTCCGAGGAACGTGCCCAGCCCCACGCCCATAGCCGCACCAGCCACACACGCAACGACGCTGCGCTTCCAGCAGCTCTCGCGAGACTCCTCCGCGAACTTCATGGCGCGGTAGGCCGCGATCTGCCCCATACTTGGCGTCTGCGAGTCGCTCATGGTGATCTCCACTATGGCATCCACTAACTGCCTGGTCCAGTATCAGGAATGCGGTTCAATAGTTCATTAAGTTCTACGTCTTTTATCATAATTTGTTTATGTGAGACTCAACCTCAGGAGTATGCTGGTTAGTAGGTATAAGGTATACGTGTTTTCGTCTCGGCCGTGGTCAAGAGCCAAATTCTGAAGAGCCGAGACAAGACGATGCGCATGCGGCTGCGGGCGCCGGACGAACCGGAGGCCGAGAGCAGCTACGACGGTGACAGCGTTGACAGTGCGCCGTCCATTCCCGAGGACAGCCACAGCCTGCCGCCGCTCGACGTGGGCTCGCCCGAGTACATCGAGGAGCGCCTGGAGAACCTCAAGCGCCGCCCCAATTGGGGGGAGTTCCTGGACCAGTACGTACAGGACCACCCGGACAGCGACAGTGAGAGCGAGGCTGAGGACTTTGTGGACGTCTCGGTGGTCGACACAACTGGCTTCCTCTGCTCGACGCTGTGGTCGCTGTTGGTCGTGTCAATCGCACCGTTGCTGGTGCTCTGCGCCCCGTGCTTGAGGCACAAGGAGTACGGGTGGGTTGGACCTGCAGATTGCTCATATATGTGCAGTAATTGCTGACTTTTGCGATGGTGGACAGGTTCTGGCCGTTGGGATGTCGCTCCTTGAAAGAACTTCTCGGTGTCGCCCTGACCAATGTGGCGTTCGTGGCGTTTGGACTCGTGCTGCTCTACTGGACAATCTGCCGAGAGCTGCCGGACGTTTTCAATGTGAGCAACACGCTGGTCAAGCTGAACGTGCAGATGGACGAGGTGCAGCGTGCGGCAAATACGTGCCATGCGGCGTTGCTGCAGTGGGAAAGGACGCTTGCCCAGGAGTTGTGCATGCCTGCGGGCATCGATGGTGTACTGTTGCTTCTGAATACGTGGCTGCTGTTGCATTGCCATCGCCGATGGGCGAGATACTTCATGGTACTCATGGCAGTGATGTTTGTGGTGGATGTGCCGGCCAAACTGTACGACGCCACTTTTCCTGCCCCTGAGATCTACAAGGTGGACCCAACATTTGCCATGGTTGACGAAGAACTGCAGGTTGCATTGGACGGGAAGAACTTGAAACCTGGTGGAAGTGTTGCTTGGGTGGCATATTGGGGCTGTGCAACTACATCGGATGTGGACACCTGTGAGAAGCAATTTCAATCAACCTTCGAAGCAGGCATCGTGCCTGTGACTTTCAAATCACTGGATCACTTCATCCCATGTTACCGTGATCCACCGAACCCACTCAAGGCGCAGGAATACCTGTGCTTTGAAAATGTTCGCATTCGTGTAAAGGACAAACAGAGCATTCCCGGATGGTCCAGATCTGCACCCCAGGCTTCAGTGAATACACGACCCACTCACGTCGATCACGCTCTAAATGGTGAAGTGCTGGACTATCTGGAGGTCCCTCCTCGGAAGCCTGAAGAGGCTTCATTGTCCTCTCAAATCAACCAAGAAGTCGTCGAGCCGACGCGCAGCAAGCAAAGGATGGTGACATCTTCCGAATCAAACGAATTAGTTGATATCGATATTTCTGCGACGATTACTACTCGTGAATATACCCTGGAAACCGATGATCGTAACGAGCTCAAGAACGAGGCCGTAGGTTTATCGGGAGAAGGGGCCACCCAAGACAATGAAAGCGAAGTTGAACCGGAATCGACGCAGTCAACAATTCTGCATGTAGAGAAACATGTTATCGGCGAAGAGCTAGACGTAACGTCTGAAGCGGAGTTGAAGGTGCCTCACGATAACGTCGAGCTGGAAATTGCGACACAACGCGAAAATGTTGTGTCATCACAAGAGAACTTGTGGCAACCAGCAACACAAACGAGAGGGCTGCAGGAGATTGAGGTGGATGGTACTGTGAACCAGGCAATTGCTGAAAAGGTCCAAGAAGTAGTGCTTACTTTGGACGAAAGTGAGCTGGAATTCGACCTCGTGGAATTTGACCTCGTGCTAAAAGAATACTATGATGCGAAATCGAATGGATTCGTCGAGGAGGTCAAAGCGAGTACAGTTATCGTTGTCGACGAGGAAGAAGAACCAGAAAAGCCGGTTTTACCAAGCAGCAATAATGATGAAGCATTTGAAGCGGAAGCGAAGAATGCCAAGGAGGAGAGAGAGAGTAGAGATGAGCAGCGAACTATGAAAGGGAGCACTGACGAGCCGCGGCTCGAAGAAGTGAGCGTGTCAGACATAGTTGAGCAGGAGAAACAAGATCCCAACCTGAAAGTCAGCACATCCGAAGGCGTGACTTCCCAGCCGAAACCTAGTGATGCAACGCAGCCGACTGGCGTCAATATGAAGGAGAAACCCTCGATGAAGCAAAAGAGCCGTCGCAGTCGCCAGGCCAAGAAGTCTTTGGATTCGGTTGTCGTGGACAATGTAGAACTCACCGCCGCTACCGGTACGGTATAAATGGTCGACAAGCTTTTAGTTTCAACGATAGTACTACGAAGAAGTACTTCGAAGTATTTTTTTTTCTATTTGCCTGCTTGCCTGCTTGGCTGCGTGCCTAGATCAATGTCACGATCAATATTATTTGGAGACGCTAGGCCCACAGGCGGAGACATGCTTCATGACAAGAACAGCGTGAAAGAATTTTGCGAAATAAACCGCGTTTCACGAGTACCGGTACAGTCGCATCGCAAATTACACCACGGACGCTGCTTCCGATGAACTTTGAGCTCCTGTGATCGCGTCGCGTAGGACCTCGGCTAAACGGTAGAACTTAGCGCTCTCGAGTTGCGCGTTGTCGCGATTTGCCTCGCATACCTTCTCCTGCAAAGCGATCTTCTGCTCCATGTGCTTCTCTCGAAGCGCTAGCTCGCGCTCTCGCAGTTCGACCTCCTTCTTGAAGCGTATTTTTTCGAACTCCAGGCGCTCGCGGTCCAGCGCGATCTGCTCCGTCAAATGTTTCTCGTAGTCAAACGTGCCCCGTGAGTTAGTTGTTGACCCTGAAGCCGCACCTGAAGCTGCACCATCAAATAAGTTAGTAAGCGGTTTACAACTAAAGCAAACTGGGCACTTACCGTTGTAAGTCTGACGTGAAACAAAGAATTTAAACATTCATCAACACAGAATCACAATCAGCCCAAAGTAATTCAACCTGGCTCACGCAGAAAAAAAAACGTACCAACGACGCTGTCATCTGCGTCCCGCTTTGATTCGAAGTATGCGCGTTGTGTGCTGCCTGTGCAGCTGCAGCTTGAGCAGCAGCATGTTGTGCTTCACTGATCGCCGCCGCCTGTGCAAGCGCCTGCGCCTGAGCGTACGCAATATCCGACTCTGCATTCAGCACCACGTCGTCCATCGGCAGGTCGTACGTCTGCAGCTCACCGTGCAGCTGCAGATAGCGCGCACGGAGGGTCTCCTGCTTGGGCAGCACCTCGTACTCGGACCACCGACGTGGGTGGGCGCCCTGCAGGTGGCTGCGGATGTTGTCCACCCGAAAGGCCCGGAAGAACTTGGTGGTGGTTAGCGAGCGCCGCCGCCGCTTCTTCGAGTCATTGCCGGCCTCCTGGTCCGCCTGCACCAGCTGCTCGTACTTGTCCTCGCGACCGAAGGCCTTGCAGAAGCCGCACATGGCCAGCAGCACGTCCCCGGACACGGAGTCGCGCTCGATAACCAACAGGCCGAACTCCATCTCATACTTGGACTGCCAGTTGTGGCGTCGCCCCTGCTTATTCAGTGCGCGCCGCTTCTGCGCCTCCTTGTCCTCCTCGTCCTCCTCTTCGTCCTCGCGCTTGCGACGCGCATCCGTGAGCTGTTCATTGTCCTCGAACTTCTCGAGTGTCGGCGGCTCCACGAGGAGCTGGTCGCGCGCCTCCATTGTATGCACTTAGTGTCCACCACCCAATTTCAGGTAGGACGTACTTAATAGTAGATATGGGACTGACTTCTCGAAAGACCCATAATTATCTTGTTTAAGTACGACTTCAAAGTTGAAGTTGTGCTGGCTAAAGTTAGGTGGTATTGTTGCTACTTCTGCTGGCGCCCAGATTGCACGACGGACGCCCCCAGCATGGCGGACGCGAGCGGGACGACGAAGCCGCGCAGCGAAAATGGCCGGCGACGCAGCTCCAGCGCCAGTGTGGCCAAAAGCCAGAGCTTAGTGGAGGCGAAGGAGCTGAGTAAGCAGAAGTACGACTCGCCGTTCGACGCGAGTCTCGTGACGGCTCGTAAGCGCTCGCAACAGGAGCGTCTGTGGGAGATCTTCACGGCCTACGCATTGCAGATCTCGAGCGAAGACCCCACTCGCATCCGCATCGTGAACGTGGTCAAGCTTCTGCAGGACTGCGGCATCATTGACGGGAACAACACCGAAGAGGCGAAAATGATCGAGAAGGAGGTCGCCATCGTGTGCGAAGCGTTTCTAAAAGCCCACCCAACTGATCGCGATAGCAGCAAGAAGTTAGATTTCGCTGCGTTCCTGGCTCTGCTTCTGCATTTCGCGGAAATGGTGCGGAGCATTGGCTTACATTTGATCAACTCTTGACTGTTTTTTTTTGCTGTTGTTTCATAAAAGTCAGGAGACCGGGATCCAAGTCGAGCATACGACTCACTAGTGCGCACCTGTCTGGAAAAGCAACAGAAGTCGAGGTATCTTGGCTGCGAAATATCTCAATAGGTTGGTGCTAACGTGGGCGATGCTTAGAATCCGTGTGGTAGTCGTACAAGAAATGCAGGATTGCAAGAAGGTTCTTTCTGCGTTCGAAGACCCGCTTACGAAAGTACGTTTCGATCCTGCACCACGATTGCAGTGCTTAACGTAACTATGCCATGGGTGCGTTAGATCTTCATATATTACGCAGCGCAAAGTCATAGCAAACTCGAAAAGATCGACACGAAAATGGCGCAGTTCTGCCCTCCTCACTTGAGCTACGCGGAGGCTGTCGCTTTTGGGCGCAAGTACGGTATCATCGCACACGGTGTGCTAACGACGACCGAGTTCGCAAGCATTTACATCGACAGCCTCCCCAAAACTCCTACCACAGAATACGAACGGGTTTTGACATACGACGCATTCTGTGAGATGCTCGTGCGATTATCGAAGAAGACGTGTCTTGATATAACCCTTCCTGCGGATCGAAATCTGAAGTACGCGTGCGTGGCAAATATTTCCTCTATTACGCATTGCTCACATTTGTATTTTACCACTCCAGGGGGTTACTTCAAGTGATGTGGCTGGCTTTGGCGTCTACTTCGCCCCGCGCTCTCAAAATCACAGACGTCCTCAAATCGGATCGGGTCGATGTGCGTAACAGCTCTTGGTTGCTCATAGTTCTTGCAAAGAATGAAACTAAACACTTTTTCAGGTCACCAAGCACTTCCTGATCCATTTTGAGAAGTACTGGAAGAAAGAACGCTACGAGTACGTACTTGCTTTTTTGCTCTTTTCATCCTTATCGTGTTCATCATCGTTCTGCTTCATGTTAGGAACTATTTTGGAGATCGACCGACTTCCGTACGGCAGACCGTGATGAATCCACCCTCTCCACCAAAACCACCAATGTCTCGTCGATGGAGCTTGAACCCGCCGCCAACCAGCAAGACAAAAACGCTTCAGCGCAGGCTTAGCGTTCAGGCTCCTCCACCTGCCCCAACTTCGCTGGAATCCGAGGCGATGTGAAATGCACGCAACACTTCTAGCTTAGCTTTACGAACGTGTATATTGTAGGTTGCAGTCATGAAAATATGGACATGGCTCGTGTTGTACCTGCTGCACTTCTATTTGCTACTGCGCTGTGTAGTGGGTAACTTCTGCTTATAATGCAATGGGCTGCAAAAGCGAGAAGCTGCCAGTACCCACGCGCGGCGGCTGGCCAAGCACCAGACGAGCGGACGGACTCTCCAACGTATCCACCAGACCACCCAAAGCGGCCTGCGACAGGAACTTCATGGACGTCTCGAACGTAATTTGCTGCAGGGATGAGCCCTTGTAGTTCATGCCCATACGGTTGAGCGGCATGTACCCGCCCTGCGCAGTCATGTAGTCGGCAAGCAAGCTCAAGTGACGAGGATCGACACTGATACCGTAAACGCCGAACACGTCCATAATCTGCTTCGAAATACTTGCGCGAGCGGCCTCAACGCCGTAAGTCTGTAGCACCTTGTAGACGTCGTTGGTGGCAAGGTTGTTGACATCCAGGATGTCGTCGAAGCCCCAGATCTCCTGGAAGTTGAGACCCTCCGTCTGCACGCATGGCTTCTCCTCCTGCGCCTCGCCAATACGCTGGTTGATGAGGTAGCATCGCGAAATACCTGGGCAGTACTGCACCAGCACCTGCTTGGCGATCTTCTCCACGAGCGGCACCATCAGCAGCGTCTTCGAGTGCGTTGGGAAACGCAGGTGCAGCTCCACGAAATTCTTTTTTTCATTGCGTCCGCAGAACACAAAATAAGGATTCTTGCGCACGCTGTTTGGGACCTCAAGGGACTCCATACCATTGGCAGCGAAAGTCTTCTTGCCGTTCTCCGCAGGCTCGTCATCCGAGCTGTTCATGTCGTTGATACCGGAAGCCTCATCGTCCGAGTCATTGTCCAAATCATCGTTGGCCATCTGATCCTTGCGAATCTTCTCGTCCTCTTCGTCCATCTCACCATAGCCCTGGACTTCACCACGGCTGCCGAAGCGGAGAGTGCCCTGTTCGTCGTCGTCATCGTCATCGTCATCCCCCTTCTTTTTCCGGTCAGATGCCGCAGGAGCACTAAAGTTGTTAGATTCCGCCTTAGCAGAAACAGTCACACCACTCTTCTTCATCTCACGAGAGATAAGTGTGAGCAGCTTGCCCACAAAGCCCCGTCCTACAGAGTTAAACACCTGGTCCGCACTCAATCCGAAAACGCGCTTGATCTCCTCCAGCTGGAAGAAGGTCAAACGGATCTGGTAATCGCGTACCCACAGAATGCCATTTTCGCTGCTGTGGAACTCGTCCTTCACGCGAACACCGTTGGTACTGTTGATGAGCTCAGATAGAGCAACCTGGTTCAAACGCTGTTCCACCTCCTGGGCCCTTGACGATTCAACATCATCGCGAAGAGGAATAGTCATCATAGGAGTAGACATCTTCTGACTAGCCGTCATGATAATTTCACGCAAACGCGGGATACCCAGAGTCACATTAGCAGCACCGTGACCAGCAAGATGGAACGTGTTCAGCGTCATCTGCGTGGACGGCTCACCAATACCCTGAGCTGCCAGGATACCAACGCACTCACCAGGAGAACACATGCTACGCAAGTAGTTCACCCACACCAAAAGCTGGAATGCATCAGGGGTCACCAGGTGCTTTGACTGCATAGCGTCACGGTCAATCTCGCCATCCCCGTCGTGCTTGCTCTTTTTAGACTTCTTGCTCTTCTTTTTCTTCTTCAGCTCCAGGCAGTGCGATGGGTTGCGCTTGTTGTAGCTGCGAAGTTTATCCTGGATTCTCTCTGAAATTAATCCAACGTGGTCGTTCAGCGGCAAACTCTGCATCACAGGGTCCTCAAGAGAAACCTTGATGATGTCAACGCGACCGGACATCGCACGAGTTGTGTTTGTCGGCTTGCTGGCCTTGAATTTGGTAGTGCGGGGAACTCCGAACGCCTTCAGACCCGTGTCCAGGTACTTGATGTCGTACTTGCTCTCTCGGCCGTCCTCGTTCTCCTCTACCACAGCCACGATCTCAGCAGCGTGGAAACCAAGTTCAATGGTCCCACGTTTCCACTTCGTCTCACCCTGCTTCAAGCGACGGCACATAGCCTTCACACCAGGCTTCAGCACCGACGAGGTGCTAGCGAAGTCGTTGTCCTTAGCCTCGCGAACCTCCTCGTGCAGCTTCAACGGCTTCATGATGTCCAGCTTCGTCTTCTCGAAGAACTTGGCATTAATGCCATGCTTGTGCGAAATACTACGGTGGTTCATTGCCTGGAAGTCAAACTGAGCATCCTTTCCGGACAGCATGGCGCTTTGCACCGGGTCGACACCATCTTCACCGTACAGAAACTGAACCACGTTACCATCACTGTTGCGCACAGTGTGGTCGTACCCAACCTGCAGATCTTCGAGATGCTTGATCAAACAGCGCTGCAGGTAACCACTACGACTCGTTTTCACAGCAGTGTCGACAAGACCTTCACGGCCAGCCATACAATGGTGGTAGTACTCCTGAGGACGAAGACCAGTAAGGAATCGATCCGTAACGTAGCCACCAGCGCGCGGGGCAGGGTCGAAAGGCTCAAACGATGGCAGAGAACGACCGCTACACAGGATAGGGACTCGACGACCCTCAAGAGCCTGCTGGCCAAGACCACATGAAATCTGGGAGTGGTTCACCATCGAACCCTTAGCACCAGTCAGCACCATGAGCGAGAAATTGTTCTTTGGGAACGGCTTAGACTGGCCTGAGGGCAAACACGTCTTGATAATGTCACTGTTGGATCCGTGAACGCAGCCCATCATGTGGGCATCAAGAGCCTTGGCGTTGTCGGCAGCGTCGGTTCCAGAAAGCAGCGTGCGCATGCGATCCCGGATCTGAGTACGCTCCATCTCGTTCATACGGCGTTTTTTGCCATCCTTCTCAGACTCACGCTTCATCTCGAGCAACTCAGTGAGGCCAGCAAACTCAGCGTAGGCCTCCTCGCCCATAACCTCAGAATCCTCAACAAGCTTGCGACGCCGCTTCTCGGCCGCCTTGTTGAGTGTCAGGTCCTCCATAGCGCATGTGTGGCCAGCAAACTGCAGATAGCAAGTGAACAGACGACCAAGCGCAGACAGAAGATCGGCGGCAATACGCGCACCGTACACCTCGTAGCATGCGTGAACCATACCGTGCATGCTCGCACCAAACTGACTCTTGTCCAGAACTCCCTGGAGCAGTTCGCCATCACGGAAGATCACAACGTGCTCATTGTTCGCTGAGCCGTAGAGATCTCCCTTAATCTTGGCTTTGCTGTCCAAGTTCAGAGGTGGAAGGCCCTTCGTCAACAGCTTAAGCACCGAAGTAATCACTTGTTTACCCGTCCAGAGCGGTTCCGGCTTCAGGATAGCCGGCGCCACGGTCTCAATGTGCGCCTTCTCGACACCGGCATCCTCCATACTAGCCCAGGCATTGTACAGGAGCTGCATGTACATGTCCTTCGTCAGGAACGTATCACGTTGCGTAAGCTTCACACCCGAGTCAACGTGATCCTGAATAAGACCACGCAGAGGAGATCCATCTGTCGGCACGATGTACTGGTTGTCATTCGAGGCAATGTTGTAAGCCTCCGAGCGAGCCAATTCATTCTGCGGAAAGTGCATGTTCATTTCATCACCATCGAAATCGGCGTTGAACGTGTTACAGTTGGCGTAGTGCATACGAATGGTCTGCATCTTCGGGTTCGTGAGAACACGCGTGGTGTGCGCCATAATACTCGGCTTGTGCAGAGTCGGCTGACGGTTCATCAGCACAACATCACCCGTCTTCAGGTGTCGCCAGACACGCTTCACGCGATTCTTACTGGTACCCTGAGCACTCGCAGAGCGCGTAAGTAGAGTCTTACTGATAGCCTCACGCTGGTGCGGCGAACGCTTGCTCAAATCGATAAGGCGGCCATTTTCGCTTTCCACAAAGTTTGCGCCAGGGTGTACATCAGGCCCGTTGATAACAAGTTGACGCATTTCCTCTACGTTCCACGGCGTCACGGGCTGAGGGTATGTGAGCGTCTTAGCAAAACGCAGGGGTACACCAATCTGACTGGTACTGATGTACGGATCAGGAGAAATAACCGAGCGGGCAGCGTAGTTCACGCGCTTACCCATCATGTGTTTGCGGAAGAGACCCTCCTTCTTTTCGATAACCTGCTTGATACCCTGCGCAACGTCGGTACCCGGTTTAGCCTTGCTGCTATCGACAAGGAGATTGACAGCGTTCTGCAATTCCGTCCAAAGCGCAAGCTTACGCGAGAGGTTAACCTGCGCCTCCTTCTCTGCATCCTCCTCGTCTGAAGTTGTGGCGCCTTGGCGCTTGTAGTAGTCGCCCTGCACAATGCTTTCAGCAAGGGTCATAATCTTAGACAGATGTGAGTTTTGGGCGTGCTCGAACTGCTTGTCACCCATGAACACGGGTGGACGGAAACGAGACGGCGCAACAGGAACAACATTCAGGAAGAACTTGCGCCAGCCGTCGGGCTTACGGCCAGAGATACGTCCGCTGGCAATGTGGCGGTCACCGTAAAGCAGCTCCATGAGACCATCCTCGTTCTGCCACATCAACTGCAACTGCGACTGCACCTCAAGAGGGGGTAGGAACTTGCTGCGCGAGGACGAGTCTTCAGTCATCGCGTATTTGTCCTCATCGTCCTCCATTTCCGACTCGGAGTCGTCACCGTTCATGGGATCGGCCTCACCGTCCGACACATTGCCACGAATCGTGTCCAAAGCCGACGTGACCGTCAGGTTCTTGGATCGGTTAACCTTGCGCGCGCGTGCGCTCAATCCCTTGAGGAAGATCTTGGCGTTAGCGTCCTGACGAAGAGCCGGAGAAATAGCTCCGCAGTTCTCGCACTTGTTCTTCATGCCCTTGAGGAATTCCGTTGCAAGCTTCTCGCGCTCTACCTCGGCGAGACGAGGCAGCGGGCGCAGCAGCTGCGTCTTTCCGTTGGTACTACTGAGGCTCTTAGACAGCGCGAGGCGCTCGTACTCATCCAGAATAGCCTGCTGGCGCTGGAGCGTGCGCTGCGGGGGCTCATCCTCTACACCGTTGCGCTGCTCGAGCAGCTCCGTCAGCTGGGCCGCCTCGTTCTCGAAGCCGTTGTCCAGCAGGAGGATCTTGACGCGCACCACGCGGGAGCGCGCACTGGCGACGCGGAACTTGTGGCACGTGAAGCACTTGCGCTTGAGCAGGTTGAACATCTGGCCGAAGAGCACAGGGCTGTACACGGGCACGGGCAGCTCAATGTGGCCCAGGTGACCGGGGCACTCCTTCTGCGTCTGGTGGCACGTGGGGCAGATCATGTTGAAGTCCACTGGGCCCATTGCTGGGTCGTACAGCCCGCCCATCACGGGGTTGTTGAGCGAGTCGAAGCTCAGGCGGCTCGTGAGCTGCTTGACACTCAGGTCGCGGATCTCGGCGTCGCTGTAGAAGCCGAAGGCCACCTCCGCCACCTCATGACGGAGGATGGTCTGGTCTGTGGCCGAGTCCATTGGCGGGTGCTTGCTACTTCCGCGCTTGCTGCTGCCGTGGAATGCGCACTGCACTGCCCGTGGTTGGAAATCTACTGGTGGGCACCAAACGACATCGCCGTTACAGGATTGTGGCCAGTCAAGTCAAGGCGAGTTTTAGCCAATCGCAAGATGTTTTCCGGCAGTAAAGTGGGATTTTCAGAAAGAGTGACGAAATCGAGATGGCTACATTAAAATGAATTGTTGCGGCCGCACCTGTGCCACTGCTGGTGGTGATCTATGCCTCCTCGTACATGCCGCAGTCCGCGATGACGACGGGAAGCGTGGGTTTGTCGCCCTTGTCCGTCTCCAAGTCCTCGAGTTGCTTCACCAGCTCGAAGCCCTCCACGACCTTGCCGAACACCACGTGCTTGCCGTCTAGGTGCGGCGTGGCCACTGTCGTGATGAAGAACTGCGACCCGTTCGTGCCCGGGCCGGCGTTGGCCATGGACAACAGACCGGGCTCCGTGTGCTTGAGCCGGAAGTTCTCGTCCGGGAACTTGTCGCCATAAATGCTCTCGCCGCCCGTGCCGTCCCCGCGCGTGAAGTCTCCGCCCTGGATCATGAAGTTCTTGATCACGCGGTGGAACGAGCTGCCCTTGTAGTGCAGCGGCTGGCCCGTCGAGCAGTTGCCCTTCTCGCCCGTACACAGCGCACGGAAGTTCTCGGCCGTCTTCGGGCAAATGTCCTTGTACAGCTGCATTACGACCCTGCCGGCGTCCTCCTCGCCAATCTTAATGTCGAAGAATACCTTCGGGTTGTTGGGGTCCAGCTCCGGCTCGGTCTCCACAGTCGACTTGTCGTCGTACATTGACACCTTGCCGAACAGACCGCCGAACACAGCCTTCTCTTTCTGGCGTGCATCCTTCATCTTCTTCTTGAGCACCTCGAGCTCGCGACGCACCTCGCGGTTGGCCGGGTCCTGCTTGCCAGCAGCCAGCAGGTCCTCCTTCGCGCGCTCCAGGTCGTTCGTGTGCATGCGGCCCACGCCACGGCGGTATAGCGCCTTAACATTCGTAGGCTCGTTGTTCAGCGCCTTGGTAGCAACGGACACTGCCTCCGCGTAGTCGTTCACCTTGAGGAACGCCATAGCAGCGTTCAAGAAGCACGTGGTCTGCAACTGCTTCATGGCCTTCTTGTCCTCGTCAGCGACATCGTACATGTCCTCCATGTACGAGGCAGCCTGGTTGTAGGTGGCCGCGGCGGCGTCAAACTGCTTGGCCTTGAACTGCTCCGTCCCCTTCGCTTTGAGCTTGGTCGCCTCGGCGATCTTCTCCTCGGCGTCCATCTCCCACATCTCCTTGGCCTTGGGGCTGAAGCCCAGCAGCTCTACGTCGAACTTGAGCGTGGCATTGGCCGGGATCTTGGGCGGGCTGCCGCTGGCCCCGTACGCGTACTCGGGCATACACGTCAGCACGGCTTTCTGCAGGCACAAAGCGTCAAACCGTCAGCAAACCAGCCACACTGCATTGCTGCAATTACACGCACCTCGCCAACTTTCATCGAGGCGAAGGCCAGGTCCCACGCCTTGATCACGTTGCCCTTGCCCAGCACGAACTTAAACTCGGAGTCGCGGTCGCGCGAACTGTCAAACTTAGAGCCGTCCAGCAGCGTACCGGTGTAGTGGGCTAGCAAAAGGTGCACATGATCCACGTTAGAGAGTCGCTGCATTGCAGCCAATTGGTCTGTGAATTGCACGTACCGCGGATCTCATCGCCGGCGGGCGGGAGCTCGCCCGAGCCTTCCACGTACGTCTCCTTAAGTACGCCGCCGTCTCCTGACAGGTCCACAGGCTCCTTCTTGGTAGCGTCGGCCATGGTTTCAGTCTCTAAACTGGAAAGGATAGCAAAAGAGGTCAGGGCGACGCAGCGGCTACTGCGCGGCACGGCGACTTACTTGGCTGCTGGCTGTTTACTTTGTGAGCGGGGAAGATCTGGCGGCGGAAAATCAGGTTTTACGAGTTTTGGACAGATTTTCTCATACAGGGTATATGATCTGGAAGATATAAAATGTTAGAAAGGTATTTTCAGCTACATTCAAGCCTAGCACTGTAATCACTTATATCCAACTATTCGTTATGACAGTTATCACTTATCTCAGTCGAAGCTCGTCGTGATTGGCTCGAATGTTCTGGAAAAGTATCCATTTGCTGACGATGAGCAACAACATGGCTGCAACGCGCACAGCGCAGAGCTTCTCTGCGTCAGCGCAGCAGGTTGTTCTTGGCCGCGGCCGCCGCGAGCGCCATCTTGCACTCCTCGCGGACTCGGGCGATCTGCGCTCGGTAGAAGGCGCGCTCCTTGTCGTGTCTGCGCTGCATGCGTTCGCGGCCGAGCGGGGCGACCTCCAGCCGCGTCGCCACCTCTCGATCCATCTCGCGAGTCAGCTCCTCCACTACCAGCTCCTGCAAGTGGCACGCGTAGCCCTGCTTGGTCTTTTCTAGTAGCTCCATGGTCAGACTCAGACGCGTCGCTTCCGAGAGTCCGCGACTCTGCAGCTCGTGTCGAATCCCTGCGAGCGAGTCCCGAAAACTTTCCTCCGCTTTCTGTTGGTGAAGTCCATTCAAGTATCATGGTTAGTGGCGCAATCGGCTGCATTTCATATGGTCTCAGATAGCTCGCACCTCCACTTTGGAGACTTGCTGCCGTTCCCAGTCGACATAGTCGCCCAGGGACCGTTGTGACTGTGTATCACGGTGAACAGCTCGAGTCGGGGGAGGCTGGATCTTTGGTGGCTCCTGCTGCTGGAACAAAGCCAATTGAACGATTGGTGCAGAAGATGATCCTGGAACGTCAACAACTACTGGTGACTGCTGCAAGAGCTCGAGCATTTCACCTGTCTCGGCATCAAACACGTCGTCCATTGCAACAGCAACAACTTCATGAAGCAGGGACGTAGCGTCTCTTATTTTTATCGCGAGCAGATATGTGTATGCGAATAACTTCTTCAGCCGACCTTCGACAGCAACCGACACAACAACGAATGCCCGGTGTCTGCCTGAGGTTGTCTAGCTACGGGTAAAACTCGGAGCAACGAGCAGGCACTAACCGATTTAAGCGGTAGAAGGCACCATGAAGGCCGATGAGAAGGAGGCCGAGAACATCCGCGTGGCCGTGCGATGCCGGCCCATGAACGAGCGAGAAAATCGTGAGCAAGCAGTCTCGTGCTTTACATGTCAGCCGAATGGTACGGCCGTGCTTACAAACATGGATAACCCGGCTGAGAAGCACGAGTTCGGCTTCGATTTCGTTTACGGGTGCGACTCGGAACAAGAGTCTGTATTTCAAGACATTGGTATGCCCCTGCTGGATCGAGCTTTCGGAGGCTACAACGGCACCATCTTTGCGTACGGACAGACTGGTAGTGGTAAGTCTTTCAGCATGACAGGTGTTACCGGCGGGACAGCGAGCCTAGAAGGTCTCATTCCACGAGTAAATCGCGCCATCTTTGAGCGAGTGGCCACAGAACGCGTCGAAAACCCCAACAAGCGCTTCCTCGTCGAGTGTTCATTCTTTGAGATTTACAACGAAATTATCTACGACTTGTTGGACTCCAGTGGGAATGGCAAGAAGAACAAAGGTGGCTTGGAGATTAAGGAGCACTCAGTGCTGGGAATCTACGTGAAAGATTTACAAGAGCGTGTTGTGGAAACGCGGGAAGAGATAGTAGAGCTCATGGCAATTGGTGCACAGTCTCGAACTGTCGGCTACACGCAGATGAACGCTGAAAGCTCACGTTCGCACTCCATTTTCACGATCAAGATTCACCAAAAGGATGCCGATGACGAAACTAAGAGCCTGTTTGCGAAGATCAATCTGGTTGATCTTGCCGGTTCTGAACGCGCTGCGTCTACTGGGGCACAAGGTGATCGACTTCGTGAAGGCGCCAACATCAACAAATCACTCAGTGCCCTAGGCAACGTCATCAATGCTCTCGTCGAGGCCTCCCGTGCCAGTAAAAAGGTGTTTATTCCTTACCGAAACTCCAAGCTCACGCGTGTGCTGCAGGAATCACTTGGTGGTAATAGTCTCTGCTCAATGCTTGCAACGCTATCACCAGCCAGCATTAATTTTTCAGAGACGCTAAGTACCCTCAAGTACGCTAGTCGTGCTAAGAGTATCAAGGTGAATGCCAAGAAAAATGAGGCATCGTCACAAATTTCACAGCTCAATGAAGAGATTGCGGCACTCAAGCAAAAACTTCAGGACCAAATGGAGGCTACGATGGGGCTCGATCCCAAAGAAAAGGATGATATCGTAATGAAATACGAGAAGCAGATTCAAGAGATGGATCGCGTGAGACTACAGACTTGGGAGGACAAGGCTAAACTGTCGAAACAGCATGAAATGGAGCGCAAAAAGCTTGCTAGAGAGCGTGCACTAGCTGATCAACGTATCCGTGAAGAGCGTACCAAGAAATGGCGGCTTCTGGAGGAAAAGGGCGACTTAGAGCTCATGATGCGTGCGCTTCGTGATCTTGACGGCAACAATACGGCTGCGACCGATGTTGTTGCTGCTTCTGTGGCGGTTCAGTGGCTCGAGATGGCCCAGAAAGTTAAGTCGATGGAAGGCGAAGCGAAAGACTTGCGCACACTCATTCAGGTATTCCGTGATTCACTCCAAAAAGACGTAGAGCTTTGGTCTCGGCGATGTGGTCTTAGCCAAGAGGCCAGCAGTGCCTCCAAATCGACGATGAACCTTTTGCCCCAGCGGCGTGAAGATTCAGTAGCTACGTCAGCGGCTCACATGACCGCAAGCCAAATGGGCAGTAAGTTGCAGAATATTGGAGACGAAAGTGACAAGCTGTTGAAGCTGGAAGGGCAACTCGTGAGTGATCGCAGTGCGCTCATCAACACAATGACTCGCGAGCTATTACGTTTAAAGGCAAGGCATGCACAGCTCAAAGCGGAGCAGGCTGCTGCATCAGCTGTCACGGCCGGAAAGGTGGCATCAAACGCTGCGCAGGCAGCAAAAGCTGCAAAGGAAGAAGAACAACTTCTAGAAGAGCGAGAGCGTGGCTTATCCATTACGTTAGCTCTAGTACGGACTCAGCGTTCGACGCTGGTTCAGTCCATCAAGAGCGATCGCGAGCGAATCTTCGAATTCGCCACCGTTACGAAGCACTTCGTAAGTTTTGCGGACCAGCACATCGTTCTGTTACAAGATGCTACCACTAAAACACCTGAGGTCGCTCAGCAGCTTACTCGCTGGGAGGAAGCTAGAACCAAGCTGTTAGCTGTCTCGAAAGCCTGGGAGGAAACGTGGAAAGCCAAGGCCACCTCCCAAAATGACAGCAGCTCTGCAGATTATATTGGAGACGGCGAAATAGCTGCACTTGGTCTGGAGTCACGATTACTACCAGATGAATGTCTCTCAGCCTCATCAAAAACGCAAGACGCGAAGTATACTAGACTAAACGGTGCTCAGTGCTGGACCCCCGACGCACAGGATACCACACCGTCGCTAGTGATCGATTTCGAGCTTCCCCGCATTTTTGACTCGGTATCTGTACGTGGTGGTACATTACAACCAAATGGGAGTTCGACCTCTTCAGCGGAGTCACGTGCAGCATCACAATCAGTAGGTGGTAGTGCCCCAGCCGCGGATCCTGTGGCTTCAACCTTTGTATTACCGAACACCGCTGACCTCCAGGTGATAACAGCTCGGTACAAGCTTGATCAAGTGGCTGGGACGAACGAATTGACTTATGAGCTGCTAAGTCATGCTATGTCCTGGCAAGACTTGTTGAAGACGGATGTGATCCCCGCAAAGCTGTTCGCACGGCCACCTGTGCGATTCTTGCATGATGTGATTTCGGCGGTCATGCGAAATACAGGCTTCGCAATCGACGCGATAACAGAAACACAGCGTGACTACGCGCAACTCGCCACCAAAACGGAACGTGGAGAGTATTTGTCTGCTGTGCTAGACTATGTGCAGGCTTGGTATCAACGTCAGCAACAAAATGTTGAGAATGCTCCGAGTGTGATCATCGCAGCTACGACCTCGAACATTTTAGCAGGCAAGGAGCCCACAGACACACTCCAGTTCTTAGGGTATTTTGTGCTCGCAGCGATAGACCATGCAGTGAAGCACCCACGTGTAGTCCAAGAGCAGAGTGCCGCGAGTAGCACTCCGGCAACCGAGACCGAAACTGAAGCCGAACCTGAAACTAATGCAGATACTCCACAAGATGGCTGGGTGACGCGCCTTCGAGTCGCTACAAGCTTCACAGGCAATGCTGACGACTGGCGTGTCCTAGGCGAGTTCGATGCTAACACGGATGCTGAAGGTACGATCTCCATTGCGCTAGCAGGCGATTCTAAGGCGGATGGAAGCAGAGCAGGTCGCTTTCTCCAGCTTACATGTGCCAAATGGCATCACCGCGCTGCATTGCAGTGCGAGGTTTTCGGCCGGGAGGCACACGAGAGTAGCTCCCTCGCACAGAATATTCAGGCGCTAGCATCCAAGGCTCAGGCGTTGCTTGAACAACTTCGGCACACTGCGGTACTTGTGCTGGAGGAAGCTCGTGCTCTGTATGAACGTGCTAAGGTTGCAGAAAGTGAAAAACATGCTCAGTTAGCAAGCTATGGAGAGGAGCTGGCAAAGTTGAGAGCTGCGAGCGCTGCTTGGGAGAAGAAGGAGCGTGAGATGCAAGAGCAGCATGCGCATCTTTCGGCTCAGGTAGAAACTGCAAACCAGCGCACCGATCGTGAGAAGTCTCGCGGGGATAGCCTTCATTGCGAGTTAACACAGGCCACTACTCAGTCTGACGATTTTAAACGCCGTGGAGACACGCTGCAAACGCAGCTCAGCGAGAAAGAGCATCAACTACAAACGCTATCCCTGCAGGCCGGAGAACAAAAGCGTGCTCATGAGGCATTGCAGCAGACAAAACAGCAGCTCGAGGAGTTAGCTACCAACTTGCGAGCACAGTTGACAAACAACAAGGAACAGCAAGATGCGACTCAACAAGAAGGACAGTCACGGTTAGCAGAACTGAATGGAGAACTCATGTCCGCTCGCGTGCAGCTGGATGAGCAGCGCCGTGCTCTAGAAGCAGCAGAGCTACAAAGCAAGGAGCAAGAAGCATTTGGACAGCAGCAGTATTCACTCCTTCAGCAAACACGAGCTGCACTTATGGAGAATGAAGCCGAGGCAGATGCAACACTGAAAGCTAAAGCGGCGGAGGGTGAAGCTGCACTTAGAGCTCTTCACGACGAACATGATCGCATGAAGCAAGAGCTCGAACGCGCATTGGCGGCCGAGACTTTACTCAAATTGGCTGCAGGCAGATTGGAAGCGCAGTGCAGCACTGCTGGAGCTGAGCTCGACAGTTGGAGACGACGAGCCGAGGCAGCAGAGGCCGAAGTACAGGCTCAACCCCAGTCGACTGCAGCAGATGGATCGAACAGTGCTAGGACAAACAATGGTGAATCGGAATCGGCAGTTCGGGAGAATGAAAGGCTGCTGTTGGAGGCACAGACGAACGAGCTTCGACGTCTAGCCGATCTGGAGAAGATGGAGGCTAAGGTGCTGACATTAGAACAAGAGCTTGCTACCAGCGAGGAAAAGGCACGGCAAGCAGAGCAGGCGCTGCTTGAGTCTGCCAAGCGTGTGAAAGAGCTCGAAGAGGCAGAGGAAGAACTACAGCTCCAGTTGCAGGTTGTGACTGAAGAACGTGACTCTGCACGGCAGAAGGAAGAGCAGCTTTTCGCCGAGACCAACGAAAAGGACCAAGAAATCGAGCGTATTCGCGATGGCTACGGTAAGGACTGGAGGTTGTTACGTAGTTCGCAATATGTAGTTCTTGCTGCTGACGGTTGTACATATTGGCACTGTTTTGTGAATTAGTGTGGGTTACAGATCGGATGAACTCGAAAGAAGACGAACTCAGTGAGCTACAGGAGCAATTGGAACGCTATCAGTCGCTGATAGAGATGACGGGTGCCAAAGGTGGAGGCAGCGAGACCTCAGTTCCCACAAAACACAAGGACGACAAGCTGGGTGCTGAAATTACTCAGCTATACGTGTTAGCCATCGGTGAGGGTCTGATCGAGCGACACTATTTAAAATATGCTAACAAACAATCTTTTGGCGCAGGAGCGGCGGATGCAGCAACAGGAAATGAAGCAATGATAGCAAAACTCGCGGAATGGATTCAATTGGCGAAAACGCCTTCGCAGACGGAAGTACAGCCCCAGCTACAACCATCTACTGACACGAACAAACTTGATGACAAAGGTGCAAAAATCTCAGCCTCTGATATTAATACCGTTGAAGTTACTAAGTCAGAAGCAGAGCCACAAGGTGTGCCAAATGACAATGTCCCTAGTGGAGCCGACAACGACGAAGCAGACTACGACGATGATTTCGACGAGACGGATGACACGGACGAAGCGCGCAAAACCCGGCGAAAAACCACCGTCGTAAACGCTAACCAGCATTAACAAAAGAAAAACTTCTTCTTGCTCTTATTCTGGCTAATACTAAAATTGTCCCTTTCGCCTCAGCTCCTGACGCAAGGGGTGCACCATGTCCTTACCCACTGCTAAGATCGATGCCTCACAAGCACACTCAGGGCCCGACCTTCCCTGCCCAGCATTATCTAAGTAACGAGGAGATACCCTATTTCGCCAAATACACACGGAGCCGGCCAACCTTGTGAATGCTGCCACTCCAGCTAGTGCTGCGACCTGAACGAGCTGAAAGCGCTTGGCCAACTCCTCCCCGCGCCCTCGTTAAGCGCCGAAACTCCACTTCGTCGCCAACACGCCGTGCAAACCCACGCTTCAGCAGGTCGCCCCTTGTGTTGTGCCCCGTACAACATCTGTATAGGTCTCCACCAACACCTAAAACAGCTTCCCGTCGTCGGTCTCGACACCTGGTAATTCACCATGACGCATGGATGACTATCGGCTCAAGCGTGTTGGA
The DNA here is from genome assembly GCF_020800215.1 of Phytophthora ramorum. Classification (NCBI taxonomy): domain Eukaryota; phylum Oomycota; class Peronosporomycetes; order Peronosporales; family Peronosporaceae; genus Phytophthora; species Phytophthora ramorum. The sequence continues at coordinate 2,109,723 of NW_027150651.1, forward strand.
CCTGCCGCGAGTCTGTATTAACCTTTTCGAGGCTGCTGTTTCGACGGCGGCAAGCATTGCCCAAACAGTTATCGACACAGCGTCAACGGTGCTGCTAAGGTGGTGGAGTGGAGACAAAGAGGATGATTCAAGTACGTTGGAGACCGTCGAGCGCCAGACTAAAGACGTGCAGGATCTTGACGACATCGTGGAGGAGAACAATCGGCTCAAGCGTATGCTGGAGTTTGCTATGACTTCCCACGTCATCATGAATGAGGCTACCAGCATGCTGGAAGATAACGCGGACTTCTGGATGAAGCGAGCAGAGGACATTGTGGTTGCCAAAGTGCAGGAGGCAGAGGCAGAGCGAAATGCACTCGCACTTCAATTCGAGGGGCTTCAGGAACAGCTCGGCGAGAAGGAACAGGAGATTGAGCGTCTGCGTGACGGCTTTGGTACGGACTCCCTGCTGGTTTTCGGCTAGACAAGACTTTTTTTGAGACGATGCTGAAGTGCTGTCTGCGTTCTTGCTACAGTGTGGTCGACAGAGAGCCTAAACGCCAAGGAAGACGAGATTTGCGAGTTGCACGAGCAACTGGAACGCTACGAAGCGCTACTGAAGGTGCTGCAAGCGAAGGTTTTGTAAAAATGCATTATGAATCAAAATTACTACCGACATACATGCACCGGGTGATCCACTGACTGTTCATTCCTCCCACCCGAGCTGATTTGCTGCAACACTGTCACCATCGCCATCAATTTCTTGGCAGTTGTAGATAGCGTACAGCAGTTTCTCGCGCAGTACAGCCTCACTCGAGTATGCAGGGAGTTCGATTGAGAAAAAACAAGTGTGGGCCACTGGCATGTAGGCATCGACGCTGCGACCTGCACGCTGTTGGTTGAATGACTGCAGCTTGAAACGCTGGGGAAACTCGTCTGCGCTAGCTGGAAGGCGTGAGCGGCCCCATACAAACCGTAGGAAGGCACTTCGCTCCTCATGTGAGAAATCTCGCAGCGCTCGCCAAAACCATACAATGTGGCCATCCGTTGGTGAGCAGCTGGAGTATTCCGTGCACTTCTCCAGCAATTCCACGTCCACTTCTGGGGACCCGCACACCATTAGCTCCAGCTCAGCACCAGAAAAGCATGCAAGTAGTTTGGCAGGTACAATCTTGGCGATTCCACGGAAGATTGCCTGCGCTTGCTCATCGCTTTCATGCAGTCGAGCCTGCTCAACGAGATCAGCGTACTCACAGCGTGAGCTAAATGTCACAGGCAAACTTGCACCCCCAGGTTTGAGCTCTACAATGCGATTATCTGCCCCTAGGGTCGTAAAAGTTTCCATGACGATATCCTCAAACATTTCCTCTGTTACTCCGTAGCGGTCGATTGTTCGCATCTTGGACATCGAGTTCACCAGCATCGAGTCCACAGCTGCTAAGTCGTCCAGACCCAGACGCTCACCAGCGAGTTTCTTCCAGATTAACGGCGCCATATTCAGCGCAAGATATTGTTTGCTGCGAATGGATGCACCCATAAGTTTACCGAGGAACTCGAGCATCTGGAGGGCAGTAAAAGATTGGGCACCTGGGTTTAACAACCATTTCTCGCGTCCAACACCAACGTTGTGCTGCGAGTTTGGAGTAGGCAGCATTAATGGCAACTGCGTACTTTGCAACTCCTCGCAGTATTGCGCAAAGGTCTCGCGGTACGGACCACCGGCATCTTGCGCATTTTCCCCAAGAAAAGTCACGTGATAGAACGCGTCCTCCCGCCGAAAATGGGTTCCATCAAGCGTTTGCAATTGACGGAACGCTTGCGAGAAGAGCGTGTGCCGACCTTCCACATCCGCTTTCCCAGTTGCGCGGAACCGCATAGCCTTTGGCCGGTTTAGCGTCAATTCAAACGGTACCCCAGGTTCGTTTGTACGTCCTAGTGCATTGTCCCAGACTGTGCGCTTTACGACGCTCAAGATCCGATGCCGCTGCTCCATTACGAGTCGACTAAGTAGGAATCGCTTGTCCAAGGTGCTGATGTCAGGATCGCCGAGACTGGGAGGGTGAAACGCAACAAACGGCAGGATCCGATGAATTGCAGCGTTGAACTCTTGCAATACTTTGAACCGCTTTGAAAGACGACCATGGGAATCAACGAGCGATTTGGCTGGCGCGGAGCTGTCTAAAGCTCGCGACAAGATGGTGGGTTTCGACTCGGCTCTTTCACTCTTCAAATCATCGCCCCCTGAATTTACGACTTCCATCAACGCAGGCCAACGCACCAATTCGTTTTCCTGTGGTGCGATTTCGCTCCAAGATCCATGCAGCAGCTGAGTTACGTTAAGGTTCTTGCTTTGCCCCTTTTTGTTAATGTACTTGATGAGCTGCTGATCATGACGAGGCAACAAGTTGCGAGGACAGTCACTGAAACGCACTGAAGGTGACTGGAAACGCCGACGACCAACTGTCTCCGCGGAATAATGTGGAATCACGTAGAATTTATACCCCCAAAAAGAGTCACGCTTTTTCGTAGCGTCACCGCTAGATCCAAACGAAAAAAACGGTGATGCATTGATACTATCGCCGGTACGTCTGCGCGCAACAGCAGGTGGAGAGCAGTGCTCATTCCAGCAGACTCCTTGGAGCATCTGCATCGCAACTGACCTTTTCTTTTCATCGACACTGTCATCGCATAAAACCAAAGTGCCCTGCTGTCTGTTTCCACTTGCATCATCAACAATGCTACCCTCGCCTTCGTTTAATTTCCACCATCCGACAAGACGAGGCGTAAAATCTTGAACCTTGTGGCGGTAGACAACCCGATCCCAGTGGTGTTCATCGTGGTCATACACTTCAAAATATGCATCATCCTCCTCACAGCTTGAGGCTTGGAAGATCGTCAGAATGTCTTGGCCCTCAAGAGAAGGCTCAAACTTGAACGGTCGTTGTCCAAAATTCCAGGCCAAACCTTGCGCACCTTCAGGGCCAAGACTCGCTGAAGGATAGAAGCTTCTTCCAGCAAAAGTGAATAGAGCACCAGCTGTTGCACTTGACTGCGACGGCTTCTTCACAGCGATGACCTCGTCGACCAAACCATCAAACTCTTGGTCCTTGCTATTGCTCAACAGGGTTGTAGACTCCTCGGTACCCGGACTTGCGCTGCCTAAGCTCTCACCACCGCTTGAAGAGAAATACTCCGCAACAAGCGCGCCATTTACGTAAAATGTTTGGTTGCCGGTTGCAAGATTAATGGCACAGCCGATTACATCACCACTGCGGCAGAAAGTATCGTTCGTGAAGGAGCTACCCCCGATTGACCGGCGAGGGCTGCTGCATCCAATTGGTTCGGCCCTGGTGAATGGCGCAAGGACTTGAGAAGAGGACGAAAAATTGGCCACCTTCTTTCCGAGGTCGATACCAAACGAATTACGCTCTTCTCCGATCATGGCCGACCGATTACTGACATTCACACCATCCAAAATCCATCCGACGCACATCTTGCCATTAGATAGTGCGTGTGCTTCGTAGTACACTGTAGCATTTGCCTTTGTATCGTCGCCACCTGCGAAGGGTAATAATTTCACGCAGCAATTCAAGCGAACAGTGGAGATCTCCCTACTAGTTCGATTCGTTGTAATCCATTTTCGTATGTGTAGAGGTATTGCGGGACCAGGGCGCAACCATCTCCGCGGTGATCGCGGAGAAGATAGATATCTCATGAATGGTGACAGAGGCTTCGTGCATCCATAAGTAGGTGTTCCTGAACGACTGTTGCTTCTGGGCACCACTACAACACTGTCCAAACCTCGGAAATGACTGCGAAGCTGCTCAACTCGAAACGCAACATCCCAGATCCGAATATCGTAGAGATGACCGTGGAATCCGATGCATTGCACCAGCGTGTTCATTTGACCATCAGGCCACGCGACATCGTGGGAAGTATTTCCAAAAACCAAGGATGGATTCGAACCCAAAGCTGATCTGTCGTGCTCCGAAAATCGAGCAGAATAGATTATGTCGCCATTCTTGACAACATATACCTTTGAGCCAGAAAACACCAAAGCTAAGTGAATCCACTGACCGAAGACAAGATTACCAGTTCTGCCGCTCTCTGAAGCAGTACACTCATCACACGGACGCTTTCCCACGACTGACTCCTTTTCATCCACTCTTTGAAAGTCGAGCGCGCATTGACCAAGTCCATTACTTAGTAAAACAACTCTGCCGTCTGTGCTATCGATGCGAAATACTTCCATGCAACCGACTGCATCAGACTGCTTTGCCATCAACTCTTGCACATGCCCGGAGATGCATGCCCAGAACTCTATAGAAAAATCACTTTTGGAGAGAACACGCTCATTCTCTTCCAACACCTGAAGGTCCAACTGCGACGACCCGTTTAGTTCCAAGCTACCAACAAATTCCGGGATTGTACTCAGATCAAGATTTGCAGGTCCTTGTGGCGTAGTTGGCACAAACTCATACGAAAATTTACTTCCTCGTATGATAAATGGCGTGTTTTGATACTTGGTATTCTCCAAGTTTTGCACATCGTAGCGGCCATTGAAATCATACCGGTACACACTTTCGAAGCCATTTTGTTGCCACCGGACGCGTACACCTTTTCCACTGTGGCCTCCCCAAGCAGTTATCTCTTGCACAATACCGATGCCCCCACCACCTCCATCCTCGTCACTGTATTCCCAATCCAGCGATCTCACGACCAAATCTCCAACAGACAAAGAATGATTAGATATCTTTAAGGTCTCGGCTGCAAACAACTGAGGAGCTTCTTTCTCGTCAACCTCGCCATTGATTCCCGAAAGCACCACAGAAGGTTCGTCACCGTCGTTAGGTGGCGTGGTAGACTGGTTTGTGTAAAAGAAACGGAGCTCATCGTTTTTCGGCAACTTAGTTCTCTTATCAAATCGGATCTCCAACGCTACTGCACCGTTGATATCAATATGCTCACGCGTAGGTTTAGAAAGCGTTATTGAAGACACCAATGGGTGGCGGCTTTCTCGCGAGACGATTGCAGGTGAAATGTTTTCTCGGAAATCCAACATCATACCAACTGCATCAACAATCTTGCGGTACCAGTTTGGCACTACACGTTGAGGAATGAGTGCGACAGGAGAAAACGGGAGTGAATTAAACTCAATCCGGTTTTCGGAGTTCGAATGTGAAACCACCAGTCGGATATCGCTCTCTTGGTTTAGTGAAGGTCGAAGGGTTTCCCACGGAACCAAAGCACCGGATCCTGTTGGCCCCGCGATTAGAGCCGCCACAATGCTATTTTTCCGGAAAACGAGTGTTTGCCGTAGGACATCAACTTGGATAGTCACTGTGTCTCCCTCACAAATTCGACTTTTGTAGCCAGGAATTTCGACGAGTTTGTGACCATCACTGTTGCTAGGATGAGAACTGAACGATACTCTTCCGTCGTTCTCCCATTTTACAAATAACACTGGGTCTCTTGTGGTCACCCCTAGTGTTCCATCAACGAGTCCGATAGTCACTGCCGACACGAGTCTGTTGAATACCAACTGGAACTGGTAGCTTCCGGAAGGTGATATACATGTACTTTGATCACTGACGAAGCTGCTAACACCTTCCTCACCGGATTCATACGGTAAGTAAACGTGCGCACTCAGTGTGTCGGTGCTCATAAGTCCATCAAAGCAGTGACTGTCTATCGATAGATCCACCGCAACAGCACACTGCACCAGTGTTTGCAGGTACGGAGACTTCAATTCTACACGGTCTTCGGCCTGATACTTTGCGCGCATTTTTACATTCATCAAGTCACGCACTTGCTCGACAAGGATGGCTGGTATTGTATGAAAAGCAGAACTTTGTGCCATGTTACCAAGCACTTGAAGCACACAAGTTTTAATGCATTGGGGCGAGTCGTCGAGGCTTTTCATCAGCGTCTGCAGAGCCTCAGCCGAGTACAGCGTTTTAAATGCTGTCGCGCTTGCTTGAAAGTCAGCATCAGGAATTGAGGTCACCGTTTCTAAAATCCAGGAAGCCATAGAAAGTAGCTGAACCACTGTCTCGGAGTTGCTTGACTCCTTGCTTTCCACCGGTGGCATCATTTCGTCCTCCATAAATATTCCGATGGCGTAAAATTTGAACCCCCAGTCATTATTACTTGAGTCAGAGTGGAAATATACTTCGAACGAGTCCGAGTCGACATAGAGCGGAGGGCGATCGCCACTTCCTGGCCAGTTTTCAGTGTCTGCACGCCCACCAATTTGATCGGGCCCTATTGTTTCCGTTCGGTTTGAGCCGGACTTGTAAATCCGCAACCAGTCACATCCCACTTCACTTTTGCAACGTCGATCAAAAATGAGTTTAATTTTCGTGGCTCCAGGAATTGAGATATCCCAGTACTGGTCCAAATTATCCTGGTATGGATGCGTGCTCTCTAATACCCGCACAGCACCACGACCTTTAGGAAGCAATCTCGGACCAGTGTTGAGAATCTTGAGGCTCTGAATTATGATTTCCGAAAGAACCGAGTCGCTAGCTCCACCTAGCACCATATGCTTTAATCGCTTGCGTAGTGCAAGCAACACACTAGATTGGCTATCATATGCTGCGCCAGAGTTTGACTTTGAGAACAAGTGTGACAGGAGTAGTAGGATGTCCTCCGCGTTCCCGAAATCACTAAGTGGTACCGGTGTTCGTGCTGGATCACAAGAAAGAAAAGTAAGAACAGCATCTCGCGCTGCCTTTGTCGTCATAGCACGATGCGAATCATACGCCAAGCTTTGAATCCGATCTGTTTGCCCTTTGAACTCGTCGAAAGCAAACGGCGAACATAAACCTGTCAGAGATTTTTCCTCGTCATTGCTCTCATCCATTTCTAATACGGAATGCTTACTCTCCAAAGTGAGGTCGTCCACGCCCAACGTCAGTAAATCCTCCCCGTAAACACATGATAAAAAGGAAGTCACGTGCACTATCTCGTCTGTTCGTTGCCATACCCAGCCGGAATTTCCATCTCCAAGCTGACTGACATTTTCAGAGCTCACTTTTAACCAACCATCTGGGTGGATTTCAGCGATAAATTCCGTTCCAGTATCAAGTCCAACCAATACACTCGATTCGCGATCCATATCATCATATATCTTTGCCCCATCTTCATCAATGACGCGGAAATGTTGCACTTTTCTAGACGCTGTGCTACCCCATTCAGTCAATCCAGGTGCCACCTTTGAGCAACAGACTGAAAGTAAATGACGAATTGGATCTCTCGTTTGCTTTTGCTTGCATGACATATCATCATCGGCAAACTCCTCAAACTCGCTCTTGAGCGGAACGCGTTGATGATTTACCTTCTCGTACAAGGTCTCAAACAGGCGATAACACCATGAATCTAGTTGCTTCAAACTTTTGTCCAAAGGAAACTGAGGCTTAAAATCCGCTGTGACGTTAAATTTCCAACCCCAGTCGACATTTGATCCATCAGTGGTCCAGAGAAGCGTGAACGAGTCCGAGGGAATGACGAGAGGAGGTCGGTCATCTGTACCAGGCCAGTTCGCATCGGTACCTATTCCACAGTATTGATAAGCGCCCCATCGCTCTGTCAGCGACTTGTCTTTAAAAAAGGAGAGATAGTCGCACCCTTGTTCTGTTCGGGATTGTGGATCGAATGTTATAGTTAACGTGGATGCACCGCTGAAAGTCACCTTCATATATTCCATCACCGAATTCGCGTACGGGTGCTTCGACTCGAATATTTGTGATTTTGGCGGCGATTGAATTGGACGCCCGTCACAGGGAGCCGTTGCGATCTTAGCCAGCGATGGAAGCAGCGGTGCAAAGGTTGGGATGATATCCGTATGTGTTCGTGATCGAAGAATTTGCCCGAGCGATTTAATGCATCTCGCGCGAATATCGTGTAGTGCACTTACCATAATTGGAGGTGGAATTTCTGGCGGATAAATCAAGGCCTCTTCGAATGCGTGTGCTGTGAGTTTAAATCCCCACTCAGAAATTGTGCTGGAAGTACTTTCCGTATAGTAGTGCACATCAACACATCCAGCCGGAATTCGAAGAGGTGGCATTGTACCCACACCCGGAAAAGATTCACCATAGTACTTTTCCTCGCCCCAGTACTTCGCTTCATTGCCACTTTCGTTGATATCTGCTTCCCGTTTTATGAACTGAATGTAGTCATTTGGTCCAGCTGTACACGTCATTTTATCGAACCGCACTGTTATCTCGCTCGCCCCTCGAAAATTGAGAGAGTAGGTTATATCTTCTCCTGCACCATATGGGTGATTACTTTCAAGCACCTCGACATTTTCTTTCTTTGTCAACTTTGGCTGGTACGACGCATCTTCCTGGGACATACCAGTGGCCAGATCAAGTACACGTTGATACAAATCCCTTAACTCCGAAGCAAAAGGTGTGATTCGTTGAAGGAAAGACGCAAGTTCTCCTTTCTCGATATCATCCAGGTGCGCAACGTCAGTCAATGGCACGTCTACAGTGCTCGACTGATCACAATCGAATATGACCCGAGCAATCTGAACTCCGCCTTTCATGCGGAATTGAACAAGGTATCCAGTCTCAATCATCTCTTTGCCATCAACGTTTACGCAGCAACTCACTCTGCCACCAACGTAAACACCACAGTAACTTCCACCTAGTATCGCAAGCGATGCTAGCATTGGACCGACATCACGTCCAGAGAACACGCCATCGTGCTTATTCCATTCGTGAGATGGTTGCAACCCAGCTATCACCAAGTCAAAGATCTGATCGCCCCAACAGGAACACCCCGCGGTCTTGCGAAGCAGCGATATATAAGCTGCCGCCAAGCTTGTCTCTCCTTGCGCTGAAATTCGCAAATCTAAAACGTCACCCATTGCTGCTGCCTCGTCATCTTGTTCCTTGCTGGCAGGCGTTGTAGCTTGCTTGTCATCCTCATACGAACGCCAAACGTTTAGAGAACGAGCTAAACGTTTGAAAACAAAAGGCAGGAAACCGTCAGTTTCAAGCGGCAGAGCTTGTTCTAGTTGAGCATCCATTGTTTCCGGTAACACAACGCTGGTGAGATCTTTCAGAACTCGGATGCCTCCAACTTGAACCTCTACAGACATACGATCATCAAACGATAAATACATGAGGTTTGCAAGATTCTCTTGGGTGCCAATGAGGCTCCGACCAAATGAAGTTTCCGCGCACGTCTGGATCAGCCCTAGTATGTGCAAAATTCTTTCTGACGGAACCCAGTTTGAAACAATCTCGGACGACGGGTAGCTAGCCTGGATCTCCTCTGTCAAATCACTTTCTGAAATTGGGTAGCCCAGCACCTTCGGCTGATAAATCCAACATTTAGCAGCAGGGTGGTCCAGGACCCGGCCTGGCGTCTCACCAAAGTAGAATGGATACGGGTTTAAGTGTGGCACTGGACTGAAATGCTCGCCATCGGATGGAGCGAACTCAGGTGATGCGAGAATCCGAAATCCCCAACTGTTAGTGTCTCCTTCATTATGGAAATACACCAAAAATCGATCCGCCGGGATCTCAAGAACGTTCATATCCACATCATCCGTCTCTTGTGTCTGTTGGAGACTACGAGCGCGGTTGCTCTGAGCACCAGGAAAATTTCGCTCGGGGTCGCTGTACTTGCCCGTATATTTGTCTTCGCCCCAATATTCCACGCATGTTGCATCTTTGTAAATGCGCACAAACCCTGTAGACCCATCAATATCACACAACGGATCAAACGTCAAACGAATTTTGACGGCACCAGGGATATGTACTGGACAGTATCCGTCAAGTGAGTCTTCAAGGGGATGCGCTGCCTCGATGATAGCGGATTCAGCTGGGTCGACATTCCCGTTCAAAACTAGAAATGACGCGAGTAGATGTTGCGATACCATTGAGCCGTTCACATACACCCTCAATATGTCTTCGTCTTGCACGATAGCAACATGAGACCACTGATCAGCATCCAATTCACAATCCGTTTCAAACACACTTTCCTTGTCCGAACCGCACGCAATTTTGTAGACTAGCATTCGATTATCAGTCAAAAACAAACCAAGGTGGCTCCATGGATTCGCCGCCGTAGTATCTTTGATCGTATTCTTGTTGCCTTTGAAGAAAACTGTGCCTCCTGCACCTTCATCGACTAAAACTACGTCAAAAATACCACTCTTCGGATCAAATTCACATTGGGAGGTTAGGTCCGAGGAATTCCATCGAACATGAACTTTCGTTGGCGTTGGGATGCTGATAACGGTACCAATTTCGGCCTCACCAGTTTCTAGCTCGTCAGTACCGACCCAGCTTGGACCTCGACGAACTTCATCGCCCACTTTGAGAGCGTACAATGGACCCTTGCTTGGACTGTAAATCCAGAGCATAATAGAATGATTCCAGCTGACGACATTGCGTTGTAAGCATGGAGCAGTGAATCCAGGCGAATTTTCGGGAAGAAATTGAGGAGATGACTTCTCCAAGTCGGTATCGCTGCCTGGGTTCGGTGATGATTTGACTATAGAAACGATACCCTCCAGCTGATGACCAACTGCAGAAAAAAGTTGAGTCTGAAATGCTGATACGTCATGCGCATTGCTAGATCCGTGCTCATCAACACCTTCTTCAGGGCTCGATTCGACTCGTCCAGCAATAAAACGAGAAAGAAGTACACCTAAAAGCGATTGTGCTGCATTTCTGGTCGGAACTGAGTCTGACGACAGCAGATGCAATATCTGCGGCAACACCCGGCTCTCCTGCAGCAGATACGAGTCCTCCAAATCGTAATCCAACGCACAGCATTTCAAAACACCAGTAATTAGTCCAGAGCAAGTGCTGTCATCACTAATTGACACGAGCTGCTTAGCAAATATGACAAGACAGTTGCCAAAAGCTTCTGCAATTCGTTGACGCAATGATTCGTCGCATCCTGGGAGTAGAGTATCGAAATGCAGTCTTGGAAAAGAGTCCAACACTGATGCACTAGTCGAGGGCGACACAGACATAGTTGCAGGAGAATTTGTGACAGCAAAAATCTTCAAGGTAGCGGCGAAAGACTCGAGCAGAATTCCTTTCAGGCGTGAGCTTTGACAATCATTTAATGTCTGGATGAAAATCTCCATACCAAGTGCGCGGCTCGCCGCCCTTTGATTCCGAGTTTCGATCACTTTCCGCAGTTCCGACACATCTACGTCACTTTGAATAAATTCTAGTACCTGCTCCGTGACCGATTTTGCTTGGCCATGCTTAAGGCGCTCACTAGACGACCTTCTGTACTGAAACAGGCTGCGTAGTTCGGTTGCAGCTTGCAGCTCATCCAATAGATTATACCATTTGTCTAGTTGCGTATCAGATGAACACTGTTTGCCAATGGCATGGCCATACTTGGCCAATAGGCCCCACCTCCGTTTAGCACCCGTCACATAGGCAAACGATACCGGCGTAATTTCCAGTAAAAAAGTTGCACGCTTGATAACGTTGTCGCACAAAATGGCAAGCGATTCTTCAGAGAGGCCCTTGTAAGCGGACGGTTGCCGTCGTAGTCGTCCGGAACGCCGTCGATTGGGCACCATCTGCCCGTGAATACCGGCATCCGCGGCGTCACCAAGATGAAACCAATCACGCATCTTCTGCGCGTTTTTCCAGCCACGAAGGAGTTGCTCAGAAATATCTTCACGCAAATTTTGTGTAAAAGCGTACGCATCCATTCCCCACATATTATGATGCAAGATTGCGGCTGCTACCGCACGAACGGCGCTGTTCACATATTTGTTTGGCGCAGAGCTTGTGATTTGATCGAACGATGATGACCGCGCTATAGCCGAGCTTGGGCGAGTTGCACCTGACCGCACTTGAAGGGCTTGGATTACTTTCTCCGCGTCGGACGATTCAGGTGGATCCACAAAGTCTTGTAGCAATTGTAGCACCTCTGCATTTTTGCTGTCTTCTGAACACACACCACTTTTCAGCAAGTCACTTAGTAGATACTGCTCGTTCGAAACCTCCATCTCCTCGATAGGAGTAAATGCAGTCCCATCAACTAGCAGGCTGATGCTCTCGTCCAATAGTTGGACTACGCTTTCCAGTAGAAACACGATCCAGTGCTGTTGCAAGCTCTTCGTCTTTTCCAAAATCTCAGCTGTCGCCGTGAATTTGTACCCCCAATCAGTATTGGACCCGTCTGTATGAAAGTAGACAAAACAGTGATCGCTTTCGATAATCAACGGAGGGTTGTCACCAACTCCAGGCCAGTTTTGTTCAGAGTCACGTCCCGAGTAAAACTGACTCCCGTAATACTCTCCTTGACTCTTATCCTTGCAAAAAGTCAAGTAGTCGTAATTAACTTCAGTTCGCGATCTTGGATCGAACGTGATCACCATCCGAGTAGCCCCCGGAACTTGAAGCTCCGTCAGTGCGTCCATGTTATTTTCATACTCGTGGGATGACTCCATCGTTTCAGTTTTCAGCGCCGTCGATACATTTTCCACAGTATGCTCTCTCTTCGATGGGTCTACCATTGAAACGAGAATGTCCAAATTCACCATTAACTTCAGCAACTTCGACGAATTTTCCTTGAGAAATTCAAGTAAACGTGAAGATCCGGATGATGTCTTGCATGCTGTACAACCGATAACTGTATCCAACAAACCTGATGTTTTTTCGACGCCGTCATTCAGGGAGCTTATGGCCTTTACGCTCTCGTGACTTCGCAATAGTGCTACTCCAGATGACAGTATGACAGGCGCCAAAATCCCGACAAATCCATCCTTAAGCGTCTTCTCCATTTCCAGCCACTGGGTTTGGCAATTTTGCTGCTTCACCTGATCGGCCAAATCACTGCAAATACTTGAGCAAGCGTCTCGAATCGTGTCGAATATCACAACCGCGATATCAAACGGTCTACGGCTGAGCTCATCACCAGTGTAAGCAAGTGTAACGAACGAGGTTTGGGTGATCGCATTCACTAGAGATATTAACTCAAAGCAGCTTTCTTTACTGTGCTCAAAACCTTGGGTTGGATTAGCCTGACCAGCGTAGACAAACCGGAGCTGTTGTTGTTGCATCGCTACTGCGAACTCGACCAGCGTTAAGAATTGCCCTAGTGCGTCATCTGACGCCACCATGGATAAATAAATGGTGTCCACGCGAGTACACAGATGAGCAAGGAGGCGTGCTAAAATCTTCAGCTCCATCTTAGTTGCCTTTGATTGTTGCCACAGCTGCAAATATTTAAGAACATGGGCAAACTGTTTGCTCACATCCGACTGGAAAATGCGAATGGATGTTGTGTACAGATCTAATGCAACAGATGCTACTTGAAGTCGGCTTCTTTCATCAACCTTTAACGTCGACAATGCTTCACCTCCATTCTCCGGAATTTGATTGCCAACTTCTTCAGTGGAGAACTCCAACAGCTTATCTAGAGGAATCGATAAACCATCCTTCAATATATGAAGTGACTCTTGTTTACAAGAATCGCTTGGAAGGAGCAGCAATCTCTCCAGATTTTTGTTTAGAATCCCAAGGCATGCTTGCAGAATATAAACTTGAATGATAGACGCGTCATTCGTCTTAAAAACATTGACATACTTTGATATGAAAGTCAGCAGCAACTGAAACGTCGTAACATCGACGTCCACAGCAAATGGTATCCGTGTCAGTAAACCAAAGTCTTCCCCAGCTTGCCCTCCAGTTGAATCACTTGCGATCGCATTTTTATATAAGAAGCTCAGCAATGAAAATGCCGTTGTTTCAGCAAAGCTTATATAATCACCACGACCAATTTGCGTCTGGATAATGGAGTCAGAAGGAATAGAATTCTCATCTAAGGGGATTCTTTTTCCCGAATTTTGGTACGACCGAAGAACCCTCTTATTCTCGTCATATAACCACAACAAGTTGTTCCTTGCATCGAAGCACACCGACGTACATGGAAGACAGCGCTCGAGGCAGCCAATACTCTCGCCATTATTATGCTGGTCCTTACTCTGACCGGTTTCACAATCAAACAATACGCTGTGAACGCGATTCTTCGTCGAAGGGTTTTCTGGTGCGATTGGATCTACGATCAGCATTCCCAGTATAGCACCATTGGTGTAAAATAATGGCAACTGCATTTCCAGCTCATCTTCACGATTCACAACGATGCTGCGAAGTTTCGCTAGACACAGCACAAATTCAAAACAGTGCACCGACTTCTCGTTTAAGATGAATTTGCGCGTTACGAAGAGATCTTTACCCCCTCCTGGCGCTGTCTTCGGGTTGATCACGTTCACACTAATTGCACGAGCCTCGACGTTGATCTCGTAGATTAATCTGCCCTCTGTAGCATACGCGTAAAATGGCATTCCACGGTTCGCATCAGCACTGGATGCATTGACGGCAGAGGATGAACTTCTCACTGACAAGGCCTCCAGAAAACCAAGATCTTGTGGGGATATACGCAACAGTTGACGGCATCGTCCAGGCGTTTCATCAGTAAATAATCCGCTTGTGCCTAACCCCGGATACATCACACTCAGATACAGTGAATCGTCACAGTATAGTAGACTCGAATAATACGAATCACAGCGTCTTTCTTCCACGTCGACAAATCGATCATCTTCATCAAGGACTTGTGCTCCCACTACGTTAGCATCATCATCACTTGCAAAAACCACAACCAGCTTCTTTGAATTCACAACGTTTTCCAGTGAAATTCCCGACAGAGTTAGGAGCTGTTCAAGCAGCTGACGGTTTAACGTAACACCTCGTTCTCCACCTTCCACCTCAGCACGAGCTTTCTTCTCTTCAAGCTGCTGCCGGAATTCCAATAGTGCTGCGGCATTGAGAACATCGAAGCTGCCGTACCACGCTCGATTGATTATCACATCGTCAAAGCAGTTATCTGAACGTGCCACGGGAAGCGCAAAAATCTCTCCATCGTCAAGAACACATATATCCTGGGACTTTCCTACACAGTACGAAATGAGCAGCTTGGATGCCGTAAGCGACCCTTGATCATCAGTTCCACTAAACAAGGCATGCACAGTCTCGTTCGACGAGTTGGTGGGCAAGAGAGAGCGAAGTCTCGACATTTTCTCTCTCGCGACTTCAGACACATCCTTAGCATCTTCTCCAAATCCATAGATCAACTTTCGAGAGACTCGTTTCACCTCAAGAACTTGTAAATATACACTTGGTGAAGTCTCGGCATATACTCTTCCGGCGATAGTGAAATTGAGACCTGTTCCAATCTTTGCTAAACCTTTCGTCAAGCTCCACGTATAGATAAAACTTCCATCCGTGGCCAAGGAACTCGAGGAGAAATTAGCGCCCATATCTTGCAACCCATGATCTGGCTTTTCGTCGCCTCTGGAGTTTATTTCACCGGGAAGTGTCTTCACCGTAAGCTTTTTGACGAATGTGCTCTCTTCGAACGTCCCCAAGGCATAATCGATGCGGTACGACTGCATTCGCTGCATGAACACCTTTATCCATGCAGAAAATGAATAGCCTTGCACAAGCGCTTCACTAAAAGTTGCTTCACGTGGCAGAGCTAGCAGCTCATCAACGAATTCGAGCAGCAGGCTGACGCGCCCACTACTCACTCCGACTGACAGCAAAAGCAGAAGGGCAATTTGTCGCTGTACTTGGGATGTCACTTGCCCTCCGTCTTCAGGGTACAATATATCCCTGCAAAATCTGTGTACATCGCTCAAGAGCGCATCTTCGGGGGAGCCTGCAACAACTTCTTGTAGTACAAAAGGCGGGCTGTCCAGCAATGTTTGCACGAGCGCCATCGTCCCGTTCTCGAACAGCCGCGGACTGAAAACGCGGAATTCACGCAGCATCTCCAGCTGCATCCGCAGCGACCCGACCGAAAAAATGCTCGCTGCTGTCACACCTTCCGAAATCTTGCATCGCTCACCCACAACCGGCCCGCATGGTAATGTCACTCCTAAAGACGATGGCATCCCATCGTCATCAGGTAACTCTGATGCTGTCAAATCTCTTGCAACTGCACCAAAACCTTCCTCCAACGTCTCCTCCTCTGATGATGATGCTTGGTGTAGCTTCATTCTTGCAGCAATCTGCTCAAAGTACACTTGCAGCAGCTCGTCTCGCTGAGCCCGTAGCTTCTCGTTGTCGAGGCTCTCCGGCGACTCTCTCGACAGAGTGTTCCCTAGCATTCCAGCCAAAGCGCTGGGCAGGTTCTCCTTGCTCGTAGACGACATCAGCGTTGACGCGATCGCCCCCGTCGCGGACGGAGACGCGGGCTGCGAGCCGCTCTGGTCCCCGGTCGCACCCTCCTCCCGCAGGGTGCGGGCGAACAGCTTGACGCGCGCCATGTCCGTCGCGTGCTGCATTTCATCCATGGGCGCCTCGTCCATCCCCGAGACCGTCGTTTGCGCCTCTTCCAGCGCTTTGCTCGGTGTTGTCTGCACGCTCGAGGCTGCCAAAATCTCGTTGTATTTCTCCACCACGAAGCCCTCGTCGTGCAGCAGCGTGAACGGCTCGCCCGTGCGCCATGTACGCGCCGCCAGCCGCTCGTCCTGCTGGCCCAACGGGCCTTCCGTACCCGCAGCGCCAGCGCCAGCATCGCGTGATGCCCGCGCCCCCATACTGGACCTTCTTGCTGGGTACAAAATGACCTCGCGTTAAAGATCGCTCACCTTAAAAAAAAACTGGTTAACGTAATATTTTTATCAGAGCCCTATATCTTGAATCGTCGCGATGAAGAGCAGTACCAAGGTCATGGAGGCGGCGTGGATTTGCGCGGCAGAAGTGGTTGTACAGCGCGAGGAGGAGGAACGCGTGGAGATGCTGGACAAGATGCGCAAGCAGAACGTCAAGGACAAGTACGAGCTGGGCAACGCCGCCACGCGCCTGGACCAGGAGCTCAAGGAACAGCAGCTGCAGTGGCACAAGAAGACAGAGGTGCGGAGGCTTCGGCAAATGCCGACGGACGAGCAGGAAGTGGCGCTCCAAGCTGCAGAGAGCAGCAATAACAACAACAGGAAGACGGGCAGCATCTACGCGATGGAGAATCAGCGATTGGCCATGCTCATGAAAGATTCAAAGTTGCGACAGCGAGTGAAGAAGTGAGTGTGATTGTTTTGTGTCGTTGATTGCGTCTGTTTATAACAGTGCATTGATCAGGAAGAAGATTCGGCCGCGGATTGTGCAGGATATGCTGGCGTTGGAGCGGCGATACACAGAGGTACAGACTTAAGAGGATATTTTCTTACTGATGAGAAGGACTTGAAAATATAAATTATACTGTTTGTAGGCAGCGCGCCGGCTGCAAAAGTGGTGGCAAGGGCACATGCATCGTCGGTTTTGGAGGTTTCACTTTCGCCAAGTGAAGGCAGTGGTGCTGATGCAACGCATTGCACGGGGATACCTGTCGAGGCGGTGGGTTCGCATTTGGCACGTGAATCGAACTATTCGAGTCACGAGATTGCAGGCGTTGTTTCGAGGCTACTACGTTCGTATGAGGGTCATACCTACGTGGAAGCGTTGGGAATATTATAATGCGGCCAAGATCCAGTCTATCATCCGAATGAACTTCTCGAAGAAGTTTTGTCGATATTATAAGAGAGAGATTGCTGCATTGCATATTCAATCAATATGGCGCGGATTTTCTTCAAGGAAGCAATCGGATATTCGCTGGTTAGAAGTGAGAGCAACCAATTTGCAGCGCCTGGTTCGGGGTACGTTGACACGAAAGAAAACACGAAGAAGAGCCGCACGTCTAGAAAGCAGTGCAGTTGAGATCCAGCGCATGTTTCGAGGAATGATGGCTCGAATGAAAATTGATACGCTGCTATGCGAAAGGGAAACTGCAAATCGACACGAATTTATGGCAGTCTTGGAAGCAGAAGAAGAGTGGCATCGTGTACAACGTGACAAGCTACAAGCAAGATTAAATCGTAAGCAGCTGCAGCAGCGGTAAGATAGATATGGTGAATGGGGGTCGCGCGTTCTCAAGAAACTCACCGTATTATGGTGGTTTTGTTATCTCCAACAGCGTAGCACAACTAGAATATGACTACTTTATCCAGCACGAACAGATTCACGATGTAAGCTTCTGCGGGCACCGTTCGTCAAGAAATGGGTTTTGCTCATCACTGTATTATGCTCGCAGATGGAAAGTATCTACCTCGACATGCAGACCCAGCGCATGCGAGTATCTCCCCGCGCCATAGAGCATGGGTGGGTGGAAGAAATGGAGGCGAAAATGAAGCAGCAACGCGCTCTAATTACCAAGATGAAGCTTGGAACTGTTTTCAAGCTCGGTCTTGAGTTTAAGAGAAAGGAGAAGGAGCTCATTGAGTTTCAGCAGCGCATCTACGCGCTCGAGGAGAAGAGGCGGCGGGTAAACCCAATGAATAGCTGTGATTCTTCTAGTTGAAAACATGCTAAATTGCCGTGGTTTGTGCTGCACAGTTTGAAGTGTGGCGAAATGAAGAATTTCTTGATTACTGGGAGGTATGTTCACTCCAGCTACAGTAAACCGGACATCTCATGGTGTAGTCCTTTTGAATCTAACTAATTTGTATGCAAGCGTGAATGTCGGTTCAGGTATCAGGAAAAACTAGTGCTAAGGCGTCAGAACATAGCTGAAACAAGACGAAGGTGGCAGGTTCAGTTTTACAGAACCAATGGAAAGCGTGACAATCGCTGGCGAGGAACCCACTGGACCCAGAACGTACTGGAAGCAGCCAAAGAAAAGGAAGTGTTTTGCATCGGAACCACAGATATCCTTGCTCTAGTTCACGACAAGTGGCGGCTTCGTTTGCAGAGCATTCAACTAAGTGATCAAGTGCTTGACGATGAAGAAATGGAGCGCGACACTAGAGACCATATTCATGACCTTACAGAGCAAGTCGCTTTAACAGCAGCCACAGCTCAAATCGAGCAGATGAAGACGCTCTTTGACCCTGTATTCCGTGAAGTCGAGCATTCGTTTGATAAAGTACAACAACAGCAACGCGAACATGATCGGCGTTTGTTGACAAAAAGACAGGAGAGGGAAATCCTGGAAGCAGCGAGGATAGATGAAAACAGTCACATGGCAGTCCAGCTCAAACGTGTCGACGATTCAATGCGCAAAGTAGACCACCAGAAGAGAAAGCGACAGCTACTGCTGGCAGCAAAAATGCCGTGGCACCTCCTTGATCAGTTGGAGGCAGAACGACGCGATCTTGAGCACGAGAAGGCGATATTTAAGATGTGGGGAAGAAGCAGTTTAGGTGAATAGGTACCATTGCTGATATGAATTGGTGGATTCCCGCAGTTGCATCGTCTAGTGTCTTGACCCCCTCCGGCCTTTAACCTTCGCCTCTAGATCTGTAATTCGCTTTTCGAGTTCCTGTATAAGTCGTGCTTCGCGGTACTTGACTGTAAGCGCAACATTCAGAGCGTTCACGGTGCCTTGAGGCAGCTGCCACGTTGGTGTGCGTTCTGCATTATCGGAAAAGAAATTGGTCACCATTTGAGGTTCTTGCACCAGCGGTTGACCTGACCAGCGCATGAACATGGCATCCCAGAGCGCGACGCGCTTCAACAACCCAGTCAGAGGAGGGTTCAAGACTTGTTTCGGAACAAAAGTCTGCTCCGTAAGCTGCGGGCGGAAGCCGTTTACCCAAGTCCATACAGAGGCTGTCCGATTCTCCAAATTTGCCTCCAGACGATGTTTTTTGCAGTCGAACAAAAACGTTCCAAATCGGCATGAGTGGAGAGCGTCAGCCAAGAGCAGCAGCAACCCTTCATTAAACCTGCAAATTGTTCACCACCACCACAAGAAATCGTCAGTCATTGTTGCACAATTTCGGTAAGAGCAATTGCAGCTCAGGCTCACTTACTCGAAGTAGCTGGGGTAGATCCGAACGAGCTGCGAGATACTGTCAAAAAATTGAATGAAGATTGGCGACTCCTGAGTGTCAGCTTTCTCACCGTGTGAATGCCGCAGATGAAATGGGTGTCCAAAAGACAGCCATTCTTTCTCGATGAGCACCTGAAATCCCTTCCACGTTCGAAAGTATGGGTCCACAAAAATTTGAGCGAGCGACGCGATTTGGCTCGTACGATCCCAGCCGTGACTACAGTGCAAAAGTACAGACTCTCCAGACCTGAGCAATGACGCCACATGAAGTCCCGACTTAAGTATCTGACGAATATATACCAGCCACTTGGTGTCCTCAATACTTCCCAGCCATCGCAAATTGTCGCATGATGGTGACGCACATAGGTTGCGCAGCTTTTTCATACTGGTGAAACCCCGTCAAAGAATACAAGACGCAAACGTTATCAATTTCAACTAGCGACACAGAAACCACCCAACGCTATCAGAATCGTACCTTTCTCTCATGGAGTGAATATTCGGGATTTCCATAAAGGTCACGGTGCAGTTCTTATAGTTGACCGAACTTTCAACGCCATATCCTTTCGCCCGGTTTGCCTGGATGCAAAGGCGAAGATTGATGAGCTTCCTTCAGATAGACGATTCTCCATCTGCCGCAAAACGTACCAGTGCGCTAGACATAGGCCTACAGTCAATAATTTGCAGTTGGTCCTGTAACAGACTCGAAGAAGCGATTCCCGCAACTAAGCTTTCATCAGCCGGTGAAGTGGCCTTCGACATTCCGACCTTCGGCTGACTGGATCGGCATAAAGTGGCCCCATTTGCCCCATTGAGCCACGTCAAACACGGAATTCTTCCCAGAGAGCGAAAATTCATTGCATCCAGAAGAACCTGGCAGAAGTCAAACTGTTAGCTCAACACAGCTACAGATCTATCCATGCCAGGCGAACCTCATCCGTGATTCCAACAGGCACCACAAGCCGTTCTGGATACGTCTCGATTGCGCGAAAGTTCTCGTTGCAGTTTGAAACCCTCCACTTCTCATTGTCAAAGACTCCCTGCCGCTCCCATTCAGTTCGGTCGTCGTAGACGTCCCAATCCAGAACGCACGGAAGTAGAGGCTCTTTTTCGAGCATATTCTCCGACAACCTAACAGCACACCAATTCATTCAGCACAATACAACACCCTCCACAATCCCCTCAACATCCATCTCACCTGTGATAGAAGGCGAACAAAAACTCGATTTTGTCCGGGAACACGTACGTAGTCAGCACCGAATAGATCTACGCAACATCAACGAAAAATAGCAATAAGATCCTGCTGAGCCTACGTCAAACGATCCCCTCCCTTCACCTTGGTGATTTCCACGACATCGAACCGGAACGACAATTGCCGCAGGTCCTTGGTCAATATCTCCACGATGGAATTCTTCTTCTTCACAGACGAGATGCAGCCCAGCGGGATGAGGAAGAAGCTCTCGATCTCGTCCTCACCTCGATCCAGCAGGTGGCGTCGCACACGGTCGTACTCGTGCTCGTCCGGTACGAACTGGAAGCGGAACGTGGTCATGAACACGCGCCCCAGACACACCGTGGCCGCCGCCGTGTCCTTCTTGCTCGCATTCTCGTCCAGGTACTCGCTCGTGATGGCCGCCAGCACATCCGTCTCCCCGATAAGGCGGCTCTGGGCGTCTTCTTCCGACATGTCGTCCGTTGAAAACTGAAGCAAAATGTGTCCATGTGCACAAACCTATCTTAAAGTTTGTATGCGATATATAAAATTGAATGAGGGACGTTTTTTGTGCACTTTTGTTGCTGCCAACGACAACACCGAAAGCATTGAACCTGATTGTGGCTACGATTGCATCTCAAAACCAAGGGGCGTCTCGACAAATAACGCTGACTGCGCTGAAGTACTACTCAACGTTAGGCCCTCACCTCCGCTGCTTCAACAGCGCTGCGATCTCACGTAGCGCGCTCATCTGCTCGACGTGCTGTTGTCGTCTCTCCTCGCGATCTTGGGCCATCGATAAACGCATCTGCTCCATGAACTCGCGCGCTGTCTGCGTGTCCATTGGCCCTGAGTTGGTCGTGGCGCTAGGGCCTTGGATGGACACTAGCTGCTCTTGAATCGTTCGCTGCCGCTTCGGTGTGCCCTGGACTGCGACTTGCTGAACTGGATAATAATTGGGTGTCTGAACATTCTGCGCGGTCGTGATAGGAGTTTGTCTGCTGATCTGGTGGTGATGTTGGTGGTGGTGCTGCTGCAGGCTACCGTTGTTATTCACAACGGCCGGAATAATCTCAAGAAGGCGCTTGGCACCGCACTCACAAGTGACCTGACCAGGCTGGCCGTTGCCATTCTGACCAAGAGCCGCATTGCCCTGTGAAGGTTGTCCCGCAGACGAAGTCACACGCGTATTGCTCGTGGAAATATACGTCGGTGAGACAAAGCTCGAATTGTGCAGGCTATCATCCAGATCCACGGGTGGCATGGGTGTAGATGCGGATTCGATAGCAGTCTCTGACGGGGAAATCTGGTTCATTCTCGTCATGAGCATATCGATCTCGTTGTAGACGTCCGGCGCTAGATTCGGTACACGGATCTTATTGGCAGCTCGGATTGCTCGTCGCTCGGGTTTGGTGAGATCGAACCACGGGGTTTTGGGTTCTCCGGAAGTCATCCGTTTCGTCTCGTAGTTCTTCATGAAGCGGTACATCTCCCTCATCGAGTGCATCTTGTCATCCACAGCCTTCCTCGAGCGGTTAGACCCGCCAACTGCCGCCATGAACGCATTGTACACATTCAAGCTCAACGTAGCACCACGCAACGCCGGGTTCTCTTTGTGGACGCTGTTCCAGACTCTCGCTAGCTGCAGAGTCACGTCGTAGCTCCAGTTCCGCTTCACATCCAGAATCTCCTGTGTAGCCTCCTGCAAGTCGTCATTCGTCGTGGTAGATACCGAGTTCGCAGGCGTCAAGGCACGATTGCCATTGCTTCCGTCTCCTATAGCAGACGCTCCCTGCGTCACAGCTGTACTCGCTGCAGCACCTTCCAACGTAGCTCTCCTTGATGCAACAGCACTGGGACTTAGAACACTGTCGAACACATTGTACACTTCCAGAGAAATGTTGGGGATGCGCACACGGTGCAGTGTACGGACGACGCGGCGCTCCTCCTTGGTAAGCTCGAACCAGGACGGCGATTGTGCCTTGTCGGGCCCTCCCTGCTTGAACTGGTCCTTCACCTGGGCGATAAACTGGTACATCTGCTTCATGGAGTACAGTTTGTCGTCCACGGCCTTGCGGGACCGCTGGGAGCAGTCCACCGTCTGCTTAAAGGCGTCGTACACGGTCTGCATGCGCTGCACGCGGCTCCAGTCCGGATGCGCCAGAAACACGCGGCGCCAGATCTTCACGAGCTCAAGCAGCACGTCCGGGCTCCAGTTGCGACCGCTGTCGGTCAGCAGGTCGTCCCCATCGGCCTCCACGTCCTGCGGCGGGCTCAACTCCGTCTGGCTTGGCTCTTCCATCGCAAAATGCATGCTTTGAACAGCCATACAAAGATCAAGTACATGTAATCAAAACAAAATTGTTCTTTTTAATTGGTTGGTTTTCGACCAATCTCAACACCTTTTGCTGACTTGATGTTTGTATGCTTCCATGCTTGAAGGTCATTTTCAATCCAAGATGGAGGTCTCTGCTAGCGAAGAGCTCTTCGCGTTCGTGAAGGATCTGACCGATGACCGCGACGCGCTCGTGGCCAGAAGTCGCGAGGTGCTGCGCAGTCTTGGCAGGAGCGACGACCGCGTGTCTCTGCACCTGCCTTTTGCCGCTAGCTCAGCGTCCAATGTGCACTCGTCGCTGCCAGTGGCGCTGCAGATACTCAGGAAGACGGCGGTGCTAGAGATCCATAGCCCGTCGGCCCGCAATGCGCTGAGTGGCAAGATGATGGCGGAGTTGGCGGACATTGTGGCGCTGCTTGAGAACCCGGAGGTGCACGGCAAGCTGAACGCCGTGGTGCTGCGAGGCACCGGCGGCTGGTTCTGCGCTGGTGCAGACTTGCGAGTTGCGCAGCAGGAGTTGACGTCGCCAGAAGCGGGGGCTGCGATGGGGGCATTGATGGTGGACACACTGACGAGATTCCGACGCCTCCCGCTTGTGAGCATTGCGTGCATTGAAGGCGGGGCATATGGAGGAGGCGCTGAGCTGGCGACGGCGTGCGACTTCCGGGTCCTCGAGTCGAAAGCTGTGATTCAGTTTGTACAAGTGCGCATGGGTGTATCGCCTGCGTGGGGTGGAGGTGCGAGGCTGTACAAGATTGTGGGGCGGCAAAATGCCCTTCGCTTGTTGTGCACCGCGGAAAAGCTGTCGGGCCAGCGAGCGTTGGAACTCAAACTTGCGGATTTTACTTTCGATGCTGAAAGCGATGGTGCAGATGCAGCAATTTGCAGCTTTGCATTCCCGTTTGATGGGATTGCGCCAGGTATCATCCTCTGTCTGCTTGCCAATCGATGATGTTTATTTCGGGTATGCTAACATCGTCGTTTAAATGTTGTTCAGCGGTCTCACATGGGGCGAAGCGTGTGATCAATCATGCTGACGACGTAAGTTTGGACGCAGTATTGTCGTATGAGCATGATGTGTTCAAGTCACTTTGGGGCGGTCCAGCCAACCTTGAAGCGCTGGAAGGAGCTCTGGAAAAGAAGAAACAGTAATCTACGTCTCACGCAGCCTTCAACGCAACCTCGTCGTGCATCTCTTGTATGAAATGGGTTGGGTAGGAGCTCCATCAAGTAAGTAAATCAATATTGTATTCTTGGGGGGAAATGGTGCTTTGGGCATGTGCTCGCTGAATGTTCTTATCCGCCTCCCAGATCCGTTCAACAGATTCCACCGAAGCACATCCGTTCAACAGATTCTGTCGAAGTAATAGGATTCTGCTGTAGGATGCTGCCATTTTTAGGAGAGTACAATTTTTAGGGAACGGAGTGCATAAGGCTTTGCCTTGACAAAGTACCTCTCGCCATTGACGCATTTGCCTTGCAGTCCAAATGACGAGCGTAGATGGCGATTACGAAGAAGAATGGGAAGCCGAGGAACCTTTCAAGAAAACAGCTATCGGCGGCCAAGTTTATCCACTGGAAGGCGACGAAAACAACCTAACTCGTGAAGCAGAACCAACGCAGGATGAAGGATTGATGTCAGGGTTCCCTGTGATATCTACTGATCATGAGTTGACGACATCTGAAAGCGACTTTAGGCACAAAAAGCCGAAAGCAAAGATCGACGGCAACATGTCGGATGAAGCACCAACATCAGATGATTCGCTTCCTAGCATGGAAGATGAAAAGGCCAGCACAGCTCAACAATTAATCCCGGATATTGAAGTTTCCCCTCCCGACTTGTCGAGCGTGGTGGAAGCGCAACATTTACTCAAGTTGATCCGGATCCATGGTCAGCACTATGGAGGTCAAACCCCACCACCACCAATTCCTGTTATGGTTTCAGCGGTGTCCAAAGATATTCACGAAGCCAAGTCCACATCAAAACATGATGTTAGTGCACTGCAGGCTCGAGTAGCAGCCAAGCGCATTTCCGACTTTCGAAGGCGGCAAACCTTGAAAGCAGATGAGGAACGTGCGTTGGAATCAGCGTGGACTCAAAAACGTCGCGAGGTCCGAAGATCAAATGACGCGATGTACAAGGCCCTCGGGGTCGCTGGATTATCTGCGCAAGATCATCTTCGAATAGCAAACCGTCGACGCAAACAAGAGGCAAAAGAGGCAGAAATGGTTGCAAGCCAAAGACGCCAGAACCGGTGGTACAACAACACCCCAAAGAGACTAGCAATTGCTCCGGACCATATTCGAGAGCTCAACATGGAATACAGCCGCGTGAAGTGGGAGCAACAGCGCGCCATGCAACTGAAACAGAACGTTGTTCGAGAAAATGAACTGGAGCTGAGACAGAAGGCTCGAGCAATAATAACCAAAGCAAACGGGGCTTACGTACGCGGCTCATTTCTGCTTAAATTGACGCACCATACCCTGAAGACTCAGAAAGAGTCTCCTTCAAAGGTGGGCAAGGAAGACGAAACTGCGTAACATTCTTCAGTAGCCGATAAACAGAGATCACTGATTCCACTACTGGTGGTCATTTTTTCTTGGCCAGAGCTTTCTTCAGAGCTTCCAGATTGGCCGGGCCTCCCCATAATGTCTTGAACACATCATGTTCGTATTCGAGGACGTCCACACTCACATCATCTGCGTTGTTGATTACCCGTTTTGCGCCGTGCGAGACGGGAGTTGCGACCCCATCGAACGGCTCCACAAATGCGCTGATGGCAGAGTTTAAGTCTTCTTCACTCGCAGCACTGAAAACGTCATCGGCCAGCTTCAGCTCCATCGCACGTTCAGGTGAAATCTTCTCCGCAGTGCACAGCAAGCGGAGCGCATTTTGACGCCCGACAATTTTGTACAGCCTGGCACCTCCACCCCACCCAGGAACAACCCCCATACGCGACTGCACGAACTGAATCACTGAATTCTTCTCCATAACCCGAAAGTCGCACGCCGTCGCCAGCTCCGCTCCGCCCCCAATAGCGCCACCTTCAATGATGGCAACACTCATCAGGGGCAGACGTCGGAAGCGCGTCAAGGTATCCACCATCAGCGTTCCCATTGCTGCTCCCGCCTCTCGCGAGTTCAGCTTTTGCTGCGCAACTCGCAAGTCCGCACCGGCACAGAACCAGCCGCCGGTGCCTTTTAACACGATAGTATTCAACTTTTGATGCACTTGAGGGTCCTCCAATACGGAAACGATATCTGCCAGCTGCGCCATCATTTTGCCACTCAGCGCGTTGCGCGCCGAAGGGTTGTGGACCTCCAGCAGGGCCGTCTTCTGCAGCGTCTCGAGACCAAGCGGTAGTCGCGTTAGTATATCCCCCGCCCTCGAAGAAGACGGAGAAAATGGCAGATGCAGAGTCACGAGGTCGTCATGTTTACCCAGTTGTCGCAGCGCTTCGCGACTTCGAGACACGAGGTCGACGCGCTCTTGATCCGCGTTGTTCACAAACGAAAACATGCCCCGACATCGCTGGAATGTCGCTGCCTTCGCTCCATACGATCCAGCGCGCATTGACAGCGGCAACCGACGCCACCGAGCCGCGTAACGTGTACCGGATAGCATCTCAATGACCATGTTCAACATCAGGATCAATTTCGTAATTCCACTAAGCCAACTAGCCACATTCTAAATTACCTAGAAATGGTTGTTGATTTGGGTAAATGACGGATGCTCCAAGAAGACTGGGACCAGCGATGTCCTGCTGACTAGCGTGTCAATCGTCTGCGAGCGCGTGCGTCCGCGTCTGCAGTCGCTTCCGCATGTTGCTTCTGCCCTGGACGCGTTCCTGGACATTTCGCGCTTGTGCTCCGTGGCTTTTGCGAGTTCCATTAGCTCGGTGCGACTCCTGCAGCGTATTGTCGCTCCGTACGCGAAGGCGACGGCCAGAGAGATCCTCTGTACCGACAGATCCAGTTCTTAACTGCGTGCGAAGCGGAGCACCCCCCGGTGGTGCAGTGGCTTTCGGCCTACTTCACGGCATGCTTCATGCCCCGCAAAGCAGTGCAGAACGCAGTGAAGAACGGACATTTACCGGTTCTGCAATGACTGCATGCCAAGCGTGAGGACATTTCTTGGCGACATGCTCTCATTTTCGCTGCAGTAAACGCAAACCGCATTGGTGTTGTTCAGCGGCTACAGCCCATGACTGACACGGATCAGAACAATGGAAGAATGTGGATCATTGCTGCTGCCAATGCTGGTAACTTGGACATGGTAAAGTGGGCTTACAAGTTGAAAGGGAAGACGCCAGCGAAAACGAGAGAAGCTCAAAAAGCAGCCGGTCGCAATGATAAAATGGAGGTGGTGAAGTGACTGCTGGGGCAAAAGGGCCTGGATGCACCTGAGAAGGCGGATTTATCGAGCTTGTTCAGAGAAGGGAGTCCAGATACTCTTGAAATTCTGCCAGAACATCGCGCCAAGTTGGCTGGAGAAACTTGGGCCCTGGGACAAGTGAACGCACTTTTAGCTGGAAATCAAGACGTGGCGGAGCGTATTTTCAAACTGGGCGCACACTAAACAAAATTGGGGATGATCTATCCTATGCGATTCAGGTCTGTTTTTTCGAACGGGCATCCTGGTATGTTAAAGGGGCTGGAAGAGCATGGAATCGAAGTTTGCACTTCTCGAGTTATGGATAGTGCCACGGCAAACGGCCATCTTGAGACCATGATCTGGATGAGCGAAAAACCTTCTACCGAATGCACTGGAGGGGAGCAAATGACGCGGCCGAGAATGGTCACTTGGATGCGGTTCGTTGGCTTCATTATCACAACCTCACAGCGTTTACTTTAAGTGCCATGAATTCTGCCGCGGGAAATAACCAGCTTGAGGTGGTACGCTGACTTCACTCGAACCGTAGCGAAGTCTGCACTGCGGTTGCGATAGATAATGCGGCACACTCAGGGCATCTAGAGATGATCAAGGGCTCCACTCAAACCGTAATGAAGGTTGCACCGCGAAGGCAATGGACTGGGCAGTTATGAACGGTCATCTTGATATCGTCAAATGGCTGAGCTTCAACAGAGCCGAAGGGTGTACCACGGAAGCTATCGGTTGGGCGGCTCGTTCTGGGCATCTTAGGTGATCAAATGGTTCCATTCTAATCGGTCAGAGGGATACACTGCTGATGTCAGTCTTACACGCACTGGGTGGGAGCGGTGGAAGTGTGGATATTGTAAAGTTGTTTGTTAAGAACCGACCCGATGACTGCACCGTAGAGGTCATGACAAAGCTGCATTGTGCAACCGCTTCGACGTCGTTTTATTTCTTCACCGTGAACGAAGTGAGGGGTGCTCGCAAAGCAATTGCAAGCGTATCAATGATGTTACAAGGGCATGAATTCCTGCCTTGGTTTTATATGTGAACTACCCCGAACATGCAAATACTGCGCTTATCGATGACGATGAGATGTATTTGTTACCCTCGCGAGTCGGCACCGTGAACAGTCCAGGAAACGCGTGTGTAGTGCAACAAAATTGCTACCGAGGGCTCGCTTGCAATTGAGCAGATTCACGCTGGCACGAAACGCATTTCTAGTGATATCGCATTCCTGTCCGACACAGGCATTATATTGGTGAAGGCTGAGGAAGCAGCATGGCAAATGGGGCTGCAGGCTGAGGTTTCATGAGCTTGTTAGCGGCGGAGAAGCCAAGGTAAAGGAGATCGTCGGGCGTGCTGGAGGAGCAGCCGCGAAGAAACTCGAAAAGTATCGTGCACATGAGCTCGACATGCAGCGCTTGGAGGTACTCGCCTCTCTTTCGCAAAACCCGAAGACCGTGGTGACCGGCAATGCGTCCAACAGTTTGCTAGCGGAAATGATGGCGGCGAACCAACACGGGAAAGTTCTGCTGAACGTCTGTGACGGCGGCTTCAAAGGGATCACTCTGGCGTCATAGCACTCGATTAGTAGCTGGATGAAAACTTCAAGTACACATTTTACTGTGACTTCAATAATCGCTCGCAGTCAACTCGAGCTGTCGGAAATTTTACGCCCTCCACGAAGCAATGGTATCAGAATATGGACTAAAGTTTGTCTATTGGTGTTTGTTCAAATGGTCACTACTCCTGGAAAGAATCTTCTCACAAAGTATGGCAGCATTGCTGCGCCTTGAAATTACGATGTGTTCCTGAGCAAGATCTAATGGGGTGAGATTGTTGTTGTTGTGCGTTTTAGCGCTGAAGCCACGCTCAAGCAGCCACTCGCACGTAAGGTGCTGACCATTCGCAGCCGCCTTGTGCAAGAGAGTATCTCCCTTGCGATCAACAGCATCCAAATTTCCATGACATGTAGCCAGATGCTCCAGTAAATGGACGTGCCCCTCACGGGCTGCCCAATGCGCTGCTGTCCAGCCCATATATCCGGGTGCATCGAGGCGAAGGTGGCACTGCATCATTCGAGTGCAAGACCGTTGAAATGATGGAAGGTCACCACTCTTTGCGCTTTCAATTAGTTGCTCGACATGTTCCACGCCGTTGTTGGAGGTGCTTTCGTCGCGGTGTGGCACCGGATCACCAATCAGCGAGATCTCGATCAAATCTGCCTGAATGAAAGTGCTGTCGTCGTCGGGGAAATCGTGCTGGTTCGGCCTTGCCAACATTCGTCGCCTATGGTGCACCCGCTTAGAGCGAGTGATCGACTCGGTGGAGTGCTCGATGGACCTGGTCTTGAGCTGGTGGTTGCCGCCGCTACCGCTTTTGCATATAATTGTACGACGGCTCTCCAGCACCATGCTGATATCAGCTGATCTGCTTGACTGGAGAGTGATTTTGCACTGGCGATCGAGGATTGATCATGCAGGTTCTGCTCTTGTAAGCACCACTAATAATACCAACAACAACATAAGAATTCCTACGGCAGGCACCATGTCACATAGACAACCAACAAGGATCCGTCTTGATCAAGTATCTTTAATGGGAATGTGTACGTTGGGCATGCTGCTTGATCCCATGCCAAGATGCAACTTCGCCTTTTATGGATCACCGTGTGTACACTCCAAAAGCGTCTTGCACAGCTTTCTTGAGTTGCTCGTAGGAAGCGTTGAGCACTTGTTCTTGCTCTGTTGGTTGAATGCTATCGTGGACTCCAATCTCCATTGAAAGCCTCCGTCGACATGCCCACTCGATCAAAGGGTTACTAGAATCGGCTTTGAGGCGACCTCGAAGTATTTTACCCACATACTTGCTGGTGGCTCGCGTGGTGCACATACCCAGTAATTGTCGGCACAGCGCAAAAGCATCGCCGTTGGTGACTTCAATGCATGTTTCGTGCCATGCAACTTCCACGATAAGTGGGTTCTTCTCGGCATCTAAGGAGGCTGCGTTCAGAGCCAAATCTGGCCACGCCTCACCATTTATGCTGCCATATCGTTCGCAAAGACCTGCACGGATCAAGTCACGTTCCGACTCATTTGCAAGTAGAGCGATGACTAAAGGCAGTGGTAATTTTGAGCACTGTATGCACTCAGTATCACCTCCCGCAGACCCGATTTGTGATGAATTGACGTTTTGAAGAGCTTGCGATCGCATTGTCGAGGATGAACCTGCAGTTAATCGTACCAGAGACCGAACTTGGCCGTCGTGTTCGTGGGGATACGCGAATAACATTTCGTTTGGAGCTACAGAAAGGATAAAACCCACAGTATCCGAAGGTGAGAAAACCCCACCGTGCTTGTCTTGAAGTGATACATCCGAAATACAACCACGATTTGCCGCGAAAGATTCGTTAAAACGACGTACAATTTCTCGACAGAGATACTCGACTTTTTCACGCGGATTGATAGGTATGCACAAACGGCATTCGCCTAGTTGAATTAGTACACGAACAACATCAGGAAACTCGGCCAGTTTAGCTTCGCTAAGGCCATTCGGTTTAGTTTCATGAATACCCTCTGATAGGGTTGATTTGTCTCCATTTTCACAGTCGTGGGTAGTATTACTGATAGCAGTGGGGTGTGAACCGATGCGCAGCATATCCTCCTCCAACAAATGTTTCTTGTTAGAACATAGAGTATCTGAAGGCGAGCCTTCATGTAGATCTTGTGTCGTTTTCAATAATGAGCCCTCTGTCGTGCGTGTGCTCGCGTCGGAAGTTGAAGAGTTATACAGAGCAATCTCTACCATAGGTGCAACCGAATCAAATGATGGTCTACGCTTGGCACTCCCAGTTGGCGAGAGTGTGCGATTGATCGGACTCAACAAAATATTTATTCCACCTCGAATGCTGTCTGTAGGTAGTCGTGTACGACTCAATGGGCTCATCAGTTTGCTTATTCCGCCACGGATTTCTCCAACTATATCATTGTCAACTCCAAGCACCATCATAGGACTTGGGATTCCTAAACTCAGTTTTCGAAGTGAGGAGTTAAGTGGGCTGCTATTACTTCCCTTTTCTGTTTCAGTGACCGTTATTGCCGATGTAGGACTTGGAGTGAGCTTCACAACTCCAGGTTCATAGTCGTCGGGCTGAAAATGTTGCTTCTCTTGCCTAACGAGTTGTTTTTGCCTCACCATTCGTTGGATACATCGGCAGGCATCTTCCCTTTCAAACTCGGGCTTAGTCGATGACGATAGGATTTCTTCACGATCAGGGCATACAACACTATCAGAAGCAGCGTTTTCGACCTCAGCAACTTCTGTATGAACGTGGGTCGTTCGTGCCTCTTCTGTGATATAATTCGCTTCTGGTGTAGTCTCACTTTGCTGCTCAATATTAATATTAGCAGTCATCTCCGTAATGGGTTGTGTACCAACTCCATCCGTGGCCGATTGGTGCAACACGATGAAAGATTCCGGGATGGTACTATCCGCTGGGGCTTGACGATGTACAAATCGCAGCGTTGAAGAGTTCAATATCGTCTTGAAATCCAGTGAGCTTTGAGTGCAGAGGAAACCCAGTTGATTGTCAAATACTACGATTGCTTGTTTAAGCAAAGATTTACCATGAACTTGTGCATCATCTTGCAATGTAAACTCTACAGCTCGAACCTGCAATACTCCAAAGAACAGTGTCATTATTGAGGAGTGCTTTGTCCCTCCGATATGCTCACAGATTTGTCGCGCAAGACGAAACAAAACTTCATCTAACAGGCAACGGACTTTGTCGATGCTCACATGAAATCCGAGTTGGGGCTGCGAAGAGGAGCACACGCGACTACCGTCAGAAAAACTGGACCGCATTTGAATCTTTTCCACTTTTACAAAACATTTTTGCGCCGAAATTGTGCAATGAGCGATGTCGAGGAAAAGTCGAGCAGGCCACTGGTAGCCGTGGATGATTCCGTGTGTGGCGTGGATGTTTTCCTTACGCCTTAGACATCTACAGCCTTGCAAGGAGCACTCGAGCATCTGGAATGCCAGTGGTAGTGCAGGTACGAAAAGGGCATCTCCAGTAAACTCATTGGATTCGGTCGTCAGGTGCAAATTCGACAGCTTAGCAGTCACTTCACGGTCGAGTAACCCATTAGCCTCGCTTACCCCAAATCGGGTAAGCATAATCTGGATCAATTGACTACCGGTCTGCAACTCGAATTCATCCATGTGTAGAACGGTGTGAACTTTTGGACGGCCATGCACATGATCCGACTTTCTCGTGGCTTCTTCTGCATTTAAGTCTGGACTTTCAGCACTTGAGTTTTCCGAAAAACTGCTTCTCCTGCTTTCCTTGCGAGCAGCTTGGCCAGCAAGTGGTGTGGATGGTAATGATTTGCTGCTGTTTCGAGGTGGACAAACATGTACATCGATCATGTCGAGGCTGATCTGTTGGTGGCAAGTGCCGCATCGGATCACAATGGTTTGCTCCTTTTCGTTCACAAACTGGTACATTTCTGATAACACTGTAGCTAAGTCATCATCAACCCGACAGAATACGCTTTGCACCCGCCATTTGACCGAGAGCGAATTGTGACGTTGCTCCAGATGAAATACCTCTCTGTCAGGCTTAAGCCGAAGTACGACATACCCTCGGAATCTCACTGCTAGTTCATGGAGGCTTATCTGAAGTTCCCGAGCACCATGTCGATGAATAATCACATTTCCAGCCGCTCGGTCCGCGATGAGGAACAACTCCTGTGGACCTTCTGTTGGCGAAGTGAACTTTAACTTCGCCTCGAGTGTGCCTCGAAAAGTGATCTGCAGCTCAATGCTCGCCTGGTCAGTCAGAACCGCCTCGGGTCCAAGAGGTTCACGGTCAGCAGCCATACCATCAACGGGTGCAGATAGCGCGCATTTCTCGGAGCTTCTTCCATTCAGAAACCAATTGCAGAGCGTTGAGGCAAGTGTATACACCTCCATAAAATCAGCAACACCAAACTCCATTTTCACCGCGCCAAAATTCACATCCACAAGCTGCATATGCCCTCTCCATGAATCTTGCAGCTCATTACGGTGATAGAAGCGAGTCACTCGTATAGTAACCGATACCTTTGTCATCAAATGAATCATCTGAGCTCCATCAGACCCTGGAGGGTTAATCCCAACACTAAGCATGAACGACATGGCTTTGAATCGCGTTTGCACCAGTTGGTCTGGAGAGTAATCCACACAAGTCGTAGGGTCCTTGACATCCTGCCACAGTGCATCTGTCGTTCGTGCATGTAAATCTGCTAAAATCATCTCCACGCGAGACACCCCGCCCACAAAAATCTGCACTCGTAGGTTGTCTACGACTAACTTCGTGCGATCATTCACGTCCCGAGCGAACTCGAACATGGCAGCACTTGATCCAAGCGGGTCCGGTTCCAGCAGCGCAGCTTGCACGCGTTCCTCGGCAGTCCGTCGGATCTTGCTGGTGCACTCCCAAATGTTCCTTACTTGAACCACCAGCTCGTTCATGTGGATCAGCACAGGTCGATGTGCAGCCTCTTTGTCCGAGTCCGACCAGGACGGCACCGCGATCGTCAGTTCAACGCAATGCACCGCAGTCACCAGCAACGGAGAGGGCAAATGTAGAACAGCAGCAACACGGTGCGGCTTGAGATCTGCAAGCAATTAACTACTGTTAGACTACGTCTTGTGATCCAAAAAGTGGCGAGTAATTCACGGATCCCCACTCACCAATTTCAGGGATCAAGAGCTGCGTTTTAGAGTAGGACTTGGACAGGAAATCGCGCGGCAGAATGTCGTCCTTGAAGTCGTCCACCCAGTAGCGCAGCTGTCTGCGCATGTAGTCCTTCATCATGCTGCCGGTCGCCATGGCGAAACGGAACTGCGACCGGCGAGCCACATGGCTACACTAAAATTCGATTAAAATCCTTTTCAGCCAATCGCCAGGTGGTATTTCCTTAATGGCTCACTTTTCCGCCGTGTCGAAGTCATCTGGACAATAGACATGGGTCGCAGTCGT
This sequence comes from Phytophthora ramorum, assembly GCF_020800215.1. NCBI lineage: Eukaryota > Oomycota > Peronosporomycetes > Peronosporales > Peronosporaceae > Phytophthora > Phytophthora ramorum. Next base: position 2,144,515 of record NW_027150651.1, read on the forward strand.
CTCTGCCAAAACTGGCGGATGACTCCGTCAGTGTTTTATCTGCTATTTGCTGCCAGTAGAGCTCGCGCAGAGATGGAGGGGGTGGCGCCGAGTCAGGAGCCGTCGGGCGACCACAACGTGTCGACTGAGCAGGCGATCATGCTGGCATTAGACGCGTTGTTCCTGCTCATCGGCATCGTCTATGGCTCGCGAGTATTGGCGCCAAAACCCATGACATATTTATCAGAGATCGCATTTCCTATGGACGTACGTTGAGTGTTGATGCAATTGGCGGTGGAAAGGTATTGACTTTTTGTGTCTGGCAGTTTTGCGGGAAATTGGCGGCGTCGTTCACGTTGTTCCTGCTGAACGGGCTGCAGTGGCTGTACCAGGAGATTTTTTGCTCGTGGTTACTGTACCATCGGCCGTTTGGTCGTGACCAACAGAACGTGGTCGCTATGATGGAGACGCTGGTTTGGGTAGGTGCTGAATGGTGTTGGTAGTGGTCCTAGCTGACTGGGAGTGGCTGCACAGGGGACGTCTTCGAGCATTTTGTGGATGGAATATCGTCGCGGGTTGACGCCATCACTGTATTTGCGGCTCTTCTGGCTGATCAAATGGATCGACTCCACGCTCTTCCTCGTCGTGAGCCAACAGTTCGCTGGGATGTCGAGTATGGACGACGATGACGTGGGGTACATGACCAGCATGGTGTTTGGTGGCGTTTGCTACGTTGCTTCCGCAATTCTTGCTCTCTTCCTGTTTATCAAACCCACTACTGTCACTCCCGATTTCATCGCGTATCCGACAGAAGTGAACACCCCTTCAGCGTACCTCAATTCGTCGAACCATCAACCGCCCACCTCCCTGTACGGCTCGTTCAAGGACTGGGAGCTTGTAGCATATGTGCGTGCTGCTGTAGCTTCTTGTGTACCTTTTGATGCTGACTTCGATTCGCTGAGCAGCCGTCAACCAAAACCGCTGAGGAGAGACCAATGCTTGACGTCACGATTCCAGCCACCACATCTTCAATTTGGGGAAATGTGCAGTTTGTCGCCTTCAAGATTGTCGTACAGACTGACGAAGATCACTGGACCCTTCGACGGCCTTATAGTGATTTTGCGGCATTGCACGAGGAGGTATGGCATGCGCCTTGATGTGCATTGTGTGGCCGCTTTGTTGGTCTGCGGATTAATGACGTAATCGTTTTGTGTGCCGTGGTAGCTTCCCGAACAAGTTCGTGCTGATTGCCCCCTCCCCCCTGAAGAGTGTGACGACAGGAGATTGATATCGTGGAAGGATCGTCCGCGATCACTCAAGTCTCGGCTAGAAATGTATATGAAGCAGGTGCTACACCATCCCATGCTGGCTCCGTACGCATCGCAAGCGCTATGGGAGTTCCTCGAAATGGTACGTACACAAGAGTATTCTCTTTCGAAAAATGCTCGGCCTTGTATGGGTTTCTCACAGCTTTGTTGTTTTTCGTCCATTAACCAAGGAATACGTAGACGACATTGCATCTGTGCGCTCAAATTCGCGATTATGAATAATACATGCCGTATGTAATGATCCACAGTAGTGACTTGTTGCTAAGCAGCTCGAAGGTGGCTTGAGAATCCGAAAAGGAAGATCGACCAGAACTCCCGCTGTCGGGTTTTGTACGGCGAGCCGTTCATCAGTTTGTAAATCAAAAGCCACGGTACAGTTGCCGCTTGGACCAGAGGTGCCTAGTTGTACCACCCAGAGCAAAAGGGTCTATAAGCATTATGCGTTGAACCTCTATGATCGACTGGATACCATGGACGGATATGCGATCTCGCACGAGTTAACCATTTTGGCGAACCGCAACGAGTTTAGTGTTTCATCGCGGTGTGTTCCCAGCGGCGACAAGTTGCAGATCATGAGTGTCTTACTGTCTCCACCGAGCGAGGAACTCAGGAAGTGTGTCAGCTTTGAGTCGCGGAACGGAACATGCGTCGACTTAATCAGCAAAAGGTTTAACCAAATACAACAATAGTGTTAGTTTCCTAAGTGAACCGATCGCCAAGAGAAGAGTGGCTCAGCTTTTTGAACTCTTACCTTCTTCGCGAGGGCGCATATTACATTGCCAAGTGCCGAAAGGCTTTTGTTAATTGATGTGGCTTCCTTCAGAAGTTCCTTGTTGCTGTCACTACCCGACTTTGACAGGCGCTCGGATCCCTGGGAAGTAATAACTCGGTGAGTATTGTGCATGCAAGAATAAAATAAATACAATTGCGTACTGCTAGGTCCACCAAGTTGATGACGCCTGTCCGTTGATCACCAGTCAGCGAATTTACCCCGTTTAGCCTGAATTGCAACCATTAGTTCAGCTCGTTAGGACCCCAAGTACGCGGGTTCTTGACGGCAGGAAAAAATACGTACCTAAATGTGATGACGCAATGACTGCGAGAAGATCGGTCGTTCATTCTGGTAGACTTCGTTGACCTTTTGGACATCGCCTCCCGTAGAAGGTTCCATGCGTCCTGGTCGTTCTCAACCTCATGAATGCACGAGTTCATCATAACAACCTTACCCTCGCTATCTAATCGGAGATCAATCTTGTCGGTAGTCTACACAGTTAGTGAAGAGACAGTAGACGTGTTAGCAACAGACAAGCACACTTTGCTACATACACAGAGGTCTTACCGTAGCAGGTGCGAGTAAATCGCGCAGGGTTTCATTGTAAATTTCTACTAGTTCGAGACTAGCACTGAAATCCCATCCACCGGAACGCAAGTTCTCAATGCTCGCGAAGATATGAGAAATAGCTCGACCAACAATTCCCATGTCCGGAGAGGGATCCATCAGCTCAGCTTCGGAATCCTCTTCTCTCCCTTGCATCGTGTAAGTCTTTCCGGAACTATTCAATTGAAACATTGATGCGCTATGTAAGCAAACATTTTGTCAAAACTCCAGGATTAAGCTTACCCAGTTTGGCCGTAGGCAAAAATGCACACGTTGTATCCATCCAGTGCGGACTGGATCAGCGCAGACACCTCCAGAAAGACGTCTTCTTGCGAGCATTTGCTGTCGAATACAAGATCGAAGTCGAAGTTGTACTTCTTCACAACGCTTCTCGTTCCATTTTGCCCGTAGCCAACATGAGACTTCGGGTTCGCACTAAGCTCAATTTGCCTCCGCTCACCGCGGTAGTCAGGAAAAGCAAAGATCTACATGTGTACGACTTGTATCAGCCATCATCCAACACAAAAGGAAATATAAGCAAAGAAACAAAGGCAGTCCGTACCTCCTCGTTCTGGGAGCTTCCGAGTTCGTGCTGCAGAACTGGACGGACGCGGCAGAAGACGCGGATATTTCCTTTCAGTTCCATCACCTGCATTTCACGCAGCAACTTTAATCAGAAGCGTCTCACTATTTCGAGTGTAATGCGGCATACCTTGTTGTGGAGGCTTCTTCGCACAACTTCAGAATTAAAGACGCTCTTCTCCAAAAAGACAGCTCGCTCCTGGAATTGTGTTTTGACAGCTTGCATATCTTCTTCTCTTTGCTTGAGCCGTTCCTCGAGTTCATCCACATGCATCAAGCACCGCCGGAGCTTCTCCTTTGTACCCGACAAATCGATTTCGAGCGTGTTTATCCTTGCCTCTTTTTCCTTCAGCGTATTCAGCTGCGATCGCAATTCCTTCAGCTCCGATTCCTGGCGTGCAATGTGCGATTGAGATCTGGCGGCAGCTTGCAGCTGGATCTCCATGGTCGCAAAGTACTTCTTGTCGTTCTCCGACGACTGCCGGAAGGAAGCCTTCAGACCCTCATTATCCTTGCGCAATCGCTCACACTCTGCTGCGATTCTTGCTGACGTCTGGTCATCCTTTTTTACTGAAGCAAGCAAGCCCCTCTTTTCCTTAACCCACTGAGCGTGTAGCACAGTGGTTTGCTCTTCTGCCCGATCCAACCCATCTGACAGCGCTGATCTGGCAGCTTCGCACTTCTCATACAACAGCTGCAAATCTTTCAATTGCGCTGTCACTCTCGATTCGCGCTCCAGGGCCTCCTTCTTTTCGCGAAGTGCAGCTTCAAGCTTCAACTCCATGCCACGCAACCCACCCGTAGATTGCATTGTCTCGCTCGTATTGCTGGAGGTCAGACCCTGCGACAACTTCAGCTGGTTGATCACCCTCGCTGACCGATCTCGGTCTTCATGAAGGCTATTGATCAAACTATCTCGCTGGCCCAACTGCATCACCAAACCGGTGACTTCGCGGCACAGGGCCTGTATCTTTTTCTCCTGCTGGAAGTCTGTTGGCTCAGTCGGATGCTGTTCAAATATCGATTAGTAATATAGTCACCGAAAACAGCAATGATATTGTGCCTCTACAAAGCACCCACCTGGTGATCACTCATCGTGTTGATAATCTGCGTCTGCGTTTTGATCGTGGACCTCAAGTACTCGAGATCAGACTGCTTGTCGGAGCGTTCACGCTCCAGAGTCGCCGCATGCTTCAGCAACGCAACCGCGTGCTCGTACGTATCCGTATACCTCTACACCACATCCACCAGCATCAGCTTCAGCTTCACCAGCAGCAGCATCCGTTTAAATACACTCCTACCTTCTTGTACAAGTAAGCCTTGTCCCTGTCCGATTTGGCGTTCAGCACTCTCTCCTCTTCCTCGGGGTCCCTACTCATGAGAAACTTCACCGACACCGCCAAAGGCGAGTAGTTCTCCTCTTCCACCGTCTCCGCCGGAGGTTCTGCCCTGTAACTCGCACTAATATCCTGTTTGGAGCCCCTAAAAGCTGCAGTGGACGTCTCCGTAGTGTTTTTCGTCCCTCTCCGCGAATTCTTGACGTTGTGGCGCGGCGGAGAGAAGCTCATGGTGAAAGACTTGGGCTCGGCCGTCTCGGCGCTCAACTCGCTGCTGCGGCCACTGCTCTCCGTCTGGTTGTCCATCACGAAGTCGTCAAACACCTTTGGCTCTTCCTGTCGGGTGGGCTGCGGGACGGAAAGCGGCCCTACACTGGGCGACGCGGCCGCGCCTATGGAGCTGCGCTGCCTCTCGCTCTTCTTCCGGCCCACATCGGGCGTCGCGATGCTCGCGAAGTGGCTCAGCACGCTGCCACTGCCCGCCTGGTAGAGCGGCGAGCGGTCCGAGTCCATTGCGCGCACCTCGGAGGATTTTGAACTGAAATTTGTAACCGATAAAGTACACTTGGATCCAGTATGCGGACAATAATTGACAGGAGCTATGCCGCATTTTGGTCCGAAATGGGACAAGTCATGAAGGGCTCGCTAGCGGCCTGTTCCCTATGGAAGACGGCAGGAGAGCAGCAGGGAAGACCCCAATGGCTGCTACGCACTCACACTGATTTCCTCGCTCACCTGAAGGACAGGGGGATAATCACGCTCAACGTTGCTGCGGTCGATGAAGAAGTACTGGCACACGTCGGAGAACTCGAAGCTTTACGAGCCCGTCTATGGTGGACGAAATGCCTCAGGCTGCTGCAAGCTGAATCCGGTAACGGGTGGCAAATTGCTGCCACAATGAGCCTTCCTCGGAGACCATTCCTATTCAAAGGCGATGAACGACTCTGAAGACAGTGACGTTAGGTACCTGCATCTTCATCTTGCTGGCCGGTGCTGTTGTGCTTGTCGCGATTGTGATGGTCATATTGTCAACCGTCTCACTATGCCGCGTACTGCGCGGAATCGTCGAGCTACGACAGTCGGAGCAGCTATGCAGTCTCCGCATCTTTTGGAGATTACGATCAGAGCCGCAGTGGATATGACAATCGTGGTTATGGTGGAGGCAGTGGCAGCTACGGTTGTGGGGAAGACGGACGATGCTATAGCGGCCGTGATGATCGTGGATACTGTGACGGCGATCATGGACATGGTGGTGGTCGCTTTGGAGGAGGTGAGGGTCGCGGCGGTGGAGAGTCCGGTCCCGGTGTCGGTACGGTGACTGGGTCCGGGTATGAGGCATTGGGTGATCCCGTGGCTGATCCGCGTCTCCAGGACGAGTGGACCGGTCGCGCGGGTGTGCGCGAAGTTAGCGCTGCAGACCCAGAACTGCAGCATGAGTTTCTTATTTGCCGCCACCCGGGCGTCGCCAAAGGTGGCAAGTTAATGCAGTTTACTTCCTGGTCTCGCTGGACGCGGTTCCAGCAGAAAGTTTTAAGTACCACGAGGATGTCGAGTGCTCGCCTGTCGTCACAGCGGACTCGAAGTACTGTCCTTCTGGCAGTACACCTGGAGCCCAAAATGATGAGACCATTTGGCGTGAACTACGCCCGGAACGTCCCTCCCACCCTCGCTGATGCGCAATGTGATCACCGCTGCCCTCCATCAATACGAGAGTGAGTTTGCAGGTATCCGCGTTGTACATGACGGTATGTCTGCCATGTATGCGCCTGCTATGCTATCGTGGAAAGCACATTCCAAGACTTTGTTCCTCCGTCGCACATTTGTCGTAAATATCAAGCTCGCTGGGACGATCACGACAAAATCGCTTTCGGAGTACTACTCAAACGCGAACGGTGGCTGAGTACTTCAACAAGCGCTACGACGTGCAGTTAAGTCACCCACAACTTCCGCTAGTGAACGTTGTCAGCAAACGAGCGGGCAAGGAAACTTCGCTGCCGATTGAGCTGTGCAAGGTGGTACCTCGACAACGCTGCGCCACCATAAATGAGATGGATACTGCCGAAATCGTGCGCCAAACCAGTCAGCCCCCGCGCAGTCGCAAGGATACATCATGGACCAAGTTCGCCGGACCGGCTTCGAGAACGACCCGTACCTGGCAGCATTTGGCATGAAGGTGGGCCAGCGTTATGAGACGACGGAGGCTCGGCTAATGGATCCACCCGCTGTGCAGTACGCGAATGTGTCGGAGCGGCCCTCGTGGGGCCAGTAGAATTTGAGGGACAAGCTTCTTCTGGAAGGCTCTTTCCTCCGTTACTGGGGTGTCGTGAACACTGCCAACGCTGGCGACAGTGATGTGTAGAGATTTGTCCGCAGCTTAGTGAAAATGGCTAGCAAGAGTGGATTGACGGTTGAGGACAGCAACCCGCACATGATCCACATGGATCAGTACTGCGCGAACGTCTGCCTCAAGATGAACATGAAGCTGGGCGGAAAAAACTCGAGTATGTGTGAGGAACTGCCGTTGGTTAACAACTTCGCCCACGATTCTCATTGGCACTCATGTGGAGCACCCACGCCCCGGCATGGGCGAACGACCTTCGATCGCTTCTGTTGTTCCTTCGCTTGATCGCTACTCGGCAAAGTATGTTGCTAGAGTGGTTGCGCAAAAGGCTTCCAGTGATATCCAGAAGCTGCCGCACATGCTGCGCGAGCTGTTCTTGGCGTTTTACAAGAGCACAAGCCGCAAGCCGGAACATGTTATCTACCACCGTGATGGTGTGAGCGAGGGGCAGTATTATGTCATTTTGCAGGCCGAGATGCGTGCTCTTCGCAAGGCCTGCAAGATGATTTCGGAAGGCAACACGCCGTCCGTCACGTTCACCATCGTGAACAAGCGGCACCATGCGCGCACGTTTCCGGTGAACCAACGCGACGCTGACTGCAAGGGCAATGCGATCCATGGTACAGTGATTGACTCCGGCGTAGTCAACCCGCATCGATTTGATTTTTTCCTGTACGGTCACAGGCACGACCGTGCCGGGCATTACACGGTGCTCCACGATGAGAACATGTCGGCGAAGGACATTCAACGCCTCACGTACTACCTGTGCTACACGTTCTCGCGCTGCAATCGATCCGTGTCACTCCCTTCGCCGGTGCAGTATGCGCAATTGGCTGCTAAACGCGCTGATATCTTTTTGAGCGAGAACTCGGATGGTGCCTCCAGCTTCAAGTTTACGAACGTGCACAACAATGGCCTACGTGATACTACGTAGTATGTTTTATCTTTAAGTGGCGTGCAAAGGAGTAGAAGGAAAGGCAATCGCCATCCGTGGTGCCTGCATATTTCTTGCTGACCAGCGAAGATGATTGATCACTTCTACCGCGGCGACCAAGTTGATCAATAATTCAGTTTTGATCTTGAATGCTGGTTGTGTTTTGGCCTCGTTCTGTATACATGCAACTCTCAACAGATACTATTGAAATTCTCACAGGCGCTACAAAAGCCAGGCAAATGGACGATTCACTGGTCGGTTTTTGATCCCTTCTGCCCGCAAAGCCGACAGTGATCGCCTCCAACCTCACCCACTTATTGCGCTCTTTACTGGTCCACGTCGGTTGAGTCGGCGTTGATGTTCATGTCGAGATCCTCGCCAGTGATGCGCTTGTACAGGTCCAACACGTCCTCCGACGTGGTCTCAAAGTGGCTCGTCGGGTCGTAAGAGGCACTGATGAAGCAGTTGTCCTCCTTGCCGTCCGTCACGGGCTCGTACATGTCCGTGATGGCGTCGAAGCGCTCCAGATACGGACCCAGCAGCTTGACGCCGGGCTCCAGCTCCTGCAGCGGCACGGAGGTCTCCGCGAGCGTGCTCACAATGGCGATGTAGATGCCCTGCGGCGCGACGCAGTGGGCAGACGACACCACGGCGACGTAGATGTCGTTGTGGCGGTCAGCCTGAGCGGCGGGGATGATGATCTGCAGCGACTCGGCGTCGTTCGAGTTGGGCACCGGGTGGTTCAGGATGAAGATGGAGCGCACAGCCACGCCGTTCTTGCGCACCTTCTGTGCTGGGAAGTACGACGGGTCGCCGATGACGAGCTTGGCCTTGGCCACCTCGTTATCGCACTTGATGCCCCACGCCTTGCCGTCCTTGTCCGTCAAGATCTCGTCCACCGAGCGGTTGAGCATGAACGTACCGCCGTTGATCGCGCAGAGCCGCGAGAAGCTCTCGGGCAGGCCGCCCAGGCCGTACAGCGGGTAGATGTACGGGGACTTGCCGTAGCGCTCCAACGAGTAGGCGTACAACTTGATCGCGCGCACCGTCTCAATGGCGGGGCGCTTGTGGTACGACTCGTCGCGCATGAGCGCCATGGCGTGGCCCATGAAGCTCTGCGTGTTGGCGTCGACTCCGTACTTCTCGAAGAGCTCGCTCATGGGCTGGGTGAACAGGTCCATGCCCTCGTACGTCTTGGGGTCGTCCTCCTCATAGTTGTAGATGTACATGATGAGCTTGCGGAATTTGCGCTTCTCGAACATCCCCATGAGCGACGAGCGCAGCGCCTCCTCCCCCGTGGCGGGCACCTTGTACGTGCGTCCGCCCTTGACGACGTAGCTGCCGTCCACGTTCTTGAACTCGAGGTAGCGCGTCACCTTGGTGTGCAGCAGCATCTTGACGAGCTTGCCGCAGGCCATGATGAACTTGGGCACCAGGTCCACGTTGTAGTCGCGGTCGGCGCCCAGATCGGTGCGTGGCTCCTGATCAGGCTTGAACTTCTTGTACAGGTTGGTCAGGTTGGGCGACGCGCACTCACCGCCGTAGTACGGGTTGCGGTCCACGACCAGCACCTTCTTGCCGTTCACAGCCAGCAGGCCGCTCAGGATGCACTCCTTCAGACCCGTGCCCAGCACAATCACGTCGTACTCGCCATCAGCCAGCGCCTCGGTGCCCCGCGGCAGCCACGAGAAGTCCAGCTTGCTCTCCTCCGCCATGCTCAGTGTGTCGCTCTTCTACTTGCTTGCTCGCCGCTCGGGATCGTTCGACTATGAGGGGGCCGATCCTTGGAAGAAACTGATAATTTTGACCAATCGAAATTCGATTACGTTTTAGACAAACTAGCATTGAATTACACTGCGTTTTGATCAATCCGGAGACTGCTGCTAATACGAATTTCAATTAGTCAAAATTCGTATCTTTTTAACGGTATTGTTCGAATGTATATCAGTTAATTCTCCATCAGGTTTCAATTCGCAGACGAGATGTACTGCGGCGACGATGTGGAGGCGGTAGTGGGCGACGTGGGCACGCGTCTGAGCAAGTTCGGGCTGGCGGGCGAGGACACGCCACAGCTGGTGCTGCCGAGCGTCGTGGGACGTCGTCCCCCGCCTCCCAAAGGCGCGGCAGATGCGTCGCAGCTTTCTGTGGTGCTCGGGGATCTGTGGCATCGACGCGATCTGGAGGTAGCGCGGCCCATCGAGGCCTGCGCCGTGGCCAATTGGGACGCGCTGGAGAAGGTCTGGGGCCACGCCTTCGAGCGGCTGCACGTGGACGCCAAAAGCCACCCGGTCATCACGTCAGCGGCCTCGTGCTTCGCCAATGACGCGCTGCACAACGCCGCGTCTCGGGACGGCGAGAAGTACCTGGAGATGATGTTTGAGACCTTCCAAGTGCCGGCTTTCTACATGGCCAAGGACGCGGTGCTGGACGCCTTTGCCTTTGGGCGTTCGCTGGCTCTGGTGGCGGAGATCGGAGCAGGAGCGTCGCGGGTCGTGCCCGTCTACGACGGGTACGCACTGGAGAGACCCGCACAGTACTCGTCAGTGGGGTGCAATCAATTGTCAAAGTACTTGGAGCACTTGGTGGTCACGCAGAAGCCAAAGCCAGTGACGGTGAGACCGAGAGGCACGTTTACCAGGAAGATGAACCCGCAGACGGGAGTGTTGGAGACCATTCCGTTTTCAGAAGAACCGGCAATGCCGGCGAGCTATCTCAAGTACTCAAGAGCAGATTTGTTCCGGGATATGCGGGAGACTATGTGCGTGACGTCGCCAACACCGCTGGAAGCAGAACACAGGGACTCACCTGGTCACGACCAGAATGCGTCGTCGCCGGAACCCGAGCCGTTGGATATTACGGAACAGCAGTATGAGTTACCCGACGGACAAATGGTTGTGCTAGGCAAAGAACGGTATGAGGTTCCCGAGTTCTTACTGCACCCGAAGAACTTCGGTGGTGCTGTGCTCAAGAATGAGCAGCATGCTGCCGCAGCGGCAAAGGTTGTGGCGAAGGGTCTGCACCGCATGCTCTACGACGCTGTGCAGCATTGCGACGCCGACCTGCGGAGAGATATGCTGACCAATATTATCCTGTGCGGTGGAGGTAGCCTCACACCCGGAATCACGGAGCGGCTGCACACAGAGCTCACGAAGATGGTGCCCAGCACGTTCAAGATCCGCTTCACGACTGTCACGAAGATCGAGCGGCAATTTAGCGTATTCATTGGCGGGTCCATTTTGGCGTCATTAGGTTCTTTCCAGCAACTGTGGGTCTCCAAGCGCGAATTTGACGAAGTCGGTGCCCATGCGCTGTGCGCGGACCGATTCACTTAGACCACCAGCGCAGCAACCGGCGTGCTGGTAACTAAATGGCGCTTGTCGTCTTGGCCAATGCAGGTAGTTTGGTTCTCAACGCCGTGTAAGTTTCTACAGGGTTGAGGTGAAGCCTATAATCCAGCTATTCTCGTGCGAGATATGGTGCCATCTCCTGCGCGAGGAGGGCCCTAATGCCTTCAACAGCTCGGAATCCGGCACGTGCTCTGCTATTTGAAGGCAAGCTAGCCCTTGGAAGCAAGTTACCAGCTCCAAGCTCCCGGTCGCAGTTCTATTTCGACGCGCCAGCTTGGGCTACAGGCTAAGAGAAAAAGCCAACGCTACCAAGTCACTCACTCCTCAACTTGCCGAGTCCTCTCCACCTTCCAGCCCCTGTCCGCCTATTTCAAAACCATGGCTCGTTCCGGCTACCAGGTGACCCAGAACGTCGACAACTTCCTGCGAGACAAGCCCAGCACCCGGCTGCATGCGCCACCAGGAGGAGGCTCGTCGGTGGGCTCGCTCATTTTCGGCGGAGGAGACGGCGCGAGTCCGTTCGCTGGTCACGAACGTCACTCGACGCGCCGAAAGGTGGAGAGCCCTGAGCTGGCAAACCCCTACGCAAAGGACAATCGCCGCGGCAGCTACCATGATGCACCCAGCAACTTCAACCCTCCTGCGGGCCAGCAACCCCAGCCGATGGCTCGCGCAGGCGCGTCGTCGTCAAACCAGTACGCTTGCGGCTCTAACCAAAATGCTGGCAATGTGCTCACCGACCGTCGCATTACTCGGATCCACGCTCCTCCCGGCGGCGTGTCCTCGATTCACTTCGGTTAGAACGTTAGCTAGCACTTGTATACCCTGCCATCAATGAAAGCGACATCGTATTAGCCGCAAATGTCTGAGCTCCTGACATGATTGTTGACCCCAACGAAATTGTAGTAAACTGGGTTGGCTGCAAAGGCAGAAACATGCTATTATGAAGAAAAAGAGGGTGATAACAGCGCAAACTGCGCACCTAAGACTCGTCGTCGCTCTCCGCCTCCTCTTCCTCTTCGTCCTTCTCCTCCTGCTCGCCATCTAAGCTGGGCAAAGCGATGATAGCTATGCCATTCTTGACCTTCAACTTTTCCCATCGGCCAAGGCGGTGCTCTTGGCCAACGCCTGCAAGCAAAAACCGCGCCTTGGCGTCGAAGCACAGCGCATTCACATAGCCTTCCAGCGGGATCGAAGCCACAGGTACCAGCGTGCGTCCCTGCAGGTCAGCCTGCCACAAACGAATCTGACCGTCGCTAGATCCGGACGCAACCAGGTCCGTGCGCGGCATGACCGCCAGACTGCTGATCCACTTACCATTGTGAGCGTTGGGGATCACGCAGACCGGCTTCTTACGTCCGTTAAACCAAAGCGAGAGGGAACCATCATCTCCACCCGTGACATAGTACTCGTCCGTAACCATCTTGACGCAATCCATGGAGCCCGAGTTGCCGTAGAACACGAGCTGCGTCTCTTCCGGGATCTTCCACATACGCACACTGCGGTCGCGGCCACAGCTCACCACGCGTTCCTTGTACAAACTGTCGAGTCCGTTCACCTCGCTCTGGTGGCCGAACAGCGTCTCCACGTAGCCCATCTCCGTAAGGTTCCAATGCTTAATAGAGCGATCCAGCGAGCCTGAGAACAGCGAGTGCGAGCGCAGACGGAATGCTAGCGCCGACACTGCGTCGCGGTGTCCGGCGAAGCTCTCCTGCAGCTCGCCCTTCTCCGCATCCCACACCCGCACGAGCTTGTCGCGGCCTCCGCTGGCCACAAACTTCCCGTCCGAGCTGGCCGCGAGCGCCAAAATGCAGCGGTCGTTGTCCGTCTTGACCTTGTCGGTGGCGACGTCGTCCTTGGGCAGCTTAAGCTGGTTCTTCTTCTGCGCTGCCAGGTCCCAACGCAACAGCGAGCCGTCTTTGGCCGCCGAAAATGCTGTCTTGCCGTCTTCCAGCAGACATAGACTGGTCACAGGCAGGCGGTGGCCCTTGAGGAACTTGGTCGAGTCGGCGTCGAACTCGAAGTCAACGTAGTCGGCCGCCACCTTCTTGAAGAGCTTGCCCATGGCCTCCAGCGCGTCCTGCTGCAGTCTGGCGCCCACGCGGTCTTCGACCCCGCCGTCGTACTCTTCCTGCTCATCGTCGGTGCCGCCCGTCTCCTGCGCCGTGATCTTGCCCAGGTATTCCTTGGCCAGCCGCAGCCGCGTCTCCTGCGCCGTCTCCTTCTGCTCCTCGTCGTCCTCGTCCTCGCTGGCGTCGCTCGCCTGCTCGCTGGCATCGCTCTCCGACGCAATCACGTCGTTCGAGTCGCCCTTGCTGCCCGACCAGTCGAAAGCATCGTCGCCAAGCGCGCGCTTCTTGCGCTGGGGCTGGGCGGCCGAGCCGCGCTTCATCGCAACACGGCGCTTCATCGCGAATGGCTAATGTATTGGTTGGCGGCGCCGATCAGCAACTTTTTTGCAACTTTATCGCAACATTTACGCAACTTAATCCACTTTTTCGTCCGCAACTTTTCCAATACAATCATGGCCGGCGATGACGGTGCGCGGGAGGTGCTGGTGGCCGGGGAGGTGAACCGCATGATCCAGTCGGAGGTGGGCGCGCTGTACTCGCGAATGGAGGCTCTTCGCGCGCAGACGCGCTTCCCGTCCTTCGCGCCCGTGAACCTGCCCATGGTGCTGGTGCTGGGCAACCACTCGTCGGGCAAGAGCACCTTCATCAACCACATGCTGGGCCAGAGCGTGCAGAAGACGGGGCGTGCGCCCACGGACTGCACCTTCACGGTTCTCGCTGGAGGTGCCAGGGACGAACGACTGGATGGCGCGGCTCTCGTGCGCCACGCGCAGTACGGGTTTGGAGACGTGCAGCGGCTCTTCGGGCGGGAGTTCGTGTCCCAAGTGGAGCTCAAGGTGGTGGCCGGCAGCCAGCTGCTGGACGAGGGTGGACTCATGATAGTGGACTCGCCCGGGATGATTGACCCGCCGGGGACGTCACTGGACCGCACGGACGAGGACCGCGGCTACGACTTCAAGCGCGTGGTGCAGTGGTTCGCTGACCGGGCGGACGTCATCCTCGTCATGTTCGACCCAGACAAGCCAGGTACCACGTTCGAGACGCTGGACGTGCTCACGAACTCACTGCAGGGCATGAGCAGCAAGGTGCTGCTCATTCTGAACAAGGTGGACGACTTCCAGACGGTCCACGACTTTGCGCGCGCGTACGGAGCGCTGTGCTGGAACTTGAGCAAGGTCATCGGGCGCAAGGATTTGCCCTTCATCTACACGATGCATGTGCCGCGCGAGAATGGCGAATCGCGTCGGTCGGCGTCGGTGGATCAGGAGAACGGGGAGCCCGCGTTTAACGTGCCCAAGATGCTGGAACATGAGTTTGACGGGATTCGAGGCGAAGTGATTCGTGAGGTTGAACGAGCTCCTGATCGCGCGACAGACAATGTCTTGAATTTGCTGAAGGCCACGGCGTTGAGGCTCAAGATGCATATGACGCTGGTTGAGGCCTGCCGAAAGGAGTATCTGGATTTGCGTACGTTCTGGAAGCGCGCACAGATCGCGGGCATTGTCGTGGGAGTGGGCTTCACTGCGTTTTATCTGATTCGCACGGTGGGCTCAAGTGCCCCGTTGGAAGCGTTGTCGGCTGAGGATTTAGCGATTTCGACGTCTCCAGCAGTTTCGTCTGGGGGGCCTACGTCGTCTGGCTCAACCTCCGCGAAGCCCTCCGGAGCAACCAATTCTTGGGAAAAGAACTGGTCAAAGCAAGTGGCGCGTTCCCACTCGCTGTTCAAGTTTAGCACATTCTTCAAGATTGTGCTCTCGTCTTGCATGTCGAACCTTGCGCTTTGGAAGGCGTCAGTACTGAACCTAGAATTCAAGCGTGAAAGTGTGCTGCAGTGGCTCCCAAATACGTACCAGCGTGTTTATGGTCCACTTCTGTGCAAATCTGATCGCGCTCATGATGAAACCATGGCGCAGTGGAATGCTGTGCTACCAGGTCTTGAGCTGGCTCTGTCGTCTACGCCTCTTGAAGGATTCCCTACCATTGACACGAAACACAAGTCATTCTTGGATGACGTGCTGAGCCTGCACGTCCCGCGGCTGGATCGTTGTGTGCGCGATCGCACTGGAGACGATCATGCTTACCTGCGCTTCAAGCACCACATCAAGCCCGGGTCAAGCAAGGCGCAAGTGTCAACCAGGTCCGAAGTGAAGCCAGCGGCAGCAACAGAGTCAAAGTAAAAGCGACACTGCATACTAAAAACTTTCCAGAGCCCAGTATTGATGATGATAGCGTTCAGCATCTAGGGATGGATCTTCATGAGTCGTTCATGTGCGGTAAGTAGATTTCGTTGAGAAAAGTATCTAACATGCCTTCAGTCGCATTACTCTACCTTGGCATTCTGCTCAACCCTGCTCATTACCGGTCTACCTTGTTATCGTTTGCGCTCAGGAGCTTGTCAATCTTCTCAAACTCCTTCTTGAATCGCGCCTTCACGTTGCGTAGCTCAGCAGTAGTACTAACAACTGCGTCGACAGGACTTCCATTTGCAGCAGGCCCGCCATCCTCATCTCCGGAACCAATGATTTTGCGCAGGTTGGGAGAAAGTTTGAGCGAGTTAACACCGCCACGGTCATCTCCAACTAGCACAATAGGATCCTGGGAGTTGAAAGCCAGGTGCGTGAGCTTAGCGCGTTTCACAACCTTCTGCTCGCACAGCGGCTCGTTCTTGTTCTCCGCTAGGTCAAACACGTGCACTTTACCATCGCTGGTGACAGCAGCAAATACAGTTGACGAATATGGTGCCCACGCTACGTCACCAACAGCATTTCCGAGGTCGAAGGACATAATGGGCTCCGGCAAGTTATGATCCCATAGCTTCACGGTCCAATCAGCACTACAGGATAGAAATGCTCGCTCGTGGAACGGGTTCCAACGCACAGCGTACACTGCCATGTGATGACCCGCGTACGTTTCGAGATATTGGCCCGAGTATGCTTTTGAACACTTGTGCAGCTTTCCTTCCTCGGTGCCGACGATGAAAAGGTGCTCGCTGAAGCGGTTGAAGTCGAAGCAGCATCCGCCAGCAAGCCCAGATAATGAAGCCTCCTCTGGGTCATCCTTGGCCGCGGCCACTAGCTTCAGTTGCATAACGGGTTCCATCTTGAGTTCATTCTTGCTCAATATCCAGTTGGCCACTCGTCCATCGGACGAGATCGAGTAAAAGTTTAGCTCCTTGGCAAGGTCTTCCTCCTGCCAGTTCACTTGCCAAACAGGGTCCGTGTGCTTGCCTGTCTTGATCGTGGCCACGTAGATTGGACGGTTTGTCTTGCTGCGTACGTCATAGACAAGAACGGTGCCATCATAGCACCCTACAGCTAGTAGTGCAGCATGCTGTGGGTGGAAGTCCAAACACATTACACCCGACTCGGTTGTAAATGTGAACTCGGGGTGAGATGCATTCTTGAGCGAATAGCAGCAGATCACACCGCTGCCCTGCTTGAGAAAATCGTAGGAGCCGAAACCAATCGCAAAAAGGTCACCGAAGCGTGGATTCCAGCATACTGCGGTCACCTGCTTTTTCTTGGCGCGCTCGCTGGAGAAGCGCCACAGCGGCAGCAACGAGCCCTCACCTTCACGGAACTGATCGCTAGCATCTTCCCAATACTTGAAATCGTTGAATATCTCATCGTCTGCGTTCTGGTTAGCCATGCGCTCAATAATACGAAGCGTTTTCCCCATTGCTGCGGAGTGAACCATGTCATCACCTTTTCCCTTGCCTCCGCCACTGGAACCACCACCGCTGGCTGCTGCTGTTGGCACGGTTGTCAGTAGCTCCGTGCCTACTGCTGCAGCGCCCCCACCGTCTTTTTCGTCCTTATCCTTCTTTTGCGCCACCTTCTGTAGCTGAATTTGTTCTCGTTGGTGCTGTTCGTAGGCATCCATGAAGGTATCGTAGATCTCCCATTGCGTTACGGTAGCCATAAAGCTCACTACTGGCGGTGGCTCTGTTTCAACGGCACGTTTCCGCGATGGATTGGTGTACGTCTGTGCCGCACGCTCGCTGTAGTTGAACTGATTCTTGCCCGATTCAAATTGCAACGCGGCCTCGTCAATTTTCTCGCCTTTTGCCTCCGCTTCCTCTTTTGCCTGCTTGATAGCAAGCTCGCGGGTCTCCTTCTCCTCCTCGGCATATTTCTGGTCGAAGGCAGCTTGAGTCTTTGCATCCTCCGATTCCTTGTGAATCATGCTGCCATCGCAACAAAGGTGTACGTAGAGATGGTCTCCTGGTCCAGGTGGGTCTACCTTGTACGTCCTCTCCTTGTAGTTGTACTTGGTGATATTGTTGGGCACGTTCGGGTCGTTCGCTGTAAGAACACGTGAAAACTCCTCATTCAATTCCTGTGGTGACAGCTTCAGTTGATTATCGGGAATCACGATCCTCTTCACCTGGTTATTACAGCAACGCCAGAGCAGATCGTCAAAGCTACAGACAAAGCACCCACTCAATAGTAGCATTAAATGGTACGTACTGGTTCATGGTACGCATCCATATCCTCGTTGTCTGGCCCCGCGCCCGATAAAGAGCCCTCTCCTGCTGCCCCTCCGCCGCCAGCACCTGCTGCGCCGGGACCTCCTCCTCCAACTCCACGCTCCTTATCATGGCCATCTCCATTAGGTATAGCGATGCCCTTCGAGTGGTCCTTTGACTTCTTCTTCACGGGGGAGCCTACCAACGGCTTCTTCGGTCCCATGCTACTTGCAGTCTTGCTGGGAAATGGTCAGTGCCCGCCCGCCGGCAAAGGATCGCGACTCTTGCAGAAGACCCTTCAAACTACTGTAACGAGATTGGGTGCATTGGTAACTCGTGCAAACGTGCACTTAAAGTCGTGTCCCTAGCGAGGGTACTTTGAGACGCTGGACCGATCCATCCGTACCGCTCGTGAAGAACGCGTCTTTTGTGGCCACAGCATCCGTCACTCCCCACGAAGAATTTGTCTGCAGCGGCAAGATCACAAGGCAATTAACACGATACGATTCACGAGAAACATAACAAGCTAAAGCACGTACGTACCACATTGATTGCCACGTTCGACGCGGCATCCCCAAGGAGGTTTGTGGCAGCATCACCCAGAAACGATGGCTTGACGTGTACTTTGCTCAGAAAAGCGACTTCCCTGAAGATCGGCAAGGACCAAATCTTAACATCGCCACCAGCGGACCCGGAGAGTACGCAATCACCACTTGGGTGCAGCGCCAGCGTCTTGATCGGGGTCTCGTGTGCATTTGAAATTGTATGCAGGATGCGACGCTGCCTCATGTCGAAAATGCTCAGCGCACCGCCGGCACCACCCGTAATGAGCAACTGGTGGGTCGAAGAGAACGCGACTGAGGTGGCACCTGCAGGGTGGCAAGCCGGAGCCGCAACGAGTGCTTTTGAGCTTGGCAGGAGTGTATCCCATACGCACACATTTCTCTTCCTGCCACCCACGTTATCATTAGTCCTCTCAATATCTCCCCAGCATTGCAAAAGCAGAAACTCACTCGGACGATAGCCCCACAGTAGCGACGCTGCTGCTTGAATTGAGAAACGCTATCCCTTTCGCTCCTTTGTCATGACACTATGTACCCCCAATGCAGTTAGTTATTCACCACTGAAACATCACATTGTCAGGATGTCGAGTACTTACCACTATTTCACGATAGTAAGGTACTCGGTCCAACTCGGAGAACTTCCACAGGAACAGATGCCCTATGGCATCTACAGCACCAAACTGTAACCAACACAGAACAGAACAGCATTCAGCCACTCGCAATAATGTTTTGAAGCAAAGGTGACGCAAGCGATATATACCTGCTGCCCGAGGCTGTCGAATTCAAGTGCTTTGATGCTTCGCCAGCCAGCCAGCATGGACGGACTTGTTGGATATGGCTGAACGCGATTCAAACACGGCAACAACGTTAGCAATAGCAACACAAAACGTACTTCTGCAAAATGAGCTGCATACCGCCACAACGTCCTTGGTTTGGAACGCGCAGATAGCACTGAGGCGGTCGTATGACCACAGATGCACACGACCTTTGTGGTTCCCCGACACGAAGAGCGGCAAGAACGGATGGGAAGCCACAGCCGTAGGCTTGAAGCTCGCAAACTTCAGCTCTGATGGCGAAGTAAGCAAATGGGCTGGGTTTCGAAGAGGCGATGGGGGGCCATTACTTCGAGTGCTCAGAATATTTGATGGAGACAACTCCTGGTGGCCACTGCCAAAACTACCGCTGTCTGGGGTTTGTCTTCCTTTCACTGGGGAAGGCTGCGCCGAGTCGGACGGGAAGAACGATAAATTTTGTGGCGTAGCGTACATCCCCTTGAACTGGAAACGAGAGCCGTCAGCATAATCCATGCAGCTAGCGCGGAAAATACCTTTGCTGCTGCACATACTCACTTCTGCGTCGTCACCGGCGGCACGATTGAAGCACATCGCCTTGATGTTGGTCTCGCTGCGGTACACACACTGGACGTGAACAGCAGCAGCAGAAGCAGCAGTAGTCGTGGGCATGGACGCCATACGTCGCCTGAGTTGGTCCGTAAGGTTTGCAGCACGTGAAAAGGTTTGAGCGTTCTCGGCGACACTAGACAAAAGCAGCTTTTGCGAGCGCGTTAGTGCAGCTTTCCTTGAAGCAGGCTCAGGCAGTCGTCCCCATCGAACTTCTTCGTCGATCTTCTCGCTGCAGCATTCTAGCTGCGCATTGAGACGAAGCAGAAGCTCATTCTTGTCGGTGAAGAGCTCCACAAGCAGAAGCCATGGGCAGCGTTCGCATTCACACCTCAGGAGCTGCCGCCTGTTACCACGGCCAATGTTTTGTGGCGATGGAGGAGATCCTGGAGCATCTGAAAGGAATGCACGAGGACTTCCCATACCTCCTCGTGTTGGTGAAGGAGACGTTCGAGGCGACCCCGTTGATTTCGACGCTCCTACTGGGCTTGATGGAGGGTGTGAAATCGAGAATGGGCTGAAAAAGAATCCTGCCAAATCACACAGTAAGTGTTTCACCGCCGAGGTAGCAAGTCGATCGCCATAATCCCCCCACGCTTCCACGAGCTTTTTGGATAAGTCCGTGGTGGAAGCTGCTCCATCTCCCATGATTTTCGAGAGGTGAGCTGGCATGGCGCCTGCCGCCATCATCAATACCAGTCCCCAATATGAGCAGTACGAGAAAAGTGGAGTCGGCAAATCACGCGATGGCATCGGATGATGCAACCTGCTCGTCTTCACTGCGGCCGTGAACTCACCCAGCTCAAGCTCCAACAAGCACACCGCCTGGTAGAGCACTGGGATATCCTGCTGAAGAGAAGATGCGCCTAGTGCATTCGGTGGTGCCGTTGTGGAACGGCGAAGAGAAGCACAACTCACACAGATGTCGCCTCCAGAGATCTCATTCAGCGCTTCGTCCGAGTTTGAAGACAGTCCGTCCTTGTGTGGGAAGATGAGACCGAGCACACGATACAAGCAACATGGGTTCTTCAAATACCGACAACAAATGCAAATGGCACTGTGAACTGCCGCCACCGCGACACGAACAAACTCACGGTTCGGCAGGGTCGCACGTTGCCTTGCAGGTTTCAGGTAAAAGTACTGCAGCCATAGCAAGAGTCGTGTCGCCATGGCTAGTAAATCCGAGCACGTCTGGTCAACTTTGCGTGTGTGCAAACAGTCAGTAGCAGCAGACATGAGGTCCCCAGAAGCGACCGTCGCAACACCCTCCGCAATTACCTCAACGAAGCGGGGAAGCGGGCTAGTAAAAGCGAAATTGGGCTGCAACCCCTCCGAGTGGTTCCATCCAGAGATCAGAAAGTCTAACGCAGCAAGTCGGCCAGAATGGACCAACGACTCTACTACAGCGGCTCGAACCCTGTGCTCCAAATGATCTTTACTGGTTTCTGGAACCCCAGCCAGAGAAAAATCTCCGCCGCGTCGTATGACGCATTGTATCTCTTCGTTCAGCCGTTCTTCTAGGTCAAACCTAGTGCTGGAAGTTGGACTGGCAGGCGTTGTCATCGCCTCACGCATTGATTTTAAAAACGTGGCGTACAAAAAGTCAACCTGGTTCCCCACCGCCGCAACCACAACGCGCTGACGGCACCCAAGAAATGCTGCTGACCCTGCGCTGTTGGCACGCTCACGACGGAACTCCTGAACAAATGTGGCGGCATCGCGCTGATGAATCAATGCACAGATTCCAAGGCCCACATCTTGCATACGAAGCATAGCCGAGGTGTTTAGCCTCACAATCTTTTCCTTCAATGCCAACTTCATGGGCACAATCGTCTTTCGAAGAAAGCGAACGAGATCACACGAACCCAATAAACTCTTCCCAAAGGCTGACCAATACATGCTGGATGGATCGACACCGGAGCTTTCGCAGACGCTGAACACGCTCTGTATTTCCATAGCTGGTGGCGTCATCAAGATGTCGATTGCTTTGCTCGTCTCCCCCAGAAAGTATTTGACTAAGAAGCACATGTAGACATCCCCACGCGCAGAAGCCTTCGCCCATACAGTGGTGCTGAGAAAGTCAACACACACGGTTTTTGGTTCTGATTCCTCCTCCTCCATGGTCATGCCTGCATTTTGTGCAGGACTACCAGAAAATCCTCGAAGATTAGTGCTAAGGCCAGTGAAAGATGCTTGAGAGAAATCAGACATTCCAGTACTGCTTAACGAGTCATCTTGCCCTCCAAGATCCCATTTTTCCGAAACCCGAGCAATGAGAAATGATAATACAAGCGTCTCGTCCGCTTGCTCAGCCACTGAAACTGCTTCAGTAACCTTTCCGCCGAGAAGAAAAAACGCTGCCGAGAGCTCGTAGCGTTGCTTTGTCTTCAACACGAAGGCATTCTTTACGGCAGCATTTTTCCAGCGTAGGTCCGAAAAATTGTTGCTCAGCAGCTCAGAGATGCGGGGCTCATGAGCCATCTTGAACAAGCTGGCCAGCAACCTTGTCTTACCCAGCAGTACA
Source organism: Phytophthora ramorum (assembly GCF_020800215.1). Classification (NCBI taxonomy): domain Eukaryota; phylum Oomycota; class Peronosporomycetes; order Peronosporales; family Peronosporaceae; genus Phytophthora; species Phytophthora ramorum. The sequence continues at coordinate 2,166,768 of NW_027150651.1, forward strand.
TAGAAAACAGCAACTGCAAATGGGTCACGATTCGCTGCATATTCACCTTGTGCCACCTTCTCTGCAAACTGTACAAGCTTAGCCGAGCTTTTCAACCAGAATGGCAGTCGCAAGTATCTCATCTCTTTCCAGCTCATTGTTGACGCAGGAAAACACTCCTGAAGTAACTCCGCCTGAAAATCACTGAGTGCTCCCCATGCTATTTGCTCCGAGCAAAGTCCAGCAGCGGCAACATTACTCGGTTTTGATGCAGGCATACCATCACTTGGTTGCTGCTCGGGTGGAACAGATTCCGCTTTCGGGGACTGAGTAGACATTGCATTTGCTGGTGATTCCATTGGCCACAGCAAAGAAGCATGAAAACGGAGGGCAGCCTCATCTTTTTGGCGGCTGCTGTCACGCTCCCAACTCATGGTTTTCCTTATGCCAGTAACAATAGCGAGGAAAATGTTCGTCTCCTGAGCCGTCATAAAGGTAAGTGAGCCCTTGTGCTCGTTGAAAAACTTTGAGAAGATGTCTGATTCCAGCTTGGACTTGGATTGTGCAGTGACTTGGGTGGCGCTTGAGGCATCCGACGGAGCCCTTTGGGGAGCGAATAGCATATCGGCACGATCGGCCCCACTTCCACTTGCCCCATACTGGCGAGAAGCCACATAGTCCATTGCAAACAAATCGCTTGCTCTGGCTGGGGTTGTCGATACTGTGCTGTCTCTGTTTGGCTTGCTTCCTTTCCCTCTCGTGTATACATCTGACCGTTCATCAGCCACGTTATCCGAAGACGAGGAGTCTCCAAGCAACTGGGACAATGACAGCAAAGGAAGAGTCCTCAACACGGTATCATCATCCATCCGCAGATAGCACGTTTCCTCGTGCTCCATAATTTTCGCCTCCACGTGATCAAGGATTCTCTCTAGAGTCTGAAACGATCCACGAGAGAGCAAGTACATCAACGTGATTGGATGGTGAGCAGGAAAGGCCTTTGAAGGCGGTTGAGAACCTAGAGATTGTCCTCGGAGAGTTGCAAATGGCAGTTGGAGCGGTGAAGACATAAATCCGTCTATATCTCGGAGATTGAGGTGCGCCAAACTGGACCCGATGGCGAGAAGGCCGTAAGGATAACTGGAGAGAGATGAAATTTTCTCGGGTCTCACGCTAAAGCGGCTGGAAGACCAGGCAATGCTCCACTTGTCCGTCGGCAAGGAACAGTCGAACTTCAGCATACCAATCGTCGTTGTTGATAAGAAAATGAGCTGGCAATCTCTCTCGGGTGTCACTGGCGGGGTCCATTCCAAGGATACGACTTGGCCAAACTGTTTATGCGGAACAACTACAACCCCTTCTAGCGAGCTTTCCACTGCAGGCAAGAAGCATATTTGATCGTCAGCTTCGGCTGCACTTATTGAAGCCAACGCCTTGTTTTCTTCCTCTCCAAACAAAATGGCCACTCGCCCGCTAGAGCTGAAGCTGAAAAGCTTGAATATAAAGCGCTCGTCAATCAGGTGAAATTCCATTTGCGACTTTTTAGCCCTGGACGCCATTTGCATTAAAGCGGCAACATCTACCCGGTGGGTAGGCCTCACTTCAAGCAAATCGTCGAGGTCAGAAAACGCCCACAGTGTCAGTTGATACTCCGCATCAAAGCTAGCAAACGTCACCTCAAATGTATCAAGTAACGACACGCTAGTAATACCCAATAACCTTGCTCCAGGAAGGTTAAGTGTAGTTTTCTGGAACAATTGGACAGACGCAGCGACCGACTCCGTTATCGTTGTCTCATATGAAAACACCCACACACTTAACTTTTTGCCACCTTTGTGCAAACCAACAACCATGCTGTAGTCCTTTGCGGGGGCTTCCACTGTTGTCTGCTTGAAGAATGACGAGCTGTTTGACCACTCAATCTTCACGGAATCCGGGATCAGCACAGCAGTTAATTCCTCCAATTCCTCGGTATTGTCACATTCGTCCACGTAGCATGTTGATAAACTGAACGCGTCATTATCAGCAATATAAACTGAAGAATACCTTTGGGGTCCCGGCGATTCTGAAGATTCTCCATCAATACATTTCCTTGTTTCGTGTGCTCCACCAGGAGTAGCCATTGCAACATGCAGCTTGCCACCGATGAACAGGTAAAACACGCCACACTCTTCGTACAATGCCATGTGCGTGACAGGCCCAATGACTTTGTCAAGTTTTGAGCGAAATGCAACTTCAAGCCTGCGCAGAGATGCGCTAGTCCCAAATACATTTAATCGCCCGCCCATGTTGGTCGTCGTGATCTTCATAGTTAACTCTCTGTCCGACTGTGAATCTGATACGCGCCTTGAAATCATGTTTGCAACTGAGAGGGAGGTAGATCGGATATTGCCTTCCTTCTGCGCACTCATTATACTGTTACATACTGCTGAAACATCGCAGCCTTGAACGCTGTAGCAACTTGAACCCCTTCGTCCTCCTAAAGAAGAACTTTCGACTTGAAGCTTCAATCTTGCGCAGTGTAAATAATTTTCAGCCTTTGTTCGTTGAAACAGGACCTCGACAAAGAAGCTTGCAGACTCGCTTTCTTGATCTATCAGCACATATCCACTTTGTTAATGAGCTGGATACAATTGAATGGAATTTTCACAACGCATACCTTGATAATCAGACGAGCTGACGCTGTACACGTGTGCATCAGCTAGCTGCTCACGCAGGTCACTGAAACTGAGAAGAAGAGACAAGCGTGGGGAAACTCCCTGCTCTCCACCAGCGATACAATCAGATCCCAAGCATAACATACAACGAACAAGACTCAACGTACCGAAAACGGAATGGACTCCACGCGGAAAATGCAGAAGTCGCCATTACTGAGCACGCCATACGTTAAGTGCACGGCAAAAGTCTTCTCGAGGGCTACATTCCCGCAAATAAAGGTTTCACCGACATGCGTATCTGCTACGGCGCCGCAACGATCTCCAAGAAGCTTAGCATTCATTTGCGTAATGCTGTCCATGCGCTGACTAACTAATTCGTTCCGACGCGCGTCGTTGAGCGAACCGTAGCCATAGTGGAATAGACACAGTGCATCCATCACGGTACATTCACTGAGCAAGGCCTCATTTATTGAGGGTACCGCCTTCGGGATTCCTCTTGCCCAATAATGATTCACCAGGCCAAATTCTCGAATTCGGCTCTTCAAGCTACTGCCATTCTGGCAGAGCGATGAGGAATTAAAGTCTTCAGCAGCAAACTGTTTCCACAGCACAAACGAGCGCAACGGAGCGATATTTTCTCTCCAGATAGATATGTTGCCTGCCCGATCCAGAGTGAACAGCATCTCACAAGCTCTCGGCGTCGACGCGACGGATGATCTCGCACTATATACATTCGCCTCCTTCGACCATGTCATGGATACCAGCGCGCGGGTATGCGCAAGAAACAAATACATTGGCGTACCTTCATGCGGCGACAACTCTCCCAAATTCCACAACTTGACAACTCTGTCGTGTTTCCCTGCCGTCGCAGCAAATCTGCCACTTGGAGCCACATCAAAGTGACACACCGGTACTACCGGCAACGGAGACTCAACTGAGAGACCTCCACCGCTCGACAACGTCACTGTACGTTGCAAATAAACGTGCACCGAATCATCCACGAGCTTCCAAATCGACATTTTCTCCCCAGCGCCAAGCAGGAACAAGTCGTCGCCACTCTCCACCCACTCCAAGTGGTTCAGCAGTCGGTCGTCACATTTCCACCTTACCGACTCGGCCCATCTGGGCAGATGCAGATGCAAATGAGCCTTCACATAGTCCGATCTAGGTATTAAATCACTGCCTGCAGCCATCGAGGGAGGGACCCCGCCTGCGTCGCCCAGTGTCGAGGCTCTGGAGGCCTCCGCCATGGCCGCCGCCCTGCTGGACGTCGCGCTCGCGGGCATGAGCAGCACGCCGCGGCCCTCGTCGATGCACAGAGCCAGCGCGCCACGCGCCACCTTCTTGCTGGAGTTGAAGCGCACGCATCGGATGGGGTCCTGGGCGTTCCAGACCTGCCACAACTCGAATCTGGACGCGCTCTTGGCCTGGTCGCGGGCCGAGGAGCTGGAGACGGCGGGCGCTTCCACGAGGACCACGAGCAGCGACTCGGCGGCGTACACGAGGTAGCGCCTGGACTCGAACACGGCCTGGCACACACGCAGGTCGGCGTCAGGTCCTGGAGACGGTGCGCATACGGCGGCGATGGACTCCTCGAGGCGGAAGACCATCGCGATCGGATCTTCACAAAGGCAATTGACAGATGAAGGAATGGCAAGACTTGTAGTAAAAACAAACGTAGAACCGTAAAAACAAACCAGAAACACTATATTGTGTGTGGCAGACTCCAGTTACGTGGCATGGCTGCAAGAATTAGCGGGAAGCGCACCCCAGCGTCGCAGGACGCGCTGGACGCGTTCGTGACAACGCAGCTGCTCGACAATGGCATGGACGCGATTGCCAGAAAGATCAACGTGCTCCGCGAGAAGCTGCTGCAGTCTGGAAGCAGCGAGGGCGACGCGCAGACCAAAAAGAAGTGGGCTCGCCAGCTGCAACATTGGCTTGCTCTGGCCTGTCGTCTGCTGGCCAAGCAGCGGCGGCAGCTGAATCACTGCATCGAGCGCGTGGAGAGGGACTACAGTCGCGGGGAGATTGGCCTGGGGGTGATCAAACAGGAGGCACAGGAAGAAGTCAACGTATACAGCCGTACATATGCGCGTCCGAGGGCGTCCTCGGCGACTGCAGCACCAACTGAGAACGATGGCTACGTGGGCATTATGGTGCCGAACAAGGAGGATATCCTGGCAATAGGTTGTCATGTTGCAGCTAAAGTGGCACGGAGCCACGAACTCTGGATTATGGCGCGCGTCGTGGCGTATAATGCCGACTCAAACACGTATGAGGTGGAGGATGTGGACTCGGGCGACGATGAGGAGGAGGAAGATGCACCCAGAAGGCACTATATTGTGCCGTGGCAGCAGGTGGTGGAGCTGCCTGGTGACTCGCTGCCCGAAGGGGAGTGGATCCACTACACTGTGGACGAGCGGGTCATGGCCATGTACCCCAACACGACCAGTTTCTTCCGTAGCACTATCCGCGTGCCAAATCCGAGGGTGAGCTGTGCAGTCAGTCTATGCGTTCGCTGACACAAGACTAACCTCGCGTTCTTGTTGTGGTGGTGCAGGGCGCCCCGTACGTGATTCTCAAGTTTGACGAAGATGAGGACGAGCACGGCTTGGTGCCGGACCGAAAGGTCCCATTCCGCTTTGTGGCTCCGCTCAAGCCGTGGCATCAGAAGTGAGTAATAACGTGACAACGTATAGACTGGACCTCGCGCTCCATTCTCTCCGAATCTCTAGCGACACCTCATGCTAACTTATTCCGCCGTACTTCCTGGTGCCCCAGATTCACCAGTATGCCATCCGTTTAACACGAGATGGCACCTCCTGGCAACATTACCACGATACACCTCCTCAAGGCCATAGCGTAGCAAACTCCAGCAAGACACACAATATTTTCTAGACCAGTCGCTAATGTACACTACCTATGTCGTTAACTTCTTCGCAAAGGGTGATGTTGAAAAACATCAGGGGATTGAGTACAGCCAGCAGCAAAGCCGCTAACTGCATAGAGATTGCATCTTTTGGCAGGCGAGAGGTCAGTTCACGCCAAACTTATCAGCAGCTAAGTTGGCCACCGACTCGCTCGAGATCACTGATTCACTGATCCTGCTCTGCGAAATGGCGCGCTTAGTAGTCCTGCGAGGCCGAGGCCTTGCCCTTCTTGCCAGCCGAGGCCGACTTCTTGGGCAGCAGCACCGAGTGGATGTTGGGCATGACACCGCCCGAAGCGATGGTCACATCGCCCAGCAGCTTGTTCAGCTCCTCGTCGTTGCGGACGGCCATCTGGATGTGGCGCGGGATGATACGCGTCTTCTTGTGGTCGCGGGCGGCGTTGCCGGCAAGTTCGAGGATTTCAGCGCAGAGGTACTCAAGAACGGCAGCCATGTAGACCGGAGCGCCACCGCCGGTGCGCTGGGCGTAACGGCCCTTCTTCAGGTAACGAGCGACACGACCGACGGGGAACTGCAGGCCGGCCTTGGACGAGCGCGTGCTGCCCTTTCCCTTCTTGCCACGGCCTCCAGTAGCGGCTTTTCCCTTTCCAGACATGGTTACTTGCTTGAGCTTCTTGACGACTTGAGTAAGTGCGTGTGAATTTCGATATGAGCTTCCGAGCCCGGGCAAGGCTGTGGCGCCAAAACTGCGGTGTTGCTGAGAGGCTTCAGGAGGGATTACCGACTACCATTTGCACCGCACCACTGCTTGAAATCGGCGGGGCGACGTGGTCTCGAGCCCTATCCCTTATAGCTGAAAGCGAGGACCTGGGCGAAAATCGGCTGCTCTTCCATTGGCTATTATTTGCACCGAGTGATTTGATTGACGGATCTGTGGAATTGTTAGCGGTGATTGGCGGAATCCTCCGTGAGGAAGAGGAGCCTTCCGGCGCCAAAGCCACCAAGACCCGAAGCCGGGTCGGCATGTATCCGACTCATTTTCGAATTTGCTTCAAAGTCGACTGCTACCAACAACCACCACCTCAAGAACCATGTCTGGAAAGGGAAAAGCCGCTACTGGAGGCCGTGGCAAGAAGACCGGCAAGAGCTCCACGCGTTCGTCCAAGGCCGGCCTGCAGTTCCCCGTCGGCCGTGTCGCTCGTTACCTTCGTAAGGGCCGTTACGCCCAGCGTACGGGCAGCGGCGCTCCGGTCTACATGGCTGCCGTTCTCGAGTACCTCTGCGCTGAAATCCTCGAACTTGCCGGCAACGCCGCCCGCGACCACAAGAAGACGCGTATCATCCCGCGCCACATCCAGATGGCCGTCCGCAACGACGAGGAGCTGAACAAGCTGCTGGGCGATGTGACCATCGCTTCGGGCGGTGTCATGCCCAACATCCACTCGGTGCTGCTGCCCAAGAAGTCGGCCTCGGCTGGCAAGAAGGGCAAGGCCTCGGCCTCGCAGGACTACTAAACGCGTTCCGACCGCGTTGTCAATGGTCTCTGACCTTCTGTGAGTGCGAATTGAGCCTCGCTTGATTGCCTCCACAAAGCCGAGTAGCTTCGCAAGAGACTACTCGGTCTCAATCCCCTGATGTTTTTCAACATCACCCTTTTCACAAGAAACACTCGTTAGTTTAAGTTCACACCAGGTCGGAGGTCGCAATGATAAGTTATCGTTCGTAACATCTTGGAGGCGTACTTGGTGAGCATACGGCAAATATTTTGCACGTACTGGCCGTTATTAATTCTGGGATCCGTAGTCGCCCTAGAATGCGATTTGATCTTCCGACTGAATTGATGTAGAGCTATGTCATGAAGATTGTACTTGCACTTCATTTGTCAAGATCCTCGACTGAGCTGGTTATCTTGGGAAGACCTTCCTGATGTCGCCCACTCGGTGCGAACCATGTTTCGGATTGTGTCGCTGAACTGGAACATGAAGATGAACTGCTTGTCCCGCTCGGCGTTCGAGACGCGGATCTTGCGCTCCAAGTCCGCGATGAGAGCGCCCAAATGCGCCACGTTCTGCATCTGCGCAGGATTCCCACTCGAGACGGCCTCATCGATCCCTTCCCGCAGCTTCTGCGCTTGTCGCTCGAACTGCCGGATTTCGATGGCGAGCTCGGCGCATTTCTTGTGCGACACCTTCAGCACGTCAGGAACGTCGCTCGTGGCCTGCGCGAACGTACGCAGCGCCCCCGAGAAGATCAGCACGCGGACCACAGATTGGAGCCTTTTCGTCAGGGCTTGTTCTCGCTGAGCGCGAAGGTTGTTGATCTGCAGCTTCAATTGCTCCGGGATCGTGATATTGTTTGATCTGTGCACAAATGCGTGTCCTTCCTCGGTCTTCTTCGCGATCTCCACCTCCAGTTGCGTGACCAGCGCGTTGACGTTGTCGTAATCGCTCACCCAGATCGCGCGCAATTCATCGTCTTCGCCACTCGTGCGAGGGCTAAAGGTTCCTGCTCCTCGGTGCGGAACCATAGCGTCCGAGAACTCTTTCTGCTGCTGCTCGTTCTGTTGGCGTTGAGCGTTGGGGTCTCTTACAACCATACGATGATCCCCTTCATGCTCCTGTACGGTCTCGAACCTAGATTCCATTACAGGTCCTTGGTTCTGGTAGACTGGGGCTCCATGTTCACTACCTGCACCCGCAAAACCACTCGAGACTGTTTGGAAGGGCTGGCCATGAGGAGAAACGCTGGTGATGGGGGACGGTATTCTCGTAAACTGGATGCCGGGGGTCTGCTGCATTGGCGCAGATATGGTTGGTGGGGCCATCGAAGTACCTACGTACCCTGGTTGGGTACGCAATACATGTTGAGCTTGGCTGATGAATTGGCTGCTTTCGTGCATCAATATCCGGGCTTGTGTTTGTCCTTGATGGTGTCGACGCTCCTCTTCCTGCTCTCGCAAGAGCTGTTCATGCCGCATCCGTTCATTCAGCAAACGCTGCTGCCGCTGCTGGTCCTCTTGCCGCCGCTGTTCTGCATGCCGCCGGAGGTCTTCTTGTCTCTGCTCCTCTTGCCGTCGAAGTTCCTCTTGGCGCCTCTGTTCCTCTTGTCGTTTTCGAAGCTCCTTTTGCCGCCAAAGCTCCTCTTGTCGTTGAATCTCTTCTTGTCTTCTCCGTTCATTTTGCCGCCGTTGTTCCTCTAGTTGCAGCTGCTCCATCCTCAACCGTTCAGCTCGTTCGAGTTCCAGCTGCTGCTGTTCATTCCGCACGTGCTTCGCTCGCTCCTCCAGCTTCTTCTGCTCTATTCTCAGCCGCTCAGCTCGCTCTTGTTCTTGCTGTTGCTGTTGTTGCTGCCCTCGCTGTTGCTGTAGTGTACGGTCGATTTGTCCTTGTCCTCCCTGTTGTTGCTTTTGCTGTTTCGTCCGCTCTCCCTTTCGCTGAGACAGAAGCTGGTCCAGACTCATTTTCGGGGATCGAGCTTGCGGCGATTTAGACTGCGAGGGTCTAGTTCGGCTGTCGTGTAGTGCCTTGACGCGTTCGTAGAGACTCATGCCGTCGCTTGGTGTTGCAGCGGATGCTACGCCTGAACGTGGAGATCCCTCTGAACGAATAGACTTTTGGCCTCTGTCGCCCGTGTCAGCCGGCACTGGTAATTGACGCTTTCGGGGCTGTTCTTGCGTGTGCAGACTCGTACCTAAAGATGATTTTCCAGTAGGCGGTGCGGTTGATGCCGAAGCTGATGAACCCGCAGTAGTACCATTCGTAGTCGTCACGACAGACGTAGGCCGAGGACCAATTGAAATTGTTGAGCTTTTGGCAGGCTGCAGTGGTTGTCTTGGAAACGACAAGGTACCGGTAGGCACTGGCGGCTTTGGATGTCCAGTAGTTACCGATGCAGGTTGTTGTGGCGTTGGCGCTGATGCTGGCTCTTTCGACGACGCCGCTTCATCAGCCAGAATCTTGTCATGAAGACGCAGTCGATACGTTGCATGCATCATCGCAGAAAACTCGTCCGACCACGCAGCATCTACAAAATGTTTTCCACTAGCACCATCAATAACGAAGCAGTGGTGGGGCTTTGAGCTCCCCAGCATGAGCACGTGCGGCTTCTTGTGGCATTTCGCGCAGAAGTACGCATCACACTCCGCACACCACATGACTGGGTCGTTCTTCTGATTGCATCGCATGCATTTACCTAGAACAAAGCACACAAAATCAACATTAGATTCCTCCCCATCACCAATCTTCAGTGCCTACAACCGACGTACGCAGCTTCTTGTGTGTGTAGTGACAGCTATCACACGCGTTGCTGCTGCTCTTCAGTCTTGCCTGGCACTTGGGGCAGCGGTTCGAGCTGATTCCGTACACTAAAATCCACCCAAATCACAGCCAGTTAGCGACTCATCATCGCACTACAGCGCACCAAACTGACACCACTGCACGCACTGTACAATCTGCGGTCGCTCTCCCTCCCGCTCTTGGCCACCGCGTCCGTCAGCATGCTGCCCCAGCCGTCGGCGGCATCCTCGCCAGTCGCCTCCACTACCGCCATCTCGCGCCAAAAACAATTGGTCACTGAAAGCAGTCTGATCCCGAAATCACTTTAATGACTGAATTATACTGAGTAAAGTGCGTGCACTTTAATCCGTATGCTCCTGCGTTCGGATCCCAAATTGAACCTCTCCGCCATGAGCGACGGGCACCTGTACCTGAGCGCGCGCGGCGGCGCCGACTACGCGGGCGACAGTCGCCACGCCTGGTACGACGCCACACACCAGAGCGTGTTGTTGCTTTCTCCGTCGCTGCAGCTGCAGCAGCTTCCCCTGGACGCGTCGCTGGACCCCGTGGAGGCCTCGACGGCCGCCGTTTCGTCTTCTGCTGCGCCGCTCTACAACTTCACAGAGCCCGAAACCAGTGACAATCACCGGAATACCGCACCCCAGCGTAGTTTAACGCCCATTGTGCTGCTGCAGCTGTCGGTGGACCGCCAGTTCCTCGCGATCCAGCGCAGCGACATCGAAGTGCAGGTGGTTCATCTCCCGTCGCGCGCCTCCTACTGGGTCCTGTGCAAGTCCAAGGCCGGCAACAGGATCCTACACGGGGGTGTGGTTTGGAATACACACTCGGTCAAGGCCAGTAGCTCGCAGGACCTGTTTCTGATCACAAAACTAGGGCTGGAGCACCATCGCGTGTCTTCGAAGCGTCGAAGCTGCACCTTGCATCGTACTGTGGGGTTGTATGTCCATGAGTTCTGGTATGCGTCGTCGCATGGAGTGCTGCTCGTGAGCTCTGGCTCCAGGGCGAATGAGATCGCGCCGTTTCTGCTGCATGGACCGAATGCGGAGAAATTACCGAAATTGGTCTTCTCGACGTCGGTGAGCAAGCAAGATCTCCATCTCGTGAGCTTGTATGGGGAGATGTACGCGGTGTATAGCGATACGCGTTCGACAAAGTTACTGTTGTACTTGATTGGAAGGACGAAGGTGACGTGTGTGCGCTCGCTGAACGTCATGCTTCCGTCTGGAACGGCCCTGGAGTACTCGGTCGTGGACAATTTGCTTGTCTGTCATAGTCTGGATTTCAACGTCAGCCTGTTCTTTGATATAAAGTGTGATGGGAATATCAGCGACCCATTCTCAGCGCCTTTGCCGATCTCGGCGCGGCCGCCGGGGCCTCCTCCTGCTGAAAATGCATCTTCAGCCGAGGCAGTATCAAGCAAAGCGACTGGTGACACGGAAGACAAATTTGATTCTGACGTCGTGGAGGTTATCGGTGATGAGAATGACCAACACATGTTTAATGAATCAGCGTGGGGTTTGCCGCAGTCTACTCTAGGCATTCGCCGCGCACTGAGTGTGGACGACCTGGACGTGCACCCATACATTGATGATGCATCACTTCCTTCTCCGCCATTTAAGATATCGCCCGCGTCCCATCTAGCAAGGAGGAGGTCGACGCGACGTCTACAACGTGCGATGTCAGCCGCAAGTCTGAAAAAAACGGAGACTTCCAAGCATGAGATCGTTGCTCCAAGCTTTGCTCGATGGCGCTTTCACGCCCCAAACCTTGTGCAACGATCCTTTTCGGTTAATGGGCGCGAGCAAGTTGAAATTCGGAAGCTGCAGGTGAATCTTACTGAAATATGCAAGACTTGCGAGCATCATCGCGAAATCCTTTCATTCCTATTGCGGAGAGGAGACCACGAGAAGGCGAAGTTGTTGGTTTTGAAGCTAGTGCGAAGCCATATTGTGGAACAACAAGCATCTCTGTCTTCAATTGTGCAACTGCTGGTTACTGTTCAGACTGTGTATGGCAGTGAGCGACAAAACAAGGTGCTGCTATTGTCCGATGTGGGCCTGCTAACCCTGAGACAGTCAAGAACTCACCTGATCGTAACTGCGTCCTGCAGAACATTGCAGGAAGCGAATTATCCGAGAGAGCAAATACTGTGCAGTCAGGTCATGCTACCAATCCAGGTCAGCGTGCAGCTGAAAGTTCCGTAGAGCACTTCAAAGCAAACCCACCTGCACGCAATGCGAGAGGTTTCCTTCTTATCGAGCAGGCCGAGTTTTATCGCTATGTGTGGAGCGAGACACTCCAAGACGCAAACGTACGTATCATGCACCGGTACCTTTACATGATACTAATGCAGACATTCTTGCTTCAGATCGTTAAAAGCTGCAATCTGAGCGTCTACATCATCGAATACATCAAGAATTTACGCGAGAACAAGGTGCCGGTGGAGGATATCACGTGAGTGTTCATCGCATCACAGATTGACGCTCTGCGCGGATGACTAACAGGTTGTTGACAGGTATGTTGCGCTAGCGAAGTGCTTTACAGCCGCGGGGGAACCCGGCAAGCTTTACCAATTCTTGCACTATCACGTGCTAGCTGACTCATTAACGCTAGCAGACCTGATGGTCCGTAACGGTGTCAAATATCCGGCCCTGATGCAAGTTGGGCTGGATATGTACTTTCGATTGAGAGAGATTTGCCCTCTAGTTCGCACGCTTTTGGACCTCGGACAGGTAACGTGTATGCCTTCTCCAGTCAATCGATGGACGTACTGGGGGTCGAGTGTTGAGCTGATTCAAATCGTCTTGTGCTTGTCAGACGGAGCGAGCAATCGAGGTTGCGTGGAGAAACATGGGTTTAACCTCCTGCGACGCGTCAGTTCTCCCAGGCGTTGTCTTCTTTGATTCTCTTGTCAAATCTGGTGCGTAGGGCGGCTGCCGCGTGTGTGATTTTTATCATCTATGCTAATACTGCGCTTTCGGTGCCTACAGTTATTTTATCCGAGAAGCCTCGTTCGCCACTACAAGTGACACAAATGCTGGGGAATTTGCTATTATTCTTGAATGTGTGGGACCCTGCAGCACTGCAATGCTCAGGGACGACTTCTCTCTCGACCCTCGCTAGCTGTGCCACCGCCGCATTTCCAGACGACCTTATTTCAACAAGCTCCCGCACTAAACTCAGAGCTGCTTTTGGTTTTGCTGCAGAGTAATGATACGGGGGACATCAGACCTGGACGTTGCTGCACTATTTGGCTGGTCGCTGTATAACTCGGATGCGTGGCGGTCCACCCGACGTTAGCGGCCGTCGACGGGCTTTAAGAAAGCAAGATGGCCGACTTGGATTTAACGGAACTAAGGATACCTCAGGTTGTGGCTCTTCATCAAGGCGTGTAGAGACTTCGTCCGCTATGTGCGGCAATTGATTGCTTGGTGACAGTTGAGACGTCACGATCGCCCTAGACGTTTGTAGGAGGCGTGAGATGACGGAAGTGCTGGTGATTTTGCAGTTCTTGGTCGGAGACGTAGTAGCCAGTAAATTGCCTCGTCGCTGATATCGTGGAGTACGTGGAGTGCTCACTTTCTCGGGAGACCGAGAACTGTCGTCTTTGGTCGCCTCAAACAATGTGGTTGTCACGCCGTTCGCTCGTGCCGCATTATGTTTGTTTGTGTTGCAGACATGCATGGCTAATGCAATTCGCTGGATACACCGAAGAAACTCGCGAAAGTTTAGATCTGCTGCTTCCCGTCTTTCAGAATTGGAGATACTAATGTCGAGCTTGGCAGCGTAATATTCACGAATAAGGCCAACGAGGCTTATTGGAGCGATGTTCGCGCTTGCGGGAACACCTGGAACAGTGTACGGCTCACCGTCACGGTCAGGCGGAGAGCGAATTATATCTATAGAAGGAAACAACGATTGCAAATCAACGTGAAGTTTCGGAATGGTAGAGGACCAAATGTGCAGTACTCACTGAATGCCCGCGCAAATGTGAGAAACTCCTTCATATCAAGGCGGACTTTGTTGTCAACCTGCGAGAGACGTGATACAGTGTTTAGTGTGACCTAAAAAAATGTTTTTGATAGGCGTACTGACTCACCTCGGTAAGGCTTTGGATCCCGAAGTGCGAAAATATCTGCTTGAGCTGCCATATATGCTCCTTGAGGAGCTTCACGACGTGGTTTTGGGATATGTCCGGCGCAAGCTGCTGCACTCGGATTTCTTTTGCTCGAGGAATCACGTGAATTTCCATCAGATGCTGCACTTCGCTGTCGGACAAGGAGTTCTGAAACGGCAAATAGCGTTTCTAGTGTTAACTGCGAGGTTGCAAATGGTGCAGCATGAAAATACTATCATATCCGAACGTACTGAAGAGTGATGCGAGCGCTGAAATATCAGGACGCAGGCCGACAGCAATTGAGCGAAGTCCATCGCCTTCCCCGTACCAGTGGCAGCTGCAAATATGTTGGTGATATCCACGTCCTTAAGGGCTGGGGTTGGAAGCAGATCGAGTTTGCAATCCTTAACGAACTTGATGAAGTTGGTGCGGGTGATCCAGACTAGATTCGTGACATTGCCTGTCATCGCGTAGTATGCGAATTGCCTTCGAAGTGTTGGATTCATCAATAATGTTTCCAGCATCACATCTGTTGTATGAAGTTGTGGAGATACGTGGATGGACTTCGCTGTGTTTGGTCTCGACAACGGCATATTGAGCGTGGGGTGTGACGATTTGGATGATCCCTGGCTGAGCGACAAGTCCATCATTCTTCGGTACTCGGCAGATTGCTGTGCAAAACGATGCATATTCGAGTCAACAAACGAGTAATGGACTTTCAGCAACAGCAGCATCGTACCTTTATATTGTCCGGTGGAGCGAGCAGCATCGAGTTGAGGATATTGACTCTTTTCCCTTCCCGCTCCAGATTGTAGCGAAAAAGCGTGGCATCACGGAGGTTACAATACGTGATGAAGTTGTTGAGACATTCGTAGACGTGCTGCTCGTTCTCGTATGTGGCCATGAGTCTTTCACTCGCCTCTCCGAGCGCGTTGTTGCTATCGGTAATGAGCTCCTTCTTCATCCGTCGAATTTCGCGGGTGAGGACGTCAATCTCTATTCGAAGCACCTCCGCCTTGTTATCGGGAACAGATGTGGGCTTTCGTAGTCGCAAAACATGTTGGTGCTGCTGTTCCTGCTGCAAATCTATCACGCGAAGCGTCTTGGTTGCGATTCCCTGCTCCATTTTGCGATTCACATCTTGTATTGTCGCCGAGAAATGGTTAAAAGTGATCTCCCCCTCTCGATGATAATACTGACGGCTTTTCACGCCTACTTTCGTGGCTTCAGCTGCCTGCGTGATGACTTGCTTGAGTATGCCAACGCCATGCAGCCCAGTTTGCTCGATACGATGCAGCACGTCGTGTGCTAGAAGGAGACCGTCGGCATCCGTGTCCAAGATCGAGAAAATACGCAGCAATTCCATTTGAGTGCTTTCTTCAAGGAGCATTCTGTAATAGGCTCGAGTCTGCAGGTACTCCATGAGCGACAAATGACCATCTCCGTCGACATCGTACTTGTTAAACACGGCTTGGATTTCCCACTCCGAGAGCGATGGATAGTCCTCTCGAAAGAGTTTGCAGGCACGAGCTGCTGGCAGTCGTGCCAGCGGAGCTCGGACCTTCTTGTTGTCAGCAGTGTTGCAGAGAGCAAACTTGTGCTTCAACAACTGGATCTCCTCGAGGCTGAGTACGCTTTCAGGTACAATCGCAGACACGTCCAAGTTCTCCAACGTAGAGACTGGGTTCGCCGATGGTGGGCGCTGCTGAAGGTTTTCCATTTGCACAAGCTCCTAGGTCATGCGCTACGAGCTTTGTTCGCATTGGGAGCAAGACCACCAAGTGCTGCCCCTATTTTCAGCGTTGGTCGGCACAAAAGCCCTGGTACGTTGAAAAGGAGGATCTACTGTAGTTGTAACAAGCACAGTGGAGGTGAGTTTGATGCCAATTTCATTCTATTCCCTACTGTTAGCTAAAAGGCTGGTTGTGACTACTTGGGAATGTCTCCCATCCAGAACTGAACGATGGCCTCCAGCGCCAAACCGTTATAGGAGCCAGCACACAGCCCGATGATGGAGCTGAGACCGCCTACCATACCAGCTACCTCTTTCTGGTACTCAGAGCACATGCTGGGTGCCAGGATGATGCTCGACGTGGCCACATAACCCGTGGTGAACCCCAGCAAGAGCACCGCTACGATGGTAGTAATATCGTCAAAGGGGTGCACGAGCGCTGCCATGAAGAACGGAAGGAACGAGAGCTGGAATAGCCACGGGAGATGCAGCGTCGACACGTCGAAGTACATGGCGTACACGGGCAGGTTCTTCCCCACGAGGTCGCCCAGGTTGTAGCATCCGACCAGAACAATCGGGAACCAGTCTCCCAGACCCAGCGTCACGGATGGGATGATCGAGATGATGCCGGGGAAGCAGGACAGACACACGAAGTAGGAGAAGAACAGCGAGAAGAAAGGTTTCAGCGCTGTGTGGAGCACGCTCACGACTGTGGCGGCAGCAGCATGTTCCTCCAGCTCCTCCTCGATCTCAAACGCGTCTTCTTCATCGTCCGCATCGTCATCCTGGTTGTTCGGGGTGCCTCCATTGTGCGCGCTCATATTGTTCGCTAACAGCGGGCTTCGTTCATTCATCCCGTCGCGACTGAAGAACGCATTCGGTCTTCGCAAAGGACTGATCGGGCTGGACAAAGGCGACAACACCGGTGGGGTCAGCGGCGTCTCGTGCTGTACTAGCGCGTACTCCGTCAGCAGCGGCTGCGCGAACCTCGTCCGCAGCAACGCCCAATAGAGCACCCACGTGGTCACCACTATCAGCAGTGCAACGCCGAAAAACACGCCCATGGACAACTTGGCGTAGTAATTCTGCAGCAGGTCAGCGCTATCGTCGCCTTCAAAGTACCACTTCAGCGCGAGTCTCACTGCGAACAGCAAAATCGCTCCAAAGCCTTTGCCGCCTTCAATAGCTTGAATAAATACGGGGCCGAACACTCCACCCAGTCCGTACATGCTCGACTGCATGATGGATGACGAGACCGTCGACCCCATGAGCGCCAGCAGCGTCAACGGGTAGCCCACATCGTGTGGCAGCGCCGCCACGTTGGCCAGCGGCAGCAGCAGCACGAAGGCGGTGTAGCTGGCCAGGGATCCGTGCATCCTCGCGTCCAGACACAGCTGTCGCCCTGCCATGACCATGTACAGACTCATAATCAGCAGCGTGGACATGTTGACGACCGGGAAGACGAAGCCCACGCGATCTTCCGGGTACTTGGCGTCGAAGAAGGTGAAGCACAACGTGATGCACGACCACATGGCGATGGAGCCCGCCCCGCTGAAGAAGAAGGCGCAGTACGTGACCCAGAAGCCTGCGCGGTCGTCCAGGTTGCCGGTAGGCAGCTCCAGCTCCGCGTCTTCCGTCATGGGCAGCGCCTCCAGGTCCAGCGTCAGACTCTTGGGCTTGAGCGCCATTTCTTGAGAATGGGGCTACACACTTCAACGGGGGCGTCAGAGAGCTAAAAATAGAGGGTACGATGATTGGCTGGGTATCTTTGGATTTTCGGTGGTCGCAATAGTACTGAAGTTGAAGTGCGGGATTCTATTGTATTGATTGCTTTCCAAATGCCCCGATTTGTTTGACTAGAAGACGACGACGAAGAGGAAGATGACGAGGATCAGCACGAGGAAGATCTTGAGGATTAAAGACCGGTTGCCCTGGACCATGTTGAACAGCTTCAGCAGTTCGCCATGCGCAGCCTCCACGTTTGTTTGCCTGGTAAGAGAGCCAGCGTCAGTAAGGATGCAAGCCAAGCAGACGCTATGCAGTTACGTACGCAATGTCCATGTCGTCATCGATGCGCGAGATGATCTCTCCTTGCTCAGCGACCATTGTCGCCATCCGCGTGTACATGCCTGTAATCTGCATCACAGCAAACGAAAAATTCAAGGCGTTTGTGAGCTTACGCTTCCTTCGGACACACCTGCAGCTACCGCAACGTACCTCCACGATAGTGCTCTCCACCTGCGCCGCATTATTATACCTTGTTTGGGCGTCTTCGCGAGGGCGATACTGTTGCTGTTGCATACCTACCCCACTTCCCGGTGGTGTTGTGCGCTGCTGCATAAATGGACTAGCTCCGAGGTTGGCACGGCGACGAAGCCCCGCCCCTGGTGCAGATAAACTCTGCGCTGGCGCAGCACCTGCAACCCCAACAATTAAAAGCACAACACACAGGAGTCAGACACGTGCAAAGCAAGCTGTGGTATCTTCTGCGTCGTACCTGGCTTCATCGGTGCAGGCGGAGCCTGAAATCCACTTCCGGCGGCGGGTTGTCTAGGCTGAGGAGATCGGAACGGAGTAGCAGCCGCTCCATTGTTCGTAGGCAGTACCTGGTGTCCATTCACGCCCGATCCTGTGCGTGCGAAGAGCGGTGCGTTGATATGCACCATGGGGTTGCCGCCTCCGTGCGAAAACTTGCTGCGTCTGGAACTGCGTTCCCGGATCGCAGCCGTGTGCTGTTGAAGCGCTTGCTACAAGTTGCACCACATCAGTACCGACCTCTGTCACTCAACGCACAGCTTCAACACTCACATGGAAGGCCTTGACGCTCTTGGCGCAGCGCGACTTGAGCGACGAGCAGACGATGGCGAAGTGCGCCTGGTGGTGCTGCTGGTGGCGGCCTCTCTGCGCGTTCACGGTCTGCTGGAACGTCTGGATGTTGCGCTCCACGGCGCCCAGCTCCTTCTTCAGCACGTCCGTAAGCGTCGCGATGTGCGCGCTTGGATCGTCACCGAGGATGCTCTTCTTTCCCACTAGCTCCTGCAGCTCGCGCAGACATAGCTCCTGCTGCCGCAGGTGGTCCGAGATCTGCTGCGCCAGACGCGCGTCCCTCGACAGCGGCCGGTGCGTCTGCGGCCGTGCGCGGCCTGTGTCGAACAGCACCGTGATACCCACGAAGTCGCTCGTGCGGTCCATGGCGACGCCAACGTAGCTGCTCGGCTATACTGGGGCCACGTCGACAATAGCAGTATCGTACTTACTATATCTTATCACTGTACTTTTTGGCTAACTTGGTTCAAGTATGCGAGCAGTAATTCAAACTGGCAGTTGAGAATCAGCGAAGAAGATGGAGGAGGCGACACTGCGCGCCAAGATTCAGGCCATGAAGAACCTGCTGGAGGCCAAGCGCCAAGGAGGCAGCGGTGCGGCGCCTGCAACTGCGGGATACGCGCAATCGAGAGCGTACGCACGGCCGCCAGTGAATGCGAATCGCTCGTGGACTCGCTTCCCATCGCCCGCAAATCGGAGTCACGCTAGTGCTAATAAAGTGTGGAGACGAGAAGAAGCGGCGACGGCGAAGTCGACGCTTGAGGCTGCGGTGGGGAAGCACAAGACGTGGAAGCGACCGGTGAGTGGCTGGCAGAGACTAAGTTGTTGATACGAGAGTGATGAAATTGGGTTATGGCTGGAGCAGGTGAAGGTGGCGGCAAAGAGCAGGCAGCTTCAGATGCTAAGGCTGCCAGACGGCGAGTATTCGAAAGTCAACGGCGGTTTCAGCCTCGTTCGGGCGGGAGTGCAGAAGCCCACGGTGGCAGCTGCTGCGTCACCAGCGGCCGTGTCGATGCCAGTGTCCCATTCGAACAGCAGTGAGTAGCAACTGTAGGCACTTGTTGAGGTTTCGCTTTTCAACTGACGATTGTGCTGGGAGTAGATTCCGTCCATATAGGTGGGGTCAAGTATGTTGTGGCCAACGGTGGGAAAGTGCTGAAGCGCTGCTTGACGGAGGAACGCAAGACGGCTGTTACCTACCGACCAGGCTCAAGGAGCTTGGTGACCAAGAGCGGAGCTGCTCGCGCCGCGTGAGTGTTGACGATTGGTGTTGTTACCTGCCGTATAGGTTTGTGTTGGTTGTGCCTGACCCATCGAGCTGCTTGTGTGCGTTGTTAGACTTTTTCGAGCAAAAGCCACGATTCAGCGTGCACGAAGCAAACGCCTTCATGCGGCAAAAAAGGCGGCAAAAGTCCGCACGGTGTATTGTTCGTTTTACAACCGCTTCGGCAAGTATTTAACTGCAGTTTGGCGCTTGCAGTCGCTGTCTGACCCGCGAATACTTGCAATAGGTTTCTGCAAGAACAAGGATGCGTGCAGGTTCATTCACGACAGTCGGCGAGTGGCGATGTGTCGGAAATTCTTGAAGAACGAGTGCAACGACCCCAAGTGCTTGCTGTCACACCAACATGACGAGGTGGAGAGAACGACTGACCCTTGCTTTACTCGCTCGCGCTGAAGCCCCCTGCTCGCTTCAGCGTCGAGACTTGCGATGGCTTGTGTTGCTGACTTTCGGTGCTGTGCATAACTTGTTGTGGTGTGTATGTTTCTCGCATCAAATCTGCAGAACAAAGTTCCGGACTGCAAAATGTTTCTTCGCGGAGCTTGCACGCGGGAAAACTGCAGGTATCGCCACGTGAAGGTGAGCGCGACGGCAGCGCTTTGCGAGCCATTTACCGGGGGATACTGTCCCAAGGGAGGCGCATGTCCGCTCAGACATGAGCTCCCTCTCATCAATCGCAAGTCAGCGGCCAGCGCTTCAGGGAAGGATACTACGACAAACGCTTCAGGTACGTTACGCTCTCCGTGTTCAGCTTCGTCGCCAGCCTCATCCGGCCAAACGTCGAGTAGCGGAAGCCCAACGAACGACAATTCCGAGCTGTCGATCCGGCCAAACATCCGCTTCGCCTCCAAGCACAGCACAGGCTTTCCGTCGCTTTTCGATGGGCTTCGTCGGACACCGAAGTGAGTTGTACTGCATGTGTCCATGTGGACATTTTTAGGTTAGATGAACCACAATAGGTAACCTTACCGAATAAGAAACCTTTTCATCAACAATTGGTCGATTGGTGGACAGGATGGACCGGACGCAGTTCCTGGTGTTCGCGGCACAGATCAAAGGCGCCACCGGCGTACGCGAGTTCTTGCAAGGCGCGTACTACTGTAGCGACTGTGTGGGCCGCCGTTCCTCACCCAATGCTTGTGCTTGCCGTGAGCAGATCATCGGCAACAGGCCCCCGATGTCCTGGGGAAGCTCAGCGCCTCCGTCCTGTTAGGCAATGAAGATGCTGACAGCGGCAGAGAAGTGCCAAGCACTGCGGTGTTTGGTATCCGCTTGGAGCAGTTGTCACTGCGGGTGCAGCGCGAGATTTGGAGCGCGCTGGCGAGTGGTGCGTCTCCGAGTGAAGACGCCGCTGTAGATTTGGCGCGGGCTTTTCTTCGGGTGGCTGCGCAGCCGCGAGGCCGTGAGAGCGATGCCGTGTGTGTGTCACTTGCGAGGATGATGCTGACTGGAGAGCAAAAGGAGATCGAGGCGACTGGAGCGGACACGGTAGACGCTGCGTTCCAACGTCGGATGCGGCGATTGACGCTGAGTCGGGTGAAGTTCCCATCGCAGGTCGAGGTCGACGAATTTGTTGCGACGGGGCTGCATAAGACGCTCTCGTCAAGTGGCACTGGTAGTAGGAGTATTCAGGTGACTTCTTCATTGTTGAGCAAGCGGTCGAGAGCGGACGAGGTGAATGACACCGAACAGGATTCAAGAGGCGAGGCAGCACCTACTTCTGCAATGCCGCAGGAGCGACCACCGCTCTCCAAACAGGTTTGTGGAAGGCGTCCATCTGAATTTGCTACGCTGCTGTACCTAGTCCTGGCCAGAGGAGACTTACTTTTGTTGTTGTTGCTATGTAGATGGAAGATCGTGCGTCGACGCTGGCGAAGCAGCTAGCCCTGCTTTCTCGTGCAGACGCTACAGCAGCAATGAGCGATGTTGCTACGCGAGCGTTTAGCATTCTTGCTGAAGTTGTGAACGACATTCACACCACATATGCAGCCAACGAGCGGAGTTTTCAATACCTATGCCAAATGCTGCGTATGCATTCTACCAGCGATGAAGCACTTCACCAGATCACCAGGTTTGCAGTCTATGAAAGTTTTGTAGCTAGTGTTGTGTGCTAACAGCGAACACTATTGACCGTTTTGCTTGGCAGTGCACTGATAGACTCCAACTGGAGTTCCCGATATGCAGCAATCTTCCTCGAAACTAGCGTGCTGCCCAAGATCCGTGCTGCAGACTCAGTGATTTCACGTATACTACTGCAGACGGCGCTGCGCTTCGGATCCAGCTACACTGTCGCGCTTGTTGACTCACTGTTGCTACCATTACTCGTTGCTGGTAATGCTGACCCTGGAGAATGTTTTGGCCCAGCACAAGCAGAAGCAATAACACGTATCCTGCGTAGCCCCGATACCGTCCCCGCGGATCAACTCGATGGATTTATCCAGAAAAGCCTCACCATAGTGTCTGTCGGTGAAGAAAGCAACGCGAGGCCGCATTTGCTCTCAAACGAGTCGGCTCTGCTGGTATTTCAGAACATCCTCAACACAAAACCAGTGTTGTCACCATTGACCGTGGAAAGGTTTGTTGGAGCTTGCGAGGCCGTTTTGGAGCGCCCTGAAGGCGAGCAGCTTCGAGGTTCTCTGAAATTTGCCACCGTCGTGTTTACGCTCATCTCGAAGTACCCACAGCAATGTGCTGGGCACCTGGAGATCCTCGAAGCGATTGCTGCGCAACTGACATCCATCATGGCAAAGACAACCCTGCGATCACTGCAGAAGCTCAAGACAAGCAAATGACCCCACTGAAGCTGTACGAGGCAAGCCTGCAAGCTCAACATTATGATGCATTATTGTTTCTGGCATAGTGGACGCGAACAACGTGGTGGACCTCGATCGAAATCATATATTGGTGAAACTCAAGACTTGTTGCACTCGTAGTACCGGCCAAGGCGATACTGCATCAACATTTCCCGTGCCGCTGGTGGGTGTGTCTTCAAAATTGGGCCACAATCTCCTCCATGCTGTGCAGCCTCAAGAAGTACTTGAGCTCCTCCCGGATGCACACCCAGCAAATCCGTCACGTCGAAGACACTGTCATCTACCCGAATCCAGCATGAACGCTGGCTTTGGTGCCGTCGCATCTCGCACGAAGAGTATTCACGTTCGACGTTAAAAGAGCTTTCAACAGACGACGGTGTGCGATGTTGCCAGGAAGCTTGACGCACTGTGGGCCCAGTAGCAACGGAAGACCCGGCGAAAGCTACTTTCAGCTGATATTCTTTCTCCGCACAGAAGAAGCATCGCTCATTAGTGCACACATCGTTGCACCCAATGCAGGCATCACATTCGTTTGCGGTTCGACGCGCTCCAACTGACGCCTGGAATGCCTTCCGTATGGCTCGTGGAGATCGTGCTGCTGCAGACACGTGGTCACTATGTAGAAGGGGGCCGACAGGATCATCTTCGTCATCATGTTTGAAAAGATTTGCTCCGACGTCGCTGCGGATTGAGCGTGTGGATTCAGGACTCGTTCTGCCGACTAAGCGCTCGACTGATGGTTGGAGTGATGGCTGATACACTTGGCTGCTGTCGCCTGGGGCGAGACTGTCGGGAGCGTTATGTCTGGTTGACTGCTCCAAGGGATTCTTGAAGACTTTTTTCTCCTGTGGTTTCTTCTTACAAGGTTCCAATCGCTTTTGCTGGGGCTCTGATGATTTCTTGTACATGTAACGATCCTGTATCAATGGCGTCACGTCGGCTTCCTCTTCACGGATTGAACTCGGTGGTTCGCTTGGATTAAGGTATTCAAGTCTCATGGACCCGTTCGACATCATCGTTCCGATACGATTGGTGTTGCCGGGATTTAGCAACCTCTCCATTGCTGCATTCGTGTAATCACTTCCGGTTGCACAGCTCAGAGCATTGAAGGGAAGCTCAATTGTTCTCTCTGAGCCAAATAGTAGTGACTGGGTCTCCGCTCTACTTTCAGCGACGGCGCGATAATCATCAAGGAACGAGCCAAGTTCACCCAGCCATCGCTTTCGAGTATCATAAAAGTCTCCGTCGCAGGTATGCGATAGCTGGTTATCACTTGGCGATAGCCGAAGTTGACTAGCGCTAGTCTTCGTCGCAAAGTGGTTCAGAACAAATTTTACGAGCGCCACCGATGTTTCAGCCATGCGAACAAGACGGACATCCACGATTGAGTCCATTAGGAATCGGTATTTCTCCAGCAGCTTATCTGCAAGTGCCTCCGTTTGCTTCTCGGCCGGTACGTCACTGTAGGTGTCCGAGTGTTTTTGGTGAATTTGGTGATTGCTTGCTGCAATGTAATTTTGCCTGTCGCGCATAGCTCGCTGGATCTTCGCAGTACTTCGCAAGTACACCAGTAAGTGGTGCAGAGTGAGCAGTGTATCGTAAAATACGACGTTGATTTCATTCTGCACCCGGGCCTCCTTTGTGCACAGAATCGATGACTGGGATGATGATGAAAGACTAGAAGGTGGGCTCCGCACAGCCTCCGGATCAGCCATCCAGAAGGCTGTTCCGATAGTGGAGGAATGTACCGTGAAAGATGAACTGGTCGATGCGGCAAAGGAGGCCGGTATAAGGTCAACAATGGCGTGCTGAAGTGTCCCGTTGTGTACAAAATGCTGGATCATCTTGGCTCGTTGGTCGCCCACTGCGTTCGAGTCCGCAGCAGTGTTCGGCGTACGGACACCCAAAAAGCATTGCAGCAGTCTGAGGCACCAATAGCAAGTGAGCACGTCTTGCTGAAGAATAAGCTCATGCACGGCGTCAAATACTCGGGGGATCTGTTGCATCAAGCATCACGTTAGTAAAACACTCCATACGCAAGAAGCTTCCAGCAAGAAGTCGCACCATGTCGTCTGTGAAGCATGCATCTGGATGGTGATACAAACGCACAAGTGCCTGCAGCGAAGTAATAAGCTCCGAGCTTGTAGTATCCCCGTATCGTCGCAGAGCTGCTACTAGTGTCACGAGATGCTCGAAAACGAGCTCCATGGCTCTATTCACGACTTCAACTTGCCCTGGGCCGCTGCGGGTGAGTTCGTCAAGTGGAAGGTTCGCGTTGAGCTCCTCCATCGCAATCGTGATGCTCACACTCTCGTTCATGGACAACCCCGAGTCGATAGAGTTGCGAGTTTCGTAGAGAGGCTCTGCTGTGCGCTTGTCCTTGTTGATGCGTCGCTGGAACCATCCGCCACGGCCACTTGAGTCAGACCCAGCAGACCGAAGCATGTCATTATTTCCTTGAGACGCTCTAGGTGCCGAAACGCTTCCTCTGCGTCGTCTGCGTGGTGACCACACACTGCTGCTTCGGCCTCTTCCACCGCTAACATCTTCCGGGCGAACGCTCGTTTGCGTGATTCTTCTCAGCAGAAAAGTTTCCATCGACGCGCCTGCAATGTTGGCGTCCTTTGCAGCAGTGTCTGCTGCATGAGGATGGTAGAATCGGCAATAATTGAGCCCAGAGGAAATCAACACGACGTTGTGCTGCCCCGCTTCTCGACACACCAACAGCAGCAGCGTCACAAGCTGATCTCGGCCGTCCACATCAAGAACCAAGGTATCTTCTTGCTTAAACTCCAGCACAAGCGTCCTCGGGTCCCAATCCGGGCGCACGATCGCCAACAACGCGCTGTAAGGACGCGCAATGACTGTGCGCATCGAGCGATGCATCTCCACAATGGCGTCACCTTGCAGAATCAGCTGAATTTTCTTGAACGCCTTCTTGACATCATCACTGCCCTCACTTCCGGATGCTACGTCGTCATTCCCCGACGTATTTCTCGCCTTCTTGACGTCGAACCGAATGACCGAAGGACGATCCAGCACCTGCGTATTCTGCAGCCGAAGCTGCAACGCCGTGATGGAACTCGACGTCTTGTACATCTTTACGCCCGCTTCATTTGCCGCTGACACGATCTCGCTCAGGCATTCGTGTCTCTCCCCACACAGGAAGAACCGGTCGTGGAATGCCGTGGACAGCACCATCCCGTCATCGTGCGCAGCTGAAAAAGCCACTTTTTGCAAGTACAAGAAGGGTAAAATTTGCACTCGCCGACCGCATTCGTCCAGAAAGACGACGCTGGACACTGTCACTTGCAGAAACAGCAACTTGTGCGACGCGTTGGCGAACTGCTCGATGCAGCGGAAATGCAGTCGTCGCGCGTTGACGAGGCGATACAAGAGCGCCTTCCCCTGAGCCTGTCGACGCAGCCGAGCCAGCAGCGACAGCAAGTGGCCGCGAGCAGAGCACGCGAACTTCAACTTGGACGACCGAAAGCCAGACTTCTCGAGCCGCAGCACGAACTGCACAAATCAATGCAACGAAAGGTTAAGTAGTCGATCTCTGCAAAGTGTTGTGGCAAACTTGTTTGTTGTACCTGGTTTTGCGTGTCGGAGACCTCGACGGTCTCGATATCGGCGATTTCCCACTGGTTGGTGCACTGGAACGTCTCCGGGTTGTACGTGCTCAGCGTCGAGGCCGTGACAATCAGGATGCGCGGGTATGCGGCCCACCAAGCCACTTTGGTCGCGAGATACTGCGCGATGACCGTGCCGCCGCTGCCGGACATAGACAAATCGTTCACTGGGGACGCCGCCATTGAGCGTAGGGAGTTTCACTCGCGACTGGCGAGTTGAAGAGCTCGGGTGCTGCAGAGAAGATTGGAAAGTGAGCCGCTGGACTGCTAGCCCAGCACTGGACTGTCGACTGGGGTGTTACCGTGGCGGTTTGCTGACGTATGTAAACGGAAACGTTTCCTGAATCTGATTCCAACATGGCTACTTTTCTGATTCTGTTGGCAATACTGGTAGAAGGCCATGGACGTGGAGGACGCGCGGATGCTGGGCTACGAGGCCTTTTGCGCGCGCTACTTGGCCCCCAACCGCCCGGTGCTTCTGCGCAACGTGACGGACAGGTGGTTCCCCGAGACGACGCAATGGCGCGATGGGCAGAGGATCAATTTCGCGCACCTGAAGAAGCTCTACGGAGCGGCAGTGGCGCCGGTACGTGCGAAATGCAATTATCAGCGTTGTTTGGTGGAATTTAGAGTGATTTTAAATGCAATTGAAGGTGGCGAGTGGAGATGTGGCGGAGTATGGCGCAGAGGAGCGATGGACCATGAGACTCGGTAAGTACCCAGTTAACTGGGGTTTGCAATAGGAAGAGGTTGTGACGGAGGTTGATGTTGTGTAGACGAGTACTTGGAAATGATTGAGAGCGGAAGAGCGGGCAAGAAATACCTCAAAGACTGGCATTTCGTGCACGCTTTTGGCCATGACAGCTACGAGTGCGTCGGAGTGAGCGTTTGATTGAGTGACTGGTTGTGCTGACTCGGTGGTGATTGCAGAACACCCCCATTTTTCAAGGATGACTGGCTGAACTGGTGTGGATTTGGTAGGTGTTTCGTCTCCTGGTTGCGGCTTAACGAGCATTATTACTATTGTGCGCTAGGTGGTGGGACCACAAGGAAAAAAGCGAAAGCGATTATCGCTTTGTGTATCTTGGCAAGTTTTACAGTAATGCTTACGATTCAAGCGATGACCACAATCTCACTGTTTTGCGTTGTGTTCATGAGCGTAGGCCCTGCTGGAAGCTGGACGCCACTTCATCAGGATGTGTTCCGCTCGTATAGGTATGCGCTCGTGACTACATATTTGTAAATTCATCTGCTCACTCATGGTATTTCTTGTCTTCAGCTGGTCAGTGAATGTTTGCGGTCGCAAAGAGTGGGTATTCTACCACCCGGATGATGTAAGTATCGCGGTGATGCCCCGCTATGTCTCTGCAAGCGGAGTTTAATATTTTGCGGTTTTATTTCTGAGCAGGAGCCAAAGCTGAAGGACCGTTTTGGCCGCTTCGTCTTGCCCGATGTGACAGTAGGAAATGTTGACACGGAGAAGTACCCCCATTTCCACGAAGCAAACCCAGTGCACGTCATCCAAGAAACGGGTGATGCGATATTCGTGCCCAGTGGATGGTATCACCAGGTCAAAAACCTGGAGGACACAATCTCGATCAACCACAACTGGTTTAACGGGTACAACGTCCGTGAATTGTGGAGTTTCTTCAAACGTGAGTACGCCGCAGTCGAGCACGAGCTGGAGGACCTGAAAGAGATCGGCCTGGTCGGACACGAGTTTGTAGACCAGTGCCAGCTAGTAATGCTCGCCAACACTGGAATCAATTACGTGGAGTTCCGCGAACTCTTGTACGCCAAAACCCGCGAGCTGCTCTCAAATCGCGAACACCAAGACGACAACAACTCCTCAGCAGGAGGAAAGGACCTTCTTGCTCACTTGGGTTATGTATGTTTGCAGAATTTTAAGCACATGGCATGCTTTCAGCAGATATTAACAGCGACGTCTATTGCAAATGGGTAGGTGCGCGATATTCTCCGAGAATTGAATGCAGTTTTGAAACCCGTGGATGATGCTGGCGGTTCAATAGTGAATGAAAAGTGGATCGATGTTGATTCGCAACTGGAAACCCTGAACGGTGTATCAAGTGAGGCAACCAATGCAGCTTAAAAAGGTGAGAGCAGTGGCCACAAGAAAATAGTTTCTTTGCCATCGATCTATTTTGGCTGGGGTGTTCTCGTGGTTTGCGACATTGTGTCACTTGTGTGTGTATTGGAGCGACGTTTGCCAATAGTTTGGTCGTCGATGGCGACCAAGACGTCCGAGGAGGAGATTGCTGAGCTTCGTCAAGCCAATGACGAGCTCTATCGAGAACACGCCAATGCGAAGGCGCAGATGCAAGCAGCAGTAGAACAGGAGCGACTGCGGACGGCGGAACTGGCTCAAACCGTTGAGGCCATCACCGAGGAGAATGGTCAGTGGCGTGAGAGCTACGCAGCCTTGGAGGAGGCAAAACGGTATGCTGAAGAGCAAATTGAAGAGACCAGGAGATATGCGGAGGATCAGTTCGCGGCTGAGAAGGGAGAACTGCAGGAGCAGATAGCTCAGCTTGAAGAAAGTGTCCAGGGTTGTACGGCACAGATGGTAGATGATCTCGCGGAGCTGGAGAGTCTTCGGTCCTCGGACATATCCCATGAACAGCAGGAAGCAGAACTCCAGCGACAGCTAGATGAGCGTGATGATCGCTTTGCACAGCTTAGCGCCGAGTACGACGCACTTCGGATGCAGTATGATCAGCTACAACAGGCGCAGGAAGACGCTCGAAGGTCTCATGAAGATGTTCGAAGGTCGCATGCAGACGAAATTGCAGCTAAACACCAAGAGCTGGGAAATGGCTTAAGCAAGATAGAGGAACTACAAGCACAGGTTTCGAGTATGGAGAGTCAACTGAAGGCGGTTGCTGCTGACGAAGACGTGCGTGAGGTTAACCAAAATGCATTGTTGCGACGTGCTGAGCAGCAGACTCAAGAGAAGCAGGAGAAATTGAATGGGGCCAGAGAGCGTGTGAAAGCTTTGGAAGATGAAGTAGCGCTGTTGTCACTTACAGGACCCGGTAACGATTATGCTGCACGGGTTCGGAGCCTGCAACAAGAGGTGTTCGTCAAGTCTGAGCAGCTCGTGCAGCAAGGGGAGAAGCATCTCCGAGCTGCTAACCAACTGGACAAGACTAAATCTGAGCTAGCACAGCTTCGAGAAGAAATTGGTAGCGTGCGACGCGTACTGCTTCGTGGAATTGGTCTTGATCCTACGCTCGCCAGTCAAGATACAAGCGAAGATGACGTGCTTTACCAGCATGTGAAGCTCGAGGAATTAGTACGCCTACGTCTGAAGGCACAGGAGCACGAGTGGCAACTTGCCGGAGGTCCACCGGCGTCTTCTTCATCGCTTGATCCAGCAACTGATGAGACACAAGACGGAGCGGAACCACCATCTTGTCACTTGCCGAATGTTGAGAACTTCTCAGCTCTAGATGTGCTGGGGCTCGGCGGCGTTGGGCGATTGGAACGCGAAATGCGCGTGCTACGAAGCCGCAACAAGCGGCTGATTGAACGCACGGAGCGACTTGAAAGCGAGTTAGATATTGCTCAAGCTGGGCTTCGTGATTTGCAAAGTATGCGCGAGAAGGTTGTCGAAGTGGTCGGTCGTGAACGCGTCGAGAAAGAACTGCGCGCGAAAAGTGAGCTGGCAAACAAGGAACTCAGTGAGAAGGTGGCGGCTCTCTCGGAGCACGTGGAGAAGCTCATGGTCCATCTAAAGCACGAAGCAGCAGCTAAGACACGCGCAGTTGAGGCGCAGCGTCGTTTAGACAAGGAACTTGTTGAAGCGAAGGATAAATTGGCCACTGCAATTCGCAAGCACGCCGCTCAGGACGCACAAGTGGCCGAGTTGGAACAAGGCGCGCGCATCCTGGAAGATCAATTGCGCCTCATGGACGAGAAGTTCATCGATGTGCGCAACAAGTTGGACTGGACACGTACTGCCGCACGCAAGGAGAACAAGCAGCTCTCTGCAGAGCTCCGGTCGTTGCGCATGAAGTGGCAGATGGCCAGCGACTCCGGAGCCCTCGCTGCTTTGCCAGAGTGGGCGTCACCCGCGTCCATGCCTCGCTTCTCCAAGAAGCCACCGCTGGGAACGAGCAGCTCGGACTCGCGACTGCCTACCCCCAAAGGTTCCAACAACGGACTCTCGCCAGTGGTAGCCGCTGTGGTGGAGGACGCTTTGGCCTTTGGCAATGGCGCGCGCGTCAAGTTTGATATCCCAAAACTACCACAGCCAGAGGCCGACGCCGGCACGCCCTGGTCCGACGCCAAGTTGTCCGTGCTGCAGCGTCAATTCCAAGACAGACGTCGAGTCTGACGAAGACACCGTAAATCCTATTGCACTTTCAACATGAAACCGTACAAATGGCTACAGTTTTACGGTCGACACAACTTCAGTTTCCATTCGATTAATTCCGACCAGGTAACATCAGTTCGCTTGCTCCTCTCTATCATGCTGCGCGTTCTTCTAGCGGCGCTGGTTGCGCTGCTCCCGCTTGCTACAGCCATTTCCCCACCGCATGACCGTGGTCCGCTGTTCAATGGGTCGTTGGTGGTGCGCTCGCTGGACGTGGAGGCCTACGAGGCGATGCTGAACGACTCGGACGCGGTCTGGATTGTCGATTATTACTCGTCTTGGTGTGCTCACTGCCGAATGTTCGCTCCGGAGTGGGAGAAGGTCGGGGAGTTCTACGCCGAGTCGAAGGTTGTGCAAGTTGGAGCGGTGGATTGCAACCTGCACAAGAGCGTCTGCACTCGTGAGGAGGTCCACGGGTATCCTGCTGTCAAAGCGCATCATGTGCCATTGGGATCGAGTGAGAAGGTCAATATGGAAGTCAGAGGACGGAAGAAGATGAAACCGGTGATTAAATGGGTGGAAGAGGTGCTGACAGAGCACGACATCGAGTCTGGAATGGACGTGGGCACTATTGCTGAAGGAAATAAATTACGACGAAATGAGCTCGAAGATGCAGACACGGAATCGTCCAAGGTTAATGGAGGGCTGAGCGATGATACTTCTGTTCAGACGAAGTACAAACGACTACGTGATGCAGGCAAAGCCGTGATGCTATCACTTGAGAACAGTTTTTTCATGGGAGTGCCTGCATTAGAAGGTGAGAGGTACAGTACGCGCCGAAATTATAGCCGCACCGGACAAGCGGAGCTCTTGCGCCGGGAACTGAGAACTTCCTGCAAACTGACGGCTCCGAGGCCGTCGTAAAGGAATAGAAAACTTATGCAGCAAGCGAAGTTGAAAAAGACCAAGATGGCTTGGAGCCAGGAGGCAAAATCTGGTTTCAGGTCGGGTCAGAAGTATAGCCGCACTTGGTATTATAAAGTTCAGTGGAGTAATAAACAAAATTGAAGGGCTATTAAACGTAATAAATGAGACCTGTGGACAGCTTTGTGAAAGACCTTTTAGAATCTGTTCTTGGATTCGTGAGGAAGCTGGAAACGATGCCACGAGGCAAGCAGCTAACCGAGGAGGAGTGCATGAAGATAAACGCACACTTCAGAGGCGGCAAAAGCAACCGAGAGATCGGGAGGCTCATCAGGCGCGACGAGAAGGCTATGAGGAACTACTTGAAGCGCGGGAAGGCGTCGTCGGTGACGAAGAGGACAGGAAGAAGGCCGAAAATAGTTGGCCGGGAGGCCAGGCGCGTCATTCGACTGGCAATTGTCCTAAACCTGTCCACCCAAGAGATCGCAGGACTGCTACCATCGAAACCAAGCAAGTCTACGGTACTCCGCGTACTGCGTAGCAACCGCTACGTCACGTACGCGAAGAGAAAACTCACCCCTGCCATCAAGCCGCATCATAAGAAGGCTAGGGTCGCTTTGCGGAGCGTTACGCCGGTAAAAGGGTCTTTTGGAGACGCGTGCTGTTCACGGATGAGAAGAAGTTCAACTTAGATGGCCTGGATGGGTTTAGATTCTACTGGCACGACTTGCGAGCAGAACCCAAACTCATGTCGAAGCGGGTCAACGGTGGCGGAAGCGTCATGATTTGGCCGGGGGTGAGCTGGCATGGCAAAACCGAGCTGCTCTTCCTGAAGGGGAAGCAGAACTCTGTCAAGTACACCGAGACGCTGACCTCCAGCATGCTTCCTTGCCTTCGAGAACTGGGGTCAAAATTGGGCAATTTGACCCCAATTTTCCAGCAGGATAACGCGTCCGTACATGCCTCGAGGCTCACCAAGGGATTCCTAGCCACCCATAACATCGAAACGCTGCCGTTGCCTGCCACGAGCCCCAATCTGAACATCATAGAGAACGTGTGGGGGCTCCTGGCTCGCCGGGTGCACGCCAACGGGCTCCAATTTGACAAGCCTGCCGACTTGATCAGACAGATCATGTTGGAATGGTCTCGCATTGACCCTGCGTATGTTAAGAAGTTAGTGCGAAGCGTCCCGAAGCGTCTGGAAGCGACGCGGCTGTTAAAACGAGCCAAGACAGGTTACTAGAGCCGTTAGCATGTAGAGCTTCCAAGTGCGGCTATACTTCTGACCCGACCTGAAACCAGATTTTGCCTCCTGGCTCCAAGCCATCTTGGTCTTTTTCAACTTCGCTTGCTGCATAAGTTTTCTATTCCTTTACGACGGCCTCGGAGCCGTCAGTTTGCAGGAAGTTCTCAGTTCCCGGCGCAAGAGCTCCGCTTGTCCGGTGCGGCTATAATTTCGGCGCGTACTGTACGATGCTGCATTGAAGTGGGTGAATGCGCTAGGAGCTACATTTCCTATGAAAGGAAACCGCGTGGCCCTAGCAAAGCTTGCCGATTCTCTAAAACAGAAACAAAGCTGGCCTCTAGCCGAATGGGATGAGCTCATCACTACATGGAGGTCCGCAGCGAAGGAAACGAGCTTCCCCCTCGATTTGTTCGATTCCGGGGTCGATAAAGACTCCGAGTGGGCTGTGTGCAAGACTTACACGTGCGGTCTTTGGACTCTGTTCCACAGCATGACAGTACGAGACACAAGAGTTGGAGACTCATCGGGATCTTGGAAATCCAGCGATACTATGGCGGCAATTCGCCTGTATGTGAAGTTTTTCTTCGGCTGCGAGGATTGCCGGCAGCATTTCATGGAAGCGAACCCCGAGAGTTTGGTTGAAGAACTGGCAGCTAGCGACACAAATGGACCTCATGCCGTAGTGATGTGGGCTTGGAAAATGCACAATAAAGTGAACAAGCGACTCAAGAGAGATCAATGGCCATCCACGTCAGATTGCTCCAGCTGCTACATTGATATCGGCGGCCCCGTGTCGATCGGTATGTCACTTATTCACGAAGATGGAATGGTTTCCTACCTCGCAAGCATTTACGGCCACGAAGACAAGGCCCTCTTTGACGAGATTGTTCTGACATCCTCGTACCAGGGATTTAGCGCCATAACGGCAGGCACACTCCTTTTCGCGTTGGTTGGCGTGGTCTTGAAAACCCAACGACATCGCTTTGCCATCTCAAAAGACAGTGATCACCTAGCTTAGATGTACGTCCAGTTGATAATTGAGTTTTTGAAAATAAAGTGGCAACGTATCGCTGGATACCATTTGGAGTCGTGCAGTTCAGGGACGTTGGATGGCACGCGAATAACGCGCTGAGAAATCCCCCAATGGAACTCCAACTGCATGTAATGGAGCTCTCGGTCGCACCTAACTGGAGCTACACACATTCCCAGGCTTGTCATTTTCTGATTTCCCCCGAACAATGGAGCGCAAGCCGCTCCGCCAACCCGACGCCTCGCGCTACGGCAGCGTCGCCGAGGTCTTCAGCCCCCTGTAGCATGCCTAGTCATAGCCCCAGTACCTAAACCCCCTGTTACTGTGAATTTCCCCCCTCAGACTGCCGCCGTAAACGCCAAAAACGCGTCCGACTCCAACGTTCTCGACGTTTTCGGCAATGCGCGTGACATTGAGCGTATCAGTCGGTCGGTTGCTCATTCGCAGCCTTAATATTGCTGCTCTAGTTGTGATGTTCTAACTGGTTCTGTAATATTCACGATAGAAACCTGGACAATGGCAACCTGGGCGCTGCTATCGACGCCTTCATGGCGCTGGTGTCGGTGGTCTTCGCGGGCACGTACATCGCCAACACCTACATCCCTGCCAACAGTGTGAGTTATTTTTCTTCATATTTTTAAAATTGTTTCATTTTTGTTGATTGAACTATGATTGCTAATTGCAACGTGTAGATGCCCCATTCGATCTGGGTGATTGAGGTGATGTGCGCCTCTTTGTTCACTGTTGACTTCGCCTTCCGAGGCGTGTATCTTGCCGCCAACCGACGTCGGGAGTATCTGCTATCAATGACGACGCTAGCCTATCTTGTGGTTATTCTACCCGTGCTTCCTGCCTCTTTCTTCACACGCTACCAGTAAGTAGATTCACTTCTTTTGAAGAGCTTGTGGTTGCAGTAGTAGTAGTAGTAGTGTTTGTGACGCACTCACTTATTGTCGTGTACAGCACTTTCTGGTATGGCGAGTCATGGTGGCGCTTTGTCTACCCCGCCCGTTTCGCCATGTGCTATCTGACGGGCAGGGCGGTGCTGAGTCGATGCCACGCGTATTTGACCCCGGTGCGTCAGTTCGCGCTCCTGTGCTATCTACAAATTGCGTGCATTTTGCTTGGCGCTGCTGGAATTATCCAGATCGCAGAGACGATGGACGGCACTCTCTCTGTGAAGAATCTTGGCGAGTGGACGTTCTTCAACTCGTTCTTCAACTCGGTGATGACATTTGTGACGATCGATAAGCCTCCATCAGAGAACGCTCTCTCGAAGGTGTTCGTGGGCGTGCTTGTCTGTATTTTCATCCTGGTTATCCCGTACCAGATTTCAAACGTGATGGATCTGAGCAACTCCGTTTCTGCGTACGAGCAAGCCAGCTACAAGCCTTCGGCCAACAACCGCCACGTCGTGCTCTGCGGAGACCTCACTGCAACTCGTATCAGCCACTTTTTCCACGAGATTTTCCATAATGACCATGATTTTGGTGGCGTCCACGTTATTGTGCTCAGTGAAGACCCGCCGGCGACGTCGCTTAAGGCGCTGCTTTTGGACCCGTTCTTTGCGAAGCGCGTGTGGTTCATCCAGGGATCGCTTCTTGATGTCGATGACGCGAAGCGTGCGGCTTGCGACTCTGCCGATGCCATCTTCATGCTGACGGACCGTGTGGGTGATGAAGAGTTCTCTGTCAGTGACCATCGCACGCTAATGCGTGTACTCGCAGCTAAACGCCAAGCTCCAAAGGCGCATATTTTCGCCCAACTGCACCGGTCCGTTCACTGCCAGCTCGTTCGCGACATGGGTGTTCAGAATGTGCTCTGCCTGTCAGAGGTAGCGTTGTCCCTGCTTGGACAAAACTGCATTTGCCCCGGATTCTCGACATTCATGTACAGTCTTACGTCGACTTCGAGTTTTGATGATGACAACGACGAAGGTCTCGGAAGTGATGCCAAGCGCACGAACCGATCGAAGGCGATAGATAACGGCGAGGGTTCGTGGGTTGACAGATATCTTCTCGGAGCAAGCCATGAGGTTTATGTGGTGGAGCTACCACCGGCGTCTGTCGTTGCTGGCAAGACGTTTTCTGAGTTGGCATCGCTCGCTTACTCGCACTGCAATGGAATTATAGTATTTGCTGTTGCCGATGGTCCTCGAGGCAAAGTGGTTCTGAACCCGGGTGACACGTACAAGTGCGTTGGTGGTGAGACCGCTTATGTGATTGCACAGACTCAAGCCGATGCCAGTACGCTGACAGAAATGTCCCCAAATGTTTCGATGCCGCTTGCTTGGCGAGAGATGCAAGTTTCATCTCCTTCATCTCTCGTTCGCAGCGAAAGCAGTAAAAGCGACGGTTATGACTCAGGTGCTCCTCTTAAACGACACCAAGCACGGTTCGAGCGCTGGCAGTTTGATACCCCGGAGCCCGAGAAGGAAACAGAAGGCGAAGAAAAGGAGAAGCCCCCCACTAAGAAATCCTCGAAATCTGTTGAGGACGCTGTTGTCGATGATGTGTGTGATCTTGGATTGACGGTAGCTCCTATCGTGGTCTGCGTTACCACGGAGTCTGCGTTTGCCAACGACTTGGAACATCTTATCAGGCCCTTACGCACTCAAGCCTTAAAACAGTACCACCCAGTTGTGATTTTGACGGCAAAGCTCCCGGACGACGACGCCTATGATGGATTCAGTCACTACCCTGACGTGCACTTCGTGGTTGGCGATCCGTACCGTCACAAGACGCTGAGTCGTGCCGGCGTCGCGGAAGCGTATCGCATTTTGATCTTAGGCACTTCCAATGCGAAGTCAGATAACGACTCGGAGCTGATCCAGGATGCGGTACGTTGCCTCTCGGTTGATGTCTTTCACCAGTGTACTTGCTTTATCGTTGCTGACGGCGGTGCTGCTTGCATACGTAGGAATCTGTTGCCCTTCACAAGTTTATCACGAGCTTTATTGGGGTGAAGAAGGCTCCGTGTGTTATCACGGAGGTTGGAAACCGAGCCAGTGTACACTTCATGGCCCAGAACCTGCTTGCCAACGGCTGGTTCCCCGGTTTCGACGGGGACAGCGAGCTGACAATGTTCTCTTCCTCGGAGACATTCTCGCGCAACTTCTTCCTTTCGCCGGCATTCACGTCCGGACTAACTTACAGCACGTCGTTGTGCGACAGCCTGCTCATCAACCAGTTTTTCAATGGCCAAATCAAGAAAATCCTCGGGGAATTCATGTTCACATCTCGTGCCAGTGACGCGTGGGCTGCTTTGCGTGGTGATAAGTCGAAGCCAGAGATCCAAGGCAGCTCCTTGTTCGCTGTCGAGGTGCCGCTGGACTTTGTGGGTCGCTCGTTTGAGTATGTCCTCCATTACTTGCTGTCATCGGATGACATTCTAGTGCTCGGGCTTTATCGCTGCCATCCGTACATGGACGAGTCTAAGGCACGAGTTGAAGTGCCTGAAAGTGAACGCAGCGTCCCGTTCGGCTATGTGTACGTGAACCCGCAGCCATTCGAAGTCATCACGGGCGACGATCTGCTGTATGTGCTATCGGACAAACAGCCGTGCTGGGTCTTAGGCTGAACAGCACAAGATGTATGAGCATCAAAATTGCGCTTCATGTCTGCTTACCCAATGAAAACTTTCAAAATGTATTGGCAAACTCACAACCGACTGTTCTCAAGAGTTATGCGCGAGTTTTTCATGACACTAAAAAACCGCAGCAACCACAACAGCTACAAATCCAGACACGACGTACTGCACTCCAAGCGAAGCAGCAGACGATGCCATCGTTGCAGACGAACTCGACTCGACAGAGGATCCTGCAGTCGGTTGGACTGTGCTGCCACTGCCGCTGCCACTGTCGCTACTAACGCTTCCAGCTCCAGCTCCACTACCTACGTCAATGAACGCAAACAACACAATCAATACAAACTTGCAATCTCAAGCTCAATCGAGTTCAAGCGTACCTGATGTTGCATTCGCCCATTCACCTGTCACGTCGACCGGCTTACTCACAGCGGAGCCTGCAGCGGTATATTCATCCGAGCTAGTTTGTCTGGGGAAGCTCACCTCGTCTTCTTTCTTCCACATGGCACTCGAAGGCTCATGCGTTGCATCTGAAGCGGCAGATCCCCACTGCCACTCCAAGGCATTTTTTGTCGCAGTCAAATAGCCATACCCGTACTTGGGGATCAGCGTTTTCCACGTGAAGCCTTCGATGCCGAGCTCAGCTTTCTCGCGAATGTATTCGTTGTTGCCCGGACTGCCGCTAATGATAATTGGAGGAATGTTGTAGTTGTTGAAAGTCGACGCCTCGAACATCAAATACGTGTGCTCATGTCCCGCCAGGTACAAGTCCACTTTGTACTTGCTCATCAACGGCACTATTTCCTTGGCAAATCGGTTCCCAGCCTCGCTCAAACCTTTTGGTGTCTTGAAAGGTGGTCGATGACCGCAGATTACGACGTAAGGCGTCTCAGAGCGCTTCACTCGGCTCAAATCGTACTCGAGCCATTTCGCCTGCGCAGTTCCAGCCGCTGTTCTAGCTGCTTCATCCACCTTCCATGTAACCCCATCGCCCTGCAACGCTGCATAGGCTTCATCTCCGTACACTTCCGTGTTGATGAACACGAAATGAATGAGCCCCGACGAGAAACTGTAGAATTCATTCGATGCTGAGCCACTTGCAGCTCCCGCACCAAGGGTGACCCCACGGAACCGCCGATAGTAGTTCTGAACAGCAAAGGCGGGCGACAACGCGTACTGGTACTCATGCTGCAGCAGCAAAGGCGACAACAGTTAGCAATTCTATCAGGGTGCAACTACGAGATATTTCAACAAGTGAAGTTCTTACGTTCCCGACGGTCGTCATCATTGGCACCTGTGACGTGATCGACTCGAGCTCCTCCATGTAGTTCTGTCCGTTCGACCCCGTGAGCTCGTACGACAAGTCTCCAATGTTCAGCACGCCGTTGTATGCTGCGTCGATTGACAGCGCGCTCTTCAGTGCTGGCAGCGACACCGCCGCCGCATGGCCCTGTACGGGTGCCCCCATGTCGCCGAAAACTGCCCACGTGACCTCTCCGCTCGGTACTGTAAAGTTCATCATCTTACTGGCGGCAGACTTGGACAGTGCGTCAAAACCCAGCGAGCTGGTGGTTTGCTGCTCTGTGTCGGACTCGAGCGCGTAGAAGACTGTGGCGCCTGGCTCCAGGTTGGCCAGCAGCGCCGACCAACAGGCCACAGTCTCTCCTGCCGACTCGGTAACTTGTCCTGCACTTTTGCCATTGATTGTCGAGCCGAGGTCGTCTGCGGACGTGCCGAAGAGCAGGCGCGACGAGTTGACCGTCGAGGCTGTAACCCAGTCGAGCATGTAGTGCACTTTGTCATTGCCCTGCTTCCCCACGATACTCAAATGGAATTGAGATGATGCCGAGATGGCCGGCAGCGCTGCAGCTGCAGTGAAAGCGGTGACACAGGCGCTGAGCTTCATTCGTCCGGTGGTGCTGGGCACAAGTTCCTCCAACCGTTTTCGAGTCCAACGCTAATGTGCAACTGACCAATTCACCGGATGTGCGAACAGAAAGAATGCGTGGTCTTTACGCCTGTGGTGCTGGGCGCGGCATATGCCGACCAAACTGGGTATATGCATGTAAGATCAACGCATGATGACCCTGGCATTGCCAGTGGTTATGCTTTATGATAGATGGCGACTCGCTCTGCTACTCGCTCTTCAGTACCGGTAGACTTGCAGACGAAAACAGCAAAAGTGTTCATACATTTCGACATTGACACCCTTTCCAGCTCATATTATGTGGGCCTCAAGGCACAGACGGCGGGATATTGCTCCACCAACACCCATAATGAGACCAATCTGGAAAAGATTGGAGAATACGCTGGCAAATGTTCCTTCAGGGTTCACCTGGCCGGCCGAGCTCTCTCCTGCGATTCTAGTGACAGTAATCCCTGCCAACGTGTGGACATCACGGTGGCTTTGCCAGCGAGTTCGTTTCCCTGTCCTCGGCAGCGCACGACCACGACCAGCTCAGAACAGGATCGTTCGGTCTCCGTTGCTGTGCATATTTGCCAGATCGTGTTGGTCGTATTACAAGCTGTTGAAAGCGTCGCTGACGCCGCGGGTGAACGCAGCTATCGCTTTACTGCTGTGCGCCGCAC
The DNA here is from genome assembly GCF_020800215.1 of Phytophthora ramorum. Classification (NCBI taxonomy): domain Eukaryota; phylum Oomycota; class Peronosporomycetes; order Peronosporales; family Peronosporaceae; genus Phytophthora; species Phytophthora ramorum. The sequence continues at coordinate 2,206,704 of NW_027150651.1, forward strand.
TCACCGCGGCTCTATCGGCACGCAAACAATCCCAGCGTCGGACGATGTGGATGCTGGCACGGAGATCTCATTAAGCGATCAACAGACGCTAGAGCCTTCACCCTCGTCGCGCCCGAGATCACCGCCATGATGGAGACCCGGGCGATCGGATCCGTTGACGGCGTCGAGATGCACCAGCTTGGAGTTCGTTCACACGAGCTTCACGACGCCACGCTCTCGACAGGCACGATCGAAGAGATGCTGGCATCGCAACATCCAACGCGAGCCAACATCAAGTCTCTCGTGGTGACGACATGGTGCGGCCACGCGGCAACTTGCGGCAGGGTTTGCTGGGACCTTTTTTTGGCGTCCGAGATTCCGCCAATCAGGACGCGGATATAGTCAAGTATCGGTTTTCACAGGACAGTCCGACCTTACCGCAACAGCAAATGGCTCGAAGCGCTATGATTGGAGGACCGAGTCTGAGCGGGAAATTGGATTCAGCAGGTGAGCAGTTACACGGCACCCGTCCGCTCGACGCATCCGAGCATTTCGAGTTTGGTCACCGCCCCCAGGAGACAAGCAACCACCAAGAGAGACATACACCATGGCCCCCAAGAAGACCCAGCACGAGGACGCCAGCATCTCGGAGAACGAGGTGCGCACGCTGCTTATCGGCAAGGACGGCAACCTGACGCGCGACTTCGAGGCCGTGCTCACGCGGCTCTTCATCTCGTTCCTCGAGAAGCCGACGGACAAGAGCCTGACGCTGGACAAGCTCCGCGAGTTCAGCAAGATCTGCAACGACGGCAAGCCCTTCTCGGACGAGGAGATCAAGGAGATCCAGACCTACTTCCAGTGCGACGAGAACAAGGGCCTGACGCTCAAGGGCTTTAAGGACATGTACCACACGCAGTCTAGCGCCGAGCCTATGGAGACCTGGCGGGACATGAAGAAGCTCAGGTAAAGTGTTCTGTGCATTGCATAGTTGGCAGCCGTTCCAACTGCATACTGACGCTGTGATTTGATGACTTTTTTTGTGTGCTCGTAGCTTTGACACGGAGCTCATCGAGAAGCGCGACGCCGCCCTGCGCTGCCGCGTGTGCAAGGGGCCGTCCACGCTCGTGTGCTCGCGCTGCAAGGTGGTGCGATACTGCGGCGCCGAGTGCCAGAAGCAGGACTGGAAGTCCTCCCACAAGCAGAAGTGCAAGCCGTCCACGGTCTAAGCACGTGTCTGACCGAAGCTCAAGTTGCTGACGAAGGCGACGATGGCCAAGTTCAATGACGCGGGTCCCCTACTACCGGTAGCAACTGACGTCATACAGCCAGACACTGCGAGGAACTGAGGGCGAGGGGAGAGAGATACAAAAGAAGGTGGCGGCGGCAGCCAAGGCGACTCGAAGGAGAGAAATCCCGCCTGCTGCGCGCGCTTCGTTAGGATAGATGCCGTTCGCGTTAGTGTAAGATCGAAACAACAAGAAACAAGAGCGAAATTGAAGTGCAAAGCGAGATAGTTATGCCTGCAACGTGGCTCGCGATCGTGACGTTGACAATTTTTTGATGATGGATACATTTATTCATTTGCCTAGAATCAAGGAGCCTGACGCAATGGCGCCGCCGCCGACGCGTGGCCGAAGGGTTGGTGTCGTCTCCACGAGAGACTCGGATGCAACGTCCGGCGGTTCTACATGTAGCAGCGTACACATTTGCAGCCGCTCGCACGACACATCGCTCGGCGTGGGTGAAATTTCAACCAGCAAGGCAATCCGACGATTATGGACACGTAATGGTACGTAGCAGGTGAAGCGCACGAGCCGCATCTGGTACGGTTGACCACCTCGCCAAGCACCACGGCTCTTTCGCGTCGTCCAACGGATCCGCTCCAGCGAACGCATGTTGTAGTTGGTTGACCAGACCAAAGTCTCCGATAGACCAAAGTTCCCGTTAAAGCCAACGCCACGGCGTCAATCCAGCACTCCATTACACAAGCGCTCCCATTGCAGCAGAGTCAGTGCCGCCTTCAGCTCGGCAGCTCAGCTCGCAGCAGTGGCAGCTCCTTTTCGCGCGAGTCAGTTCCGCAGTTTCAAAACCGAAGCGCTTACTCATTGGCCGAAAATCCGCTCCGTTCGCCCTCCACAATCACAAGAAGAGGAGGGAGAGCCTCGAGGCCAAGGCGACCAGTGACCGGTTCCAGGCGAGTCCCAGCCCCCCGCCATGGACGAGGACAAGCGCCAGTTCCCGCTCTCGGCGCGCTCCAACGCCGTCTACGCCAGCCTGAACCTGTCGACGCGCTCGCGGCAGGCCACACTGCCCAGTAGCAGCCGCTTCCCGGCCACGGAGCGCTCGCGACAGATGAACCTCAGCCAAGTGTCGACGCTCACGGGCTTCGACGATGTGAGCCGCGTGAGTCGCTACTCGTCGGCGTCCTCGGTCTCGTCGTCTACGTACTCAGCCGACCGCTGGGCGCCGCAGCACGCTTCCAACTCGTGCAACTTGTGCCGCGAGAAGTTCTCGCTGCTGCGCCGCTCGCACCGCTGCCGGAGGTGCGGCTACTTGTTCTGCGCCAAGTGCTCCAGGTACAAGGCGGCGCTCACGGGCCATACGCACAAGTCGCGGCTGTGCGAGACGTGCTTCCCCAAGGTGCTGTCCGGCAGCCAGCCCCCCATGAACGCCTTCGTGCACGCCAAGGCCTGGGTGCCGCGCGGCGTGTTCACGCACATGCTGAGTTATTTGAACCACGTGGACCTGTGCCTGGCCTCTATGACGTGCAGATTCTGGTACAAGCGCGCGCTGCTGGACATCACGTGGCGCCCGCTGTACATCAAGGAGTTCGGAGACGACGAGAGCAGCCCGCAGCGAGAGTCGCTCGTGGCCTTTCAGCGGGACGTGCACGGCATTGGCTTTGAGAACTTGTCGTGGTACAACAAGTTTGCAATCCGCTGGTCGGCGCGCAAGGCAGCCGAGAAGAAGAAGAGCTTCTTGGTCATGTCCAGTTTGCTGGCCTCGCTCAAGCTCAGCAAGTACGCGGCGTTGTTCGAAGCAGAGGAGATCGATATCGAGTCGCTGTGCTTGATGAACGCCGGCCATTTGCGGGACCTTGGCATCCCCTTCGGCCCTCGCATGAAGCTGCTGAACGCAGCAGCGTGTCTGGCCGACTTCAACGAGGATGACGATGATGAGCGACCGTCGATGGAGTCCAAGCCTATCACTCCTGTAGCCCGCTTCAAGCAAAAACGTGCCGAGATGAAGCACTTCCGCGCCGGTCTTGTTCGCCGCGTACAGCAGTCGGCCGTTCGAGTTGCCATCCTGACGAACGAGGGAGAGCTCTGCAACGTTGGATCTGGCATTATCATCCACGAAGACGGACTGATAGCAACTGCACGGCACTGCCTGCAGGGCGAACAGTTTGACTGTATCTACAGCGACGAGTACATGATCCTCGTCGCGCCCACAGAATCCACGTCCTTGCCACCATTATGGAAATATCATGCGCGTGTGATCCCGGAATGCTGCAACGAGGAATTGGACTATGCACTGCTGCGCTTGGATTGCGAGGTGATTTCAGACCCGCCTAGTGGATTGTACATTGGCGACGTCACGGACCGCATGATCGCGCGCAACTGGACCGTGACAAAGCTCGAAGGCACGTCTCGAGAGACGATCGGAAAGCTCCCGGCCGTGCGTATTGGAAATTCAAACAATGTGGAACCAGGTGACGAGATGTGGATGTTCGGCTACCCTAGCAGCGGTCACAACACCATCACCGTACATCATGCAATCTGTTCCGGAACGGACTCGCAAGTCTACGATGGCGAAGAAGTCGACAAGGCGATGCTCCGAACGGCAGCGCAGCTGGACAACGGCTTCAGTGGCGGTGCTGCCGTGGACAAGAAGGGCCAGCTCGTGGGATTGATCTCCTTCAGTGTGCTGCGCCAAGACCGCGTGCGCGCCATCAACATGGTCAAGGGAGCTATCGAATGCGCCAAGCGCGAGTATAACTTTTCATGAGGTGCGCAATCGCAGTGGGGAGCGTGGCCCTAATGTGCATCGGACGTGGCCATGCCACCCTCAGTAGGAATCAGTCAAAAGCGAAGACTGTCGGCGTCGGACGCCGCGCGCAGAAGACGTCGAAGCGAAGCACGAGGAGCAACGCGTGCTTATGTAGTTGTCGCAGAGCGTGAGTAGTGTCGTAGTATTCAAGGTGGACGGTGGTGATTTTTTTTAATAAAGTGAAGCTAGTCTCGCTAGCAAAAGGTATTTGCGAGTTCACTTCTACAGTGTCAATCTTCAAACAGGACCAAGTTGCAGTTTTACTGGTTCCCGTTAGTCACTCTCCCGGAATACTGACATACTGCCCAAAAGTGGGTGCTGGGGCGGGCTTGTATAGACCACACCCCATTTGCAAAACAAGTGTCAAGGTCGACGTCAGGAGGCGCAACGTGCGCAGACCACAGACAGCGGGGGCGTAGGGCGCTGAGCAGTGCATAGATACCAGTACAAGATGGAGGAGAAGGGCTCGGAGGCCGTGGGCGTGACGCTCTACCCGGCGGACTATGAAGCCGTGGAGATGGTGACGGATCAGAACAAGGAGATCCTCCAACAGTAATAACGCCGTTAATTCCTGCACAATGGCTGGGACAATAGTGACAATCTCATGTATTATTGTGTATTTTGCTGTCACTAGGGAATTCACTGAGGCGCAGCTGTTCCTGCACTCGATCCAGGAGTTGGAGCGCGTGCGGATCGAGCGCAAGAAGAAGAAGCAGAAGACGGAGACGGACGTTGCAGTTGAAAAGGCCAATGAGGTCAAGTTGGAACAGCAGGACGAGTCTATGGAGGCCACTGAGGTTGTGGAAAAGCTGGAGCAGGTGGAGCAGGACGTGGAGGAAGAGGAGGAGGTCATCGACCCGAGGATTCACTACCGTCCCATGGTGGCGGAGCTGCAGGCTGCAGTTGCAGAGCTGCACCAGCTAATTAACTCTATTGACTTAATCCGTCGTCGCGACTTCCTCGAGGAAATGCGCTGCATTCGAGAGAATACGGCTCCCAAGAGGGAGGAGCTGGAGCATCTGGTGGAGTCCAAGAGCGAGCAAGTGAAGGAGAGCAGCACCATCTTGCTGGATGGCGTTGAAGCGCTGGCGAAGACGGTGGAGAAGGAGAGCGTCTTCTTCCAGGGCATCACGCACATGCTGCGTAAGTGGAAGATCTGCGCACCGATTCACGGAAACATCCCCAAGCCGTTCCGCGCCGGCGAACCTTTGGCAGTGGATTGTAGCTATGGCAGCGGTGAGTTTACGAGCATTTTGTGTGGAAACCATCAGTTTGAGTGCTTTGTTTGACCGTGTGTTGTGTGCTCCAATAGCGGGGTCATTTTTCGCGCCTCAGACCCGATCAATTGCCGATCTCGCTTATGCGGAGGTAAGTCGTGAGTCACTCTTTGAAGGACATCATGAACACTATTCCTAATGCTGTAACATTGGTAGCTGAGTCGCACGGAGAAGGGCCTTGTTCGTGCAAAGACCCCAGAAGATTTCTTGGCTCGTACGATCCAGGTAGGCAAAGTATATTGCCACACTAGATGGGTAATACCGTGGTTGTCTTAAATTTTTGTGCGGGCTTAGCTGAAACTAGAAGCAAAGGACTCTGGACAGGAAGGAAACTACATCTTGCCGTCACCCTCTCTTATTCACATGTACGGTGGATTACTGTATCATACAGCTAGTCGCTTGCCAAGATGAACAATATTCATGGAGTGGTAACCGATTAAATTTGTGTGCGTTGGCTCACGCAGGACCAAGGCAGAGATGGATAAGCTCGAGGATACGCCTGAAGATCTTAAAATCCTGGAGGAACGCAACATATCGGTTCTCAAGGCTGTGCAGTTCTCTGTCTTTTGCGAGGAACTCTTCTACACGTTGATGAAGGAGGCGCTTCAAAACACATCGAAATGGACAGACACAGCGTACAATATCAGCAACTACATTGTGAAGAAGCATGGCAGGGAAGAAAAACCAGCCGCGGACACAAACATTTCGGTTCTTCAAGTCCTGGATGACGAAATCCAGCTCCGGGTCAACGAGCGGTACCATTTGACAATCAAGCTTGTAGACGTGAAGAGTTTGTCTAAGTCCAAGGATGCACTGTCGGAGGAGAATAAAGTGGCAGTAGAAGTGCTGTCTGACACGGCAGCCCAGGGACAGGAAGCAGAGCCCATAATGGATGTGAAGATGGAAGATCCCCAAGCGCCGACTAGCAGCCCAGTTAAGCCTCGACGCGCAGCATCAATCTCGTATTCGACACCCGCTGACAGTGACGAAGCTTTCTTGACGCAGACCTGCCGGTATACTCTGCTGTTGCTACAACAAGAAATCCGGACTCGTCACGGGCGAAAGGAGATTTCGCGAGCTTTGCTGTATACAGGATCGGACGTATCGACTGCCTCGGGGGGTGGTTTGAATTCTACCAACTCCGGTGCAGGTGGTGCTGCCGGTATGGGCCCCGCAAGCGAGATGGACAAACATGATAATACGCCAGGGACGCTGGCGACAGTGTTATCTGTGCTGGCGCACAACCTGCTGAAAAACGAAGTGGCTTTATACCTAGACGAGGTGTCTTCGGTATTGGCATTCCAGAAGCTCCAGGTATCAGCATCAGGTCGCGTTCTGGACGACGGCTTGCTGCAGCCAATTTGTGACTCGGTGCGTGGTGTGTACGTAAGCCCACGATGGAAAACGTGCGCGTACGACTCGACGCTATCGGCCTTTGATCTTTGCGTTGGCAAGAACTTTTCTACGGAGGTGCTGATCTCGGGAGCGCGGATTCTTCTTCAGACCGGGATCGCGTCGCAACGCGAGGTATCTGGCGTGGAGGGCCTGCGTGAATTTGTAGAGTCAACTGTGTGCTCTCAGGTGGCGCTAGCGCTGCACCGCGACGCAGCGTCCTTCGGCCTCAAACAAAGCTCTATGAATTTGGATCGCACGAGTGTCCGTCTAGTTGTCACCGGCGAGTGGGACGGCAGCTGCATCGGTGAAGGCCGTGTTTCAGATTCCCGTGCAGTGGGCTCGATCTTCTTGGAGCCATACTTTGCGACCGACGGCAGCTTGGCAATTAACTGCTTGTTGCAAGCGGTTGATGTTGGCAAGCTGAAGCCTGTGCAAGCTACGCTGTGCCGATCGGCGACTGGGGAGGTCCATAAGGTGGAGTGGAAGCGGATACCTGGGCTGAGTGATGCAGGCAAGATGCTTTGGCTCATGCAGAAGACGGGTGTGCTATCTGCCCCGTTCAAGGCGCCAATAAAAGCGAAGGAGACGCAGCTATCTAACGGCAATTGAGTGCAGCACGTAGCACTGTCGAAATGAGGCACGAGCGGTAGAACGTAGAAAAACAAAGAAGCTTGGAAACCTCCAGAGCAGGCACTTCACACAATAGCAGCATTTCTTTTGGTTTAGACCTCAGCATGTCGTCTTCAACGAACAATACACGAGAGTTCATGCGGAAACAGCTTCAACTCAGTTGTGGGCAGGACGGGGGGCCGGGTCGGTGCCGGACAGGCGCTTGAAGATCGCGTCCAGCTGGTCCGCCACTAGCTCGTAGCCTCCGTTGCCCTGCAGCGCGCGGTGCACCTGCTCGTTGAGACCACCGGGGGTGGCAGCCTCGTCGGCCATCTCGCCAAAGCCCTCCGTTGACTCAGCGCCGGCCGACGCCAGCGCGTGGAAGAAGGACGCAATGTAGTCACGAGACGCCTGGTCACCTATGAGAACAAGTCAACACGTCAGCTTTTGGCCACCAACCAATCTCCAGACAGCATGACAGTCACGTACCGACGCCGTTGTTCACACACCACTTCTGCGTCGTGTCGCATGTGGCGTAGAAGAAGGAGATCAGCGCCGTAATACCCGTCTAATACATTCAAAACACACACACCAAAAAGGTCAGCACCACTCCAGAACGTCCAAATCTCTCTCTAGCCTACCAGCTTGGTGATCTCAGCTTCCTCAGCCACCATGACGGGCGTGCCGACCTGGGCAAACAGGTCACGAGCAAAGGCGTTGTCCGGGTAGGCCAGGATGGGACCTGCGCGCTTGGCGGCGGCCGGGAGGGGCACGGAGCGCACGACGCTCTCCTTGGACAGCTTGACAAGCTGCAGCAGCTCGTCGTACGGGATGGTGGCCATCATGGACACCACCTTCTTGCCAGCGAACGAAAGCTTGGGCAACTCCTCGCGCGCCACATGGGGGAGCAGGCCGATGAACACGACGTCGCTCTGGTCCACGATCTCCTGGTTGGACGCGACGATGCTCACGCGGCCAGGGAACTTAGCCACGAGCGCCTCCGCCTTGGCCTTGGTGCGCGCCGACACGTACGCGTGCTTGGGCTGCCAGCCGTTGGCGCTACAGAAGCCGGAGAACACGGCCGAGCCGATCTTGCCCGTGCCTAGGAGGCCCAGCGTCGTGTCAGTGGAAGGAGCCATTGTCGAGGATGGAAGATCACTTGAGCTCTTGGTCGAAGATTGGCGAATGACGCACTTGGAGGGACGGTGATGAGACCGGTATACCGGTGGGTGGTACCGGTGATTTGGCGTGTTTGCGACATGTTGGCGTCCATCAAGCCGTCCATGTGGACAGTTTATGCTGTGAGTTGGCTACTTTTTGCTTTTTGCTTGTATTGGTGGTGGTGATTCACATTTTCTGCCTGCGTGGTCCGTTCGCACGCCCTGTATTCATTCTAACTACGCCTCGGTCCTCTCTTCTTCGTACATACACTGCGCCAGGTTACCGCATATTATGGGAGTCGCTGGGCTTTCGCTCGAGCTGCGTGGGTAACGAGCCGTCGGTGGAGCTGTTCAGGATCTCCAGCACCGCCTCGAAGCTTGGTCGCTTCTCGGGAGAGCTTACCCAGCACAGCGTCATGAGTTTCTTGAATAGGGGCGGACAGTTTTCGGGAACTGTCGGCCGCAGGTTGTTGTTCAGCACGCCGAGCGCCGCCTGGATCTGCGTGAGGCCCTCGTATGGACACTGCCGTGTGACCGTTTCCCAAACCACGACGCCGTACGAAAACACATCTGCCTTCTCCGTGTACTTCTCGGCCGCCAGTACCTCGGGTGCCATCCACTGCGTGGTTCCGCAGTTGCCTGTCATCGTCTGGAAGTGCGCTCGAACACGGGCCAAACCGAAATCCGAGATCTTCAGCGAGTACGCTGAGTCAATCAGCAAGTTGGGGCTCTTCAGGTCACGATGTAAGATCGGCGGCTGGAATGAGTGCAAGTAGTTCATACCCAGCGCGGTGTCACGCGCGAATCTATTCATGAGCACGAAAAACAGTGAGAAAACGCACAGCGGTAACATCCACTAACGACGGCCATCGTACCCGTACTGCTTGCCCATGTCAATGACGACGTCTTGGCGAAGCACATTCCACAGCGAGCCGCGTGGCAAGTACTCGATCACGAGGCAGCGTGTTGGCGGCTCCAAGCACGCACCCATCAGCAGACAAATATTCGGGTGCCTAAGAGTATCACAGACCACAGCAGATAAGCGAGTTAGGCGCCACGTTCGCAGTTTAATCGACACAGGACGATCAACTAAGTCGTACCTTAATATGCTCATGATCTGCACCTCGGCTTCGAATTCTTCCAAGATGTCCGCCGTCAGATACTGACAAACGAGAATCTTGACGGCCACTGCGGTCCCGCGCCATTTCGCACGATGGACCGTTCCGAATGCACCCTGGCCGATCATCTCCTCAATTTGCAGCTCGTTGTAGTCCACGTGCAAACTGTCATTCTTTGCCTTGGACAACTTAGGCCTTCTCCTCCTTGAGTGGTCTCCAGCAGCTGCATTGTCCCCAGTTCCCCCTCCTGCCCCTGCAGCGGGTCCTGCTTGCACTTCAGCATCTCCAATCCCCTCTCCTACTTCGGCTGCAAACTCGGCTACAAACTCTGCATCAATCTCGTCGACGAGAGGTGTCGTTGAAGTCTTCACATACATGGGTGAATGCAGGAACAGCGGGATGCGCGCTTTCCGCGCGACCTCAAGCTGCATTTGCGCGGGCGGTGCAACATCCCGCACAAACTGACGCTCGATGTTCGTCTTCAGTGTCTTTGCATCAGGCGAGGCCTCTGCTATATCAGGTGCTTCCAACAGCGCTCCTCCACGGTACTGCTCGCCAATACGCAGCGTGTTTCGCCCGCGCTCCGGTGTGTCTGCAATACGGAGCAAATGATCTTCCGGGAGATGATTCTCCAGATCGTAAAAGCCGTCGCCCTCGGCTTCAAATGACACACTCTCGAGCGAATCATCCGCAGCATCTGCATGTCGAGGTGGCGACAGGAACCCCATTTCTTCGTCGTAGTCGTCGAACGTGATCCGGTGTTGATTCCGTCCGGAATCCTGCGGTTGTCTCTGCTGTCTGAACTGGTCGTAATTGGCTCCTTCGTAAATCGTGGTGGGCAGTTGGTCCATCATGGGCCCACCGAGTTCTCCGCCGTCAGCAGTAGCCACCACGCCGCTCTTCACCTTGTTGCTCGGGGGTGCAGCGGACGTGGCAGTGGCGCTGTGCGTCCTGCGGCGCATCGGCTGCTTCTTGGGCAAGTAGGTGGCTCCTGTAGCTGCTCCAGGATCGCCGCCCGCCGCCACGACAGCGGAGGACGCCGTCTGTCGGTTCTGCTTGAATCCTGCGTACCCGTGATGAGGTTGCGGCTGCTGCTGCGTCGTCTGCTGTTTCTGGTTGACCTGTTGGCGTCCCTGTCCTGCTCCTCTGATCTGTTGCTGGCGGCCTGCGGGGGACGCAGGATGCAGGAACGGCATGGTGTCGTCTCCGTCCACGGGGCTGTTCTTGTGGTCCGACAGCTCCTCGTCGCCCCACGGCTGCTCGCGAATGAACTTGAGATACATGGCGATGGCCAGCACCAGGAAGCACAGCGAACCGGACAGCACGGGGTCCATGCCGAACATGCTGCGGGGGCTGGGGAGGCGGAGACGTTACGCTGCGCAGCCAATAAGACGCGCCGCCGAAGATAGTTCACTCTGCAGGACCGCAGTGCGTATCAGAGCGTGGCCCTGTCCTGTCCTGCGGTGCTGCTCTCGCTCGCCACCTACACCTGAGCTCGATGCCGCCACTTCGAAGTGACACTGTTTCTCCCCTTATATTTTGGCTTAAATTTTGGGTACAAAACATGAATTGGAACAAGCTATTATACCCGACTGGATGGGCATAATAGACGTGTTAATATACCCGATTATATAGTCGACTATACACGTCTGGATGATGGGGCAGAAAACTAAGATCTCCCCTGCTACTACTACCGATAAAAGTATACAGAGAGATTATCCAGTCGGGCAAAATAATCACTTTCATGTCGATTTAGACAGATGGCTACACTTGACATTTTCGTCTACAGGCCGTCGGTGCGGGCGCCGGGCAGCTCGAGCGACAGGATGTGATGCAGCGCGGCCTCGAAGGTTGCGAGGTAGTAGCCCGACTCGCTGCGCCGCTTCTCCGGGTCGCACAGGCGGTTTAGCAACACTTGTGTCAGGATCGGCGCCTCCAGCTCGCTGTGGACGATCACATAAATAAAAATGGGCAGAAAGTCGTCTCCGCTGAGCACGTCCTCCTCCTGCGGCGTCTTGGCAGCCGCGGATGCCTCGCCTTCTGCTGCGTCTCCGCCATCATTCTTTTCTTCAGCGCCAGCTTCGATCTCAACGGGCGCTTCACTCTCGTCGCCGACGGTCATCCCCCGCGACGATCTGCCCGAGCTGGTGCTTGTGGGAGACAGGATCCGGTTCATCGCCGGCGAAGGAGACTGCCAGAAAGCGCCAGCCATTGGCGTGGAGTTGCGGCGGCGGTGGTGCGGTGACTCGTTCAGGTACATGGTGCGCTCGGCCTTGTACAGCACGTGGATCTGGTGCGCGGTGGCGACCAGCTTACGCATCTTGTCCAACGGAAGGAACGCGCCGTCAATCTCCTTGATCACGTCCACCACAGAACGCCAACTGCTCAACGAGATCTTGTCCATCGGGATGCCAAAGTAGCTCTGGGGCTTACCCTTCAATTGGAACACACGCTGACGGAATTGGCGCTCTTCGTGCTGCACATGCCGCCGCAGGTATTGCGTCACGTCATACATAAGTGGCACGCAGATGCGATCCTCCAGCTCATGTCGAATTGCATCGGACAGCAGCTGCTGCAGCTTATCCTGGTTGTTGACTGCATCGGTCGTCATCAGGCTCACGAATGAGCTGTGGCGACCAAACGCTGGATTCCCAGCATTACCAGCGAGAATCTGCTTCATCAAACGTTGGACGATGAGCTCCATCTCTTCAAATCGATGCTCGAGCATGTACTCCTGCACACCGTCCAAAATCTCACCAATTTCATCCAGCACATTCTTTCCGGAATTGAAGCCGTTCTGCTTCATTTTAGCGAGAAACTTATGGCAAGCTTTTCCCTCGGGAGACGTCAGATCATTCACAGTGTGGTATACAAACACCCGAAGCTCTCGCGAGATAGGCTGAGTGCGATTGCGCTCAAGAATACCCACGTGCGGAACATCCAAAAACTGCTGCAGCTGCTTGAGAGCCACGCCATGCAAAAAAGTCAGGGGCGACGGAGCTACGAGCGCCGCTGTCGTACGCAAAAAGTTCTCCAACACAGGTGCACGGTCGTAAGCAAGCTGGTTTGGAGAGTTTCGGCCGTGTCCACGGCGTGTTGGGAAAACACACTCATTAACTTGCCCAGATAAACGACTCAACTATACAAACACAAGAACCAATTAGCCACGAATAGGAAGCGAATGTCAACGACTTGCACATAACGTACTTTGCGATGGAGCTTGTGAAGCTCTCGGAAGCGCTTCCGCGTAAACCATACAACGCCACTTTCCACATCGACAACACGCACAATATACTCCTGCAAAAGGCAACATAACATGATCATTAGTTCACTAAACATGATGACAATTGACAGTGGGGCGGAGATGGCATCACGTACCATGTGACTACTATTCCGAGCTGGCTTGCTCTCTTCGCGAAAGATGCGAATGCACAATGCGTGGCGAATTCCTGAGAAGGCACGAGTGTTAACTCACATCGCCCGACCTATCAACTGTAAAACGTATAAGCTTACCTTTTGCCTTCAGGATAAGAAGGTGCCATTCGTGATCAGAGATCATGCCATTCATGTTCATCGTCATATCCATCAACTAATTCAGACACACCGGAGCAAGCCGTCAGTTTAAGCACGCCGCGAACATTCAGACAGCCACAAATATCAAGCCACACCACACGCACCATTTTTGTCGGCTGGATCCTTGATAAAATCATGGACCGCAGATAATCGAGCTCCTGGCTCGAGATGACGCCGCTGCGGTAGATTTCGCTAGCCTTCGACAGCAGTTCAAACACGAGGTGCGGTTCCCGGTGTCGAATGCGCTTCTCCGCCTCTGACAGATCCAGCTTGCTCTTCTTGATCACATCAATGTGCGCGATATCAAAAATGCTCGAGCGCTCGTTGCGCAGCTCCGCCGGGAGGAACTTCTGGTTCATCGAGTCTGCCACGATCTTTTGGTTCGCGCGCATAGCTGCGTCGTCCAGCACAGGAGTGATCACTTCATCCGTAGAGGCGCTGTCATCGTCAAACTCCTTCCCATACAACGTGCCGTCGTCCTCCGCCAGGGTACTATTGGATCTGTCCGAGCGGATGTCTTCTGCTGTATCAGACATCGAGACGACGTCACTCTTGTCCTCCATCTCCTCCTTCTCACTCTCGTCACATTCCTCTTCCTCAGCAAGTCCCTCCTCCGACTGCGCATACTTGACCTCATCAGGCAGCTACAACACTCGAATTAGTTTCTCATCACCTCCACAACCTCCATAAGTCCCTAACTCACCCTCAAAAAGTCGTCGGCCAGAGGGTTCTTCACGGGCCAGTTCGTGCGGCCCGGTTCGGGTCCTTCCTCCGCCTCTGCATCCTCCGCCTGCTCCATATCCAGCACCGCCGTGATGGTGTCCTCCATAATGAATCCGTTGGCTTCCAGCACAACCTGCAGTGTCTCCGACTCCCACTTGGGGAAGATCGAGTGCAGGATCTCGACGCCGCGTGCCACAGCCGCCGGGTTGGGGGTCGGCGGGAGGCGATTGGGCGTCGGTGACTCGCTGACGGCGCTGGGGCTCTTCTTCTTGGAGAAAATAGCCTCCAGGAGACTCTTCCGGCCGTCGTCGCTGCCCTTCTTGAGCTTCAGGAGTCCGCCGCGGTCCCTCCGGCGGCGAGGCGGTGGGGTGCCCGAGTCCTCGTTGCGCGAAGCCATCCCCCGCATGAATGCGGGCGACGGAGGCTGGAATTGAGACATCGACCGCCGCGAGGAAGCCCTCGAGTTGAATGATCCGGAAACTACAACGTTCTACGACGGCTGTACGACCGGTAGTACCGAATACCGAAGCATCTTGTCCTGCGTGCAGGACAGGACGCTACACTTGAAATTTGTAAAACAGCCTACCCCTATAGGTTATACCGGTAATACCAGTTACGACGTTGCGAACTCAGCAGCGCATTCCTCTTCCCGCAGGACGGCGCCATGTTCCTGCAGTGGATCTCCAAGTGCGACCTGGTGCCGCAGTCGACGGACACGTACGTCCTGAAGGTAGGTGCATTCTACCCCTATTTCTCCCCACCCCCTGTTCTAACGCTCCTCCCTGTCCTGACAGAAATTCTCGGACAAATGCCAGCGCGGTCTGTGCTCGATGGTCGTGGGCTACCTCTCGGAGGACGACGTGGACACGGTCAACGTACTGCCTAGTGGCCACCACATCCGATGGTCCATGGAGGTGCTGGGCCACTCGTTTGCGCTACCCATGGAGGACTCGGACGTGATCTCCGGCTCGCTGGACATCTACCAGCGGTGGCTCGGAGTGGATGCTGAGGCGCTCGACGGCAAGGACCAAAGACCGGCCTGCATGCAGAAGGTGGAGCAGACCTTCATCCAGGACATGCTGGGCCAGATGACGTTGCTCTTCGAAGAGCGCTCGAGCAACGGCGTCCCCAGTGGGAGCGTCGAGAGCAACATGGCTACACATGTGTCACTGTGTACCAAGTAGGTTCTGCAAGTTTTTATTTGACGTTGTGCTGAGCTAATAGTTTATTTTTTATTGCAGGGTTTTGGAGACTTTTGATGCACTGGTGAAGCACCGAGGCGCGCAGCTTTCGAATTCTACGTGGGATCGATTGATCCGACTGATTCTGGGAGCTGCAGATGGACTGCTGCACAATTTACGCAACCAATTGGGCAACCAGCTGTGTGGGCAGCTTGTGAGGATTCTGTTCGAAGTGTATCTGCGCTCGCTGCCGCAGTGCGGACCGCGTGGAGAGCTGTGGAGTTTGCTGCAGAAGTTTTGCCGGCGCTGGATTCATCGCGCGCTCGTGATCGAGCAGTGGAATGCTGTCACGCTGGGACTTTCACGTAGCCTCATGCGTCAGCTTCACGACCGGGACGCTTCGAAAGAGGTCGAGATCATTTGGGCGGACAACCGACAGCCGTCCAAGTTCGAGTTGGAGAGTCCAATGCTGGCTTACGCCTGGTACCGTCTTCTCCGCGTGATCGGCCACCCTTCCGCGATTTTCGACCCAGATGTGTACCTTGCTGCAGTGAAGGGGGTGAGCCGACTGGCTGACGAATTTGCCCGGATTCAGAAAGTGCCCCGTGTTCAGTGGGAGCACGTGTTGGGTGCGCTTAACCAAACACCGAACCGCAACAGCCCCATGTTCCAAGGGGTACAGAATGGTGACGCCGATGGAGCCGACGACCTGTCCACAGCAACCCACCCGACGACTACGGAGCAGCCTCGAGCCCCGCCTGATGTCAACACAATTCTGAGACTGCTGGGTCCTTGGCTGTTTGACGCTTGCTTAACTCGCAAACCGCGCTTTGCTGCAGGGCGCAGTGAGGCGCTGCGCTGCCTAGGAAAACTCTTCTGCCATTACTCGAATGGCCGCTCCAAACGCGTTAACTGGGCTTACAGTGTTCGCAGTCTGATGGCTCTTCAGAACGCACTGCTCGATGACGATGAACGGATTGCAGCGTCGGCTGTCTACAATTGGTCAAACGTATTCAGCTTGTATGGAAACCACACTCTGCGTGGTGCAGGTGTCGTTGCAGGACCGTTCCACAAGGCTATCGAGCGTGTATTCCGTGCCGCAGAACGTAAGGACGCGCCATCAGCTTCAACTTCAAAGGCCGATGGTCGGCGTGGAGGCGACTCATTCTTTGTTCAGGATGACCAGCATATTGGCGGAATTCCTATCGTGCTGCTCCGACGTGCAAGTATCGAGGCCTGCAGTTCCCTTCTCACTATTCACGCCCACGTTCCGCGCAATCTGATTAAAGAGGCCGAGAAGGAGATCGTGGCACCTGCGATGGCTGACATTCCTGGTTTGTATTCGACCTTGCCGAAGTACACCAGCTCGAACGTTGTGGCCCTCCTGATGACAGCGATTAAGACCGAAACCGACCCCACGAACCAGCAGATGATGATGTGGGTCATGACGGTGGCCATCCAGCAGGAGGCCGCTTTTTGGACAAACGGCTTGGCATCCAGTCGCAATTCGCAGGTTCCTTTCACTATTTTGCTGATTTGCTCCATCATTAGCAAGTCTCAAAAGTACAAGCCGCCCGTGATGTTCACCGCATTTGAGTGCCTGCGCCACCTGTCGCTGGTATGCGAGGAAGTGTTTTTCCACCACGCAAACTCTGTCGTCCACTTGGTGAACGCGTGTTGCGACTTCATCAGCAACAGTGCACCGGTTCTCCGTTCGAGAACGGCACCATTTTATCTGGACAGCCTGATGGCAGCGGCGTATAACTGCATTATCGAATGGATAGTTGCTGTGCCTCTGTTACTGGGCAAGCAACAAGTTATTGCGAAGATCATCACGACCATCGTGGATGGCAATGAGCGGTTCCAGTCGTTGTCCCCCAACGCCACTAACATGGCGGTGCGCGAGGCTGCTCAGAAACTGGTGAACATGCTGATGAAGCATCATGTGTCACACACAAGCAACGCTGGTTCCATCGACACGCATTCGGCAGGACTAACCGAAAAGGTAGGCTGAACTGATGGCTGGTGGGGTGACGTTGGGGCTCAAGATACTAATGTTTTCTTTGCTGTAGTCTGTACTTTCACAGTATTGCGATCTTACGGATTCCACCGACATCTATCGTCACTGCCGCTTCTTCTCGGTGAACAAAAACTCCATTCTGACAGTAATCGAGAAACCTGCGAATGCGGCACAATCAGGTGAAGCAATCCTAATCATGCGGGACTCTACAGGTCGTTATGTCTGGCGCTCCAAGCCTCGACACCGCGACGGACCCCGCCCGAAGAGTATTACGGACTTCGAAAACTTCTCTGAAGATCCTGCTACTCAGGCTCGGAGAGACAGTGACTTCGACTCCGATGCAAACACACACGAGGATAGCGATGATGATGAAGACTGTGAAAGCGACGAGGAGTCTGGCGTGGAGGACCCGCTACTTGCTGCTATCCGTGATACTCACGCTAAGACTCCAATGACGAGCTGGCGTTCTGCATCTCCTGGAGGAGTGGACGCAGACGCTGATACTCTGAAGATTTTGTCAGGCGAAGGTAATACTGGAATGAGTACGATCGAGCGCAAAGCACAGGCTGGTCGCGATGATGCTCGGGGCACTCAAGACGCGGTGTTCATGAGTTTGTTGGTGTCGCAAAGCAATGAAGATATGCTTGCATCGGACCCGAAGTGCTCGGCGCGTGGCGTGAAATGTTACAAACCGACACCTCCAGAGAAGGACCCCGCGCTCCAGACTTGGGAAGTATCTCGGCGCATGATGAGCGAACTGGGCTTTCTATCGGTGCGCAATTGGGGCTCTGTATTCGCAATGGATGCAACCGTGACTACAGACTTCCTCCGCGATCTGGAGACACTGGACAAACTGCCAGAGCGTGAGACGTTTGATATTTCTGTTGCCTATGCGTTCACTGGCACCTCTCGCGGCGGCTACGACCAGATTCATTTGGCTACGTCTACCGATGTGCGTGCTGGCTACGTCGAGCTTTCAAAGGACTACCAGCTCTTCCTTTCGTCGATCGGCGAACAAGTCGGTGGTCACGACCACGCAGGATACTCGGGCTTTGACGCTGGTCTCGTAAATGGTCGGATGCTATACTACTCGCACTACAGCCACGAAGCGTGCATCTACGTGCCTACGATGCTTGTGGGCGGAGAGGACGACAGCGACAGCGACAGTGACAGTGACGCCGAGGATACCGAGGGGGCGAATGCTAGGATGCTATTCCAACACGCTAACGTACTCATCGTTTGGAACGAATGCCAGCAGACGTATCGCCCGGGGAGCGTGTTGTGGGACGCCGCATTCAAGCTTCCCATGCCCACTTCGGGTGTTGTGCTGATTATTGACCCGTTGGGCAATGATCTCTACTGCGTACACGTGAGTCACGAGTCGTCACCGTTGTTCAACCAACGAGATGTGATTGCAAACGAGGAGGATGCGTACGTTGACGAAGCCGACGTGTACACTAGCCGTGTGCTGGGTCCGTTGCTCGACGGTATGGTGGTCAACGGAGCTTGGCTCGCTCCTTTGGTGCGCCAGACGGCCATCAACGCCGCTATTCTTTCACGGTCCTTCCATCGCTACCAGCATGATATTGGTGCAGTCTCGTCTTCGCCTGTGGGCGCTGAGGCCAACCGCAGCAAGGTGATCTCATCGTTCGTTGAGAAGCACATGCGCCCGAAGCTTCCTGGCGAATTCTACGGCGACTTGTTTGCGGATCTGACCAGCGAGGCCTAAATGCGCGCTTTCGTTGAGACGAACGTGGCGTCAAATGTGTGACCAGTCCAGTTTTACCCGTTCTGTTTTAGCCTTCACGTTACCTTGCTTTCGCTTGTTCTTGTCTGTGGCTGAAGAGCTATGTTTAGGCAAAACCTCCAACCAAGGCGTGAGCGTGAATTCCCTGCGCTGTTTGGTCACTCATTCATTTGTGCTTGCAGGAAGATTGAATTGCTTCCTTTGAGAAGCGTTCGGCGCGCGTAGGAATCAGCATAAGTGACAAACATGAGGGCGGTGGGGCGAAGCTCATTTTCGTTTGGGTCTTCAAGGTCTTCCTCGAAAAAACTTGGAAAAGAGGGAGGCCACGACCACGACGAGGTTGGGACCAAGACAGTCGGTGAGGTGAAGCAAATCGACAAACTATTGAGCGATGCCGGTGCTGAGATAGATGACGTTGCTTGCGAGGCTGATCCTAGTGAACGGAAGATGGAAGGGTTTCTGGTGTTTCGGAAGCGAGTGCGTCGACGACGCTACTGTATTTTGCAGGGACGAACGATGCTCGTATTCAAGAACAAACCGAACGATGGTGCGTCGCCTGGTATACCTCAAAAGCAGATCACTGTGGTTGGTGTCAAGGGTGCCATGGAGCTTGAAACGAGCGTTCGAGCTGCGCTTCTTGGCAGTGGCGCGCCTGGCAGCTTTGACAACACGCTTGTAATCAGCTCGCAGAAGTCCAAGCTTGTCGTCGCAGAAGCCGATACCCACATCGAGAAGGAGCGCTGGCTGCATGCGATGTCGACAATTTATCTGACCAGTGGTGAAAATGAGAAGGCTTTTTTCCAGTCAATGCTTTCGGCTGACGGCTTCAATGCACACGTGGCTGTGACCTTGTTACACAAACACAGAACCAACACCGTGGCGACCGAACTGGTGCTTGATCGCTTGGCCTCGTACGCAGAGCAAAATGTCGACGACGTGGAGTTTTACATCCAGCAGATCGTCCACTTGACTGTCAACACCGAGTCAGCCGCGACTGACAAGCTGGTGCATTTACTGCTCTCCATATGCCGAGCAAAAGCCTATGTGGAACACCTGGGTAATTGCATCCATTTGGCCCTGCAACTCTTTTGGCTGCTGGAAGCTAAGATAGCCGACAAGGATCCGAAGACGTACAATTTGTGTGCCAAGTTGCTCATGTCCATCGAAGCAAAGGTCGTCAACCAGCAGTTTGAGCTGCCCAGCACACAGACTGCAGATGATGTCACCCGACGGCTCATGGGTATTCCTCACATGAAAGAGAAGCTGGAGCAAATGACCGTTCAAAACCAAAAGAATGTCGTCGACAAGGAAGAATCACCGCGTCCACCGGAAAGTCTCATGCCCAGTTCAAATGAAACAACTTGTGTGGGTTCGCCTCTTATGGAATCTGAAATCACTTGCAGCACAGAAACTTGTTCGCAGCAGCCCGCGCTGCTCCTACAGTGGATGGAGAAGGAGCGCCAGAAGCGATACAAGTATTTCCACGAGCAGCGAGACTTCGTTAAAGCGCTCTCCGACATCTCCGAACGAATGCGTGCGGTTGACCCACCGCAGAATCGAAAGAAACTCCTCCCTGGCGAACTAAAGGAGTTGTCAATCCCAGACATGGCTTATGTGCCTCTCGGCCGAGTCTCCGACCCTTTCAGCCGTATCACTCGCGTGCTCACGGATGAAGGCACAGTGTTTTCAACGCACAGTCGTGCACCCTGCCTGCTGTGCTTCGAGGTAATCGAGGACCAAGTCAATTCTGCAGGCCATCGTAGACTCTCCACGGAGCTAAAGGGACCTGTCGGACTCCTTCGTGGATCTTCATGTGACTCATCTCTGGCAGCCCAGGAAGCTGAAGTTGCAAGCCTCATTAAAACGTTTGCGATCAGTGGGCAGCTCATACGCGTCGAAAACCCATCGGTTCCCGATGAGGATGAAGAAGACGACGTCGAAATTGGCAACGACGATAGTGAGGCGGTGAACAATCACCGACCCAGCGAACCCTCTGTTCTCGTTATTCCAGACGTCGAAGGTGTTTTGATCTCTCCGCCGTCAACGCCTCGGTCGACGGAAAGCACCGACGGCTCGCTGGACTCGATGTCTGAGATAAGCGGAGCAAGTTCGCAGCAGTTCAACCTTATCCGGGGATACTCCAAGACAGCTTATGAAGTGGGTCTGTCCAAGTTGCTGAGTGCAAGCGAAGTGTTCGGAGAGGGATGGCAGGCGAAGAAAGAGCGCATTCGAGCCTCATCGCCTCACGGACACTTGCCTGGGTGGAACGTCATTTCACTGGTGCGTACTTGCAGGCACTCTGCTTGTTCTTGTTCATCTGAGCTGACGTTTTGCTGTGTGTGAACAGATCTCCAAGAGTAATGACGATATCCGACAGGAGGTGTTCGCGATGCAGCTCATCACAACGTTCCAGACTATCTTCCGTGACTGTGGCCTGCCGTTGTGGTTGCGACCGTATCGCATCGTCTCCACGGGTCGAACAAGCGGGCTCCTCGAGACAATCACAGACGCACAATCTCTGGATGCTCTAAAGAAGACGACCGGCTACGCAGGTCTGCGCGCACACTTCGAGAGCACTTACGGTGCTGGTGATGCCTTCAAGAAGGCCCAACGAAACTTCCTGCATAGTCTTGCGGCCTACTCGGTCGTGTGCTACTTGCTTCAGATCAAAGACCGACACAACGGAAATATTCTGCTTGACACGGAGGGCCACCTCGTGCACATCGACTTCGGCTTCATGCTTGGCATCGCGCCAGGAGGCAACTGGAGCTTCGAAACAGCACCATTCAAACTGACGAAGGAGATGGTCGCGGTGCTAGGTGGTGTGTCGTCCCCACTGTTTGGCGAGTTTGTGCAGCTGGTGGCGTTGGGCTTGATAGCAGCTCAGCGCCAAGCCGAGAAAGTCGTGGCACTCGTCGAAATCATGATGCACAACTCGACGTTCCCGTGTTTTCAAGGACGTGACGTGTCTCGCGATCTGCAAAAGCTTCGAAGCCGCTTCCACCTTCACTATTCCACCGAGAAGACCGTCAAGGCGGTCGTAAAGATGATTCGCACGAGCTACAAGAACAAGTGGACAAAGCGCTACGACCAGTTCCAAAAGATCACAAACGGCATCGTTCCATAGGACCCATGCACATCTGCCTCACCATTAATCAATGCACTTCCGTCTTCAAATGGCCGATGATTGCTTTGAACGCTCGACTTCTCCACGGGTAACTGTGACCTAGATTCTTGCTTCGAAGTGGGTCACGGCCGCATCCTCTTAACCGGGTTGCTGTTCTCCGAGTTAGGATCATAATCGAATTGCGAGAGACTAAGGTCCTCCATATTGTACTGAGCGTTCGGTCGAGCTTGGACCGTTGTCAGTAGCTCCGATTTAACGATGGTTGGCGGGTAGTTTGAAGTCATCATACGCGGCGGAGGCGGAGCATTTGATGAAACCCAACACTGCGGCTGCGGACGGAACGGGCTAGTTGAAGACGAGCTCGACACTGTTCCAGATGTGGACAGTCCATTCGTCGCACTCAGCGTGCTACTGGTCACTGGAGCTTGCACTGTCGAGCTTCGAGAGGTGATCGCATTAGCCCCCGAATTCGTCTGAGCTGGCTGATGCTGCACAGAAGCAGTACTGGGTGGTGGCTTGCGCGAGACTTGAGGTGGCTTCCACTGCTGCTGCTGCTGCTTCTCCTGCTGGACAGATTGCTGTGGTATCTGTGGACGTTGCTGCTGGTGCATCTGCTGATGATGTACAGGTTGATGTGGTGGCCCTTGCTGGTGCTGCTGCATCGGTTGTACTGGAGGAGGCATTTGCTGCCGCTGCTGGTTTTGAACCTGTTGCTGTTGCTGAGGTTGAACCTGATTCTGTAGCTGCTGTGGTTGTGGCGCTTGTCCAGCTGGAGCTGCAAGTGGCCTGTTCATCACCGCCGGTCGTGCGGCACCCTGCTGTCCTGGCAGAATCACATTCGGCGCCGCCGCCAGCGGAGCCATGGGTCTGTTCGAGTTGACGTCCTTGATATGCTCCTTGTCGTAGCACGAGTTGCCCAGATACTCTCCAAACAACCTGAGCGCCCGCTTCCTTGCGTCCGAGATGCTGGTCTTCTTGGCCTGCTCCAGGGCTGAACCCAAGTCTCTCTGTCCGTCGGAGGATCCAAAACCCACATCCTCGTGGCTCGTGCCGTCCTTCAACTCAATGCGCACCAAGGAGCTGTACGCGACGCTCCAGCGGTCGCCCTTCTTCTCTTTCTACCCAATTAACACCCCGTCAGTTCGTATTCCACCACCAATAACAGCCGCCCACTTTCACGTACAAATTCTTCCTTGCACTCGACGATGTGGCATGACCAGCCATTGAACCCGAACGCGCTATTGGCCAATTCGATGGCCTTACAACTTTCGATGTACGTGAGCTTTCGCCCCCCTGGCCCGGGTCGGCGCGCCAGGCTCTCCTTGCCCAACTTCTGGTGCAGAAACGCGCCGACGCTCTGCTGCTCCGCCGACGCGAAGGCTACGCGTCCAAAGCTACGCGTCGAGCCGCCGCCCAGCAGCGCGCTCGCCACCTGCTGCGTTATGAGCGCCGCCACCGTCTGCTGAAGGTCGCTGTCCGCGGCTTTCGGGTCGAGTTTCATCTCTGTCTCGCTCAGTCGCCGCTTCATCCTCTTCTCTGTCTTGACTTGGAATGACTAATGTCAACTGCAAACAAATTCAAACGAATGGTACCGATGGATTGGTACGCCCGTGTGGACCACGTCGTTTAAGATGCATAGACGGAACTTTTTGACACACGTGGCATTAGCAACGCTTTTCGACCAATGCAACGCCGCGATCTGCGTTTACATCTGAATAATTGGTTGAAACTCTTCTTCTAGCTCCCGCATTGGCTAAAAAGATCTCGCTCGCGATCCGGCAACGCCGCGTGGCCTGCATCGGGTCATTCCCCCGTTTTCCCTCCGGCGCACAGACCCCACCTATTTGCCATGTCGGACGTCAACACGCTCGTGTTCCAGCCCCTTAACCAGTTCTTTAAGAACAGTCTGCACCTCGTCAAGAAGTGCAACAAGCCCGACCGGAAAGGTGAGCCCTCTTTGCTCAATCCCCGTCTTGCAGTCTCTAAAACTGACTTTTTTGCTCCTTTTTAGAGTTCGCCCGTATCGCTGGCGCCACGTCCGTGGGCTTCCTCATGATGGGCTTCATCGGCTTCTTCGTGAAGCTCGTGCACATCCCCATCAACAACATCCTCGTGGGTGGCAGCGCCTAGGCACGCGGCTGCTGCTCAGTTGCCGTTCGACTCGGCGTCCAAGGCGTTATGATAAGTCGCCCCCGGCTGATAACTCAATAGACAGTAGCTTTTTGATATTTGTACACGAACGGTCGGTTAGTTTCCCGTTTCTTTGCCATGGACTGTATCGAGCAGGTGACGCCTGAGCAAGAAGAGCGCGCTGCGAGGCTCGAGAGCGAGCGACTGCGGCATTTGAACGGCAACCCACTCACTGTCAGAGCCTTCGCAGCCGATCAGAAGCTTCGCCAAGCGTGCCCAAGTGTCGATGTACGTGGCTGAAGGAGGAGCAAAGGAGCTGCTGGTTTCTGACTTTTCGTGTGTGGATTCTAGAGCTTCTTGGGAGCTGGAGACCGAGCTTTTCTCAGTCGAAGCTCGAGGGACGGACGTCTGCCTACTGCACATACAAGCGGCGGGTTGCTACCGCTGCAACGAGCTGTCGAGTTGGGCGATTTGAAGTCGCTGGAAGCTGCTTTGGCTACTGGAGACTCGAATCACCACCTGACGAGAACTTGCAACGCGTTCGGAGAGACGCTGCTGCACACGGCAGTGCTCCATGGACGGCTTGGGGCGGTGCAATTGCTGCTGCAGCATGGCGCCTCGCCGCTCGTGAAGCTTCCGGACAACAAGAACTTGCCACGGGCTCAGTCGACGCTGGAGAGCACGGCGCCACGCACGTCCAACTTCCGTTATAGCCTCATGCTCGACGCTGCAGAGGGTACACCACTGCATTACGCTTGTGTTGCTGGCCAACTGGAGATCTTGAAGCTGCTGCTGTCGTGTGCCTCGCCCTTAAACGACATACCGAAGCGGTGGCGGCCTGGCAGTTTGCTACTGTGGGCGATCACGAGTGCTCAGCCCCGCGTGGTGGAGTTTCTGGTGCTGCAGAGCCGTCTTGAAGCCGACTGCTTCGATGAGGACGGCAACAACTCAGTGGCCATTGCTGCACTTGTGCTAGCAACGCCAGAGACACCCGAACGATTTGCAACGCTAAAGACTATTCTTCAGTTGCTACTGCGCCGTGACCCAGAGGATGGCGGTGTCGACGTGAACCACAAGAACATGCACGGCCTCACAGCTTTCGACGTGGCGGAGACCCCTGCGTCGAAGCAACTCCTAGGACAACTCGGAGTAATGACTGCGCGCATTGTGCCGGTGGAGAGGGTCCTCCAGTGGGATCGGGATCGATTCCGGGACGAGATTGA
Organism: Phytophthora ramorum; assembly: GCF_020800215.1. NCBI lineage: Eukaryota > Oomycota > Peronosporomycetes > Peronosporales > Peronosporaceae > Phytophthora > Phytophthora ramorum. Next base: position 2,232,016 of record NW_027150651.1, read on the forward strand.
GTACTTGCCACTCCCCGGGCGTCGCCGCGTTATCCTCCGAGACCAGTCAAGCAGCCAGGACAATTAACTCAGTTCTTCGTCGATAAGAACAACCGCTTGGGAGACGACAGTCCCCGCTTTCGCTTCTTCTTGATCTTCTTGTGCGTCTGCTGTCCAGTTGCAAGCTGTCGGAGTCTCTTGCTCTCCTGTTGAGCAACAAAATCGTCCAGACGCTTGACAATGTCCATGTTTTCAGCGATGCGAGCAAACATCATCGGAGTGAAGCCGTAGCAGTCTTCCACGTCGCTGCGAGCATGGCGTTCGACCAGCAGGTACTCTACGAGGTCCGGGTAACCTTTAAAGCAAGCTATGTGTAGTGGCGTCCAGCCCATGGCGTCCTGGCGATTCACGTCAGCACCAGATATCTCGACAAGCTGAGCGACGATCTCGAGATATCCACGCACGGATGCCCAGTGCAGCGGCGTGAAGCCTTCGCGGTCTGCCAGCTCAATGTCGGCCCCAGCTTTGAGTAGACGCCGAAACAGAGCTTTGTTGCCCATGATGATCGCGTTGTGGACCGGTGCCAGCAGGGAAACATCGTCTTGCTGGTTCACATCCGCGCCACGATCAATCAAAAGGCGAGCAATGGGCTCGTGTTGCTGCTGGATGGCAATGTTGAGTGCCAATTGCCCTGTCTCGAGGTCGCGCATGTTCACGTCCGCTCGCTGTAGCAAGTGCATATGAACCTGAAGGATGTCGCCATCCCATACAGCCTCAGGCAGCGAGCTTATAACGCAAGGCAGCCACAAGAAATGCCGGCGCAGGATCATTCGGGTCAGCGATTGACAATTCCATTGCGTGCGAACGCGGAGCTGATAGCCTGGCCGTGACTTCAACGTCAGGCGCTCGCGGATATTGGCCACGGCTTCCTGTCGTCGCTCGAAGTCTTCCTGGACGTAGCCCAGGTGTACCAGATCGATGCGAGGTCCTTCAGCCCAAGCACGACCAAGTTGCTTTTGCTGAGTGATTCTCACGCCGTCCTCGCTGTCTACAGGTCGTTGAGGCTTCGGACGACTTGGTGGGATCACGTACGACGCAGCGCCACCTGCCAGCACTTTGATCGAACTAGTTGCAGTCTTTGACGTCTGCTTTTTCTTCTTGTTTTCGGTTTGGTTATCGTTTGCTTCATCATCTTCGCCCTCTTCTTCTTCGCCCTCTTCTTCTTCTCCTTCGTCTCCTTCGTCTTCCTCTTGTTCATCGTCTTCATCGTCTTCAACATCTTCCAGAGCTTCTTCCTCCTCGTCACTCGGTTCATCTGCACCCTCCGGACTGCCCGAGGTCATCCCCACGCCACCTCACACCTCTACAACCAAGTTGTCTGGGTACCAGTCGAGAAGAAAATAGTTTGACGGTGCGTTTCAAGGTTTCTAGCGCATTTGAAAACGACGCTTCCATCAAGCAGCGACAATTGGTTCGGCATCCATGCTCGGACCTTAGAGAGTCGGCACATTTTGCTACGGGGTCATGCAGTTCCGTGTGGTGACGAAGGATGAAGTTGACGCTAAACACTTGGAGCTGCGTAGAGGTGCTCCATTCCAAGACGATGCCACAGAGCAATGGGCCGATAACAACGACGTCGAGCGACCTACGGAGGCTGCAATTGACTGGCACATTCGACCAGGAGAGCTGCAATCGGTTCGTCAGTTGCAGCATTCCAAAGCGCATCAACAGATCGAGCTGCACCGCGAAGCTAACCAAGGCCAAGTGAAAGCGATAAGCCCAACGAAGAAAGTTGTTATTGACACTGGTTCAGCGAAGAAGCTCCGAACGACTTTGGCTCCAGAGCCGATTAACTACTTAAAGTTGCGTCGAACGGAGCAGAGCAAGCGAGCCTCCATTCGCAATCGTGGCGCCATTGCTAGTGTGATTGCACAAGAAATCATTGCACCAGTTGCGGCTTCACCTCCTCGAGCTGCTGTTGCACCCCGTCAAGACTTTCGAATGCCTTGTCCGAGCCCACCAAAACTAGCAGTACCTGAGCTGTTACTGAAGATGGAGGAGCAACCTAAAGGACGAATCGATGCCGCCCCACTCGATGCGAGTATTCAATCTCTCGCTCGAGAGCAGCACAAGATGCGGCTTGAAGCTTTCCAGGAAGACACAAGAGTTCATGCGCTACTTGCAGACATCCGGGCCTCCAGTTTGGCGAGTTTGTACAAGTTTACACCGCTGTTCAAGCTGTATGCTCGTCGGCGACTGCGATCGCGCTGGAAAGTCTGGCTTGAGTACGTGGCTTGGCACACAGAAGAGCAGCGACGTCTTGAAACGCTTGCTCCATTCGCGATTCACATCCAGCGCGTGTTTCGCTTTCGTAGTCAGCGGTGGGCTCGACGACGCCGTAACTTGGAGGCGCTGTATGCACAATGGGAAGCTGCTCGCACGATTCAAAGCTGCGTACGCAAGTGGTTGCGCAGGCGAGAGCATTTACTGCAGCTGACGGTGATGCATGCAGCGAGACTCCAAGCAGCTTGGCGAGGTCGAGCAACGCGCAAACAAGTCAAGCGTGCGCTTCAAAGCCAGTTGAGGATGCTGCTGGCCTCGATTTCTCCAACTGGGAACCTGCATCGCCTCCACGAAATTGCGCGTGGAGATCGAGATCTTGCCGCAAAGCTTAACGCCATGTTGATTCTCGTCACAGAGACTCATGTAGCTGTCGAGGTGACTCGCGGTCAACAGAGAACACCAAAGCACGCAGCAATTGCAGCACGCAACGCAGCACGTCCGGTTGAAGCTACACGTCGACAACTTTTTCATGCCGTCCATGAACTGCGTCAGCTTGTAGCGACACGTGAACGAGAGTTACAAGCTGCAAAGGAGCGGTTCCTGGAAGCGAAGCGAAGTCGTCGAGACCAGAAGCGTGAAGCTCACGAAGCAGTCACGAAAAAAGAGCTTGCACGAACAACCGAGAGGCTTTCAGAGGCTCGGGAGCGCGAAATGATGCACCGCGCAGACCTCGAGACTCGTGAGTTTGTGCGTGCACTGCGTACGCTAGAGGAGGACATGCGACTGCGTCGAAAGCTAAAGCGTCAACGTCGTGAGCAGGAAGAGAACGCACTCATGCTAGTGGAAGAGTACCAAATGCGCTACGTCGTAGCTGAGTCTCAACGTCGCGAGCTCGAAGCTCGAGACCGGCTCCTGGAGGTGTCAAAGCGTGAAACATTTTTGCAGGAGCAAGCACAGCAGCAACTACGAGAGATGGAAGCAATCATGCGCGCTGATGCTGAGAAGAAAGCCGAGCTGGAACGACAGCGTCTACTAGCCCACGAAGAAGAAAAAACACGTTGGGCAAGTTTGTCAAAGGCAGCGAAGGCAGAGGCACAAGAGCGCTTGTGGCGACGTGACAGGGAGGAAGACGAGATGCGATGGAGAATTGAAGCTGAACAAGACGCCGAGCTAGCAAAACTACGAGAAGCTGAGCGACACAAGGAAGCTTTGAGACGACGAAAGCACGGGGAAATGACTCGAGAGCAGTCCGAGAGAGAGGTGATGGAAGATGCGGACAAGAGTAGTCGTCGATGGCACTTCGCTCAGAAGAAGAGCGACGCAGCAGAGCAGTGGGAAGCGAAGCGCGAGAAAGAGCGAACAAAGTATTCTCTAGACCCACTGGAGTTTGCCAAGATGGAGGCACAGAAAGCTTTGGAGGAACGCCAACGTCGTGAAACTACTTGGATGCGTGACGAGGACGCGCTCAGCAGAGCTGTCGAAGAAAAGGAGCGCAAGGAGCAATACTTCAAGCTTTGTAGAGAGCGGAGAAGGCTTCGAGAGGTTGAGCGGCGTCGTGAGAGCAACGAAACGTTGCAAATGCACATTGAAGACGACCGCGAACAAGAGAATAGGAGGATACTGCGTCAAGCGGAAGAGTACAAACGAACTCTTCAGCAGATGCAGCAGATGGCCGACCAAGTTGCGAAGAAACAAAAGGACCGACTGCAAGAGGCGAGGAATCGCAAGCTGATGTACGATGAAGAAAATCGTCAACGTCGCCTTCAGCAAGCCCAGCTGCAGCTGGATCGTATCCTCGAGAAGCGCGAACGAGAAAGCATGAAAGAAGAAGATCGCAGAGCACAGAATGTTGACGCAATTGAGGCTCGCCTGCAAGACAAGCGTATTCGTGAAAAGCGTAACCTGCGCATGATGCGGGAAGACGTCGTCACCATGGAGCGCCAGGACTGGGAGGAGGAGGGTACTCGGCTGGAAAAATTGTTGTGGTCTCCACAAGAAGCTGCAGCACTGCGTCACTTGGTAATTGACTACCCAACGTTTTTGAAGCTGAACGTCGAAGTTTTCATGGAGCTTGTTGAGAGTTTCAAGGGCCCACCACCTCTGGATTTGGACTACGAAGCCGTCGCAGCTCATTTATCAAATGAGCACAGCCTCACCGAAGATAAGGTGCCACCGAAGAAGAGGAAGCCACGGAAATTCTTCTATCACGAGTTTTACGAGGAGGATCCCATCATGGCGCGGATCTACAGCCGAAGGAACCCCAAACCGGAGCCACCAAAGAATGGGCCTGGAAGTACGAACAACATTACACGGGAGCGGTGGAAACGTGTCGCTGCGCATTTCTTAGGGCGCTCATGGGGATCCGAGGCTTCTCGAAAAGGGTTGGCGCTCATGCACAGCAGGCAATATGAAGCTGCTTGTAGTTGTCTTCTGGAAGCTGTTCACAACATGCAGTATTCTCGATTCGAAGTCGCTTCATCTTCCTCGTACTTGGATGTTCCGCCTGCCTTGCTCCGGCAGCTCGGACGGTGCTTTCTCAGACAATATGAGGCCAGCGCGCAGTGGGAATATCTGAGCAAGTCATTGTTCTTCTTCCAGCAGGCAAGCACACATCTCGTGTTTCTCAGCAGTCCGTCGTTCCTGCAAGAGGTTGCTTTCGCCCTCGAACTCAATGGGGACTATCGGCATGCAGCTGAAATACTCGGAGGTATCATCATGTGCTTTCCTCGGTATACTCGACTGACGGAGGTGATCTTCCGCGCTGGTATTGTGATGCTGTCGCTGAAGATGTTTCGCCAAAGTCGGGAATACGTGTTGCATACCATGGATGGCGCACCTTTCGGCTGGGATCCATTTGACATAGTTCTTCTTGCTGCGCGAATCATGGAGTTAGAGGGTAAGTCCAGTCGAAGCCTTTGCGCGGTTGCATATGAGGACGCATACCGCAAAAACTTGAAAGGATCTTTGGATCACGTTTACAGCACATGGCAGGAGTGGCTAAAAGCTCCCCAGACGTGGCGCGAACTTGGAGATCGGTACTTTGAACGCCACGAGTTTGTGCTCGCGAAAGATGCGTACCTCGTGATGAGAAAACGCCAGACACACAAACCTTCGGAATTGACGTCTAAGCGTCGAGCTGTTGTTGCTGCACTTCGTCGACAGCAAACTAAACAAGAGATACCTATCTCTATGTTTGACGACGCGGACTGGATGCGCCTGAGCTGTGCTTTTGCGATGCTGAATGACCGGTCGACAAGTTCGACTGCTATGAACAACTGGCTTGCAGCGGGTGGCGGATACCGAGCACGGGTATTGGAGCGCTTTTATCGCTGGCCACTCGTGCGATGGAAGCTATTGACAGGAATGTCCGTACCGAGGAATGTGACGCGATGGATAGAAGACCAGCGAAGAGCTAAGACCGAAGCTGAAGCTCACGGTCAGTTGGAACGCGAGGCAAAACGAAAGGAAATTTTACAACAGCGAAGAGAGCGCTCGCAGCTCGCTGTACAGGCATGGGAGCAACAAGATGAGCAAACACAAGGTGCTATCGATCAAGCCGCGCAAGACGGTACCTTCATTTCTACAAACGAAGCTGTACTTGGACTTCACGCTGGCGGAGACGATGGGATCGTTATAACGGGGACTAGTAGCGAGAAGGCTCAGCCAACGCCCGATGAAATCACTTGAACACTTCGGTGCTTTTGCCAATTACTGAGTTACGAACTGCAGTCGTAATTTGGCTCAATATCGGGTGCGGCGAGAACGTTCGCGTCATCGCCTTCTTGTCTCCCGGATGCTCATATTCCAACGATCGTGCGCCAAGCACCAGCCTCGAAGTGCTCGAGATAAAGCAACCTTGCCACTTCTCGACATCATCCAGCGTCGGAGGCGAGAGCTTGACTGGAATGCCATTTTCCGCACAAACCTCTAGCACGACCGACCGCACCGTTCCCTTCAAAATCCCATCCTCCGCCGTATGGACCGCTCCGTCTTGAATGGCATAGAAGTTGGTCTGGGAACCTTCCAGCAGGTGCCGCGTCGCCGGGTCCATGAGGATCACCTCCTCCATATCCGGTGCCATCTCGTCATAAATGGTCTTGCGCTCCCTCACCCAGGCCGAATCTTTGGCCGCCGCATTATGCCGCGGCAGCCCTGCCACTTGCAACTTCACCATCTCGGAGCGTAGCGGGGGCAGCAGACCGACATGACAGAAGACGTCTGTGTCTCCCAGCACCTGTCCTTCAACAGCGTCGTCCTCAGTAGGACACACCAGTACATTGATCTTGTACTCCTGGTCCTGCTGCACTTGGTACTGCGCCTTGAAAGCCTGCATCGCTGCGTTCAGCGTGGCTTCGGTCCTCGGTCTCAGCTCCTTCTCCACTGCACTCGGGGCGAGTTGCTTCTCCGTCTGCATGGCGACCGTCGACTCCACTACAATAATTTATCACCAGAAACTAGTCAGTTACCACATAGCTATAATATTTACTGTCATTGTAAAAACATACCGAGGCGACGGATATGCGCCTCGTAGTCGAAGATCTTAGTCTGCTGCACGGTGCGAGCGGCGGTGTACGCGCCTCGGGGATGCGTCAAGAGGAAACTGGTGGCGTCCGAGTCGCATGGAATGACCAGCCCGTTCTTGGCTGCTGCCACCAATAGCTTCTTCTCGGCTTGGCGTGCTGCCATGACTGAAGTTGCCTTCACTCGTGCTGGAATCGACTGACAGTTCTAAGTACGAAACTTTCCATACGGCATTTGAAACCTTTGCTGCAGCATATATATTTGCTAGTCGCACCATGTTGAAGTGGCTGTGAGTGTTTTTTTTATTTACGAGCACGAAGCCTCACTGTGCTGTTTTGATGCAGCGATGGCGAGGGCTTGCGATGCATATGGATAGGTTAGTCGGTCTTCTCAGTCTTGGGGGACTTCTTGGAGCGCAGCAAGAACGGCAACATAAGAAGCACGGTCACAGCTGCCATGGTGATCGAGCTGTATCGCTGCATCAAGGATAGCGCAGCTGGCCACACGCCATTAGAAGCGGCGTCCAGGAAGAACAGATCAGTGTCCTTGTGGCCGAAGACACTCGTCACGTAGGCCAGAATATCATCTTCGTGCAGCCGTGCCGGGTTCAGATCCAAAGGCTCGCCGTCGTTCACGTAGCACTCGGGACAACTCTCCAACGACGGCCACTGGTTGTACTTGAGCACCTTATTAACCTTGTTGTGCATCTTCCAGATCCAAATAGCGACGGCGCGAGGGCCTTCGGCGTCGCTCTCGGCCAATTTCTCGAGCAAGCTCTCTGGGTTGGCCATCATGAAGTGCCTCTGGCACTCCTCGCAGCTAAAAAAGTACTTAACGAACAACCGAATCGCAGCCATGATCTCGCTTGGCTTCAACGCTGTGTCAGTCTTGACCTCACTCACACTAAGCGTGTGGAAGAGCGTCCAAACGCCGCAAGTGTACGTCGAACAAAAAGCCCAGTTCTTCTTCTCACTCGACTCGAACAAATCGACTGGGAAGCTCGTCTCCGTCGCGTTCTTCTTCCATTCCGTCAGAAGCTTGTTCCAATCGTCCTGAGCCCACTTGTTCTGCTTCTTAATAGCTCCCACAAGCGATGCAAGTGCAGCACGATTGCCCGACATCGGGAAGGAATGCGACAGAGCCTCCACCCACGCCACAGCGGCGTCATACCTCTCTCCTTCCAGCACCGTCGTGCCGACATAGAATCCGTTCTCAAAGGTCGAGACGGCTGCAATTCCCGCATCATGCAGTCTCCTGTACTTCATCACCGTACTCTGGTCGCCCAGTACCTGCTCACTGCCCGTCGAGGCAATTGCTGTCTTAGTCGCAGTGCCCATCTCACAGTCAGTGCTGATCTTGTCAATATGAGCGTCGATATCTCCGGCGTCGGCGCTGGTCTTCATGCCGTGCTCCTCCATCTGCTGCTCCACCCAGGCGATGACCGTGTTGGTGTTCCTGCGGCTCTTTGGGGGCATTTTAATTGGTTCCTGGCCCTCCGGAGGCACGTGGTACAGCTTGATGCTCGGGTAGCCCAGGATGCCTTCCTTGTTGCACACGTCGCTGTTCTGCGTGCAGTCGACGGCCGCGACGTTGACGTTGGCCCTGTCGGCGTAAAAAGCCGCCGCTTTCTCCCACGCGGGGGCGAACTGGCGGCAGTGCGGGCACCAGGGCGCGTAGTAGTCCACGAGCCACACGGCGCTCGAGTCCTGCAGCATGGCGGTGTGGCTCTCGCTGTTGAGCGTACGCACTTGGCACTGCTCCGTGGTGAAGAGCGGGCTATTGTCTCTCGGCTGGCGCGCGCTCGCCAGCGATGCGGCCATCGCTGCCAGCAGCGCCAGCGTCTTGACGGACATGACAGAGGATTGGTGCGGTGGTATGTCTTAGTTGCGTTGTGACGCGTGGAGCTTCCGACTTTCGACACCTTGGCGAGCGTGTCCTTGAAGCCGATTGCGTATCTACCGCTGGAAGCTCGCCATTCGTACTTTAGAGAGAGGTGACGGTTCATGCTCCTTTGCTGAAGTACGTCAACAAGTGGACTAAGTGCTTCAAGTGTAGCAAGTATCCATACAGCTCCACAAGACAAGTCGCTATTTTCTTGTGGTGCCTTGAACCCCACGTGCCCCTGCTCCAAGGCTAGAAATTGCCATGACGCAATCGAGACTGGAAAAGACTTTGCATACGTGCTGCAGCAACCGGAATGTCCCAGTCGAACTCGTAAGCTACCAGGAATGCTTGTACACTACTTTATGCGGTGTGATCTCGCGTTAGGAGCACCTTTCGGTTTGGGGTGCGGTACCTCCTTGTCTTGTAGGCAAAAACAAGCAGCGCAAAGAACCCCCCTACCATCGCCAAAGCGCTGAAACCCTCCATCGACGACCACAGAGCGACGAGCGTCCCATTATGCGCAGCGTTCATGGCATAGATATCCTCCTCCTCGTGGCCGTAGGCGCTGGTGACATACGCTATGATCTCGTCTTCATGAAGCCGCACCGGGTCCAGTGATATGGGCTCCCCGTTTTCAACGTAGCAAATCGGGCACTCCCTGTTCGACGGCCACTGCTCCTTCTTGAGCACCTTGTTCACTGTATTGTGCATCTTCCATATCCACATGACAACAGCGTGAGGGCCCTTGCTGTCACTAACAGCCAGCTCGTCGATGATGCTCTCCGGATTTGACAGCATGAAATGCTCTCGACACTCCTCGCAGCCGAAAAAGTTCTTCACATAAAGCCTGATGGCTACCATAACTCTGCTCGGCTTCCAAGGCTCCACCGTCGATGTCTTCTTCACATCACTCACCGTAATGCTGTGGAACAGCGTCCACAAGCCGCACGTGTACGTCTTGCAGTACGCCCACCTCTTATCTTCACTGGACGCGAACAAGTTCACTGGAAAAGTCTTCTCCCTTGCAACCTCCTTCCACTTACTCATCAATATTTTCCAGTCTGCGTGGTTCCAGTGGTTACTTGTCTTCATCAACCCCGCCAGCACCGCCAGCACCTCACGGTTCTTCTCCAACGGGAAGGCCGCCACCAGCGCTTCCACCCACATCAGCGCCGCCTCATACCTCTCCCCTTCCAGGACGTTCGACCCCATAAAGAAACCATTCTGGAACGTTGACACCGCTGCAATTCCCGCGTCATACAGACGCTTGTACTTCATCTCCAGCGACTGATCCTTGAGCATGGCGTCTCCGTCCTCTCCATCAGCTGCAGCGACGCCATCACTGCGCAGAGCCTTCAGCTGCGCGGCAACATCCTCCGTATTGATACCGGACTTCACCCCATGCTCCTCCATGAGCCTCTCAGCCCAGCCAATGACCCCTTTACTGTTCCTCGCCCCTCTCGGCATCATAAGGCCCTTCTCTGCGTCTGCAGGCACATGGTGCATCTTCACTCCAGGATACCCGAATATGCCCTCTTTGTTGCAGATTTCAGAGTTCTTGGTGCAGTCCACAGCCCCCACTTTCACTTTGTCGGTTTTAGTGTAGAAGTTGGCGACTCGCTCCCATTCCGGGGCGAAGTGGCGGCAGTGGGGACACCACGGAGCGTAATAGTCGACGAGCCAGACGACGTTCGAGTCTTGCAGCATGGCATCGTAACTCTGCGAGCTGAGCGAATGCACTTGGAACGACTTGGTGAACAGTGGACTCGTGTCGTGCTTCATGAGAGAGAAGGCGGACACAGTGGACAGCAGGAGCAACGCCCAGAGCACAAGCCGCCCTGACAACCTCATCACGGTCATTGTTCCTAAAGTGTTATGGATACATTCGTGCAACAAACAAGTGTAGCCATGATGAAATGGCTACACGCGTTGAAGTGCCGCGAGGAGCTTGGTGCTGCTACAGAATATCACCAAGGGTGAGTTAAACGGCCACTTCCGACAAAACCAGTTGAGGAGTTTGCTGGCGTGTGGACCCTTTGTAAGCTCTGGCGACTATGGAATGAATTTGTATCGACTCTCGTGTCAGGAGATCATCCGTCGCTTTCAATGCTTAAGTGAAGTTTTTGTCATTATCATGTAAAGCTGAAAGTAAAATGTAGTAAGAAACAGCTATTGCGATTCACTGTCACCCGTGTCTTCCGGAGTCTTAGGCGTTTGGATGCTGACAAATTCATTCCCTCCGATAACAAACTGCTGGATTGGGTCGTCCACATTCACCAACACCATTTTCTCGAATCGAAGCGAGTCCATTGGAACGTCGTGCAGTTGGTTCTCTCAAAAGGTAATCGGATGCCATAGCAATCACCAATTGTGCATTCAGCACCGTACGCTTGTGCTGGTCCTCTGATGTCCACGAATGACACCCAACGGTAATCGAATATATCATTCGAGCATTGGTAGTTTGGGCAATGTCCTCTGTAAAAGATTCAAATGTGTCGCCTTCAATGCGTGTATCAACACTGACGACAATCATGGACGAGTTCGATCGCTGTTTGCATGACTGCATACACTCGTTTGGAGCTGAATAGTTAAAGTTCACGATTGCCTCTTCTCCCCCGTGAACATTCAAACAAATTGCAAGAGCCTGAACGCGTGGGTAAAAAGAAGGTATCGATTCATACGCCGTGTATTCTTCCTATTCACCATTGGTCAAAAGGCACTGGATTGCACTTGGTCAGAAATTCACTTACACTCGACCCGTATTGCTCGCCAATCTTCTGTGTCAGAACGTCTATCGTTAAGAGCATCAAAATCCTACACCTCGATCTTGAAACACTGCGTGGAAGCGAAACGATAGGCATTTCATGACTGTTCGTATTATTCTTATTACCACTGGTAGCTGTCGCTGGTAAGTTACCAGCGACAGCCTCAAATGACACCGACCACTTGAGCCTATGGCTTTTCTCCATGCCGGAAAATTGCCGGGCAGAAGTGGACGACCCAGAGTCTTCCAAGTGTCAATGTTAACTTCGGTGGTAAATAAATGTTTCAGCTGACGTGAAGTGCTTGCTTTATCACGTACCACCTACAGCGTATGGGGTGGCCTTGATGCGCTTTAAACGCATGCGTCTACTGCATTTTTTGTCTAGGTTGTGCACTCGTATCTCTATGCGATGTGATCCCGCGTTTTCATTACTTTGACGCCGATTAAACGATGTCTATGTTGCTTGAATAACGTGGCGAAGATGGCGATAACAAAAGCGAAGGCAGCCATCGAGGTAAAACCGCTCATCGAAAGCCACGATATATCACCAGTTCCAGTGTGTTGCTCTTGGTTGAGTCCTTCTTCAGCCTTATACACGGTTCTGATGTACGCGACGATGTCTTCTTCATTCAGCTGCGTTGGGTCCAATGATAACACCTGATCGGTAGCAGCGTAGCAGTTCGGGCAAGACATTTTAGTCGGCCAAATTGACTTGCTGAGGACCTTATTCACAGTATTGTGCATTGTCCACATCCAAAATGCAACCGCATGAGGGCCATCGTCATCCCTAAGTGCCAACTTTCTAATCAGACTCTCCGGGTTCGCCTTCATGAAGTGTTGTTTGCACTCCTCGCAACCGAAGAAATGCTTGACAACGAGGCGAATAGCTGACATGATCTCACTTGGTCTCCACTGCTCCTGAGTCGTTAAAGCCTTGACGTCAGATACCGTAATACTATGGAACAGAGTCCAGAGTCCGCATGTAAACGTCGTGCACAAGGTCAAATTGTCCTTATCTGCGAACAGATTCACCGGGTAACTCACGACATTCGCTTTAGCCTTCCACTTCTTCAGCAGTTCACTCCATTCTGCGTGATTCCATCTCTCCTGTTGCTTCATTTCATCCACCAGCAAAGCAAACGCACCTCGGTTCTCCTTCATCGGAAAGGCAGCCGCCAGAGTCTGCACCCACGTCACCGCAGCTTCATATCGTTCCCCCTCTAGCACCGTCGTGCCCATGAAAAATCCATCCTCAAACGTAAATAACGCTGTCGTTCCTGCATCTTTCAGTCTTTTGATCTGGATATCTACCGACCGATCGTCGTGCGTTGGCTCCACGGGGTCTCCAAACTTAAACTCCTTCTTCTTAAGATCCTCACGGAGCGCGTTATTCCGAGCAGGGTACACTTTGTCAATGTCGACCCCCGACTGCATGTCATTTTCCTTCAACGTCTCTTCGATCCATTTGGCCACGTGCCTGGCATACACGTGCCCTGCATGGGGCATCGTGACGGCCTCTTGCGCCTCGCGGGGCACGTGGTACATCTTGACTCCAGGGTACGAGTGGACGCCCTCTCGGTCGCACACCTCGTTCTGTCTCGTGCAGTCCACCGCCCCCAACTGAATAGTGTTCACTTGAGCGTAGACGTTGGCTACTTCTTCCCACTGGGGACCGAATTGGCGGCAGTGAGGACACCAGGGCGAGTAAAAGTCCACGAGCCAAACGGTTTTCGTGTCGTTGAGCATGGCGTCGAAGCTGTCGAGGTCCAGGGTGCGCACCACCTCTGAGGTGGTGAATAAGGGTCCTCGGTCTCGTCTTGAGGGGCCGATGGCCGAGGCGGGGGGGAGCCATTCCAGGGTGAGCAGCGAGGCTAACGTCGCGCAAAGCACCAGCACGTTAGTCATTTTTCGGATGGAAAACTGAACTTTGCGCGGCGAACAGGTATCGGTATACCGGTGTTTCATCAAGTTGAAGTTGTTCCAAGCAGAAAAACGCTAGTCGCACTTGACGGATACCGAAGCAGCTTCAACTACAGTGATAGGCGTCAGAAGAGGTCTTATCAAGTGAGCTACATGTACAGCCAAATGTTGCTGTCGTACGAGAACGCATGCACACGACTGTAAACCATCCTAGCTGTCGAGACCTCGGGAAGGAATCCAATGCGTTGATCAGCTCCAGTGAATCAGTGCTCAACTTGAACAAACAATGTTCTTCATAATATAAGGCAAGGTATCGCGTAGGGACTCACAAGCTTCAACCACGCTCCAGGCGGCAGCCTTGAAGTTGTCAGAAGCACGTTGAACGGTGGCAGCGTAAGCTTTGCGGGCTTGTTGTTGAGCCGTGGAAGTAGTCCTGCAGCACTGAAGAGCTCACTTTGGTATTTGTCTGCAGCTGCAAACGCCTACCTCAAGACTCCAGAAATGGTTCGCTTCGGTCTCTGCATCATTGCAGTGGCCCTGTGCTGGTGCGCTGCAGTCGTCGTCGCTGGCGAAACCTGCGGCGATGCCACCGCGACTAGCTCAGGCGTGAGCTCAACTACTTCATCTGGCAGTACTGCAGTCCAGGCATCGGGATCCTCCAGTAGTGCCAACTCCACGACCAAGTGCTTCCCCTCGAACTTCCTCTTTGGATCGGCAACCGCTTCGTACCAAGTGGAGGGTGCTGTGAATGAAACCGGTCGTACGCCGAGCGTCTGGGATGAAATCTGTGGTTCCGACTCGTTCCCGAGCTGTGCCAACGTCGCTGACGACTTCTTTCATCGCTACAAGGACGACGTCAACACTATGCAGAGCGACGGATACAGATCCATGCGCTTCTCTATCTCGTGGTCGCGTGCCATGACCTGGAACAGCACTCTTCAACGTATGCAAGCAAACCCCGAAGGGCTCGCCTTCTACCACTCATTGGTAGATGACCTCATTGCGAGCGGAATCGAACCCCTGCTCACCTTGTTCCATTGGGATATGCCTCTGGAGCTGTACTCGGCCGGAGATTTCCTGAACACGACGATCATCGACCATTTCAAGAACTATGCGGAGCTCATCTTCACGGAGTTCGGCCAGCAAGTCAAGTACTGGTCGACGATCAACGAGCCGCTCTCGTACATGTACATCTTCTACATCTACAGCGGGACTGACAGTGATGAGTACGAGGCAGCACACAACCTGCTGCTTGCTCACGCTGAAATCGTTGCCCTCTTCCGAAGCCTCCAGGGTCAAGGCACTGTCCAGAGCGGCGCGCGTATCGGCCTCGTTCTATCTGGATTCGGCATCCCGTACGATGATACCGATGATGCAGACGTACAAGCCGCTGAGCGCTTTAACCAGTTCAACTCGGGTTGGTTCCTCGCTCCATTAGCCACTGGAGACTACCCACCCATGATGCGCGAGCGTGTTGGAAGCCGCCTGCCAAACTTTACTGACGATGAAGCCGCACTTGTGAAGGGGTCGTACGACCTCATCATGATCAACCACTACTTCTCCAACTTAATCACCTTTTGTGACTCGGAGCACTCGGAGACGAACTGTTCGAGTCTTGCCGACGGATTCTACGCTGACATGGGCGTTGACAATACTCAAGTGCATGCCGATTCTGTCATCGGGTCTGGGAGTCTTGCAAACCCCACTAGTTGCACGGATCACTCCGGGTTCCCTCCCAGCTACATGGCCTACATCCGCTGGGCAAACGCCTACGACACGAGCACGGACATGCTTTTGACGGAGAACGGATGGTGCGGCAATGAGACCATCGATAACCAGGACCAACTCTGGTACTACCGCACCCACCTCGAAATGGTGCATCGTGCCATCTACGAAGAGAACATCCCCATCATCGGCTACACGGCGTGGAGCTTTGTGGACAACTACGAGTGGGGCTCATATGCTCCTCGCTACGGACTGTACTACGTGGACTTCCCGGATAATATCGGCGATAAGGACGTGTATTCCGTTCCGTCAACGTATTTGAACCGTACTGCGCGTACCGCTGCGAAGTGGTATGCTGGGCTGGCGACAACGGGCTGTTTCGAGGCAGAGCCGGAAGACGAGAAGTGGCTGGCGTATCTGTAGTGTGTGCACATCGACTGTCATTCCAACTGAAAACGTTTTGTCGAGGATTATTGCGATGCTATCAATGTGGCATTATCTCACAGTGTCACGCGTAACATGAAAGGAGGAATTTATCTCGGATTCATGCGAACCCAAACCTCGACATCGTGCCGTCTTGAACCAGAACAGCAACATCTTTCTCGAAGAAATCTCACAACATTTATTTCTCTCAAACTGTTGTGGCAAATGTGGCAATATTCCCATAAAAAAAGTAAACCTGATAACACGTAACCCCATCGCTGCTCGTCAAACGCAACAAAGAGGTTATAGCAGAAGTTATGCGGCAGAACACACCACAGTACATGGTGAAATTGCTTTGCTCTGTTCGATTGATAGCTATTCTATCCTACCCACAAGGTTGTTGTATGACTCGCACAACAAGGAAAGCAACGCCATTGCGGTGATAACCAAGACCATTGGATTTGAATCTACCAGCATCAAATCCTTAACCTCCTTCGAGCTCAGAAAGAAAAGCAATGCTAGTTGATGAACAACAGTTCCAGTACTGCGAATCAAACTCAAAAGGCTACTGCTTATCACCGCTCTCCTCCTGAAGAGCTTCCAGTGCTAGCAGGAGTTTTCCATAAGCTACCAGCTCACCTTGCTCTTCTTCTGCACTTGGAACATTTGCAGACTTGTGAAGGCGCCTGCAGACAGTGACAGCCCGATCTGGTCGAACACTTTCTTCAGCTGTTTCATCCTAATGCTTCCAGTATGCTTGCGATCCTTCAGTCTCAGATACTCCCCCACTATGTCGACTTGGGAATCAAAGTCTATGGAGGACATTTGATTGTAGAGCGACCGAAACATGGCGTCACATGCGCAGGGTGGCTTATCATCGCTTTTGGTACTTCCTTGGATTCGCGGATGCTTTTCAGGCTTGGCTGCTGGTCGCTGCTCCGTCCTTTTGATACCTCGCAGTGGAACAGAGGTAATACTGTTGACTGGAGATCGCCACTGAGACATCACCTTTAGGAAAAGCTTGTAGGCAATTTGTCCGTCACGGCTCACATCGAAAAGATGTTGTAGACGTAACCTCTCCCATTGTGTCACTTGGCGCTCAATTGCCTGCTCTAATTGGGTCCAAAACGCATCCTTAGGGAGGCTGCTCTCGTCGCGGATGCCACCGCACTCCATCAATAAGTGGCTCAAATATGCAACCCGAGGCAATGTGTCTTGACTGTGACCCTCCACTTTGCTGCATTAGAACACGAAGTAGCTCCTCCTGAGTTAATCGACTATCGTCCGAATTTACAAATGTAAGAAGTTTTTCTCTTAAAGAGGAGATACCGAAGCGATGGCATCGCTCGAGCGCTTTAGCCAACTGCTGCCACTGCGGTAGCTGTGCCAGGCTCTGCAGCAGTGACTGATAGAGAATCTCGAAACCATTAGCGTCAAACATGACTGTAAGAAGGTGAAATTCCTTGGACGAGAGCTGCACACCGAGCCGTGCGAGGCTCTCATGAAACTTCTTGGAAGAAATGACCCCAGTTTCATTCATATCTCCAACCGAAACAAAGGTGTGTGATGCATATCCAACATCAAAGAGGAATCGGCTTAGCACTGACATGCGTTGCTTCTTTTCATGCTCACTTTCTTCAGTTGATGTTGAGCAACCGAAATTGAGGAGGTGGCGATATGCGACCATCCCACGTTGCTTGACTGTGAAGTATTCAATAAGCCGCCAAAGTAATTCAGGTGGCAATGCGATACCAGATTCTTGCTGCTAGCGGAGGCAATAGCTTTCATTCGGGGCTATGTATATAGATACACCCAACTAATAACATGTCGAACGAATTAACTTTTTGGGAAATACAAGGGTGCCCAGATCGAAGAAGTATATTATTCTGACCCTAGTTATTGCCGATGGGTATTCAGTCAACCCAGTTTAAATATTGGGGAGGAGGCCACCGGAGATCGTATTGTATTTGTACAGCGATTCCTTCTGTTTAGACTCGTCCACATTGGAAGATAGATACGTGTCCACTTGAATTCCTTCGTCAGCAAATGGCAGCATGGCTCCGAGAAATGCGCTAGCCATTATCAGAGACCGAGGCACAGCTTCAAAACGATGAATGCCGATGTTAAGCATGTAGTCCGAAGAGCATTTCGAAATATCCTGCGAACCGCTCGTCCGATCCGACTCGCTCTGCAATGTCACAGTGTCCGGCATCGATGTTGGTGTTGCTTGGTAGAAGAAACAATGGCGACGTCGACTGGGCGGTGCACCCTCACCGATATCCAGCAGATCATCGGTCGACCTAAGTTATGATCCATCGGTCGACTGGACCTCTTGAGGAAGGATAACAAGTGCAGCCAATGGTGGTCAGAATAACGTCACGACGCCAATGAATCTTTGCACAACAGCCATGACATTGTTAGCCGTCGCCTTACCGACCCGCTGGGACTCTATCACACGAACCTAACGCTCCGTTCAGCTTATCTTTTCGTTTCGTACACGCGAGCAGGGACGCGACTAGCGAAACTGGCGCGTTGCTCGAGAGCGTTTGCTACCTGTAGCAAACGTTCCTCTGTCTTGCGAGCACCCATGAGCTGAAGTCCAAGCGGGTAGTCTCCATCACTCGTCAGTGCTGCTGGAATTGAGATGGAGGGGATACCGGCCATGTTCGCTGGCACGGTCATAACGTCGTTCAAATACATGCTGACAGGGTCCTCCATCGCCTGCTTGTTGTGGACAGGGAAGGGTCCCGACGGAGTTGTAGGAGTGAGCAAGACGTCAACTCCTTGCTCTTGGAACGCTCGCTCGAAGTCCTGACGAATGCGCTGACGCAGAATCACACCACGTTCGTAGTAGTCGCTCATTGCACCGGCGGACAGCACGAAAGTGCCGGAAAGGATACGGCGCTGGAAGGAAGTCATTCATGGCAATCGTTAGTCCGTCAATTCATATTCCAGTAAACTGAAAACTTGACAACTTTCACCCACCTGCACTTCTTCTCCAAAACCCTCCGATCGAGTTCTGCAATACAAGTCATGGAGAGCATCAGACTGATCCTCTTGCGTCTCCAGCGCAATATCCTTCGCTCTGGGGTACAAATCAAAACCAGCAGATCAGTTAGTGTATTGTCCAAAGTAAAATGAGGATAGAATTATTTACCTGTAGCCGTAGCGAACACCGTCGTAGCGAGACAGGTTCGAAGATGCTTCAGCACACGCCAGGATGTAGTACGCAGGGATGCAAAGCTTCGTTGTCGGGAGTGACACGCTAACGACTTGAGCTCCAGCTTCGCGAAGCCACGCTACCCCCTTGTCCCAGACGCTCAGGATTTCCTCAGGCAACTCTTCGACGAAATATTCCGCAGGCACACCCACGCGAACACCAGTTAGATCGACCTCCTTTGACTGCTGTGAGGCCTCAACCGTCTCTGAGCACTACGCAGCGATTAAGCGGAGCAGTTAGATGATTCATCGTCGATCATAATGCACAATTAAGTAGCAGCAACCTACCCAGTTTTCAGGCAAAGCGTTGGTCATACAGGTTGAATCCATGTGATCGGGTCCTGCAATGGCCTTCAGGACAACCGTGGCGTCACTACACCGTCACGACCGTCGTTAGTACAAGTTTACACCCAACGATCCCCCACCTCACTCACCCGACAGATCTGGCGAAAATTCCCGGTGTGTCCAGAGAACTCGCGTAAGAAATCATGCCATGGCGCGAAACGCGTCCGTAAGACGGCTTGAGCCCGACAACACCACAGTACGCAGCAGGCTACCACAACCAAAGTCAACCAACCACATAGATCATACCTACACCCAACTGACCATTCGACAATCTCCTCACCTGACGGACGGAGCCTCCCGTGTCCGAGCCTAGGGCCGCAAAGCAGCAACCCGACGCAACCGCCGCAGCGCTTCCGCCTGAGCTTCCGCCTGCAACCACCGCCTTATCTCCTAGATCCTTGGACCACGGGTTGATCGTCGCGCCGAACTTGGAGTAGAGAGTGCCGGAGCCCATAGCGAACTCGTCCATGTTGAGCTTGCCGAGAGGCACCGCGCCATGGTCCAGCAGCTGCTGGGTCGCCGTGGACTCGTAGGGCGACACGAAACCGTCCAGGATCTTGGAGGCTGCCGTGGTGGGGACGTTTTCCATGCAAAAGAGGTCTTTGACGCCCACGGGGATGCCGTCCAGCAGTCCCAACGCCCGACCGGCCGCACGCCGCTCGTCCGACGCCTTCGCCAGCTGCAGCGCGCGCTCAAAGTCCGTGGACACGAACATGTTGAACCTGCGCGTGCGCTCCACCTGCTGGATGCAGGCCTGCGTGAGCTGCACGGCTGAGACGTCGCCACGTTCCAGAGCCTCCGAGGCGGCCAGGAGCGTCTTGCTGCACCAGTCACCGACGCTGCGTGAGGACGCTTTGTGCCATGCTGAATTGGCTGCACTAGTGCAAGACCTATATGTACACAAGCACGCAAGAATTAGCGCTGGACAGGCAGCAGGGCGCGAGAAATCGCCGCCAAGAGCACGCACCGCCGAGAGATACCCGTGCGCATCATGTCGACCGCACAAAATGGAGCGATACTGTCAAAACGCATATGCTATCCTGTCATCGAGAATAGCAGACAAATTGTATTTTCGACATCAGCACGTAATTACGCTACGAGGCTCGTAAAAAGTCGGGGCCGCGTTTTGACGGGCGCTTGAGCGGATCGATTGGTCGAGCGTCTCGCTGGCCTTGCAACGGAGAAGAGCTCCGCCATCCCATTATTTCCATCGAAGAAGCGGAAAAGGTGCGTTAATGTTTGGACCTTCGCAATATATGTATTCAGGGGAGAATTAATGAACGGTGATGGCGTCATTCAGATGTCGAGCGATACCCTCACGTGGCTGCTGACCAAGAACACGTCGTCCTTCCTCGTGAAGCGTAACGGCAACGAGTTCGCGCGCGAGAAGTACAACCTGCTCAACCGCAACTGCCGCAAGTACTCGGGCCTGGCCTCCACCAAGGCCGTGGACCTCTCCATCGCGGACAAGAAGATCACGCTCTCCACCAAGATCGAGAAGGCCGGCAAGAAGCCCTCCAAGTCCAACAACGACGTGCCTCTTCGCAAGGGAGCTCGTGGTGGCGCCAACACCATCCGCGCCAACATCTCGCGCAACTACTACCGCCGCGACCTGAAGAAGGCCGCGCTGGCCAAGTGGTCGCGTCTGTCCACGGTCGCCAAGGTCGAGAAGGGTGAGTTAATGATTTATTCAGGAATGGTTATACAAATGCGTATACTGACTGGTGAATACGTACAATTTCTCAGGTGTGCTGCAGAAGAAGGCCATCCGCAGCCGTCGCATCAAGGCTTAAGTCAGTGGGCGTTGGATCTGTCGTCTGCCGCTTCCTGGGCGGTGGAGCAAAATTCGAGTTGGGAATAATGACAGGGAATAGAAGTGCGCGACTTTTGCTCCCGTGAAAATGTACGAACGATTCCTTTTGGTCCGACTCGTCTCTCCATTATTGGTATTCTTTAGCTGTTGATGGCTGGACGTCGAGTTAGTGGAGTTTCTAGCTACAGGACCAACAGTCGCTGGCTGACCAATAAAGTGTCTGCTGGGATGCCGTTCTTGCGGTCCTTGGATTCCGTCTCCAGCAGCCAGGAGCTACGCAGCTCCAAGACGCTCATCGGCTCAGGAGCTACGACATGTGATGTGGTCATCCCTGGAGACAACGTCTTGGAACTCCACGCACTTCTCAATCTGTCGGCGGACAAGGCGTCCGCCAAGTTGGTGCCGTTCTCGACGTCGGAAGCTGGTGTCTGCTACGTGAATGACGCTGTAGTTCCTAGAGAAGGAGCCATCGTCGTACATGGCGATCGTGTAGCCTTTGGGAATCCGCGCAATGTTTTTCTGTTTGAGCTGACACCGCATCCTCAGATGACTGCACTGTCTTCACAGACCGAGAACTCGGTTCAACACCCTATCAGCGCCAATCGAGCTTTTCGTAAAGCACTGGATACGTTGCGAGGAGATCGCAAGACTTCGACCCCAAATGCATCTGTAATTGCCTCCATCCAGAGCAACACTCCAGCAGCACGGAATCGCAATAGCGTGTCTTCATTTGAGAACTCCGACCCATCGCCGTCAAAGTCCAAGGACCAACTGAGCAAATTCCTGTTGGAGGCGTCAACCGATTCTCTGCTAAGTGACTATGTCGAACGCAAACTCAAGCAGCGCAAATCGTCTTCTGTTGGTGCCTCTAACCAGAGTAACAGTACTCGTCGAAGCAGACCCACTGTCAAAGGGAGGCAGTCAAGAGAGGAGCGAAACGCGGCGGAGGTGGAAAAACTACGGCTCTCTCAACGAATCCGCGAAGTAAACGATGTGAGTCGAGTATGATCGATCCAAAATGACACTGTGCTGACGAGTGATTGCGTGCATTGTGTAGGTCCTCAACGGGGATATGAAATTTCAAGAGAGCTATTTGTCCCCATCAGCAAAGAGCTCAAAGAGCAATAAACCACAGTGGGCAAACGACAACAACCATCGTCTTGGCAGTTCCAACGTCTTGCAGCCAGTGGAAGTTGAGGGTGTTGATGACAGCGACGAGGATAATGAGGAAGAGGACGAAGACGACCTGCCAACCATGATGGAGAGACCAGCTAGTACTTCTGCAGGCCGTGCACTGCCCAATCTCTCATCCTCTATTCAAACGGAGCATTCAGAGCAAGAAAGCAGCTCACATCCACCGAAATGCAAGGAAGTTGAAGAGGTGAGTGATACGCTGGACTATTCACTAGAAAGCTTGCCAATATCCGAGACAAGTCGATCGAACCATCGACCAGACCACGAGAGGCAATCATACAACCCGCCCAAAGTTCGTGACTTCTTTTCGAAGGCAGCTTCCCTAGGACTTAATGACCTCACGCGCTCACGTTCAATCAAGACACAACGACAAGATGCGGCGAAGACTGCACTACACGAGAAACTCATTAATCAGATGATCCGACTCAAGCGGAATGAGACTATGAGCCAAGCATTTGTGGGATGGAAGAGGGGTCTTCGAATACAGAGTCAAAATCGCGAACGCAAAGACCAGCAGCTTCGAGAAGTCGGAAACGCACTTACAATACTACGCCGTGGTCACCTCTTTTTTCGGTGGCGTGGGTTTGCGGCGGTGGCCAACCAAGTGATGATCTGTCGGTTAGAAGCATTCCAGCAGCGATGCGAAAGGCGCCTAGTTCGGAAATGCTGGGCAGTTCTTCAGCTGCATCGCTTGGCAGCAGGACAGCGAGCAAAGCTGTTACGTGGACTCGTTATTAAGAAAGCGACGTTGACCAGGTACACGGCATTTCGAAGATGGGAACACTTTACACAAAAGCACTCGGAACACAACAAGTTGGGTGAAGTGCGACGTGTCGAGCAGAGGAAGCTCGATGTTCATCTAACACGCATGTCGGAACGGCACTACTATCAACGAAGAGTGCAGCCGATGTTTGCACAGATTTTCCAAAGGTGGAGGGCAATTGCAAGTCTCCACAAGAAGCAGCGGCAAGTGCTGCGCAAAGTGCTTGTTCGTGGTACTGCCAAATGCGCTCAACAGGCATGGCGGAAGTGGATTGAAGTTGTACTTCTTTCACGGCAGCAAGCGAGCTTGAAGAATCAAACTGAGCAACGCATCAAACAAAGTACGGAGCGACTCACAGACCAGCACGAACAAGTGCAATCGTCCCTGCGAGAAGACTACGCGAATCAGCTGCAAAAATTGATGGTTATGATTGAGGAGAAAGACCAAGAGTTGAAAAAATTGAAGCAGCAGAAGCGCGCAAAAGCTTTCGAAAAGGTTGGTTGGTGCAGCTACAACTTTCACAGACTTACTCATCCCTGGACTAACAATCGGGTCAACCGATGTTAGACTGCAGCGAAGACGAAATGGGAGCAGATTCTCCAAAGTGTTCTTGAAAGCGCGATTGTCAAGGTACATAGCAACAACGTCCTCGCCAATTGCGTAAAGTGTCTTGCTAATCGAAACTCTTGTTTTCTCTTCAGTGCGACGAGCAAATTGCGCAGACCAGCGACCAACTGGAAGAGCTGCTCCGAAGTGCTGAAGACGATGTTCTTGCTGCACGTTTTGGTGCTGCGCAGGTGAGCACCAAACGATTTCTCAAAAGTGCAACCGTGTAGTCTTTAACCTCGTTCCGTTCATCAACAGTTCCTCGTCGACTCCATTTTACAGCAGAAGATCCACAACGCCACTGAATGGATCCGTCTGCAAGAAGTCCACATCGCAGCTCCCTCAAGTGGTAAATCTCCAGCGTCTAAAGACCCAAGTCCTGACCTATCCGACCTTTCATCCAATGGTCGATTCCTCTACGACATGATCCAGCAGGTAAATAGTCCACCCTCATCCCCACTCTCCACTAATTCTAACTCGTTGCACAGCGGCTCACGCGTCTGCAGCAGCTGCACGAGTCCTTGGCCAAGCTTGCAGCCGTGTCCGATTCGTCTAACAATTCCCTGGATCCAGAGCGTCTGCGCCACAGCTGCTTCTTGGCCGACGCGCTGCTCGTCCGTCAGCAGCTCCACATCTCGTCCATCCTGACGCTCCACCGTCGATCGGGCGTCTAAAAGTCCAGCAGAAGCTGCGCCAGGATCTGCTCCACGTGCTGTGGCTCCACCTTCTCGCTGTCGTCCACCATGGCCTCCATCTGTGCGCGGCGGAAGGCCTCGACCACGAACAGCCGCAGCATCTCGGCGCTGAGCTTCACGGCGTCCGCATGGATCTTCCGCACGCGGGAGGCGGCGGCCGCGGCGCTCACGAGCGGCGCAGAGTCGAAGAGTTCCTCCTCCCCGCTGCTATCGCTGGCCGCGCTCTCGGCGGCGCTCGCCGCGTTGGCCGCCCACGCGGACTGGAAGAGCTGCTCTACCAGCGCCGGCTTGAAGGTTGGTGGTGCCATGTTCGTGATCGGGTTTGAAAGGCGTTGAGTGGTACACACTGGTTGAAGTTTTGTAAACTGAAGCACTTGAATATTAGTTGCGGAAGGGTTATAGAATAAAGTTGTCACGAATCGTGCATAAGCTCATAAGCTGAAGTTTATATCTTGAAGGTTATTCGGACTAGAGAGAATTTAGTAAATAGACACGAAGCTGCACCGCGACCGCAACCACACTTCACGGTTGACTTGCACTTGGTGAGTCATTCGCTGCACCGCAGAGATCAATTTCCCCCCTGGAGCTCAAGTCAAGTCAAAGTTCGCAATGCCACAAGCTCGCAAGCACGTGCTGGTCATCGGCTCCGTGAACGCCGACATCGTCGTGGAGATCAGTCGCCTGCCGGTGCGGGGCGAGACGCTGTCGGCGTCCAAGTCGGACACGGGCAAGTTCTTCCCAGGCGGCAAAGGCAGCAACCAGGCGGCAGCAGCCGGCAGGATCCTCGGCACCAACCACCCGACACTGTGCGCCAAGTTCGCGGGCCAGTTCGGCAACGACACGCACGGGGAGGCGCTCAAGAGCGCGCTGGAGGGCGCCGGAGTGGACACGGCACTGGCTGGCAGCCCGGACTGCCCCTCGGGCCAGGCGTTCGTGTTCGTGTATCCGGACGGTGACAACTCGATCGTCATCGTGGGCGGTGCCAATCGCGCGTGGCCCGATGAGTTGCCTGCTGCTCTGACGGACGCCATCCAGTCGGCGGCCATCGTCCTGCTGCAGTGCGAGATCCCCGAGCGCGTCAATGCACTAGTGGCCAAGACGGCGGCTGAAACCAACGTCCCCGTCATGTGGGACACGGGCGGTGACGACACCCCGATCCCGGCCGAGCTGCTGCCGCTGTTGACGTACGTGTGCCCCAACGAGACGGAGCTCGCGAGGTTGACCAAGCGCGAGGTGACCAACACGGACGACGCCATTGCGGCGGCACGGTCCCTGCAGGAGAAGGGTGCCAAGAACGTGCTCGTCACGCTCGGCTCGGACGGGTCTGTGTTTGTTCCTGCGGACGGCTCGGAGCTGGTGCATCAGAAGTGCTTCAAGGTGGACAAGGTGGTGGACACGACCGGTGCCGGAGACTGCTACCGCGGTGCGTTTGCTGTTGCGTTTGCTGAGGGCTGCGCCGTGCAGGACTGCATGGCCCGTGCCGCTGCTGCCAGTGCTCTGTGTGTGCAGCGTCCCGGTGCGTTGCCGAGTCTGCCGTCTGGAGACGAGGTGGTGTCTTTCCTGAAGGAAAACGGTCTGTAGGCCAGGAGAAGCGAGAAAATGTGTCGTATGATGGTGGTTTATGCGTTGCGTTGGATATGAATGGGCGCACGTGCAATGGAGTGCTACAACTAAATATGAAATGCGGTGGCTGCTGGAGCAATTGCTTGTATCCTTTTCATTCCTTTCAGCGTCGGGAGGATTGCCTTGGTGTTCTGAAATTCGTAATCCAAACAATCAGATCGAATGGGTCTGTGTTAAGCTGCAACCATTGCGAAGCTCCTTGGGGCAGACTACTCAACACTGACAGCTGAGCTGGCCTGCCCATTCGGCCGTGACGATCACGGCAAAAGGTCAAATAAACAATCCGCGTTCTGCAATCAGGCAAGTTCTCCTCAGGGCACGCATTCCTGCTCGTCTTTCCCGATGGAGGCAACTTAACCGTGCGCGGAAGTGGCGAAAGCCGCCGCAGAAACCCACGTTCCGATCATGCAGGTGATGCCACTCGAATCCCTGCCGATGTCCTCTTGCCTTCCGTGTGTCCGAATGAGATGGAGTTGGCACGCTAACGAAGCGCGAGGTGAACAGCTTGGAAGGATGCAATTGAGTCAGAGCAAGAACTGGTCACCCTTGGATCGTATCGGATATCGCTCTGTGTTCGTTCTTGCTGATGGATCGGAGGTGGTGTACCAGGACTCCTTCAAGGTTGACAAACGACGGGTGCAAGAGATTGCTATCGCGGTGTGTTTGCTGCGACGACGCTCAGTTCATAAGTATATGCTAAGAGCTTCCGTTGCCAGTGCTCGTGGCGTTCCTCGAGGCGAATGGTCTATAGACTTGCAGACTAGTTGTCTTGTTCTGAATCGACACGCGGTTCCGGGGCTTCACTTCCGTTTGTAATCTTGACGGCTTCAAGACGAGCAACCCAGCGCTTGTTGAATGTCTTTTTGCGCGCTTCCAGTCCGTGCGGCGTGACTTGAAACACCTCCACCGACATGTTTAACGCTGGAATCTGGTGCTCTCCAATGCGGTCAATTTCGTAAGTGTGGCCGACCGAGGCGCTGTTCACCGATAGCCATTCTGCAACTCGTCGAGTCACACAAATCTGCCCACCTGCCCCCACGTCCCCCATCTCGTTTGCGATGACTTCAGATAACCCCGTGTACGTGACTTTCCCCGTCACACGATGGATATTCTTCACAAGGACGCCGTCAGCACATTCCTGCGCGTCGTGAATACCCATCCGAACCCGTAGACCACTAAAAACAAGTCGATTCGTTTTCGTCTTCTTGCGCGCAGTGGCTGGCGTGAGGTTGTGTAGCTTCTTCGGCCAGTGCGCGCTAAGTAACTTGAACTGGACCTGGATGCAGTACTCCACTGCTTCTCTGATGGTAAAGAAGGCGAGCTGGAAGGCATCGCCGGCAGTTGTAATTTCATATCCGCGGAACCGCGCTAGTGAGCCACGGATGATATCTTCATGGATCTCGTTGGCTCGACGCATGATGGTTCCATCCTCAATTCCCCACAACTGCGTGGACGATTCAATGTCCGTGAAGACGAACACAGGATTGCTCGTCGGTGGGGTGTACCCAGCGGCTGCGTTCGCCATGGCAAGTCCCGGATCGGACATGTAAAAGGCCTCCACGTACTCGTCCGGCACGTAGCGGCGAAAAGAGCGGAAGAAACACTCCTGACTGCACCCCATTACGATAGACAGCGCGGTTCCCGAGTTGTTGAACAGCAGGGTACTTAGTCCAACAAGCACCGCGGGCACCTGCACCTCAAAGTGGCTGTACAACAAGATGAGCGAAATGACCTGGTACTGGAACGAGAAGACCAAATACACGATCCTATCGACACCAACAATGCAGTTAGTGCCTCGCAGATACATTTCACACAGCGTGCGTACATGATGCCCTTGATGCGCTTGTACAGAGGCGACAAAACAATCGATCCGTCGATGGTCTCGTAATTGCGGCCAGTACACTTTAGACTGATGAGAACGTAGACGACGTAGCCCAGCGTGATGGCTTGCAACATGTTGCCGCTGATGAGGATGCGATACGACCTGTTGTTGAAGCCTGTGTTGTAGATGGTGTATCCAGCCTCGCAGACCAAGAAGAGCACGGTGATGGCGTGGATCCACTTGCAGTACGATCTCGCGGCTTCGTGTTCGCCAGTGGGTCCTCTGTCCATATTCTTGCGTGCGAGTCTCGAGAGCTCTGAGGTCATGGGCAGCATCCAGAGTGAGCAGGCGAGTAGCGCTGCATCACCTAAGACGGTTGTGCAGGAAAGCAGCGGCGACGTCATCTCGGACGAGTGCGCCACGCCCAACAAACCCAAGACATCGTCGTAGTCTGCGTCGCCTTCAGCCTGCGAGTCACCGAATCCGCCGGACAGGAAGGCGTCCAAGAAGAAGACGCCGCGGAAGAGCGACCAGAGCCACGAGTAGAAGAAGAAAAAGAAGAACACGAAGCGCACGGCGGACTTGCGCAGCTCAGCGTGGAGATACATTTCTGCGGCGATGGAGCAGGACGCCACGCTCGACACGAGCAGCGACGACGCGTACAAGAGACTCCATAGCCGCATTGGAGTGAGACGTTCGTCTGAGACTGCAAGTATTGGACTGAGACGGCTATTGCTCGAGCAGACGCAGGGATTCAATGGCCAGGGGTGTCAAGAGCGTTGCCCATTCGAGGCAGTTTACCGGACACTTTGGTTTTACTATGGACGTTGTTGAAGTTGATCGTTGCAATCCGGTGTTGGGGGTAGTTTGCGCACCTCTGTTAGCATGTACTTGACGAAGTTAGAGGCGGGAACACTAGCAATGAATGCTCCAAGCGAGCTCAGCAGTATTGCTTACATCCGCATCGTTCATTGAGCACGGCAGCCTGGACAAATCTAGGGATTGAACAGACACTCGAGCGTTCACTGAACACTGTTCAGACTGAAATCTTCCACTGTATCCTGCGTTTGCAGCGACAGCGAATAGACCACGCGGGCACGCAAGGGTCCACCTGCGCGAAGACACCGTGTGTGGAAGTTTTCGTACGATTCCGCGGCGCCCATACCTCGAAAGTGCAAAGTCGAAATGCTGGAGCAACTGGACGAGAAGATGGCGATGAATGGGATGTATGAGGTGACAATCAGCTCGCTTCGGTCGCAGTCGCGCCTGAAGACCGGTGTGCAGCTTAAGGCTGAAGGTGGCATGTGCTCTGAAGAATAGCGGCGCAAACCCGTTCTGGACACGACCGAGCTTCGACTTCAGTAAGATTTTATCTGTCTTCCACTCGCCAAGAACCGACCAAGGTGTTAACTTGGAAACGGCTGTCTGGAGACGCTGTGCGAATTTTGGCAGTCACGACGGCAGCACTGCAAGCATTCGCCTCGGAATATTGATACTTAGTAGGACGCAGCAGCGTGCTCTCTGAGTACAGACCCCCCCCTGCACGCACAGCTATGACTGTTTGTGCGATTACCACCGAGCGCTTCCGACAGACACAAACCATTCTTTGCTCGAATTAGTTGACACCACTTTCTCCTTCTGTTCACCTATGGATATCAGGTGGATTTCGTTCGCACGGTTTGATCGAATGCAGGCTGCAGGTTGCGGCGTATCTGGTCTGATGTAGCACGTGGCAAGCGGTTGTTCTAGCAACGGGGTGGTAAACTTTCTACGACAGGCAGAGGTGACAAACTTCGACTGGAAGGACAAATACTACCGCAGCACCCCACTGACGCTGCTTCGTGCATATCCACGAAAGGAGAAGTGTATTGCTGACCACGAGGCACTCCGAGCGTGGAGAATGCCGCTCCGCTTCGCCACATGCTCTTTACGAACAGTCAAAGTTAATTCACCTTCGGGCCTCCACCTGGTGAGGTGAACATTGCGACTGCTGCAATTGGACGGTATGATGTCGAGCAGCAGGCTTACCCGATGGTAATATTTCTACCACATGAAAGCCAGACGCAAGGTTGTGCGGCAACGGACGACAACCAGAGCACATGTGCTCTCTCGGTGGATAGAGACATTCCAAAACTTGCCTTCTGAGCAACAGACGCGCATCCTATTCAAGCACCATGAGACTTTCAATGTGGGCGAAGACTTCGCTGGCACTGCTTGCAACGGCAACACCAGCCGTGCTGGCGATGTTTCGTTTTGACTGCTTCAACAACCTGGTCGTGGATCGTGTCGATCCGATCGTGAACCTCGGTGCCGCCTCGGGCCACCTACACGCCATCAGCGGTGGAAACGGGTTCAGCAAAAATGCCGACGGCGCAGCCATGAAGGCATCAACGTGCACTTCTTGCCCCATCGGTGCCGACTTGAGTGCCTACTGGGCCCCTCAACTCTACGTCAAGTTCAAGAATGGCACGGGCTACGGCCTCGTAGAGAGCCACCAGATCGTCTACTACGAGCCCCGGCCGACGGGAGATGAGAAAGTCATCGCATTCCCTGACGGACTGAAAATGCTTGCTGGCAACCCGAAGCTGCGCGAGGAAGGTGAATCTATCGAGCAAAAAGCCATCACCTGGGTCTGCCTCGACTACGAGAATTCCCACCCAGAGCAGCAAGGAATCCCGGATTTCAAGTGTCCGAACGGGTTGCGCGGCCAGGTGAACTTCCCAATGTGTTGGGATGGCAAGAACCTCGACTCGCCCGACCACAAGTCGCACGTAGCGTACGCCACGGGCCTTGACGGCGGTAGCTGCCCCGAAGGCTGGAAGAAGATGGTCAAGCTTTTCTACGAGGCATTCTACAGCGTAGCGCAGTACGACGAAGAATGGGATGGAGACCAGCACCCGTTTGTGCTTGCCAACGGCGATCGTACAGGCTTTGGTTTCCACGGAGACTTTCTAAACGGATGGGACCACGACGTTCTTCAGGCTGCTGTGGACCAGTGTGCCGACAAGAACTACTTCAACTCTGGCGAGTGTGCTCCGCTGTCCGCCTCATTCAGTGACAAGGCCCCCGAAACGAGATGCACGACGCAGCCGGAGATCGTAGAGGACATTATGGTGGTGTCCAAGCTCCCAGGCAATAACCCCGTCGATGGGGATATCGTAACCCCCACTGGTAGCTCGGCATCTTCGTCGGGATCTTCCGCCCGTTCCATTGAGACTAACTCGCCAACTCCTGCAGCCGAGGACAAGAACTCTGTTGCGGGTGAAGCGGACAAAACCTCCTCAGCACCAGAGTCTACCGCCTCATCCACTACGGATGCCAATTGTAAGACCAAGACCCGCCGTGGATAACTCGCCAGTCTTTGATGTGTGTAGTGTACGTGAGTAAATGCAATGCTTCCTTCTTGTGTCTTCAAGGACAGTCCATTATCAGCCAACTCGAATCAAATGCACACCGCAGCTTTCGTCACCATCGCTGCATACGCAACACGCATTGAAGTGCCAACCAGATCGGAAGCTCACTTCTCGTCAAGTGTGGCACTTTGGGTCTTCGCGGAGCTCATCATGTCATGAACGCAACGTTTGACAGTCGCATGCGTGAGCTCACTTCCTAACTTGCCAAAGGACCGCCAGTAACCATGCCTTCCTATCGTCGCATTCAAGTGCACACGTACTCCACCGACTTTCTCAAGGCGACGGAGATCATAGAGGAACCGGAGCTCCCAACTGCTGGCCCCGGTAATGTGGTCGTGGAGAACCGCTTCCTGGGTATTAATGCTACGGACGTGAACATCACTAACGGAGGCTACGGACGCACTACACTGCCGGTCAAGTGTGGGCTCGAAGCAGGTACATGCTCAGCATTCAAGTTTTACTCAAACGAGAGGACTTATCTGTTGCCTGTGCCTTTACCTGTACAGCGGGAGTCGTCGTCGACGTGGGTGAAGGTGTTGCTGACATCAAAGTAGGAGACAACGTCGCCTACTCATCCATCGGAGCCTTTTCCGAGTACTTGGAAGTCCCCGCCACGAAGATCATCAAATCTCCTGAGCTGTC
This sequence comes from Phytophthora ramorum, assembly GCF_020800215.1. NCBI lineage: Eukaryota > Oomycota > Peronosporomycetes > Peronosporales > Peronosporaceae > Phytophthora > Phytophthora ramorum. The sequence goes on from NW_027150651.1 coordinate 2,263,650, forward strand.
CCCGGCCCTGGTCCCGCTCACTGTCTGCGCAGTGTCTGCCTCGCTTGCTCTCGACAAGGCAGGTGACATGAAGTCCAACGAGACGGTCTTTGTATCGGCTGCGGCGGGAGCCACTGGCCAGTTCGCCGTCCAGCTCGCAAAGCTCGCGGGTAACCACGTCATCGGCGCCTGTAGCTCGGACGAGAAGGTCGAGTACCTCAAGTCTCTCGGTGTGGATCGCCCTATCAACTACAAGAAGGAGGACCTCAATGCTGTGCTGAAGGAAGAGTATCCGGACGGCATCGACCTCGCGTTTGAAGGCGTCGGTGGCGACATGTTCAAGGCGGTGTTGGACAACATTGCGGTCTTTGGTCGCATCATCGTTTTCGGCAATTGCTCTCACTACCACGGAGACGCTGGCACGGACCCGCAGTATGGCTACCAGCAGAACCGTAAGATGCAATTACGCTCGGCCTCCCTCCGCGGATTCCAGCGTCGCCACCACCCGAAGGACGAGCCCGAGCACCTGACGCGTCTTCTGAAGCTCGTCCAAGAGGGTAAGCTGAAGGCTGGCATCGACCCCACCGAGTTCCGAGGCTTCGACAGCATCCCAAAAGCTCTTGACCGCTTGTACTCGCAGAAGAACATTGGCAAACTCATCGTCCGCCTGTAGGATGTGGAATGCTGGCAACTTGAAGCATCTCGAAATGGCTACATCTTGCTAGTCATACATTTTGCTAGTCACGCGTCGCGGGTCTAAACCTGTTTTATGTCATACTCAATGCAAATATAATCTGATTCGTAATCACAAGCCCGGGTCTCACACGTCGCAGATTCATTCTGAATCGAGTAGCTCACAACGCAATTGACCAGCAACAGCACCAGTCGATCCACCCGTCGAGATGCCTTCATTCCGTCGTGTCCAAGTGCACGCGTGGTCCACCAACTTCCGCAAGCCACGAAGATCGTGGTGGACCAGGAACTGCCCAAGCCTTCGACTGGCAACGTGGTGGTCCGGAATCGCTTCCTGGGCATCAATGCCACGGACATCAACATCACGAACGGAGGCTACGGCCGCACGTCGCTCCCCATCAACTGTGGGCTTGAAGGAGGTCAATTGCAATGAAGAAAAACAGTGTTTCTGTAAGTTATTACAGTTTGTACTGACTTTTCCATTGCAGTGGGGGTCGTGGAGTCGGTGGCGGAAGGTGTGACCGACGTCAAGGTCGGCGAGACCGTCGCCTATCAACGTGAGAACTTGGCACTATCAAATTTAGTTGGTAGGTCTTGCTGATATGTTAATGCTGTAATGATGCAGATTTGGGCGCTTTTGCCGAGTACACGGAGGTCCCAGCTTCCAAGATCATAGAGACGCCGGAGCTGTCGCCGTCAGTGATCCCTCTCACTGTCTGCGGCGTGTCGGCCTCCCTCGCTCTGGAGAAGGCGGGAGATATGAAGTCCAACGAGACGGTCTTCGTGTCTGCAGCTGCGGGAGCTACAGGGCAATTTGTCGTGCAGCTGGCTAAGTTGGCGGGCAACCACGTCATTGGTGCATGCAGCTCGGACGAGAAGGTGGAGTATCTCAAGTCTCTCGGCGTGGACCGCCCTATCAACTACAAGAAGGAGGACCTCAGTGCTGTGCTCAAGAAGGAATACCCGGACGGCATCAACCTCGCGTTCGAGAGTGTGGGTGGAGAGCTGTTCAAGGCGGTGCTGGACAACATCGCGATCTTTGGCCGCATCATTGTCTTTGGTAACGTGTCGCACTACCACGGAGACGCTGGCGCGGATCCACAGTACGGGTACCAGCAGAATCGCAAGATGCAGCTCCGTTCCGCCTCGCTGCGCGGGTTCCTGCTCTTCCACCACGCCCAACACGTCCCTGAGCATTTGCAGCGCCTGCTGACTCTGATCAAGGAGGGCAAGCTGAAGGCTGGCATCGACCCCACCGAGTTCCGCGGGCTCGAGAGCATCCCGGACGCCATTGACCGCTTGTATGCGCAGCAGAACATCGGCAAGCTCGTTATCAAGCTGTGATTGTGCGTCCGACGGGCAGAGGTAAACTCTAATTCCAGTGTGTACCTAAATCGTCAAGCACCCAAAGTGCCACGCTCTTGGGTTCAAGTGTCTTCAACGCGCAGGATAACAACGCAACGCAATGTCAGTTTGGAAGTATCCCGGTTGAGAGCAAAGCGGTCTAGTAGAAGGCTGGCGTGAGATCAGTGCTTACCACACAAGATTTTGCCCACGTATTCGGATGAGTCGATCGGTTAACGTCGTCCTCGTACTTTTGCAGCTTGGCCAGGCAGCAACGGCTGTGGATTTGCTGGCCACGAGCTACTACGTTGACGAGAACTGCACTCATACGCCGCAGATCGTGACTATGGATTTTACGTACGACTCGGCCGCCGCCGAGTCGTATGTGGCTCCGGCGATTCTTCAGTCTTCGACTGGGATTCTCTCACGTCGCTTGGCCCAGTCAATCGTGGCGAGCTGTGTGGCTGATCCCAACTGTACGACCGAAGTCTACGGCGCAAACACGTACCACAGCACCAGCGAGTGCATCACCGACCCGTACACGTACTCGGTCCAGGCTTTTGGCGGGAGTGGCGGCGTGGGGCAGCCATTTCTGATGGTGGAGACGTACACAGGAGACGATTGCGCGACGCTGATCTCGATCAACGCGACTGTGGCGGCCGACGGCTGCCAGTTCGCATCCGAGAATTCCTCATCCAGCGCTACGTTGTTTTCGAATGGGTCTGCGTTGTTCCAGCTTTACGATAATGGAGCGTGCGGGGGCAACGTGACGCGATACTCTGTCGACAGAGCAACCCTCCTAAATCATACTTGCTACGGTGGAAATACCAAGTTTTACACCAACTACGATGCCAGCGTCAACAGCAACAGTGCAAGTGGAAGTGATGCAAGTGGTAGCAACTCTAGCGATTCCGGTACCGATGCAAGTGTTTATGGTGGAACAGTATCCACTCCCACGCCGACGTCTTCAACGACGTCTTCATCACAGGATACTGGACTCAGTGCAGGTGCCATCGTTGGCATTATTGTCGGAGTTCTAGCTCTCATGTTCATGGTCGCCGCCGTTATTTGGCGATCGCGCGTGAAGTCACGAAAGGATAGCGACGACACGTACCACATGGGCCCGAACGAACCAGCCACCATGTCTACAGATCCAAACTCGCAAGACGTAGCACCCCACGGTCTTGAAGGTTTGTGGGACGACGAAGTCATTGCTACAGCGCGGATTCCAAGGGAGAAGGTATTTGTTCAACATCTACTGAACCGAGGAGCTTACGGTGAAGTGTACGCTGGGATGTACAATGGAAAGCGCGTCGCGGTCAAGATGCTACTGCGAGAAAACCGAAAAAATGTTCAACAGTTGAATGAGTTCCTGGCTGAGGTGAAGCGGACTGCAATTCTGGACCACGAGCGGATTGTGCGGCTTGTTGGTGTTGCTTGGGACTCGCTGACAGATCTTTGTGCTGCCTTGGAGTACATGGAGGGAGGTGATTTGAGAGCTTGGCTCGATAAACTCAACGTCCAGGGGCACCAGCAGGGATTTGACCACGTGAAGGTGAACATCGCTCTTCATGTGGCCCATGCGCTCACATATTTGCACTCACTGGACATGCCCGTGATTCATCGCGACCTGAAATCTAAAAACATTCTGCTCAACGAACACTTGGAAGCAAAACTCTCGGACTTTGGTGTCTCGCGAGAGCGGATCACTGGAACTATGACCGCAGGGGTGGGCACATCCCTGTGGATGGCCCCCGAGGTCATGATGGGCGGGAAGTACGACGCCAAAGCAGACATGTTTTCGTTTGGAGTTGTGTTGTCCGAGCTGGATACGAACTGCTTGCCCTATTCAAACGCCAGAAAGACTAACAGATCCGAAGCAGCCGTCCTTCAAAGAGTGGCGGCTGGAATGCTACACGTTGAGTTCTCTCCGTGGGCTTTGAAATCAATTGTCGATCTTGGGCTTGCTTGTGTCGCTGTGGAAAGTAGCCATCGCCCTACTGCAGCAGAAGCTCTCTACAAACTTCACACAATTCTGGCCCAAGAAGTGTAACTCAACAAGCGAACGAATCTGGGACGGAGGCATCCTTGAGAACATTGGCACTGTCCGACCAGAAAGCCCCAGCTCTAAAATGACACGACATGCAGCTCCACGTCTTCGCTGGATGGCTCCTGCGTCTCCGGGTGCCTTAAGCCCGATGGAAAGACTGATGTCCTGGCTGGAGCGCAACGGAGAGGAGTATCGTGCCTCGGACCGCAAAGTCGAAATGCTGGAGCAACTGGGCGAGGAAATGGGGACGAATGGGATTTACGAGGCGACACTCAACTCTCTTCGATCGCAGATGTCGCGCCTGAAGGGCGGTGTGCGGTTGAAGGCTGAAGGTGGCAAGTGCGCCTTTAAGGACGTGAATCGCTACTATGAGCGTCTTCTGCGTCTCTTGTTTAGTGAAGAAGAGCGAGCTGAGATGCGTGAACGTGCTGAGCAACGCCAACGAGAACGAGCCGAGAGTCGCCGAACGCGTACGCTGCCGAATCAAGTGCACGTTGAGGAAGACACTGGCGATGCCACCGAAAACGGCGGCGAGGCGAGACAGCTTCCAGCTACCAATATACAGCGGACGGCGACAATTGACCCCATTCTGGACGCTGACGAGATTCACCGCCGCTTTGAACTGCTTTCTTCCCGCCAGAAACTGCAAGCGCAAGGTGTTGAGCAGGACAAGATCGATTGGCTTCTTCCGTTGGGTCGGGAGTAGTTTGGTTTGCGTTTGGCTCGGCTTTGAGACCGTTGATTCCACACTAGGAGAAAGTATTGCCAATGGCAAGTTTTGCTGGTCTTTCAAGCTTTGTCGATCTGAATACAAGCTTTTGTAGCGATGACCCGCCACTCTTCACCTTCCAGCTCACGCTTGTCGTGGCTCGAACCAGCCTCTTCCGACGGGATGAGCCCCATGCAGCTACTTGCTGTCTGGCTCACTCGCCACTACGCCACGTACGCCAGCTCGACCACGAAAGTCGAGATGCTGCAAGAGCTCTGTCAAGGGATGCGAGACTCTGGGTATCCTGGTTGTACGGTGAACGCAATTCGATCAAAGATCGACGGTCTGAGGAGGGAGGCGCGAAGAGAACGACAGAAGAACAGCCGATCGATCGGAGACCGTCGTCACTCACGAGCTTTTCAGCAGTACCAACAGTCCCTGATGGACATTTTCACTAGCGAGGGCGTCAATGGGCGTGAATACGATGACACGAGTGATACCGAGACTTCAGACGAGGACGAAAGCCCTGCGAATCGTGGAGGACGGATCGAGCCGAACGAGCAGCCCGACGTCAAGTCCGAACTGGTCCTGGAAAACGGATCCAGGAACGCTCCATTCACCCTCAATGAAGAAGGTGAATGCGAAGGCCGTGCACCCAGAACGCACTTTCGAGATGAGCTCCAGGGGGACCGCTCGCTCAATGTGTCCGAGATTCAGCGGCGCTTCAAGCTGCTGTGTGCGAGGCACGACCTCGAACAACGAGGTGTCGAGATGAATGTCATCGACAGACTATTGCCTTTGCCCGAGGAATAGCTTCCTGCGTAAATGTGTGGCGTTGCTGCATAGGCTTCACTTCCTCATCCACCAGTTTCATTTTGCAGCTTGAAGCGACGCAGATAGTAAGATGGAGAGACCTGTGGCGACACCTGTGCGACGCGTAGCACTGGAGCTGCCGCCGGAGGATCTGCAAGCAGAGGTTTGGCTTTCCCATGGCTTAGTTCTTCACCTTGATAATACAAACCAGTTTGCTGCCTGTTCGTAGTTGGCCAGTTACTCCATCGCCGTGGGAGACGCAAACTCCCGTTTGGCAGCATTGCAAGAGCAATACGACGAAGAATACGATGCGGTCATGGTCGAGTACGAGGCGGCCATGCATAAGCTCGAGACACAGCGAACCAAACAAGCCTTCCAGGACGCTCTGAGCACTGCCGTCGCGCTGGAACGGGAAGCTCTCGAACGTGAACCCACGTCGGCCACCATCGTTCGTGAAGTCGAGGCCAATGTGGCGCCAAGGAGACTCGTGGTGCGCGGCATCTCACAGCTCGCCTGTTGTGCGCTGCTACGGGCAATGCGCAACAACACGAACGTGAACTCGCTGGACCTATCCAACAACGGGCTCACGGACGTCGTCGGGGTGGCAACAGGGAACATGTTGGCTGTGAACAAGAAGCTGCAGGTGCTGGACCTGGGCTTCAACCACCTCACCAACGTCTCGCTGCAGCCCATCGGCGAAGCGCTTCGAACGAACACGGTGCTGGCGTCTCTGATGCTCAATTCGAACCCGGTCTTTCAGCTACCGAAGGAGCCACTGACTAGCAATGGTAGCAGTGCTAGCAATACGAGCGTGAATTCTGGTACTGGAAGCAAGATACCTGCTCACCTGGCAGCGGCTTTCGCGTACGTGGAGCCTTTCACGTCCGCTCTAGTCGCCACCACTTCTCTGACGACGCTGAACCTGTTCAACACGGGCATCGGCCATGAGGTGGGGCGTGCACTCGCCCACGCTCTGTCGAAGAACACAAGTTTGATCTCTGTTGACGTCGCAAGCAACATGTTGAGTCAGTCGGACCTCACGAGTATCGCGTCGTGTTTGACGAAGAACCAGGGTCGGTTCTTCCAAGCAGAGGCCAAGAGTGAGCAGGTATGGGAAGAGATGAAGGAGCAGGCGCAGCAAGTGCAAGTAGAAAGGACGAAGGAGGCAAAACGAGTTGCCGATGCAGCGTGGCACGACGAGAACGCTCGCAAACGCGCGGAAATTCGGGAAGCCGAGGAATGGGAGCGAGCGCGACGCACGGCCGAGGAGGAGGTGCAGCACTTCGTCACCATGGAAGCCGAGAACAAGAAATATCTGGAGCGACTTGAGGCGGAGAAGAAACCTGCCAAGAGCAAAGCGAAGAAATGAGTCCAACAGCACCGGCCGGTCGTACAATAGCTTGAACTTCGGCGTTATAATCTGTCACGCTCCTTATATTCTGTCGGTCTAAAGGGAATTTTATCATTTTTGATTTCCATCGAACATGTCGGCGCTGGACATCAACTGGCAGCGTCCTGCGGCGCCGGACGGCCTCAAGCCGCTGCAAATCCTCCTCGAGTGGCTCTCGCACAATGCGGCGGAGTACCACGCGTCCACCGACAGGAGCGACCTGCTGGGGGGCCTCTGCATGGAGCTCAATGCGCGCGGCGTCAAGTGCGACGTGGACCAAATCGTGGACTATATCAGTTACCTGCAGGAACTTATACACGAGGCGGTGACTCTGAAGCGAGACCTCCCGAAAGATCTGAAGCCGTTCCACGATCGTCTTAAGGAGTTTTTGTTCAAAGAGGGAGGAGGTCCTGTCGTCCACGTCAAGAAGAAGATCCACCGTCGTCGCTCGAATCGCCTGTCGTGGCTCAAAATTTCGTCTTCTGGAGGTGCCAGCGCCATGGAAATGCTCGTGGAGTGGCTGGGGAGCAATTACACTGCATACGCACATGCCACCAAGAGAGGGGAGAAGGGCAGAATGCTGGAGGAATTGGTGAGAGTCATGCAAGCTGCGGGCCATCACGAGTGCGCAGTGCATCCACTTCGAGCCAAGATCGACGCTCTGCAGAGGGAGGTGCGAGGAGAGAAGAACCGGTCGACAGCTTACGAGCAGTTTGGGGCAGTTCTTGAAGAAATATTCACGGTCGGAGACGCTGCCGAGGACGAGGAAAACTTGGAGACGAACTCTCAGTCCCTACAGGTTGAAGATCCACGTGGTGAGGTGGATTCTACCATGGAAATTGTGGATACCCCAGACGTCGAAAATCGAGAGATTAGCATGGCGGATAGTTCTTACGGCGACGTCAGTCCATTGCTGACTTCGCAGGCCACTAGCAAAGATCAAAGTCCCAGTTTCGACGCCAAACGTGACGATCAGATCAAGCAAACTGAGGAGAAGACTTCCAGTGGGACATCTGGACGCCTTTCCTGGATGAAGCCTACGTTGTCTGGCGGCCCAAGCGCTATGGATATTTTGGTGGAGTGGCTGCAGTGCAATTATGCCACATACACGCACTCTAGCAAGAAAGGTGATAAAGGGAAAATGCTCAACAAACTCCTGCACAGGATTGAAGACGCTGGGCACCGTGGTTGTGCCTTGCACGGCATACGAGCAAAAATCGATAGCTTGCAGAGGCAAGCAGAGGGAAGAATGCGCCCCTCAGCAGCCTTCGATCAGTACAGTTCTGCTCTCCAGAAAATCTTCACTGGCACAGACGGCGTTGATCATGATGAGCGGAGTGGATTTTCGCCACAATTTACGGCCGAGCATGACGACGATGAAGAATCAAACGATAGTGATGAAACGATGGAGGAACCAATTCCTGAAAGCCTTCTGACGGAACAGGTTGCTTTCCAGACCGCTGAAAACAGCTTCATCCACCATGTCAGCACACAAGAAGCTTACGGCAGCCCGAGGGAAGCTCCCATTTCGTTTGACATCGAAGTCGCAGAGGAGGATCAGGTTGGAAATTCCAATTCCTCGCCGAAAATGACCCAAGAAAATGTGCCATTTGCAACTTCTCAATCGACGAATGAGATTGTACGAATCGCAACCTTGCTTCGCGAGCGCCACGATCTGCTTCAACGAGGCGTGCCTCAGGACCAGATCGACAAGTTCCTCCCACTGCCCAATGTGTAAGCCCATTCATCACGATGCGGGATCGGCACCACGATTTCTACCTGTCAGTCACATGCACAGCTCGAGTTTAGTTTCGCTATCTTTGATTGTCTGCTTCATCCAGGTTTTCAAGAACGTCAACACTTCCATGGTCTTATATATTCTTTTCTTGAATGGGGAGCTCGATTCGACCAGATATGCAAAAAGAGATTACAATTGTTTGGAGAAGACTTGGGTAGTTTAAAGTGCTGGGTGCTTTTGCCAGTACGCCACCCGTCAACGTTATAGCGTGATTTGTCCGGAGATGAAGTCTTCTGTTCCGTCGTCGGCCATTTATTGCTGCATCTTAAGCACTCGGGTTAACGCTGGTGTGTTGCATTCCAATTTGGCTTCAGACCTTCTACACGATGGGACGAGGTGCGTTGGGAACTGCAGAGATGCAGAAAGGGTGTTGACGATAGTCGAGCGAGGAGCGAACGTTAGCAGCAATACAGTCTTGATTCCGCAAGTGCGAAGGGAGAAGACTCAAGAGCAAGAAACTAGTGGCAGATCTACGCAACTTGGCTGCCAGCCCGACAGTATCTTGTGTCCCTCACGTTGAAGTACCGTTGATTTTGTTCGATCCATTTTGCCGCACCAACTTCGGATCGATTGGCTGCGTCCTGCGGCCCCAAACCCATCCAGATATGCATCAAGTGCTGGCTCAGGACCTTTTGCAACATCGGGGTCGGCTGCTGCGCCTCATCCTGGTGACCAAGCGGGACAAAGACACAAAATTTGTGACTCGCTTCTCGTGGCTCCGTCCTTCTTCGACGGGCGGTGTCAGTGCCACGGACATTTTGGTCAATTAGCTGGAGCACAATTACGTTGCATATTGTTGCAAAACGGGGAAAAGAACACAAATGGTGACGGAGGTCCTGCAGGAGATCGAAGTGTCGGGCCATCCTGGACGTACAATTAGCAGAGTTCAGTCTCAGATCCGCCGTCTACAGCGGATTGTGAGCGACAAATGCCGTATATCGGCGTCTTTAGCCAAGTACAACGCTCGCCTCCGAGAAATGATGAAGAACAGGATTCCGACAAGTGATTCCCCGCACAAACGGACGGAGGAGGACAGCGACACTAGCACTGACAGTGAAGTTCCTGACATTGCTCAAGTGACGGAGGTTGACGGTGAAATTGTGTACAGAGAGCGTGATGCTGGACGAGAGCGTGCTGCTGGGAAGGGAGACCAAGGGCTACAAACAGGGTCAGGAGCAGTTCGAAAGTTGGAGAACTCGGATCCCTCAACTCGAGTTTTGTGGAACGAACCTGTACATCCCGGCGGACGGAGTGGTGGAAAACTGGTTCTTGGATCATTACAGGTTGTACTCCGTTTCAGATGCCACCGCCAAGCTGACGATGGCTCGAGATCTTTGTGAAGTGATGAAAGGTGCTGGCTGCAGCAACTGCACGGCGAACAAACTTCAGGGTAAATATGTAGTATGTTACGGGAGATTAAATGGGAACTCGACGATCTTCATCGTTTGGGGAGTGGCGGACTCGTCTCGGACTGTCGCGTTCATGCGTCCAGACACTTGGCTGCTCCTGAAGTCCATGAACGCGGTCGACGAACAGGAGCGGATGATGATACAGAAACTGAGGAGGAGAGCTGCGATCTTGATGAAACTGAGGTCTGTGAGGACCCCCGTCGTGAGCTACCTAGTGGGAGCTTTTCAAGAATTGGAGCTCAGATACAAAGACGTGAGAGTGAAAGCAGCGCTGACACGAGAGGAGTGGCGAGCCCTACGGTGGACGATGGAAACCAACGAGAGACTCCGCAGCCAACTCAGGAGGACAAAGGTCCATCAACTATTTGTTCGCGTGGTTTACTGTGCTTAGAAGAACTAGAAAGGCGCACTCGTGTAGCGCTGGCTAGGAAGCAGCTAAACGACAGGTGCTGCTCACACTACGAAGTCGATAGTTTGCTCCCCAAGCCTCCTCAGAACGTGAGAGAGCAGTACCTGTTGAGTCTGGGAGAAGTCGAGGTGCACACACAAGTTGGTCTGAGCAGGAAGAGACTCGAGGATCAAGGCGTTTGTGCAGCTGAAGTCGACGTGCTGCTCCCGTTGCCTACCGTAGGACGAGAGAAATCAAGCCAAAGTGCTGCTTGTCCATCCAGTTTGGAAGAGATTGAGGTACTCACGCAGCTGGGAATCAGCCGCCAAGTTTCGCGCAAGGCAGGCGTCTCTCAGGAGGAGATTGACGACTGCGTTCCGTTGCCCACGCGCAGAGCAGGAGTACAACGAATCACCTGAGTGCTGCTTATCAGCAGTGAACAACGGGTGAAGAAACAATTAATCGCCTCGCCCCACACATTCTTTCTCCAACTCCCCAGCCAGTTCCCGAAACATGAGCCGAGTTCCTCCCCGCTACAGCCAGCGGCGCTTCAATTGGGGCGAGCCCGTTGCCTCGGATGGCTCCATTCCTCTCGACTGCACCAAGCTGGTGACAAAACCAAAGTCTTGGCCAGGAGCTCAGCCAACGTGGACTCGAGTACACAGTTGCCAATACTGTGGTGGAGTTACTTGTTGGAACGCTCTTTCGATGGACAGGAGCCTGACCTCGTGCGCCGCCATCGGGACTCTCACATGCGTGCCAGTGCCATCGCTCAGACTGAGAGACAATCCATGTTTACGATGGCTGGAGGCTTCCTCTGCAGGCGGCCCAAGTCCAATGGCTATGCTGGCGTCCTGGCTCCCAAGCCTCTTGAAAGCGTACATTAAATGCACAAAGCCGATCGTCTCGCGATGCTGACAGCGACGAGATGAAGTGTGCGGGCCACTCTGCTGGCTCTGAACACCGGATCGAGGCCAAATTTTACGAGATCCGCAGTCGGGTCGAACGAGAACGGAGCGGCCATCAGGACCGACAGGAAGGCTTCCGGCGCTACCGTGACTAGCTCATGAATTGTTTCGGGTACGTGAGAGGACCACCACTAAGATGGCGTCGCCGTCGAGATCGCCGCAGCAGAAATCGTAACCCCTCGTCAGCTCGCCATCCTGTGGGTAATAGCGGTGTCTGCAACCAATGATGGGGTGCAACCGGTTGACGCCAACGTTGGCCACGATGGGGGGCAAGGCGATATCAATGCCAGCCTACGCGTTGAACGAGAGGACCCCAATGTCGCTCCTGCTGACAAGACGGAGCCAAAGTTTCCTGATGGGTCCGCACAAGCTCCACTGACCGTGCACGGAGACGACTGCGAGGAGCCTGCGCCGGTTGAAACGAGGTTTCCTCCTGCTCAAAACCCACCGACCGACGAGATCCACCGGCGCGTTGCTCTTGGGGTGGGCAATTGTCCAAGGAGGAAATCGAGAACTGATTGTTAGGAATGCGTGATTGGTCTCTGTGTGAGCATCGCTAGAGTTTCAGCGCTTTGGACACCGTCTCGATAGAGCAAATGAGAGCTCATGTTGCACTCCAGTGATCGATCACTTCATAAATCCTATAAATCCCACCTTGTTTCTTAGATTCGGCTCCACGTGAATATGCAACTTCACCTGATACGAATCTCGGTTCTCCTCGCCAATGCAGGCTACAGTACTCACAGTAGCGTGCGGCTTCTAGTTGTAGCGAAGGTTCCCCCCCTCTCCTACACCTCAGCTGATACCTTCGTCTCCAGGAGGTCCTTCTTCGACACGTTGTAGGCAGACATGGTCTCGTCGGAGTCCGGGACCTCCTTTTCGATGTCCAGGAACGCCGGCATGACGATGTCCTGGTCGTTCTCGCACGACGCCTGCACGTGCAGCACAGCCAGCCCCGCGACGTCTGCCGGCTCCTTGTACACGTGGATCTGGAACGACTGGTTCTCGTACAGAAAGCACATGCGCTGCTGCTTGATGACATTGCGCGACGGGTCGGAGCGATGTCGTACGGCGTACGAGTACTCGCGAGCACTGAGGACGCGCTTGAGGTGCACCCTGTTGAATAAAACATTTGCACGAATTGCAGTCAGTAAAAAAACACAAGCGAAGCGGAATTTTGCGCAACGCGAACGTACGCATCGCCAGTGTCTAGGTAGCGGACGGTGGTCATACCGTAGGCAGGGATGCCGTACTGCGAACGACAGCGCACAAAAGAGTAGTCTTTGCTCGTTTCTGTCATAGACAACAACAAATTAGTTGCGCAAATGACAAGACTGCAAAAATTTTGCGCAACGTACTTGCAGCCTCGGGTTTGAGATAAACCTTTTCCACCTCAAAGTCTTCGTGGTGGAAAGGGATCTCGATCGGCGTCTTGGCCAGTAGATACTTCCTCGACGCTTTGACCGTCGTGGGGATGCCGCAAAGTCCCGCTGCCGTGTCCACGAGTCGTTGCATTTTGCCCTCAAAAGTCGTCGAGTTGTCTGCAAAATCGCAAAACATGAGATAAAGAAGTACAACAGTTGCGCAAATTAGTTGCACCTACCGAAGACGTAGAGTTTCGGGTGGCCGATCCACGCGAGACACGTGCGCTTGTCAATAGCTCGAGCCTGGTCGATGGACTCGATGCGAATGCCGTTGTTTTCCAGCGAGTAAAACTTCTCAGCTCCGTGGGCCGCCGTCACCAAGTGGAAAATGGCAATGTAGCGACTGCAACAACCACGAGAGTGCAAAAGTTTAGCGCAAATAGTTGCGCATCAGTAAATTTGCACGCACGTGTCTCGCAGCGTGACGGTGTCGAGGTCGTGCTCGAGTTTGAGCTCTTCCCACTGCTCGGGCGTCATGTAGGCCGAGCCGTCCATCACACCTCGGTCGCACAGGATCACGCAGGGCTTGCCGCTGTCCTGCGCCAGCGAGTAGAAAGAGTCTTCGAGCGAAATTTGCAGGTTCAGAATCTGCCACTGAAAGTTGAGAATGTCCTTCTCCTTGAGGTCGCTGTTTTGCGCAAAATCAACAAGCCCAAAAGAGACCGTCAGTCGGTTGGAGCGACAGGGGATGATTGCAAATTGCTCACAGGAAGAAGGCGCCGCCAGTTTGCAAGAGCGTCGAAGCTTCGGGCACAACATACACTCGAAATCCGCGATCGCGAAAGAACGTGGACAACCTGCAAAAGTGCAAATTAGCGCAACGGGTCGTGGCTGCAAAGACTGCAAAAGTGTTGCACCTGTCGAGCGACGTGGTCTTGCCGGCGCAGGGGCCGCCCGTGAGCACGAACTTGTAGATGGGCGCGATATCCTTCTGGCCGCTCTGCAGCGGACTCAGCATCGGCGGAGACGCCTCCGTGGCGCAGTCCTGCGACCACATTTTGCCCTTGCCCATGCTCATCACCCAGAAGAAGTCCTTGCGCCGTGCAAAAGCAATAGAGGAAAAAGGTGGGATAAGGCTGTATTTCGCACTACAGTTAGTATTGACATTTGAACATAATATTTAGTTAATCAAGGTATACAGTCTCAACGACATTTAACTTGAAAATTGTAAGGTCAATGACTATCTGAAAACCGTTTTGTAAAGGGTATTTGTTCTTGACTGGGACTTGTTTCAAATACATATCGAAAACGGTAGTACAATCCGACCCACACCATCCGTTTTTTGGGGTCGCAGTAATTGGCATTCGCTGCGGCTCCTTGGAGTAAACACGCGGAGTCAACTTAGGATCGACCTTGCCATTGACACAGCAAGCAATTCGCCAGTGTTCCTAATCTGCATCAGATTTTTGCACTTGGCACGAGCTGTAGCCATCTTTTCGCACTCCAAATATTCAATTGTTGGATACATTTCGGTCTACTAGCGAAATGCTCTCAGAACGGCATCGCGTGTACGAATCCGTCGAATGCACACAAAACAGAGCTGCGATCACCGTCCGAGACTGGCGGGGGTAGCGACGGGTAGCGCTGGCTGAAATGTGTCAACACAATTTGCCGCGCTCGCATGCGCCGAGCGATATCCAGCGCCTGGCCCACGGTGCTGTGCTTCTTCATGGCAGCGTCCTGCTCCATCGAGTCGTCGAAAGTCGCCTCGTGCACTAAAAGCTCAGCGTCCAGACCTGCAAAACAAGCAGCAACATTAGTGCAATTGCACCTCACAAAGTGTCGTAAACTGCAGGGTCTCTACCTGCCAAGACGAGCTCATTGCACGGCTTGGTGTCTCCAGAGTAGACGAACTTCTTCCCTCCTTGCAGCGTTAGCACCAGTCCGTACGAGTCGTAGCAGTGAAACACTCGCACACTCCGTAAATTGGTCACTGCATACCCAATACTCGACAGTAATTCGTACCGCAGAGGGTGACGCGGGTCGTTGAAATCCGAGCACGTGACCAACTGGATCAGGTGGTCGTCAGAATCGTTGCAGAGGAACTGGGGCAGCCAACTCGCCACGTACGACAGCACCGACTGAGGTGCAATCACCACCAGTGGCCGGGGACTGTTGCCACGTCGGTGAAGCTGCCAAAACTCGTACAGCACTCGCACCAAGCCGCAATGGTGGTCGGCGTGGTTGTGGCTGATCCAGATACACCGCAAGCCGCCAATCCGTCGAGACACATCGGAGCCAAATTGACGCCACAGCTGGCCGAAAGTTCCTTCGCCGCAATCCACGAGCATACTTTCCACATCAGCAGCGTTCGTTCCGGACAGTTCCAAGTAGATCCCGCTACTTGCGCGAAGCTTGGAGGGAGCGGCACTACCAGTTCCCAGTACAATCAGCTTCCTTGCTGAAATGACATCCCGGGCTGGTCGAGTAGCCACTTGGTGATGTGTTGGTGCGCTGGTGTTGCCAGCCGCGTCCTCATCTCGGTCATTCTCTGGCCTCTGATGCCAACCAGTACGTTCGTAGTTGAATCCTAGCTGCAACTTTGGATGCAGAAGCCAGAACTGCAGTTTGCTTTGAGCAACATGTGCTTCACCGTCGTAGCCCTCCATTCGCCGTGCAATTTGACGTCGACACGGCGACTCGGCAGACCACGATGCGTCCTTCAGGAATTTAGCGAGACCTTGCATAGCTGGTGTTGCCGCTTGCTGTGGGGGGGATCCTGTTGCTAAATCACTCTGCAGCCCCATTCGCACCGCAGCCTTGGCTGAGGAAACGAACGCGTAGCTAAACGCACCATTTGCGACCGACTGTAGTGCAGCTCCGTCAAAGACCAAGTGTTCTGGCCGTGAACTCGACGAATAGAGACTCGCCATCCATTGCTTGTACCTGGCAGCACGCAACACAAAAAATGAGTATGAACATTTACATTGCGTTACCGGTAGTAGAAACTTCAGCCCCACCTTGGTTGAGACTGCACTTGTGCTGGACTCAGATGCACCACGAGCGAAGGCAAATGAACACCGCAACAGCCACTTCGAGTGTTTTGTGTTGCCGCTGAGAAATTGTGCTCTAAGTCAGCGATATTGTCCGGGGTGCGGCAGTCGATTATCCACACCACTGGATACGGATCATACTGGAATCTATTCCACACGCAAACAGCCACATCGAATATCGAGTTAGTTGCGCAACAAATTATTCACACGCACGCAGGCGCAGCACTCACTGTATAGCGTAGCAAATAGAGCTGGATGCATCGTCTGAAGGTGGGGAGTTTATCTCCTGGAAAGAATCTTCGTTCGTGTGAATCTTGGGAATCGCATCTTCACGAGGTGCTTCAATTTGAGCTTCAGCTGCACCCAGCAGTTTCCTTCTCTTGCTTGGGGCTCCGCTATCGTCAACCGCAGGGCTGTTACTTGATGCTGAGGTAACTGTGAGATTATCCCCATACTTTTTCATCAGCATTTGCTTGAGAGTGTCTTCTCGTCCGGAGAACTGCCGCAGTACTCTGTCGACGTGAGAGAGTTTTCCTGGCTGATGCTCGCCGTAAAACTTTTCCAGCCACCTGCGATCGAGTGGCTTCTCTGCATAGCCAAATGGACCGGCATCAGCACCATCACTATCGCTGTCAGGCGAGGAATCGGAACTCGGAGATGAACCGGCAGCAGTATCGCCAGCCTTCACGCGAGTTTCATCCGGGATGTCGCCATACTTCCCACACAATTGAGCTTTTAAATCAGCGTAGCGCCCACGGTATTGGTTCAGGACGACGTCAACATAGGGAATCTTTGCGGGTACTTTCGCAGTGTAATATTGTACGAGCCACGTTCGCCATCGTTCATGCTCGTCACTTTCATCATCACGCCTGCGTCCAACTTGGCTGTCATGAACCTTTCTGGTGCCGGACAGCGACGTATTCCCCACGTCCGCTAAATCTTCTTGCGCTTGTCTCTTTGGGGCGTTCTTCTCGCAAAGTAGACAGCTTTTTGCAATTCGGTCAGCGCCACTTTTTTCCAGTGCAATCGGAATGATGCATGCGTGCTGATCAGTCCGTTCGTCTCCTTCATTCCACGTTTCGCACTCGATCGTTGCATTCCCGCCACAGTCTCCATCCTGTTCTGCATTGCCACCTCGTTCAGCGATTTCCACGCACTGAATCTGAGGATATTTCCTCCGCACAAAGCTTCGAATCGCCCCGAGAAACCCTCGTAGGCCCACAGGTCCGTGAAGTTTCAACCTCGCTGCTCCACACGAACCAAGCGCAAAAATGACACCAGGGACGCCACTCACCGACTGCTCTAGCAGATGAAAATGAAAAAGTTAGCATTGCAAGACATAGGCAACAATTTTCTGCAGCTACAATGGCAGCTTAGCACCTTAACGTCGAAGTGCGTGAAGTACATGGCGTCCAGCGAGCTGAGCTTGATGCCATTCTCTCCAGCCAATCGCTGCGTCCCTTCTCCGCAATTGAACAGGTACCTTTTGAGCACTTTCACGTCCTCGCTATACAGTCCATGACGCTGCACGGAGAACAACAGCGACGGCTCCGTGCCATCGGAGCCGGAGCCCACGACTTCAGCAGTCACAGATATCCGCGTCATGGATTTTGATTGGAGATGCCGCTCGTACTTAGGCGCGTGGCCGTACTTTATTTGACGAGATGGCTACAGATTCTATTTTCAGCAAAATGGCTACGCATTCTACTTTTTTCTTACCTGACAACCCACTTCTCTGTTTGAGCGCGATGGGTCTCCAGGAAGAGCAGACGGCCTCGCGCGAGTTCATGTTGGCACTGCTGAAAGGTCTGGACGCTCGTGCATCTTCGTCGAAGGAGTTGGAGATCGTCGTGGAGCAGATCCTACCCGTTCTTGTTCCAGGTGCGTTGTTGCCACTTCGGCATCGAGTGGAATAGTTGCTGACCCATGTGCATATAGCGATTGTACACTTGCTAAAGGCTGTGGAAGCGAGCGAAGGGCAGGACGAAGACAGTGAAGATGGACGTCCTCCCATCCGGCCGTTGGATCACTTGGCTCGTTTCATGATGCGCCGAAACCCACGACACACGGAGCCTGTACGTCCAGAAGTGTGCACGATTGCCTACCTTGACGAAGTGAATGCAGGCAGTGAACTCACCTTGACCTGTTTGGCACGACCTGAACAGGCCACTGAAATCATCGAATTGCAGGCGCTGGCTCGTAGACTTCTACGAAAGTGAAGCATCTGTGGACTACGTCCTCAAACTATGCTTTCAATGCAACGTATAAATGCCTTGGATTGCTTCTTGTCTGCTTGCTTCCTACAATTCAGCATCGCCTTCGTGGCTACTGTCGGTCAAGTGTCGGCTACGGTGACGGCGAGCGAGACACCATTCCCGGCGAAGACTGCGGAGAAGCCGACGGAATCGACGAGCCCGAGTTGGCAGATGCATCATCGTCGCTGACGGAAGCTGACGAGTTTTCAGCCGATTGTTGCTTAGAATCAGTGCCACTGGAATGCTGGAGACTGGTTCCTGGGGCGCCAGTGGGTGCCGGAGTCGGCAAGAAGGCAGGGTCCAGAGCATCCAGATTGAAGCTATCGTCCGCGTCAAGCATGGGCAGGTCGTCGAGGACCATCTCCAGTTGCTCGTCCGACGGCACTTCCACCATCATGTGGGTCGACACGGGCGGCATCATCGGCATCATTGGCATCGCTGAGGTCGGCAGTGCAGCCGCGGCAGGAGCAAGCTGCGCAGCTTCAGCTTTCACCGCAGACTCCATGACAACCGGAAGCACTTGTTTGACGGGCGTAGCAGCAGTCAGCAGAGTAGACGTGGCTGCAACTTGTACCTGGGCAACGATAGCAGCTGTCGCATCTCCAGTACCATCGGGAGATGGCAATGGCAGGGGCGTTAGCGCCAGTGTAGCCTCCGCCGCCGTCGTCCGCGCAGGCGAAGAGTGCCGCGACGAGTGCTGCACGAATCAGGACAAAAGTGCAGCAAGTCAAATACCAGATCACGCTTGCGAGCCACTGAAAAGGAAGAAATGCGTACGACGCGCACGGGATACTCGGACAGCAGCTCCAACGGGGCTGCCAGGTGCTGACGTACACTGCGCGTCATGCGCCCCACTTCACCCGCGCCGCGCTTGCGTCCTATCGCCACATAACAGTCAGCATATACATCCACCGCTGCCAAGAATGCCTTCCCTCACCCTTCGACTTCTTGAATGCTCCCTTCTGCAGCGCCTCCGTCGGGTTCTGCGCGCAAACAACATCGCAGTCAGTCGAAAGTTGCCCCCTTGGAATAAATTACATCGCAAGCCGTCGAACCTCCTGGTCTGGAGCACGAAAGCAGCAGAAACAACGTCAGTTCTTTCCCTCCTTGATGCAGCGACTAGAGGCGCGTACCGGGGACCCACTTGGGGATGTTCAGGTGGCCCACGCTCTTGATCTGCTTGGACCATTTGCGCGTGCGGATCTCCGCAATGGGGGCGCCCGGCAGCGCCCCGTACGCCGCGTGCACACGTGACGCCCGAGCCGCCCTGGACGACATGCTTTAATACCGTGTAAGCGTCTCTGATGGAGAGGCAACTACCGTGGAGAATCGCATTAGGTACGATTCGAATAATTAAATAATTAAATCGCACTTAGACCAGGCTTTTTAGACACGCGCCGCCCTTTCCCAACTTCAACGAGCGCGTCGCTTCGTCTATCGGTCTCCGCCAGCGCGATGCCATCAGCTCCTCGACCTCCAACTTCATGGCCAAGTTGGCCTTCGCCATGAAGTTCACGTCCTGCAGCTCCATCACTGCGATGAATCTCCGAGGAGGCCGTGGCAAGACAGTATGTCGATTGTATACGCTCCCCCACTTCGATGAGATCTTTGGCTTGCTTATCGCGCTGAATGACAAAACCATAGAACAAACGAGACAGTAGTGATGACACCTTGGTAGACGCGGCGACGGAGAGGAGACCGAGGCCCGCAGCTCAGGCTGTGTGCTGCACAGCAGGAGGGATGAAGGAACCAGGCAGGAGAGGTAAGATACATGATATTTGTTTTTGTGGTCTCAGGCGGCCGCTTTCTTGTCTTGCTGTCGCCGCCCCGATCGTCCTTGCTTTTAAATATAGCGGCTATCTAATTTTCACCTCGTACTCTTTCACGATACTGCACGGCACCTTGGCTTATATACTTGCTACTGATACTTGGTCCATCATATCCATCCACCCATGGAGAGAACGGCACTCGACGGTTTCACCCGAGGATCACGCGCTGGTGCTCGGCCAGCAGGTCCGCGAGGCGGAAGAGCTGGTGCAGCCTCGGACGCACGTCCTCCACTTCCTGCAGACTGGCTAGCACCTTGCTCAGCGACTCGAGCGTGCGGTCGTTGGCGTCGTCGTAAAAGCTCGGCACGGGGATGCCGTTGCTGGGCTGCATGAGGAAGGACACCGGGTTGTTGTCTACGAGGATGACACGCGACAGGTCGCCGCCGCGCACCACGCTCAGGTCCTTGAGGAACATGCCCTTGCGCTGCTGACACGACTCGCGGAAGAAGCGGCCGGCGAACAGGTTGCCCTTGGGGTCCAGCTCGTCCAGGATGGGCTTGCCGTAGGCCTCGAGCCCCGCCGTGAACACGTACACGTCGTAGTGCTTGGCGGCCTCCTCGAGGAAGCGGTCGAGCCCTGGCCGCTTGTTGACGACCGCGCGCTCACCGTCGTCCATGACGATCTCGAACGAGTCGGCGAAGTCCTCGAGCTGCTCGGGGCGGAACTCGCTCTGACGGTACTCGACCTCGTTCTGGAACTTGCTGTGCACGAGACACTCGTCCATGTCGAGCACGAGCGCGAGGCGCTCGCACGGCGCGCGGGTGTGGGAGCTGCTGCGCTTCTTGGCGGCCGAGACTTGGTCTGCGAGCCGCGAGCGCGTCACGCGAGGCTCGACGGGGTACTGCACGACGGTGGCGCTCATGGCTGGCTACGTGGTGGAAGGCGGTGGGAGGGCAGCGGCCGACACTCGGGAAATGCGAAAGTGAACGTCAACGACGCGGGCGGCGATTCCTTCTCGTAATTTCTTCTCGTCACAGCTGGAAGGCGAGGCGCAGACAGAAACAAGCCGAAACGGACTGGAACGGTAAATTACGGGGCGCGAGGCGTTTTTCGATGCCAAATTCAACAATGGATGAAGGCCCCTTCATTGAAGGAGATAAGAATGCTCGCGCTCTTACAAGACACAATTGTTAGGGGTCAAGCTGGTCGAGAGACTGGATGCTAAATCGGCCGCTAAAAGCAGGGATGCGCTCTCAACTGCAACGGCCCATCTGCGAGGAGGTGTGGGCTCCATAAATCTCCGCCGTAAAAGCTGCGAGAGGCGCCGCTAATTGAACGGAGCCGGCCCGCCAAAACGCCGCGAGCTGCATATAGCTCACGCATGGCGTAGAGCTCACGCACGCAGCATGGTTGAACTCGGGCCGCGTTCGCATCGACGGTCAAGTGAAATCGCATTGGGAGCGCAAAATGACGCACCCCGAAAGGTCATTTCGAAGCGGCAGCGGTAAGCTAACCGTCATTTTCCCGCTGACGCACGGGGGGAAGCGTAACCGCCGTCGGAGCATAGTGAGCCCAAGAGGAAAAAGCGCGTGTTTCGAGCGCGTTTTAAACCTGGCGCGCGCCGATTGGCCCGCGGGCCTAACCGTTGTCATCAGCTGAACCCAAGCCCGGCCAATCAGCGCGCGCCCAGAATAAAATGCACTGAACACCCGCCCTGCAGTGGATTCTGCGAGTGCCTGTCCTCTCAAGAGCCATGGACTCCATCCATTGCATACGGCGTCGGGCTCCGGAGAAGCGCTGCGCGGTGTGCGGTGCGCGTGCTATCGCCGTCTGCATTGCCTGTGGCGAGTCGTCAGTACCATTAGGCGCCGCCTCGCCACTAGGCCTTGTCGCGGGCTCGACACACCCATGTTGCGCCACGTGCAGTGCGCCAATCGACGCGGTGACGTACGCCGATCCGAGCGTGTTAAACGCCCGTATCCGCTATTTCGAACAATAGGTCCGCTATTGCCGAGGCCTGTCCTCGCGCCGAGAGCTGGCTGGCCTCGGCTTCAGCCACACACATATGGCCGCAGCCACCGCACCGCACGATGCCAACCCGCTCAGCGGCGACGAGAGCTGCGCAGCTTGCACCGCCCGCCGCTCCGCGGCACAGCGCCGCGTCAACTTCAAGGCCGCAGGTTATCAGATCCCGTGCTCAGAGAGCGCTCTCACCATCCGCGGGGCACGCGTGGCTAGTGAATGCAAAGCAGCAGGGTGCCTGTCAGACGGCGATGGCTTCTTGCAGCACCACAGTGACAGCGGCAGTACCGTATCCGCCGGGATCAGGGCAACGAGCTCTCCCCCGTGTCTCGCCACGTACGACCCGCTGCGGCCGAGCGCTCGCCACGTCAGACTGGCCGAGGGCTGGCCTGGATTTGCAGGTGTGTTCATGGGACAGCCGTTGGCGACAGCGTGTTGATGTTGTCTGCAGGTGCGCTCGTGTCATCAAGCAGCTCCGCTGGACACGTTGGCATGTCATGCTGCTGAATGAAGCACAATCGTGCCGATATCCTCCTGGCTGAGAAATATTGTGTATCTTGCGTGCTTCGAGGAGTGGATTGTGGCCACAGTCGGCGCAGACCTCCCAATCGATGATCTCGCGGCAGGCTACCAAGGGGACGGGCCCCGCACAGTCGCAATCAGACCCATTCGCAAGAGCGATTGACAGCTCGTGCTGCTTTGTTCGGTCAATATGCCGAGCAGCAGCCGCCGCCGGCCTTGAACGCTGAACGTGGACAGCACGTACTGTATATTTTTCTGCTTCGTATTCGCCGCGTTTCGATGCAAAGCTTTATTTGAGTACATGTAGTGCGTTTGTGAATTTTACTACATGTGGTTGCTACTGGTACTGATGGTGCGCGATAGGGAGAGCTGATAGACAGCTTGACCATTGAAACTGAAGAAGGGATGCGTGCAAGCCGAACTGAGATGATTGGTGGTGGTGCACGAGTCCTTGTCAGTCTACCGTTGCTTGGACCAAGCGAGCCGAGGGCAAACCCTATAGTGCCCCAATGAGAACTGCCCAACTCCACATACATGTCGGCCAGATTAGCTATACACTAACAAACAGTTTGCAATCAGTAGTGTGAGCAGTACAGATACAGATAGCGAACACCACGCACGATGCGACAGGCAGTAGGGCAAGGTACATTACAGACCCGTGGTCGTGGTTGGCGGGTACTGTATTCGAGGAAGGCACTTCGAGAATCTCGAGCCAAACATTTCGACCGCTACACATACTTCTAACGCTCAAAACCGCTGTCGATACCCCGCGGTAGTATTCACCAAAGTTTGACCGACCACACCGGCGTGGGCCACGGCTTGTTAGAGAGACCTCACCGGTTGAGCAGCTCAAATTGAGCTTAGCTTACATAAATATAAACGACGTTTTGAGCCACTTTTGAACTGTACAGTAGCTTATTTCCTGATATATCCGAGTTGACCAGGGCTTCCGTTTTGAGAGGCAAAGTCTACATTGATTTCTATATTTTTGAATAATACATAAACATGTGATATTACAGGTAATTAGTTAAAAGGTGAATATATAAAACGCACATGTACTGCACTATTTCATAGTACATAGTACCATGACTACTCTTGGGCTTGATAGGTAGTATGGTAGCAGACACCATAGTTTTTCTCATACCGGCGTTGTAGCCCAGTTATTTCTCTCGGACAGCTTCCGAACTCACTTCACTAGAATATCACTCCTTCTTTTGACAGCTACTCCTCAACCTACGTCTTCTCTATTTCCAGCCTACACCATCAACACTAAGAACGACCATAAGTGATAGTCATGTCACCACGTCCATTTGGGTCTAGGATAATAAATGCTGAAAAACAAGCGTATCTCTTCGTTAGTTTTCATGTCGCGTTTTCGAGTTCACCAGGTTGTGTCACTACTGGCAACCCGAGGGTGTTAAACAAAATAGATGTTGCCTAGGAGTAACGGTGACGGTACGCAGCATACGTTTGCGAATAAGGCGAACGTGGGGGTCATGCAGGCACCGACACCAATGCAGTCTCCGAACCATCATCTGCGCAAAGAAGTGAAACAACATGTCGCCACTCCTCGAATTCCACTTCGCTAGAGTGTTCCAATCCAAGTCGACCACGACCGCGTTGTGTATAGTAAGGATCGTTCTTAGCATATTTCTTGTCAGTGGACGGCACAAGCGGATTCCTCTGGAGGAGGGATGATTGACATCTATTTTCGACATCTGTGAAGTACGCTGGTTGGAGCATTTTTTTTAGGAAGCAGGTGCCACTTCAGAAGCAATTACGTGCACTTCAGCTTTCCAAGACTACCGATGGTCACAGTCCTTAACGTCGTTGAAACCACTCTATGTAGCGGGGCTACACATTCGGTTCACCTCCTACCTTAGTGCAACATGCACTAAGGGATACATTCAGGTTGACCACTCCACAGGGTGGTCCACATTCATAGCAAAAGCATATGACTGGTAGAAAGTAACACCTTTCTACCAATGAGAGTCATTCAATAGATAGGGGTTCTGCCAGCCATCCAATGGCAAAACCTCTCATTAGAAATATCATTTTTAGGAGGAAACCCCATTTACAATCAATACAGTTCTCATTTGGCACCAAAGCTATCGTTCGGTCCCTTTATCTAGGTTTAAGTATACTTGCGGATACAAGTATACTGAACTTAAGTAAATTACTCCTACGCTTCCTCCTACACGTGCGCACACGTGTAAGCTTAAGTAGTGGGTCTAAGCAGACCCATTACACCTGGTAGCACTTTGTAGTCCGTCCAACGACCGACTAATACGAACGCGGGGCTGAGAACCTGCCCTCGGACAGTAACATGTCCGTGGGTAGCCCAAACACGTCTGCAACGCATGTTGCGCGTGCAGACTGCCCCCACCTGTCGGAACCAGAGTGGGAGGCCCTCCAACGACTGTCAACAGTCATTGGGGAAGCAGCGGTAGCAACGATGTTGCGAACGCTATCGCCGACGGAGCAACACGGTGTTGCTCTGGGTTTCATCGTGAAGGAACAGCATGAAACCTTCGGTGTCGCCATCGGCCACACCGCGCGTGGAGTCATTGAAACTCCACGTAAGCAGTTACGTTGGAAGAGAGGGCGAACCTCTCCTCCGTCGGCTTGTCGAGGTCGACACTGCCATTGCGGCTCGACGTATCGTCGACCCGTTGTCGAAGGTTGCGTTCGCCATGTAATGTCTTGGCGGACGAGCGAGGAGTTGGGCGTACGGACGCCGACTCACAGACCCTACGTGCTGTAGCACGTACGAAGAGTTCAAGGAGGAGCTCAAACTAGCGTTTGAGCCCCCGCAGAACGAGTTCCGATCGAGGGCGGAGTTCCTCGATCTGCAACAGGGCAAGCATGACGTGCATGCTTACGCCCAAAGGGCACGGTACTTGGTCTCGAACATCGTGACCAACCCGATTGACGAGGCGACCAAGGTCGTCACGTTCATGAAGGGCCTTAGAGATGGGCCTGTGAAGACCTATCTCTTCCGAGAGTATCCAAATACGCTCGAGGCTGCAATTGCGCTCGCAATGCAAGAAGAGTTTAGCCTGCGGCAGGCTAAACTGCATGTGAACGCCCCGCGGCAAATGCCACGACCGGTGGCAAGGCCGTCGGGAGGTCCCGAACCAATGGACCTACGGCTGCTGGTCCCCAGCAGCGTCGTGGATCAATGAATGTGCGTTGCTTCCGCTGCGGAAACATCGGTCACTATGCCCGCGAGTGCACAGCACCTGTGCACGCGGCGAGGAGCCGTCGTGGCGATACCGGGTATCGTCACGGGCAATAAAAAAACTAAAGGGACCAGCAGGCGCGGGGCGCCCTGCTGGTGATGCGATCGAGCGTGTCGACATCGGACACGCTGCAATGAAAATCGCTGCCCCCAGTGAGAGTCAATCTCACTGCAAGAAACAAGATGACAAGCCGAACTTTGTCATCCTGAAGGTAAGCTCGAAGAGAGAGAAGTCTCTTCGTGCTCTAGTGGACTGTGGTGCGTCGAACAACTTTGTTCGACTGCAGAGCCTTCCAAGGCTTGACTTCGAGGAGGTGAAAACACCTCGAAGTCTATTGGAAGTGAGACTAGCAACGGGTGTCGTTGCTAGAACCGAGAAGCGTATCGTACGCGTACGCTTCTCTTATCAAGAGAAGGAGTTCGTCGACGAGCTTATCGTCCTGGAACTGGACGATAAGTTCGATATGGTGTTGGGCATGCCGTGGCTTGCACGGCATGATCCGGTGATCGACTAGACGAAGCGCACGATCGTGCGCTTCGGGAGCAGCAGCAGCGCGACAGAGAGCGATGGCCCTGTCGGCGCAGCACAGGCGCCACGTGGTGCATGCGGCCCTCCACCAGAGACAGAGCGGAATGCGGCTATCTCCGGTCACCCCAAGCGAACGCCAACGACTGCGAGAGTCGTTGGGAGAAGATGTGAACCGAATCAGCAGGGCCTGGTTCAATCCGATTCGAGAGGGTCTCGAAGCGTCCGGGGCGACGCGGTAGTGTCGACAGGTAATGTCGACACACAATTGGTCGAAAGACACTCCGCCGTTAGGCGTAGAGGTAAAGAAGACGCTCTGGGAGCCAACGCTGCAAGCAGTGCGGACGGTTGCAAACGGCCCGCACCGGAAATGCTTGCGAGCTCGCGTGCAGCCGGGCTGCACGACGAAGCGGTGCGCGATCAAGCCGGGCTTGAACGCGTGTGCCCGCGGGTAAAACCCGCCGGCGAATACAAGGAACAACTGTCCACGGCCGGGCCTGGACAAGAAGAAACTCGCGGAGCCGGGCTCCGCACGAGAAGTGAACGGCGCAAGCGAGAAAAGCTGCGCAAGTCTCGGTCAGGGACCGAGACGCTACAAGCAGTGTCTGCCGGGCAGACACAGGAGTTGGAGACGACCGCCGAGACATTGAGTGTCTTGACGCGTACAAGTATTGGTCTCCAATACAAGAAGATGAGGCTGGATAATCCTCCGACGTTAGCGTCGGAGTTAATGTCGCTCCCAGTCACAAGCTGGAAGCGTTTCGCTCGCGAACTGCACGATGGACGCATCGAGCAGATCTGCATCCTCTCGGACGTCGAGAGGATGACGTGTGAAGCAGAAGAGCTGAATCAGCTCATCTCTGAGGGCGCGGACGCCCTCAGCGCGAAGTCGAAGAAGGAACGCTTCGACGAGCAAGGCTGGGACTCGCTCAAGGCGAGCCCCTTTTACAAGGTCTTGCGTGAGTACAAGGATGTACTCCCGGACGACATTCCTGCGGAGTTACCGCAGGATAAGGGTGTTCAGCACGAGATTGATCTCGTGCCGGGAACGAAGTACTGCGTCACGCGACAGTGGCCACTGCCGCGTGAGCAAGTCAAGGCAATCGACGACTTCTTTGAAAGTCGTCACAATGCAGGACAAGTGCGGGAATCGAAGTCCCCGCATAGCGCGCCTACGTTCTGTGTGAAGAAACCATAGGGCGGGTGGCGCATCGTTCATGCGTACAACAAGCTGAACGATGTGACGGTACCGGCACAGACGCCGATACCTCGAAAAGATGTGATCATCGATTCGATGACCTCGAGTACTATCTTCAGTACTCTGGATCTGAGAGACGGGTTCTATCAGATCCTCATGCGTGAGAGTGATATCCCTCTCACGGCGGTAAGCACTCCGAGCGGCATGCTCTGGGAGTGGCTCGTGATGCCGCAGGGGCTGAAGAACGCCCCAGCGACGTTCAACAGGTGCGTCACGCACTTGTTGCGCTCGGTGCGCGACTTCGCACCGAGCTATTTCGATGACGTGTTCTTTCACAGCCGGGCTGTGAATGGGAGGTCGGATGTGGAGATGCATACAGAGCATCTCCGCAAGTTGCTTGAGCTCATGCGAAAGCACAAGCTCTACGCGAACCTGAAGAAGTGTATCTTCGGGGCGACCGAGATACCCGTACTTGGGTGTCTCGTGGGGAAGAACGGCGTACGCCCTGACCCAGGAAAGGTCAGAGTGATCAATGAATGGCCTACGCCTTCAAATGTAAAGAAACTGCGGCAGTTCCTTGGACTCGCCACGTACTTGTGCAAGTACGTGAGCAACTACGCGGGCAAGATTCGCCCGCTGTCGCAGCTCTTAAAGAAAGAGGCTGCATGGGAATGGACTGCTGATTGTCAGCAGGCCTTCGAATCAGTCAAGCAGGGCTTGACTGAGGCGCCGATCTTGGCGGTGGCCGACCAAGATCGCCCATTCCACGTGGTGTGCGATGCATCCGATTTCGCGATCGGATGCGCACTGATGCAACTCGATCACGAAGGTCGTGATCGTGTGGTTTACTACCAATCGCGTCAGCTGAAGCCAGCTGAGCGCAATTACCCGGTACATGACAAGGAACTCCTTGCCATGAAGTATGCACTCGCAAAGTTTCGAGTGTATCTACTTGGGAGTAGACCATTAGTGGTCTACACCGACCACGCATCGTTGCGTACGGCGATCAAGTCGCCGCACATATCCCAAAGAATGGCACAGTGGCTGCCATTCTTTGCTGAATACAACTTCCAGGTTGAATGTCGTGGCCGACGCGCTTTCGCGTCGACCAGATTATGCGGTGCAAGAGGCCGACTATTCCCTCGTCGTCCTTGTTGGATGACGTGAACGCCGCATACGCGCATGATGCGGATGCGAAGCAGTTGTTGGAGTACTTCTCCACACCTTCTGACAAGTCTTGTCAGAAGCTGGCCAAACACCTCCGTGCTCGTGTACACCGTTATCGTGTACACAATGGTCTGCTGCTTTACAGCGCAGTCGACGACAACGCCGATCGCATTGTCGTGCCGGATGATCATGAGTTGAAGCTCAAGATCACGTACGAGTACCACGATGCCCCGACATCGGGACATCCTGGCCGTGAGAAGACATACTTGCCAGCCAAACAGACGGCATGTCTGTTTGTTGACCTGGTGTTTAGACACCATGGTATGCCCATCGACATTGTGTCGGATCGGGATCCGCGCTTTACAGCGCGATTCTGGCAAGAAGTGTTTACACTTCTTGGGACGCAGTTGTCCATGTCGACTGCGGATCACCCGCAGACCGACGGACAAACAGAGCGTGTCAACCGCGTGTTGGTTGACACCATGAAGAGATACGCGCACTCGTTCCATCAATGGAACGACTGCTTGCCGATGGCGGAGTTCGCCATCAACAACTCAGTGCATGTCTCGACAGGACACACACCGTTCTACGTGAATGCCTTGAGGCACCCACGCGTACCGAGCGTACTCGGTGCGGTAGTTCCTTCCTTAAGTGGGGGAGGATATCCGGTTAATTCAAAACAACCGGATAAGCACGCTGATACGAGCAATGTATCAGCTGTGACGACTCGCGCACGTACTGCGCGCAGTCATGAAGACGACAAGACAGTGTCTACGACGGGCGTAGACACTTTAAACAACAACGAACATCACGCGCAGGCCGGGTCTGCTGCGAACAAGGAGCACGAACTGAACCAGGGATTCAGCTCGCATGCAATGGACTTGTCCAGCGCCGACAAGCCGTAATTCGGTATGTCCAGGACGCAATAGCAGCTTCTGTCGATCGACAGAAGCTGAACGCCGATAACACCGGCAGGGGAAAAACAAATGAATTCAAAGTTGGTTCATTAGTTCTGTTAGTTACGCAGAACCTAGCTAAACATGCAGTTTCCGATTTCGGAGCAAGCTTGCTTGCTCCGCGCTTCATTGGGCCATTCACCGTGTTGGCGAAGCATGGCAACGCGAACACACTGAACATACCGTCCAGCATGCGCCTGTACCCAACGTTTTACGTTGGGCGACTGAAGCCGTACGTACAGCACGAGTCACCAACGTCTGGTGACTCGCCAAAGCGCTCTCGAGAGCGGCGACGCGCTTCAAGGCGGCAGCGACCCTCGTCCCGACCTCGACCTTTACGTTCGAGGTCGTCTGCGCAACCTCCGCGAGCTGATCCTTCAACAAACTCATCTCCTGACGCAGAGCAGCGAACTGCGACGCTTGGAGACGCTCAACAGCCTCCAAGCGAGACTCAAGGTTTGGTTGACCAAACCCGGGGCGTCTTCCCGCCGCCCCCCACCCCACCCCCGTTGCGAGATGCACGCGGGGCAACTCGCTGGATCGTCCAGCGAATTGTTGGTCATCGGAACCAGACCCGAGGTCCGGTTCATTTTCGAATTCGTTGGAGAGGATTTCCTCCCCAACACGATACGTGGGAATCACGGAATGTCCTGATGGAGGACATTCCGGAAATGGTGACGGCGTACGAAGGCCGCCACCGCCACCTCCGCCGAAGGGGAGTAAAACTTGAGCGAGCGCTGTAGTCGCCTACAGCACTCGGATAAGTGCTGCGAATATCCGGAGCACTAGAAGACGCCTGCGCCTGAAAACTAGCGCGCAGGGTCTTGAGGTCATCAGGTACACACATGGACGTGTACCCGTTGACGTCCCGCTCGGTGATGCGTACTGCTCCGGGGTAGCAGTACTCACAAGCAGTACTGCGCAAGGAAGTCCGATACCGACTGCACCATGGTGCAGTCGTTCAAGTTTACCACGCTTCGAGAACTTCTCGTAGCGCTCCCGCGCCTGGCTAATCCGGTCGCGATAGCCAGCGGGGTTCTTGTTGAAGTTTTCAACAAAGGCACTCCAACTTTGACAAAGTGCCTGCCACTCGGGCACTTTGCTTCTGCGAGAAGTCTTCTTGCTCGCAAACCATCGGAGCTCATGGAAGAGCCCGATGTAGTAGTCGCGCCTTTGATTCGTTAACGGATCAAAGTGTACTCGCTTCGCGACGTCATCGTCAACGATGGCGTTGCACGAGTACAGCGCGTACAGATTCGGTGGCGCGGTCGCACCGAATCGGCTGCCGATCTCAGACTGAGACGGCATCCACGGCTCGCGCACTGGCTCAGTGTGCGAGGCCGCAACAACAGCGGATGGAGCAGAGTCATCTCCATCCCGCGGAGTCGTCAAGGCTCCAGCGGCAGCGAGCGGTGTTCCACTGCCGCTGCGCGAACGCTTCGAGCTCGAAGCGTTCGAGTCGTCCTCGCGTGGACGACGTAGACCCACATTGGGGTCAGTGTGGCCCGGAGACAAGATGTCCTTGTCTCCTTCGAGTTCCCCCTCCTCGACTTCGCTTCCGCAGTCGAGGGGAACTCCCTCTCCACCCGGAGAGTAGATGCCCACTCCGGTTTCGACAGCAATGATCTTGCCTGTCTTGTTTCGGATGGCATGTTTCTCATGCCATCTCGAGTGGTATCCAGCAACAGAGAGGCGACTCTCTGTTGCCGCGCTTGTCGGCATCGCCGTCGAGGCGATGCCAGTAGCGGTCGTGGCTGAGGCAGCGGCCGTCGTCGCCTTGGAGGCGACGACAGCACTTGCTGTTGCCGAAGTGGCCGGCGTCTTGGACGAAGACGTCGTTGGCGTGCTCATTGGGAATGAGCACGTGTTCTCCCGAAGAAGATACGGATTGACGTGTCGAGACCGGCACGTCAAATCCTAACGGGGGGATGGTGTAGCGGGGCTACACATTCGGTTCACCTCCTACCTTAGTGCAACATGCACTAAGGGATACATTCAGGTGACCACCACAGGGTGATCCACATTCATAGCAAAAGCATATGACTGGTAGAAAGTAACACCTTTCTACCAATGAGAGTCATTCAATAGATAGGGGTTCTGCCAGCCATCCAATGGCAAAACCTCTCATTAGAAATATCATTTTTAGGAGGAAACTCCATTTACAATCAATACAGTTCTCATTTACCACCAAAGCTTTCGTTTGGTTCATTTATCTAGGTTTAAGTATACTTGTGGATACAAGTATACTGAACTTAAGTAAATTACTCCTACGCTTCCTCCTACACGTGCGCACACGTGTAAGCTTAAGTAGTGGGTCTAAGCAGACCCATTACAATTCCGCCTCCTTCTTCAAAAGGTTCGTCAGTGGCCGTGCCATCTCAGCGTTGTTGGCGCTGTACTTGTGTAAGTAGTTGGCAAGGCCAAGCCACTTGCACAAGTCCTTCTGATTTACTGGCACTGGCCATTGTGCGATCGCGCATATCTTCTCAGGGTACCATCCTTGCCAAGGAAACATCCCAAGAAGGGAATCTCTTCGGCTCCGAAGATACACATGTTGATGTTCGCATACAAGCGATTATCGCGCATGCACATCAATTCCTCACGGAGGTGGTTAACGTGCACTTCGACAGCCGTCTTACCTCCTGAGGCACGACTGTGCACGAAGATATCATCAAAGTACGTCTGTACGAACTGCCGCATCGGCCGGAAGAGTTGAGTCACCAGTCGATTGAACGTGGCTGGTGCGTTCGACAGCCCCTGGGGAATCACGAGCCATTCCCACAGCATCCTGCTGGGTGTGCTCACCGCTGTGAGCGGGACGTCTGATTCCCGCATCAGCAGCTGATAGTAGCCATCGACCATGTCGAGTGCACTGAAGATGGTGCAGCCCGCCATGTTGTTCTGTAACACGTCCTTGCGAGAGATAGGCGTGGATGCCGGGATGGTTGCTGCATTCAACTTGTTGAACGCATGTACCATACGCCACTTCCCATTGGGTTTACGCACGCAAAACGTCGGAGACGAGTGCGGCGATTTTGACTCGCGCACCATGCCCGCGGCATATTTCGCCGCGAAGAATGCGTCGATCACATCGACTTGCTCCTTCGGTAGTGGCCATTGGCGTGTGGTGCAATATTTGGTGCCCGGCACCAAATCGATCTCGTGTCGCACACCTCGATCTGGAGGTAACACCGACGGTGGGTTATCGCTGACGACGTCCGAGAACTCCTTTAAAAGGGGGTAGTACGGATCCGATGGGTCTTTCAAAATGGCCGCGCCATATCGTTTCTGCCGCGAGGAGGTCCTCTCGTCCTCCAACACCTCGGGGTCCATGACCGAGGAGGTGTTGAGCTCGACCGAATCGAGTTCGCGACGGATCAGGACCATCTCCTCGAGCTCGCCCACCTTCAGGGAGTCGACAAACTCGACATACGAGAGCTCCTCGAGTTCCAGTAGCTCTGCTACCGTAGGCAGAATAGCTAACCCCCCGCCGTCCTTGTACTCGCCCGTGAGCACGTCCAATACCGTTGGTCCGACCACCCTATCCGAGGGGTCTGCAATGCGGCGTACTACGCCTGGACGTAGTCCCGCTGCAGTTGTGCCAGCCTCAGCGTCTTCCGACGTGGTAGTCTCTGCTTGACCACACGTCCGTGCGCGAGCCCCAGCTCCAACGTCTTCACCTGCGTGAGCTGCCGCAGCTCGAACGCTTTGCGTAGTGGGAGACCCCGCTCGACCACTCTCAGTTGCGCGAGCACCAGCTCTAGCGACTTCACCTGCGTGAGCTGCCGCAGCTCGAACGCTTTGTATGCCACCCGCCCCGTGGACAAAGGCGACGTTCTCGTTCTTGAGAGTTTCATGAGCCTCATCCTGAGGAGCACACAAAAAATCCCATATCTTCTCCCACATCCACCGAAGGCTCATGAGCTCTCGAAGATGTAGAACTCGCGGTCGGCATAGCCGAAGGCAGTCCAAGTACTTCCGAAGTACCTGCAAAGTGCAGTTCGCCGTGTGGCACACGATGTTCATGCACAAACCCGTCTCGGGAAGAGGAGGGGACATGACCCGCCAGGGCTCTGTCCGCGAGGGACTTGTGACTAGCACCAATGGTGCGACTTCGCCAATCAATCCACGGCTCATGTTTAGCAAGCCAAGGCATGCCGAGGATAAGATCGTACCGATCGTCCATGTCGAGGACAATGAACGGTCCGACCGAGTTGAAATCGTCAAATTTGACGTTTAGGGATAGAAGGACCTTCCGTGTAGACACGATGAATCCAGTCGCCAGGCGAACAGATACGTTTGTATTTCGCTTAGATGCTTCCAAAGCACTAGCATACAATGCATTGTTCCTAGCCACACTGGCCTTCGTGGCGAAGTTGTAGGACGCTCCCGAATCAATCAGGACCTTCAACGGCTCGTCATATCCCTTAACGCTGGCTGTGACAACCACGAGGTTGGACCGCGCGGCGGCCACGGAGAGACACAAAAGTGTCGTCCCTGGGACTTGCTCCCCAGGAGGTGGAGGTGGCAGAG
Source organism: Phytophthora ramorum (assembly GCF_020800215.1). Taxonomy (NCBI): domain Eukaryota; phylum Oomycota; class Peronosporomycetes; order Peronosporales; family Peronosporaceae; genus Phytophthora; species Phytophthora ramorum. The sequence continues at coordinate 2,297,797 of NW_027150651.1, forward strand.
CAACCGACCTCGAGGAGGAGCGATGTCTCCCAGCAGGGCGTCCCGCACCTACTGGGAGTCGCCGTTTTCCGAAACCGCAGACTCGATCACATTGAGTGACGGAGCGGCCATACCGCGGCCCGTCTTCCACGGATTCGTTGGGCAGTTCCGGCGGAAATGACCAAGCTGATTACAGCCAAAGCAGCGACCACTCGCGCGTTGATTGCGCTGGGGACGAGCCGACTCGGCCGACGAGATCTGCATAGGACTGGGATCTTCCGTCGCCTCTGCGCGACCCGCGTAACCCTGCGCCGAGCGCACGCAATGATCTTCCAGCATGGCGATGTGCACGGCATCGTTGAACGTCGTTGGCTGTCTGCGGAAGAGCTCAGTCCGAACCGGACCCGAACGGACGCCATCCATGAAGGCCGTCACCTTAACGTCCTCAGAGAGGGGAGCACCTGCCATGGCAGCCTCGAGATTCTGCAGCTCCATGACGTAGTCTTGAAGTGTGCGCTTTCCTTGCTTGCACCGCAAAAGAGTGACCGGTAACGGTAGGCCACATTGGCCAGGAGGAAAGTCGAACGCAGTTCTTGTTCCATGAACGCCCACGAGGTGAAATACCCCGGAGACGAAGTCTCTCGTGCCATCGCCCATGCGTGTGCACGCCCTCCCAGATTGGAAAGCGCGAAGGCAACTTGGGCTCTTGACCTGCCCAGCGCTCAGTGCTATCTCGATCTCACGAATCCAGAAGACAAGACTGTCTGCTTCTTTACCGTCGAACGTCGGTACCGACATCCTGACGGGCTTCGTAGTTCCTTGCCGTGCGGCGTATGAAGCAGGACCCGAGGGGTTCGCCTGCGCCACACTCTGCGCCTCAGCTCGCATCGCCGTGCGAGCAGCTTCCTGTGATGCAGTACTCACGTGAGCAATCAGCGACGACTCGTACTTGTCGAAGCGTTCCACGCGTGACCTCTGCTGCTCTGCAGGAAGGTTGGGGAATCCAGCAAACGCTGCTTCGCCCAGGAGACTAACCATCTTTTCCAGTGTAGCCCAGTGGGCATCTGAAAGATGAGGAAAGTCCTGCCGGGACGGCAGCCTGCTCTCTGAGTCTTCCATACCCAGAGAGATCTTGATTGTAGCGATCCGCGCCGGTCGCGGGAGTGACTACAAGTGCTACCAGGTGTGACGGGGGTCACACGCACCTTAGCCTTAGAGGAAGCGTTAACGCGCTAACCACAACAGACGCCTGGCGTCTCTGTTGTAAGCTTGCCTTCCAGTCGTTTCCGGGTACCGGGTACCAAACGACTTGCGAACTTCCAGGTTAGAGTTAAACTGTCTGTATTAATCTCACCTGTAAGGTTCTAACTACTGTAAACTATCTGCATACTGAACTCCTGTCTAAACTGACGATCTTCCAAATGGGTGGCCCCCATTTGATCCGCTACGGTAAGTCCGACTCCGTACCTAGTGTGATGTACACCATCGTACTTAACGTGCTGCCGAGTGCCACATGTGAAGTACGTACTCGTACTTAAGGTGACCAGTGTGAACCACACCGAAGAACAATGGGTCTCCCCCTTTCACAAGTTCTTTTGCTCGGCAACGGTGTAGGCCAGCGTGACCCCATTACAGCATTAGAGTGGGAGAGAAAGACGTTGTGACTGCCCCAAGAACGTAGCTTTTCAACGTCAAGACGAAACAGGCAGTGGTCTGGCAAGGTGCCAAACCCTGGGAAGCATTTTTATCTGGAGCTGGCATCTCGATGCGTACGTGCCATAATCATGAAGCAGGACAAAGGGATAGTACTCTACCCCAGCAAGGCAATCATACTGTGTGGGTTGTCAAAGGGGCTGGATGGCTTGTGGCAGGAGTCCCAGCTCTCGGAGCACTTGCAAGTCATTATCGAAACGTATCGCGTCGACTTTGAAGCTGGAAGTGCTGAGGACCACGACGACTATGAACGTGGGATTTCCGGAGACGATTCCCTTGTTGAGGCTACTGTGTAGCTATAACGTCTTTTCTACATTGTCTATTAGCTTAACTGTATATTGAAAGGGGTTAGCACAATAATATTTGGGTATTAGAGAGGTGAAGCTTCTAGTTGCCCAGACCTTCACCCCTACCGCTGACGCAGAGGAACCATGAGACCGTTTGATTGGTGCGTTGGCAATCCTATTGATGGTTGCTTGGGTTGGACTTCGAGAACCACACACAGCAAAACTGATGCATAAGAATTCAGCATAATGTGAGACTTGAACCCTCGCCATCTTGACCAGACAATTGCACCCTTTACCGTCTGAACAGAATGGGACTATTATCCGGGGGCGAAATTAGTGGGACTTCTCGTGCAATATTGGAGATGCAGAATTGGTGTGGCCCATGCTATTTGCGCAGCCACATTAGTTTTCCACCCACACTAAAGACATATTTTGCTGTAGCTGTATATGAATAAGATTGCTAGAGTAAGGGAATGAACTCCCTTGGCCGTGTCTCCCTCGACCCTGACGCCAATAAGCCAACAAGACCAGCATAGCGGACAGCAGCAGAGCAGTAAAGACCAGCGGGGAGTCATGGGAGACGTTCACCTCAGACGGGCAACCAAGATCCAACGCGACAAGATTCAGATAAGGTCGCAGTGAGTTGCGATGTTCTCTCGAAGAGGCACAGTTGCTGGATAAGGACCAAGCGACGAGTGAGATGCATGTATAGGTTAGACTAAGCGCAGCGACAGAGCTAAATCTGCGGCCTAGCAGAGAAGCGAGACTGTCGGCGGAGTGCACAAGCAGCCGGAGCAGCGAAGTTGACGTGCCGGTGTGGTACGGGTGACTGACAACCAATATACCTGACAGTTAAGTGACGAAGTGTCTTCAAGAGCAAGCCGACGTGCGTGGACGGCTAGTCCCCCAAGTGTGTAGAGAGACGGGTCCGTAGAGTCGTCGGTATCAGAGCCCGCAAAGCACTGTTAGGTGATCAAACAGAGAGTACTAGGAGCCCCCGTGAGCGATTTAGCATAGATCTTGACTACACTGCGAACAACCCAGGAACGCGACTACTGCCCGTCATACCAGTTTAGGATAGCTACGTGCATTGGTAGGACGGCAGCAGTTGTAGCCACCGGACACTCTCTCCTAGCTCGGGACAGGACTGGAGTTGACGTAGTGCGGACCCCATATGAACGGCAACGCAATCGCAAGACGCGGGACACTCAACAACAGAAGGACAACAGACGGAAGCTTACTCTAGCACACGTATTCATTTGATGTTGGTGTTAACTTTCGTAAACCTAAGCCCACCAATTGAAGCGGGGGCGAGCTTTGAGACTGCTCCAACCCTTCCTGCCGTAGAGCGGCGGTGCTCGGCTAGTACAGTAGTACGTGTGCCGGTCCATGTGGGTCGCCGGCTGTCGAGCGATAGCGAAGAGGCTCCGATTCGCAAAAAAAACGTATTCGTAACGCCGAAGAAGAGACCTCATTGGTAAAAAAAAAAAAAAAAACTGTAAGTATGGTGTGGGCCACACTTGTAACTCACGATCGGAATCGAGAGGTGCCCTATCCCACGTGTACTATCCTCCAATCGCAGCGCTTCTGCGGATCCGGCGCTCCGAGCAAAAGAAATCACAAGCCCAAGAAGGCCCGAGTCCGCGCAGCTCGTCGTGTTCCCCGCCGAAGCGTCGCTCGTCTCTGCCTGAAGCTTCTCCTCGTATCTGTCGCTGCTGCTTCAGTGCCCAATCTCCGTTTGTGTCCGTCCCTCTCTCACTCTCTTCTCCACCTCCGCCTCCGCCTGCCGCCATGGACCCATCCGAAGTGACGGTACTGGTCGTGGAGGATGACGAGTTCACGCGCATGGCCACCATAGATATCCTCAAGTCGTGTCGCTACACGGTTTTCGCGGTGGAGAATGGCCGCCAGGCACTGGACCTGCTCGTGACCAACCACGCCAAGTTCGACCTCGTACTGTGCGACGTGATGCTGCCCGTGATGACGGGCATCGAGCTGCTGGACGAGATCCAGAAGCACAGCACCACGCTGGGCCACATCCCCATCGTCATGACCTCCAGCAACGAGGAGATGGACGTCGTCACGTCCTGCCTCAGCAAGGGCGCCAAGGACTACCTCATCAAGCCCATTCAGGTGAACACGGCCAAGACTCTCGTGCGCCACGTGTGGCTCAGCCGCCGCCTCGAGCGCACCTCCAACAAGAGCATGTGGCAGGACATTGAGGTTATCCGCACCATTGGCAAGGGCACGCACGGTACTGTGGTGCTGGCGCGGCGTAAGGTGGACGGAGCCGTTGTGGCCGTCAAGCGCGTGCGCATCTCGCAGATCTCGGAGAATGGCCGCAAGCAAGCGGACAACGAAGTCATCCTGCTCAAGTCTCTGTACCACGTCAACATCGTGCGCTTCTACGACCACTTCTTGGCGGACGACGAGCTGAATATCGTCATGGAGTACTCCGATGGCGGCAACTTGCGGCAACTGGTGAAGCTGCGTTCTCGCGAGAAGATGGGACCGTTCCCGGAGCCTGTGATTATGAGTTGGTTTGCGCAGCTTGTGCTGGCCGTGGCCTACATCCACGGCAAAAACGTGCTGCACCGCGACCTCAAGGCGCAGAACGTGTTCCTCACGCACAAGAACGTGGTGAAGTTAGGAGATTTTGGTATCTCCAAGGCCTTGGCCGGGGACGACACGGCGAACACGGCATGCGGTACTCCTGAAAGCATGTCCCCGGAAATTTGCCGTGGTGAGCCGTACGGCAAGAAATCAGATATCTGGTCACTCGGTTGCATTCTGTACGAGATGATCATGCTGCGCCGACCGTTTGAGGCATCGACTCTGCCAGAAATCTTCACCAAGATTTGCAAGGGTGAGTTCCCGCCTATTCTGCCTTCGTTCTCACGCGAGCTACGTCTACTCGTCCAGCTCATGCTGCAGCAAGATGCTTCAAAACGTCCGTCGATCGAAGATATTTGTCGGTTCCCGTTTGTGCAGGCACCCATCCAGGCCTTCCTGTCTGAGCACGTGGCGGAATTCCAGGAAGCACTGGAACTTGAGGCTAAACTCCACCAGCCATCACTGTACAGCGGTGGCAACCCACCAGGCTCGCCAGTGTCTCCGGCGCGTCGTCGCAACCACAACAGCAGCAGCGAAACTCCGGCGAGCGGATTTGGTGAGTCAGTTCCTGAATCGGGCTCCCCTGTTTCAAGTCGCAGTGACGGCTCAAGCAATGCTGGCTTCAACAACGGAAATCTGCGCAACTCGGCGATTGCTTCAGTTGCTATCGGTCTTGCTGCTGAATCTGTACCTAGTTCAGGGGCTCGCCCGCAGCAAAACAGTGAGCTGTCCAAGATAGCAGCAGACGCTCCAGGTTTCGTTGAAGACACATTCGCTGACAAACTGCGTGCGCAGGTTACCATTGGGGACGTTCGTATCGGACTGTTCACCACCTACACAGCCTGCATTGGAGCTGATGAACTTATTCGTGTGCTGAAGACCACATTCGAGAAGACCGGTGAGCAGGCTGTCAAGATCCTGGCTGATTTTATCAAGACGCGCGTGCTCGCTGTGGTGTTTTCAGAAGACATTGCTCAGCCCGATTTGGCCGCGAGTAGCACGTACCTGCGTTTCCAAGTGGACGAGCTGTTTGTGCCGCTCAACATGAAGTATGTCTGTGTCGACGGCGTCCAGCAAGGCCCCATGGAAATTTGTCTGCGCGTGCGTGAAGCGATTGCCAGTTTGCATGCGCTAAAGTCTTTCCCACGCGGAATTGCAACTGGTTTTAGCCTTCCGAATCATGTGTCGGTGACGGCGAGCAGCACCACAGAATACTTTGACGCGCCGCTTTGCCAAAAGTATCGTCGGTTCCTAAAGTTGGCGTCTAAGCTGCAAAAGATTGACGTTGGAAATCTTCCCAAGCACGAGCGCCAGCCGTTCTTCATCAACATCTACAATGTCATGGTGCTGCACGGTCTCATTGAGTTCGGTGTACCGCAGAACATCGGTCAGTACAAGGCCTTCGAGCGAGATGTTGCTTACACGATTGGTGGGCTGGACTTCACGTTGGGTGATATCAAGCACGGTATTTTGCGTTGCAATCGCAAACCGCCATCGAACTACTGGGAACGCCAACTGCAGGCACAGGATCCGAAACTCCAGTTCCGACTCCATATTCGTGATCCACGCTCACTGTTGGTGCTGATTGACTGTGCGGAGCCTCTTCCAAGTGCTGAAGACGTTCCTATTCTAAAGCCAGGCCGCACGGACACGGATCTGGAAGAGCAGGCGGAGAAGTTCTGCGAGCGGCTGGTTGAGGTGAACGAGCGTACCGGTGAGGTTGTTCTGCCGCGTGTACTTCGTATATTCCGCGATGATTTTGGATCTTCCGAGGCTGAAATGGTATCGTGGCTGGTGCAGTACATGGATAACGCTCCATCAAACCTCGTGAACTACCGCGTAAGGTATCAAACGGGCATTTCGTCGTGATTGAAGCGATGGCGCAGCACCCCTCGCGTGAGGGTTGGTTTGGTTTGTCCGTCTGAAATGGAGGTTTTTCTTCCCACTTCTGTTCGCACACTTGAAGAGACCCTCAAAGTACCAGCGACATATCTGGTCAAGGATACCTCTTATGTGCTGGAGTAACGTTTCTTGTGGCAGATGACGATGGTAGCGCTTGTGTTGATTGAGGGATTGAAGCAGCCGACTAGCGGGAGCAGCAGGTCAAGCATATATGCATTTATAACAACAAGCGCTATTTTGTCCTTTGCTTCTTGCTCTTGTTTGTAGGATTCACGGCAAACCGAACGACGAATTATTTTTTGGTTTTTTTGCATTTTCCGTTATCGAGGAACGTTATCGCCAGGAACGAACACAGGACTCCACGTTGACTGAGCAGCAAACGAACGGACGAGACGGCCAACGAACGTGTCGAGCGGGAGACAGCATATGTACAAGCGAGTCGTAGCTCGGCAGCGTCCGTAGACAGCGGCCAGGGTAACATGAGGCAAAGCGAGTGAGCGCGGCGGCGGGATGGCGAATGGGTAGTTGTGGGCTAAACTGACTGTTGTATGTAAGCAGTTGTAGCGAGTCGATGGGCATGGGATGGGGTCTCATGTAACGCGAGGCAACAAGACCCACCTGCGCTTCTATAGGATGGTGCATTTGAACCCAGACTTCTTGGGCGGCTTCTGCGTGGGCGTCGGTCGCTCCACGTGCACGGGGCGCTCGGCTTTCCTGATCTCGCGCACCACCTGGTAGAAGCACTCTTCATTCAATATCTACAGCAGCATGAAGCAGGCCACCGTCAGAAATAAGCTCCATCAAAGCTACCAGCACGGCAGCCACCTACTCTCTCCTTGGCACTGGTCTCCATAAAGGCGCAGCCCCACTGGCGAGCGAGGTCTTTGCCCTCGTTGGCCACCACCTGCCGCTGGGCCTCCAGGTCGCACTTGTTGCCCACCAGGACAATGGGTACGTTGTCCACGTCCTTGGCTCGAAGGATCTTGTCCTTGAATGCTGCAATGTCGTCGAACGAGCTGCGACTGGTCACGCTGTACACAAGCAGAAAGCCTTTGCCCTCGCGCATCCACTGTACAGCACCCAGTTAGCTTCTTGTGCCTTCATACCCCTTCTTCTCTTCGGTATCGCACCTGGTCCTGCATGGACGTGTACTCCTCCTGCCCCGCCGTATCCAGAATGTCCAGCAGCGCAGGGCTATTGTCGATGGTAGTCTGCTTCCGGTAACTGTCCTCTGTTCATCACAAGATAATCCACAGGATGCGTGAGTGATTACTCCCGGTATCCCTCAAGGTCATTGCTGCTGTTCGCACCGATGGTGGGGTCATAGTCCTCCAGGAAGTTGTCGGTCACGAGGCGGATGGTCAGCGCAGATTTACCCACGCCACCACTGCCCAGCACCACCTGAAAATAAGTCACAAGAACGACCGTCAGACGCAATTCTACAAGGGGGAGAGAGGGAGAGAAGGATGGAGAGAGAGGGAGCGAGCTGGGAGATACGAACGCACCAACCGTCCTCCTGCTCCGCTCTACGCGACTCCCCTCTCCACCAGCGAGGACAGCAGCACGTACCAGTTTGTATTCCTTGTTGTCACTCATAGCGGAGGCGTCGGCGGCGGAGGAAGAATGCGATGGAGGCGTCGACTGCGGGCGGCTTCTTCCCTCTGTGTGAGTCTATTCTCCCGCCTGGCCCGCACTGAAAGTCTGTGCGCATAGCCGGTCACGCGTCGGCGCATCCTCCTCAAACGAGTCTACGATTGGCAGAAAAGACAAAGGGGAAGGTCTACGACCTGTTTCCACCAATCGTATCCGCGACAAACGGGCGATGGCCAAGGGTACGTTTTGCATGTACCCCAGTGAGGACGCGAAACGTACCCAAAGGTTACATTCCTGATAACCTGACCTGGTCTCACACTTCTTGCAAGAACATGGCGGCGGTGGAGCTCCTCGCGACGGGCGGCCTGGGGGCCGTGATCGCGTTCCTCGCCATGTACCTCCCCGAGTGGCTCTTCCCGCTCGCTGTAGCGTGTACGGGCGCTTGAACCTCTTCCCACCCCTGTTGTTATTCTAATTGTCGCTCTGGGTTACAGTCGGACTGCCGCTCGTCATGTACGCCATCATCTCGCTGCTGGAGCTGATCATCCTGGGCTCCAAGCGCGACCAGATGCAGAACCAGCAGCAGCGGCGGCCACGCGGCGTCATGCAGATGAGCCGCGCGCTGTACGATCAGCTGGACGGCGAGATGCTGCAGCTGCTCATGAGCAACCGAGACTTCGACAGCAACGACTACGAGCGCCTCATGCGCCTTGAGGCGCTCAACGAGCGCAAGCGCGAGGGTGCTTCCCCTCATCAGATCCAGCAGCTGCCCATCGTCACTGTGACGTACGTGCTGTTTCGCGCTCTATCGCAAAGTGGACATGTTGTCCAGATTGTGGGCTGGCTGGCACTGTTGACGCCGGTAGAAGCGCTGCTAGACTGACGTCCGTTGTGTTTTGCCTTTGTCGATGCGTTTCCTACTTTGCAGGGAAAGCATGTTGCAGGCGTCCGAGAACGCGAGCTGCGCCGTGTGTCTCAGCACCTTCCAACTGGATGGCCGCGTGCGCATGATGCCGTGCTTCCACCGCTTCCACCAAGAGTGCATCGATCCCTGGTTGCAGGAGAAAGCCTCGTGTCCGGTCTGCAAGTTTCCAGCCATCGCATGAGCCTCAAGACGTTGCGCGTTGTATGACGAGCTTCAATAACCTCGGTTTTGTGTATCGTACTCCAGTAAATGTAACACTCGTTATTGTACATAATTTCTTATCCTCTCCTTCCATTCGTCAAAACCCAAAACTAGACCTTATTGCTCATCCATTGGTCAAAACCCTCCCCATACAAAAAATCCTCCTCCAAACTCGAATCCTCGATCGACCTCACCAAGCTCCGCTCCTCCATGACGCAGCCGTCGCCCGCCAATTGGCGGGGCGTTTCCTCCCAAGCCAGCCGTGCCACCTCCGCGGGCAAGGCGCGGCCTCCCACGCGCTCCAAGTCGCAGCCCAAGCAGCGCATCGCCAAGCCCAAGAAGTCCGCTTTTGAGCTGGGCGTGGCGCAGGCGCGCGCGTATGCGGAAGGCGCGAGCCCCGAGCAGCTCGAGACGCGGCTGCAGCAGCTGCTGATGGGCGCCAAGTTCGCGGACGCCGCCTTTCTCATCGCCGCCAGCCCGCACCTGAGCACGCGCTTCCAGACGGCGGACGTGGTGCGCCTCATGCTCGAGCAGGCCAAGAGCCCACGCACGCTGGAGCAGGCGGGGCAACTAGTGCGTGACCTGCAACTGCAGCACAACGACGCGCTCGTGACGCTGCTCATCAACGAGATGGTGCGCGCGCTGCAGTTCAGTGCGGCGGTGCGACTGGCGCAGGAGATGGTGCCGGGCTTCGAGCAGCTCGCGGCGTCGGCGGCGACGGCGGAGCGTCCCATGTGGACGCCACCCGCTCTGATCCAGGCCATGATCCGAGTGGGGAAATTCCGCGCGGCGCTCAAGTTCTCCAAGCAGTTCGGGCTGCTGGACACGTTCCCGGCCCCGCAGCTGGTGGCGGGCATGCTGGAGACGAGGAGCTGGGAGGAGGCGATCTCAAGCGTCATGGAGATGCAGCTGTTCAAGGAGTTCCCGTTGGAGGCTCTCGCAGTGGAGATGATGAAGCAGCGGCAGTGGTCGCAAGCGGTCAAGTGCATGAACAAGTTGTCGGATAAGGACGATACCAGAGCCAAATTTTACGAAGCTCTGGTGCGCGAGACTGCACATGTAGGCGATTTTGTGACCTCGTTGCGATACCTGCGCGAGTTTAAGCTGGATCAGGGCAATGGAGACGCGACGTTGAGCTTGCTGCGATACTTGGTGGATGCTATGCTCGCACACGGAGAGTTCTACAAGGCGATCAAGTACGCGATCAAGTTCAACCTGGCGAAGAACCCGCTTGATGACGCTATTGCCGCCGCTGAGGCTGCACTGGCTGCTGCAAATGGCGACGAACTGCCACCCCCAAAGGTAGAAGATGACAGCAACTATTTGCCGCAGTACAATGTCGAGACGCTGATTCGCAAAGCCGTGGAGGGCGGCCAATTCCACGTGGCAACAACGTACATCAAGAAGCTGCGTCTTCGTGAGAAGTTTGTAGATGAGCTCGTGTCGATCGAGAAGGCACAGCAGGCTCGGCTGTTAGAGTTCCGACAGTACGCACAGCTGCGGCTGGCGCAGTTCGAAGACCCAGCACTCCAGCAGAACCTTCACGCATTGTTGGGTGAGGAGGCACATGATGAGATTGTTGAGCTTGAACCCGTGGAGGTGGAGATTGTCCTGTCTGAAGAAGTGGAGATTTTCCCTCGAAAGAAAAAAACACACCCGGTCGAGCAAGAAGGCGGGGGTAAAGCGAAAGAGAAGCAGGGCCAGACACCCATTTCTGAGAGCGAAAGAGAACAACCGAACGCTCCTGATGAGACTGCGGGTCAGTCGCGTTTTGGGTTTGCGCGGGCATCGTTGCCTACACCCCCACCGCCCCCGAGTGTTCCTGTCCCAGCTGTGGAAGAGCCTAGTACAGATAGCGATAACCAGCCTCGCAGCAAGTCTGTGCCACCTGGGAAGTCAGCTCCCCCTCCTGGCCTCTTCAATGCCGCACAGGGTGCCCCTCCTCAAAGCAACCCCCAAAATGGTGCAAATTCCTCAGGTGGTGGATTCAACTTTGCCGATTTCGCCAAATCGGTGCAGGTAAGCGGTCCACCACCTCCCGGTTCGGCTCCTTCGTCTCAGCCACTTCAACCACCACCCCAGCCACCTCAACCATCGCAGGAGCAACCATTTTTGAACCAGCAACAGCAAGGCCAAGCGATGTATGGTCGCCCCATGCCGAATGGTCAGTTCGCAGGCGGGCCACCAGGATATCCGATGCCACCGATGATGCCGCCGCAGAACCCCATGTACTTCCCCCGAGGAAACATGCCGCCTGGAGCGATGCAGCCGCAAGGTTACCCGCAGCCACCACCTCCTCCGCCTCCTTCGAACAGCAGTAGCGGTGCGTTCGACGTTGCTGCTCTTGCGATGCAGTTCCACAACTCCAGAGGCGGCAGTGGGTCGTCAGGATTCGGCTCGTTTGGTGCTCCACGTCCACCCATGGGTTTTCCTGGCGCCCCACCGACTGGCCAACAGCTCTTCCCAAGCATGCCCCCACCGCACTTCGGCGTGCCTCCTCCCCCGCCGCAATCTACATTCAAGCCCAGCATGTCGTACACCTCCGTTACTACGACACGCCAGAAGAAGTAACCTCATGTGCTTCGCTCTAGCTTCAACTCCGTATAGTAGTAGCTCAATCTGCATATTTGCATGTGCTGCACGTTGCATTTTTCATATTGCATGTTGCATTTTTCGTAATTCTCGGGCGCTAAAATGCCACAATCAAGAAGAGTACTCAATGCTTGGCATGCAATCTCTACCCTCGTGGTGCCGGTTAATTGTTTTTCTTGGCCTTGAGCTTGGGGTCAATATCTTCCCAGGCTGTTCCTCGAACGCTAAGCAGTCGAGCAGCACGCTGGCTCAGGTTACCACTAAAGAATACAGGTTAGACTTCAGGACACCAACACGGTCCAAAATGCTACTTCACTACCACGATAAACGTACCCGCATTTCAAGTCACGACGACTCAACTCTAGCTTTAAGCTGTCCAGTCCCAGCGCTTCAAGGGAGTCGATAGTCTCGAATTTCTGAAGGTCGATCGGGGGTTCTGTAGGAGTTACTTTCTTCTCATGTTCCTTTGGCGCCTGGGGTGTCTTGGACCTGGTTTTCGTCGCTGGGCTCTTTTTACTTTGGCTCTTGAGTTGGACTTCTTCGGAAGTGAATCCTTCGGGGTGCTTAGCCGTCGCCTTGGCAACTCCAGAAACGTCTACAGACGCGGGGATTACTGTTGAATCATCTGTAGCAGCAGCTTCGAGGATATCAATGACAGGTTCAAACCCAGGAGCTTCATAAACGAATGGCTGAGAGCCAATGTTCACTAGCAGAATCTCTGTCTGCTCAACACTGATAGCTGGGAAGAAGCCTTGATCACTTGAAGTATGTTTAACGTTGCGGAATGCCACACCAAGATCGATTCCATTCCGAGTGAACGAAACGGTACCCTCGTCGAGATCCAACAGGCACCCGATCACATCGTTCTTGTTCCAGGAATCACCCGCAGCATACTCCTCGTCCTTTCCACCATTCCATTTCACCTGACGAGCACCATCGTAGGCCCAAGACCGCTCGTGGTCGCCTACGCCATCTCCAGTCTCCGAGTTCGCCAGGAACGTCGAGTCTGCCCAGCCAAGCTGCACCACTCCAGCTGTCACAAGTCGCACTTCGTAGTACCATTTGCCTTTCGTCACGGCGCAGCAGTGGCGCGCCGCCGCCGTGCCAAAGTTGCCTCGGCCACGAAGTTCGCACAGTCCGTGCTTGAACGTCGTCCCCACGCTAGCAGTCGCGTTTTCTTCGCTGCCTTCGCCAACCAGTTCCAGCCACTCCTCCACAACGGGAGGCGGGTGCTGCGCCGAGCGCACACTGATGCGTGTGGTTGCATCGGGCGGGAGTACCCGAGCGTCGGCCTCCTGTAGCTCCATCTTGGCCTTGGCCTTGGTCTTCCGACGTCGGAGTCCGCTTTTAATGGCGTCCAGCACATCGTCAGGCATCTCCTGTTCAAAGTCGACATAGTCTTGTAGCTCCTGCTGCTTGAGTCTCTGAGCATCGTCTCTCTTGGCTCGTTTAAAGTCCGTCAATCCTTCTCCACGCAGTTCCTGCTCTCCATGAGCAAAGTCACACTGTCGTCCACGTGGACAGCCCCACCACCTCGGAGCCCCGTCAGGTGGGGCACGTCCTCCTTCTCTAGCCTTCGCCCAGCTCTTGCAAAGCACCGTGTTGCGCCGTCTCTTCATGTACGACTTCTTCACTCCTTCCGCCCACGAGGGCGTGGCCAGGTACCACCCGGGGATACCGCTGGGCGTCTCCTCGTCCATCATCTCCTGGTCCGTCACACCGTCCTTCTCCCTTTTGGATCGGGCCTCTCCGTCCTGCTGCCACTTGCTCATGGCCACCTCCTGGTTCACGTGGCGCAGTCGGCGTCCGTGCAGATCTCGACACGCGCCGAAGTTCGTCGTGGCCTTGGCGCCCGAGGCCTTCCCCATGCTGCGTAGCATGGCTCCGAAGCCGCCTTTGCCACCACGCAGGCCGCCGCGGAGCCGCGCGCGAATGATGGCGGGGAAGCTGGGCACATGGGCGAGATCGTCCAGCTTGCGGCCGTCTACGTAGAGATCCAGGAGAGACGCGGGTACGCCCTCGCGCTGCTGGACGAAAGACGCAAGGCGCTCCACGCTGGCCGCGCCTGCATCCAGCGACAGGCACAGCGTGCGATTGAAGTGCACCAGGAACTGCAGCTCATCCGTCGCCATTGTCGGTGGTGCTGCCAAACAGGAAATGGGCACTAATTGTGTTATGAATTAATGACAGCCGTGGGAAGTCACTGTTGCAAGAAGAGTGACATATCATCTAATCAGATTTTGTGACGTTCCGTAAAGTTGGTTTTGGTCAGTATCAAATTTGCTGATCGATCATGTCGACGGCGACGCTGCTGCTGGCGCTGTTCCCGGCAGCATGTGCGGCGGCCCCCACGTCGTCTCAAACGCTCTCTTTCTCTGTTCTAATAGCCACGTCACTCGCGCTTCTGTTCGTGGCGGTTGCAGCCAAAAAGAAGCTCTCCAGGCCTCAGCAGACGCCTTCCAAGTCGTCCACTCCCTCCGTTCTACAGCGCGACGACGTCAAGGAGCGACTGGCGGAGACGCGCAAGAATTTGCTTCCTGTTGATGCTGTTGTGTCGCTAAGGCATCCCCAAAATGGCCAAAAGGTGGGCTCAATTCGGAGCTACGACGCGGATTGCGACCGCTACGAGGTGCAGCTCTCGGCTTCGCAGGCTGTGACGCTCCAGAGCTCCGAGGTGCAATTCCCGACGGTCTCGGGTCTTTATGTGTACCCTATAAAAGGCTGTGCTGGTGTTTCATTGAAGCAGACGCAGCTGACGCCGAGAGGTGTGCTCCACGACCGAGAGTGGGTCATTATCGACGGTGGACGAGACAAGTTCGTGAGCCAAAGAAGATACCCCACAATGGCTCTGTTGCACCCCAAGTTGCTCCCAAGTAATGACTCTGTTCAAGCTACGGGTGTAGTGCTGACGGCCAAAGGGATGCCGGATCTGGAGGTGCCGGTGGTGGAGAACGGAGAGATGCGCGTTGTGCGCATCTGGAAGGACCAAGTGGAGGCGGTGGACCAGGGAGATGCTGCCTCGAAGTGGCTAAGCACATTTCTACAAGATGATAGCCGCGCTTTCCGTCTCATGCGGATGAAAAAGGACTTCACGCGTCCCGTTAAGCCCAAATATGCACCTGGACACTCCACCAACTTTGCCGATGCGTTCCCGTTCCTCCTTGCACTTGAAGAATCACTGGAGCAGTTCAACACGACTCTGGAGACTCCGATTCCTATGAACCGCTTCCGCCCAAAGTACGTATTTCATATCGAGCCATTGATGATTTATTTGCTGGGTTGACGTAGCTGTGGGTTTCCTTGCCGAACAGTATTGTGCTGCGCGGCAGCCCGCCGTTCGCAGACGAACACTGGAATTGTGTCACGATTGGGGGTATTCAATTCCGTAATGTGCGGCCTTGCTCGCGCTGTGGTGTACCGAGCGTGGATCAGGCTACTGGCGAAGTCCACCCGCAACGTGAGCCTTCCCGTGCGATTGTTCGGGAACGCAATGGTGTCCTTTTGGGCTTCACTGATGGCAAGAAAGTGGAGGGATACTTCGGATCCAACATGGTCTTGGAGACGACGGAGGGCGATTCGATTCCTCCGCGGATTGATATTGGTGCAGATGTGAAGGTGCTTACACTGAAGAGTGAGATCATCGCTTGATTGCCCCTGCACAAACTCATATCTACAGACGTCGTGCAGTGCGCATGTGAATACAGATGTGGCGATCAATTGTGTTCTCATTTCCTTATATTTTTTGGAATCTCACTTACTAACACGGAAGGCGTTATTTGGCTGCGTTTCCTGTTCTCCTGTTGTAGCGCCCTCCATCTCGCACACTTGGAAGCGCAGGCGGGTTCATGTGAAGACTGCTTTTTGTAAGCTCTGCAGGTAGTGATACCGTGTAGCTGTCATCACTCAGCTCCGATTCCTTGTCGGGAATTGGCTGTGGTGGCAAAGGGCTGAGGTCTATCTTCTTGGGTGACGCCGACGATGTTGAAGGCTGTGATGCTGCTAGTGGCTTGCCATCAGCTTTATCTTCTTCACGTCGGGTGAAGGCGGTTGGGAGAGGCTCGATCTTGATCGGAGATGACGACCGTGGAGACGATCGCGGAGATGTTGTAGTGACTGCAACACACGAAACGGTGCTGGGTCGTGGTTGTGCCTCGCCTTGTGGCTTGTGCGGTAGCTGCAGCTGGAAGTCCCCAAACTGTTCCGAAGTCAGTGCTTGCGACTGCAGTAAAGTTTCTGCTATGTCGTCACTGAGGGTGCCCGGCAGACTGCTGGTTGGGCTAGCTGGCTCACGTGGAGTTCTAGCGGGGGACGAAGTTGGTGACAATGTTAAGCGTGTAGGTGATCGAGAAGGCGAGTGTGGTTTCGATGCGCTATCGTGAGATGTAGCTTTGTCTCCAGTCTCGGTACTGAAGTTGATGGTGCTAGCCGATTGAGTGAGACGGCAAGTGGAGGGTCTATGAACGCTGAGTTTTTGAAGTGACTCCAAGTTCAGTTCCAAGCGCTTGGGGGCATGCCACTTATCGATGAGCAGGGCAACGCAGTCTGCATGGCGTCGTAGTGATGCTGTTGAGCAAGTGGTGGGCAAGTGGAACAGTGCCATGGCAGTTCGCACGCAGATTGCGTCAAAAAGAACATCCCCAGTGTCAAACTGCTCAAGTTTAGCCTCAAGAACGCGTAGGCATGAAAGCACGCGATCCAATGATCTCATAGCGTACGCTGGTAGTTGGTGGAGTCCTTGGAACTGAAAGTTGCAACCGATGTTGTTGCTGGCGCTAAGGTGGCTTTCGCTTTCGCTCCGCGAATGCTGTATTGTGGCCGCAGGGTTTCCAAATGTATTCGGAGAAGGAAGTTTTAGCGGAGGCACGGGAGGACTGTTCAATAGCTTTTCAACAAGTTGGCTACTGAGAATTGGTTCGCGAAGGTGCTCGAGCCAGTCAAGCAGCAGTATCGCGTGAATGGAAGCGTTGGGGCACAGGGCTGAGGCTTCTTCCCAGGTCCATTCGCCAACGTTAAAGCCGACTTTGATGGGGAATAGCTGCTCACGCGTGACAGCTTCAGGTACCTCCATGTCATTCAGCGAAATTCCACTGCTGCCTGCTTGGGACTCTCTTACTGCTGCTGCAATGAATTGTCGGTGCCGTTCAATCAATTCTGCGGTTCCTGAAGGAGTCGCGCGATAAAACTCTTTAGTGGATTCGCTGGTTCGGGGCCAAGCCTCTTGCTGACGCACGCACAGGTGATTTATAAAGGCCGACGCGACGGCCACAACGTCAGATGCTGCTGCGATCGCGCTTTCAACTTCGACGCACAGGAAATCAAGTACACGCGGCAGATTGGTGTTTACTGCGCCTTCACCATGTAAACGGCGATTCTGGTGCTCCACAGTCTCTGCAAGTGTAAAGCGGTCATGCACCTTTGGGAGGGCGAACACGACGCGAGCGGCATTGAGGTAGGCGTGGAAGTCGTGCACAAACTGAGTCTGCCCCGTAGTCTGCACGGATCCAGGTCGATCACGACGCACGAGACGAATTGCTAACTCCGGTGGGATATTGTGCAGGAAAATGAGTGCACAAGCTATGGTAATGCCAGTCCGTCCGTAACCAGCATGGCAATGCACCGCCACTCTGTGGTGACCAGTGAGCAACACGGAGGCGATGACCTTGACAATATCCATCATAAACGATTGCGTCGGTGTCGTCATGTCTTCCCAACCAAAGTTGTAAAACCGAACTGCAAGGAAAGCAAGAACGCGTTAGACCACTAGATGAATGCAGCACGACATGTACGCACTGTTGTCAGCCATGAGGTCCTTCTCCGGATCATAAGGGAAGCCGCTAGCTCCAAGCCCGTCACCGCAGTACGGGTGTTCACCTGGAAGTGTCAGATTGAATACCGCTGTAATATTCAGTCTCCAAGGACACAAACAGCAAGCGTTGGGGTCGACTTGTTAGTGTCACCTCGTGCAGGGATTTCATGAAAGTTTACGCACTTGTGGAACTGCTCGGCAATTTTGTACTCGTTCATGAGTCTCGAGGACGGCCGCATCATCGCCAAGGCGCAATCCGCCACCCAGTCAGCGTGCAGACCCCGCACCGGTGAATCCAACTTGGCCAGCGCAGCACTTTCACTGCAGCGCTTGCAACGCGCACCACCGCATAGTCGACACTTGACTTTCAGTGTCTTCTCCCATTCGCGAGCTTTCACGGGCGACCCCATCGCAGCAACTCAGCTCGGCAACTACCGATGCAGTTCTCACGCGCCGATTGCAGGTCGGGCAGGTTACAGAAGCTTCGTGTGGGTTCGTGACGGCTAAATGGAGTGAGCTGCGGAGAACCGCCAAGTCGCCAAACATAGATGGCTACAATTGGTGCAGACAGCACTGGCAGTGGGTGCTCTAAGCTCTGCAAGGTTACACAAAGTGGTCCAAGCCAAGTGGTCTAGTGTTTTCTTGCAATGAAGTCCGGCTCGGGGCGAAAGTCGTCCTCCAACGCGCTTGTCGGTAGTAAGCGCTCGCCACCGATGACTGCCAAGGCGCGACGCAACTCGAACGCTGGTACTCACGCAGAAGGCGCAGGCTCCTACAATTCTCTTGACTATGACCACGGACGCCAGGCGCTACCATCCCAACCGCAGATACTACCCGTGGGCAGTGCCGATTTGCTGCTTCAACTTCAACAGCTTCAGCATCAACAAAGCCTTGCAGCTTTTTGCTACCCTACAACAGGTGCCTCCATCCCACGCACACTATCTCTCGGGCCGAGCGCATTTCCATCCACAGCTTATATGGCCCCAGCAGGACTGCAGCAACAGCAATTTTTGAGTGCGCCGGGAAGCTCCAGCGCCAATCGTGAGTCATGGGGCGTGCCACCAACCGAGAAAAGCGGCCAAGTCCTAGAGCAGCTAGGATCCGTGCTAGAGCAGATGAAGCAAGAATCGGAAGGCTCGGCCGCTGCGTGGCGCGAAAAGCTAGTGGAGACGGCTCAGTTGGCCGGGCAGCTAGCTGAAACTCGAGAGCAGCTGACTACTGCCACAAACAATGAACGTGCCACAAGCGAGGAACTTGCACGAGTCCAAGAAGCACTCGAGGCACTGAAGGCCGACGCAGCTCAGAGTACAACGCACCACCGCGAAGAACTGTCAGTAATGAACGATGAAGTGCAGCGGCAGCAACAGTGCGCCGATGAGATCCGTGAAAAATGCGAAGCTGCACTCCTCGAAGTGCGCACGGAGCTCCAAACTGCGTGTTCTCGCTACGAGCAACAACAACAAGAACAACAAGAGGGATTTCGTGCCGAGATGGACGAGTTTCAGCAATCTTCTGAGGCTCGAGTTCAAGAGCTAGAGGACCAACACAACGCAGAGCGCAACAAGCTGCTCGAGACGCTGCACGAGCTGGAACAGGCGAAGCAAGAGCTTGGCCAGCATCTTTGGAACGCTACCAAAGAACTGGAGACTGCATCTCAACTGCGCGAGCAACAGCTTCGCTCGCAGGCTCAGGATGGCCAGCTGGAACTTGCCCGTTTGCAAGCCGCCGCTGTTGCACGAGAACGCGAGCTTCAGGTGCAAGCAGAAACTCAACGCAATCAGTTGCACGAAGAGCTCAAGAAACAGCTAGAAGCTGCTAGAGCTAGTGCCGATGAAGAGCGAGCTCAAAAGGAGGAGCTCAATGCTCTCATGGTGGCTGAAGTTGCTACATTCCAAACACAAGCAGAGCAAATGAGCCAGCAACACGCAGCAGCACTCGCTGAGCATGAGAATCAAGCACAAGAGGAGCGTTTACAAGCCCTAGAGCTACGAGAAAAAGCCGAACGCGTTGTGCGTGAAGCCCAAGACGAGCTTCGAGAACTACGAACCGAGCTTCAGAACACGAAAGCTGAAAAGACCCGCCTCGAAGCACAGGGGTCCGCGGAAAATGGTACCCTACAGGAGCTGAACGAACAGCTACGGGAGACTGCGGGTCAGCTGGAGGATTCAAACTCTCAGCTTCAGCAGCTCTCGAGTCGATGCAAGACTGCTGAGCGACTGACGCGGCAGTGTCTCGATCTCATTACACAAGCGCCACTCGGCTCCAGCTCGAATTCAGATGAAGAGGAGGAAGACGACAATTCTGATGAAAACGATGACCCACTAGCGCAATTGCCATCTGTAGTTCGAGCGCTCAAGCAGCTCACAAAAGTGTCTGGTGCACTGGAGCCGTTGCAGTTAAAGGTGCTGCGCTTACAGCAAGAAAGCGATACTGACCGTGAAAAGCATCGGACACGGGAGCAAGAGCTTCAAACGCAGATACAGAATACGCTACAAGAGCTGGAGGCTGCACGCAAGGATGCCAAAACATTAGCTGAAGAGCTTGCACAGCTTTCTCAAGCTGCCGGGGGCCAGGAGGCACAACTTACACGCTCGAATGAGCAGCTTCGTCAACAAGTGCAAGAGCTCGAGCACCTTCGGTCTGCAAGTGCGTCGCAGATTCTGCAGCTGCAAAAGGTGTTGGATGCACAGCGTTCTCGAAGTACAGCGCTCGAAGCGGAGAAGCGCGATTTGCTGGCTGAAGCTGAACAGCTCAATGCTAGTCTGGAAACACAATACCGAGCAGTAAATGACAAGCAGCTGGAGCTGGAGCAACTTCGTGGCTCCTACCGAGAGCTTCAGCTCACTCACAGTGATCTCCAGGAAGCTCATGCGGACTTGGAAGAGAGCGCGAGGCGAACAAATGAACATCTCGCTACCCAGCTTCAGAACACCCAACAGGAAGCTCAAGCAAAACTACGGGAGGCCCATGAGCTTCGAAGTGAGTTAGAGCGAACGACCCAGACTTTGAGCGAGGAAAGAGACGCTCTAGTACAAACACGGGATGCAGAGCAAGCCCAGCGCTCCCAAAGCGAGCACGAATTATCTCTCGCACTGGAGGAAAAGACGCATCGGCTAGAAGAGATGCTTGTCATGCTTACCCAGCTGCAGAACAAGCTCGAGCATTCAGAGCAAGCTCGTGCTCAGGATACTGATGTTGCTCGCCAGCAACGGGATACACTCTCACGTCAATTGTCAGAAGCCCAGCAAGCTCAAGCACGGGCAGAAACCTCGCTAGCTGCAGCAGTGCAAGCGCAACAGGAAGTGCAAGCGCAAGCTCGGTTTGAAGTTGAGCAGCTTCGAGCAACGCTAACACCCCAATTTGCTGAACTGGAAGCGCAAAGGGAAGCACAAGCTGCAGAGCTGCGCCGACTGGAAGCTGAACTTGAGCGTGCCACACGCAGCAAACAGTCGTTGCAAATGGAGCTTCAACGAGCTGCAGACGACACTCAAGATGCACTACGAGCAGTTGAAGTTGTCCGCCGAGACGCTCGAGCGCAAGCTCAGCAGTTTGGAGAGGAGCACGAAAGACTTCGACAAGAGCTCGAAGCCGCGCGGATTGAAAATCAGGACAATGCAGCACTCTCCGAAGAGCTACAAGCCAAGATCACAGCGATCCAGAGTGCTGCAAATGCTACCATTGATGATCTTGTAGCAGAGCTACAAGGTGCGCAGGACGCTCTTGAGCTCGAACGTGCTCGTGCCAAGAAAGAGAAAGATGGAGGCACAACACGCTCCAAGCTGCGCGAGGTCGAGGAGCAGCTACGGACACGTGATGCACAGCTTCGTGAAACCCGTGATGAAGCTGCTCGAGTGCAAGAGCAGCTCGAAGAACGTCTAAGCGAACTCGAACTGAGGCTACAGCGCACAGCAAATGCCCTCGAGAGTAAGAAGCAGGAAAATGAAGCGAAGACGCGCGAGATGGAGATGCTGTCACGCCGTGCCGGTGAGGCTGAGCGAAAATTGGCGCCACTCACAGCTACACGCGACGCTCTTCAAGCCAAAGCGAACGAGTTGAAGCAGGCACTAGACGCAAAAGTGCGTGAAGCTCAGGATAGCGAAGAGAGAGCTCGAGACGAGGTTCTACGAGTGGCTCGAGAGCGTCGTGCTCTCGATGTGCAGCTTGCAGAAGTCCGTGAAGACAGTGAAGCTTCGCAGCAACAGATTGTGCGAGCACAACGCGAAATGCAGGCAATGAAGCAGGCATTAGAGCGTGCAAAAGGTGAATTGAGCCGCTCGGGTGCTGAACTGAGGGCAGCTACACAGCGCCTGGAAAGCGTACAACAGGCAGCTAATCAGACGATAACCGATGCCACTGCTCGAATGCAGGCAGCGCAACAGCAAGGTGAGCGTACAGCATCTCGATTGCAGCAAGAACTCGATCTGGAACGAGAGCGTCGTCGTGAAGCTGAAGTTCACCGGGCGGAGCTTCAGCGTGTATTGCGGCAGCAACAAATTCAGCCTCCAGCAGTGGCAACAGGCTCGAGAAGTGATGATAGCAGCAACCAAGCTCGAGTGAACTCGCCGGACAACTGCGATTCGAGCCCGGAGCTTGTAGATAGACCACCGTCGAGCCAGTCATCGGGTCCTACAGCCGACTACCGCAAGTTTTACTCGAACGAGCCGCTGACGTCGGCTGAACTCTCGAATTTGCCCATGGCTGTCATCAAGGCTCAGCTTGGACTCGAATTCAGCCAGGGCAACAACCCTTCCATTGCAGCCTCCGGGTCACATAAGAGTGCGAGCAAAGCTAGAATCCAACATCAGCACAAGGAGCGCTACGCTGCAAGCAAGGACAACCACAACGACGACGAAGATGACGCGATCCCGCTCCTTCCGCTGGAAAAGCTGCCCTAGTAAGCGCCCTGCATGTCTTCATCGTCCTTGTTTTGCATCCGCAGTTTGTAGCTCACTTTATTTGCTCTGAAACAGCTCGCCAGAGGCAGACGGCCGAGAGAGTTCGTCAAGCAGTCCGACAGAGATGGCTTCAAGCGGAGGGCGTTCAAGCTCACAGCTGCTGAGTTCCCGCAGTTCGCCATGGTCGTCTCGGTCGAGTGGTAACAGCCACCTCTCGTTCTCCAGGAATAACGCCGCCTCGCCTGCCACTAGCTCCACCAGCAGCCCAGCCGCTCGCAAGAATTCAGTACCAAGTGCTGGTACCAAGAAGAAGAAATCAAAGCAATCGCGACCTGCTGGACTTCCTTCAGCGTCAGGGATGCCCTACGGAGTCGTCTCCTCAAATGTGTCCCCTACAAAACATCAAAAGCCCAAAGCTCGCGGCAAACTCTTGCCCCGCATCAGTCTGCAGTGAATAGCAGGACTAATCTTTGTAAAATGAACACAGTCTGGGTTCCATTGAGATTTTTCATACTCACGCCGAGCGGGGCAGCATCATGGCGGAGCTTGTCGACGTCGGGAAGTGGTAAATGTACACCGGGAATACCACGTCCGCCGGGCCCACTGCACAATTACTCGTCTGCTCTTCCTGTTCTCCAATTTGTTCTGGTGCTGGTTCTCTCGACGGCACGAGGTGCTTCTCTAGCGGCGTCAGGTTCGGGATCCGATACAGATACGTGATGACTCGACACCCTGCCAGCTTCTCGAGCTTTGGGCGCACCAGCCTACAGGCACAAACACAGAGTCACACGTCGAAAGTGCTCGTTAGTCACGTGCAGCTGGGGGTGGATGACTGGATGACTGGACGTACGACAGGCCGCGGCCGATGAGGAAGAGGAAGACGACGGTGGCGTCAGTGGGGATGTCGAACTCCAGCGCGTTGGCTTGGTGCACCGTCACGAGGTGGTCCACGCCCTCCCTCTGCGCGGCGTCTCGCGCCTGTTGCGCGCGCTTGGGGTCGATCTCGACGCCGACGGCGCGCACGCCGAAGCTCCGCGCGGCCTCGATGAGCAGGCGGCCGTCGCCGCAGCCCAAGTCGTAGACCACGTCGGAGGCCTGTACGTGCACGAGCGCCAGCGCGCGGCGGAAGGCGCTCAGTGGCGTCGAGTAGAGCGTCTTGCGCGGCGCGAGCATGGGGCAGCGAGGGGGCGAGGTGATGCAACTTTGGCTCGCGATCCAAAGTTGCGCCACCAAGGACCGGAAAACGGCGAAAATGTGACGAGGCTCCAACCGTTGGACGAGCAGCAGCTGCAAGACAAGGCAAAAAGGGCTGAAGAGCAGACAGATGCGGGTTGATCTAAACGATGCATGGGATTATTGTTGATTCGGCTCGGTGTAAGTAAACCTCGAACAAGAAATAGATACGAAGGGTGGTGGGTGCCGCCCGCGGACTGCGCGGCTTGAAGCGCTAGACTGCTCGGTCTTCTTCTGCTGCTTCTTGGGGACGGAAGACGGAGGAAGCTGCTCTTGGGGCCGCGCACATATAATATATACGTGCTGCTGTGCTGAGGGGAGCGTGCAGCTCTCTCGTGGACAATTACCGCGTACCCTTCCAGGGCAGCGCCACGTGCTGGTGGAGGTGCTCTTCTCGCTCGTGCTCGAGGTCGGCGGGGTTGCTGGTCGTGCTCTCTGCGGGCGAGTGCGTCGCTGCGTAGCGTGCGTAGCTGGTGATGCCAGCGGACGTGAGCACCAGCGGCATGACGGCGTTCGCGGAGCTCTTGGTCACGGCGGCGACGATGGTGGAGAGCGGCATGGCGACGATGAGATTTGGGGGCTTGGAGCTGGAGCTGGAGCTTGTGGAATGCACCAGAACGTGCGTGGCGGACTTGCGACCAGGCAACTTGAGCCTCGGCGAATCTTGGCGTTGCAGCCACTCACTCGCGTCCCTGAAAATCCATCACTGCTCTTCCTATATTTGGAAAGCGGTTAATTCCGTCTAATTAGACTTAAATGTAGATGATTAGACTAATTCGCTGTAGGCTTCTATTTTCGTCGTGGCTATGTTACTGGCGACAGTCAAAGGGGTAGGGTTCTCACGAGTAGTGATTGGCCGAAAATAGTAAGCGCAATTAGACGGAGGCCAACGGTAGAATCTGAAATAGCTTTCTATGAATAAATCTACAAATATAGGTATGTGGACCACACAGATTGAACTTTCGGTGAACGCCAAATCCTGACTGCAATGGCTTCGCAATGCATGGAGCAGCATTTCGTGCTGCGGCATGCCGACGTGCTCTATCGAATCGCATCCAGCTCAACGCTGTCTAACGTGGCATGGATGCACAGCAGTGGCTGGCAGGCAGGCAGTGCGCACCCTGTCTTGTTTGCAATTTCGGTGCTCGTTGCTCATCGGCGGCGTTCGTCATCAGCGGCGTCATCGCAGTCAATTGCGGCCTCAAGTAGCTCACTTCTCTGGCAGAAGGAGTACCACTCGTTTGATCCATCCCCGGCATCGGTACCACAGCGTGCAAGGTGCGCTGTTGCACGCTGCCTCACCGAAGTTCGCCGGTCGAACATTATAGCGCTCTGTTCTTCTTACAGTATTGCACAGCGACAGTGGCCGAGACGTGCGTGTAAGTACGAGCCCTTCAGCAGCACCGAAGCAATGGTTGCCAGCGACAAGCAACGCGCCGAGCGCGTCCAGCGTCAAGTGTCCAGGAGATGACACTCAGCGTCTTCAGAAGACGCTGATGAGACCCACAGGCGCCAAGCACCAGCAGTGTTGCCAACGCAAGGAGGACTGGTGAAACTTCGATTTTCGGTGCATGCTGCCCGCGGGAGAGGCTGAGATCCACGCCGACACACGAGTAGCGAGAGCGGAATAAGCATTTGAATAAGCATTTGAGCGTGACCCCTCGATACGCTGCAGGTCGCCCCCAAAAGCAGCTCGGGCGATGCAAGTCAAAGCCCGGCTGGTGCGATGGCACCGCCGCAGGCAGACAAGCCAACGGGGCGCGCCCCTCGTGGCAGCGTGTGGCGCTGCCAGCGATGGATCTGTCAGTCAGAAGCGGAGTCCTGAGGGATGATGGAGCCATGTTGGGCAGACGAGCACATGGCTCCGACCGCGGTACTACAGTGGGCTCCGAGAGTAGCATCGTGGCCATGAATGGACACCGAGACCGACGACGCACAGCGCGGCGCGGACGCAGCGAGTGCACGCGACGACGCAGGCGGGCTCCGACCATCGTCGTGGCGCGCTTGGCGCTGCGATATCCGAGAGGCACGCCTTCGTTTATGGAAAAAGGCTGGCGCAAACTGAACGTTTTCTCTCCGCCCGTCTCGACCCGTGTTTAGTGACGTGGGTAGATTGCGAATCTTATTCGGCGCAAGGTCTCCAGTAAGAAATCCATCACCGCGTCCCTTTCGTTTTCATCCTCTAAAACCGGGGAGAATATCTTTGTATACCATAGCCTCCCGCTTAGGTGCGAGGTGTCCGCGCGTTGGTTGGGCAGCGGCGGGCCAGCGGGGCGGCTTGTTTCTGCGTGGTTTTCAAATGACCAGAGCGCCACGCCCTAACTTCCGATCCCTCCCGCCCGCGGCCAGCGGCAGACAGCCCACAGACGCAGAGCCGATCCTCGCCAACTATTAGTCCCACCCGCACGGCCGAGCCAAGTTGGCCGCCTTCGCTACGCCAGCCAAGAAAACAGCCAGCAGGGCAGCCAAGCATCCGCGCCTCCGCCCCCTCCCTCCTCTCTGAGCGATCCTCCGCGCCCACGGCGAGCGGGCAGCGCTGATGAATGAGCTCACGCCCAGCCATCCCGCGCCGCCGCCGCCGCAGTCCCGCGGCCTCGCGGCGCCCTACTCCTTCTCCGCCAACGCCTTGAACGCCAACGTGGTGAACGTCGCCGCCATGGACCGCGCCAAAAGGTTAGATCCCTAAACGCCGTGCCTGGGTGCCTACACTTTTTGGTTGCCTTTGAAGTTGAAGCCGCTGCTGTCTGTTGTGGGGCCCCCTTCCCCTCGGGCAAGGTTGCTTTTTGTCTCTTTCCCCCTGTCGCTCCCCGTCCCGCATTGGAGACATTCGACCAGCGGAATGCACTGCGGCGAGGGGAAAGAGGACCATCCTCCCCATGTGGAAGAGGAATGGGGGACGCAGCGGAGCGTCCACTTCTTTGCTCCATCAAGTCGAAGGACCAATGCGGAGGAAATTGGATGGTCACTAATTGTTTCACTGTTTTATTCGTCTTGCAGCTTCCAAGGAGGTCCTCGAGGCAGCGTGCCCAAGTACCAGTCGCAACAGCAGCAGCAGCAGCTGCAGCAGGTGAACGACTACCATACTGGACCCTACGCCAACTACTCGCACCTCAAGAACCCCGCGGACAGCAGAACCAAGTTTGATTATGCGCCGAGTCAGCAGTATTCGCCGCATCCGACACAGCAACAGCAGCAGCAGCAGCAGCAGCAGCAGTCGTATGCAGCGGCATATGGCTACCCGGCGTACGCGCAGAATTACGGCGGCACTGGAAACTATCAGCAGCAACAGCAGCAGCAACCGACGCAGCAGCAGCAGTATCATGGAGGCTACGCACAGGTTGGCGAGACAAATCCCTTGGGCATGCTGGTGAGCTCGGCGACGAACCCACAGGCGCCGCAGGATGCCATGCCGCACGAACCTGTAAATATTGGGCTCAAGGACGCAGGAGACCGCAAGTTCAGGCAGCCGTACGGTGTGGTGGCCACCGACTCGTTCCTCAATTCCGGTGGTGGGTACGTACACGGCATCGAGCGTTCTGGTAACGTTGTGCAGATCAAGGCGACTTCGAACAGCTCGCACCAGCAGCAGCCAATGCACCAGCGCTCCAACATGTACGGTGGCGGCGCGTCGTATTTTCCCCAGCAGCAGCAGCGTACGCAGGAGCCGTCGCAACAGCACAATCCGATGGACCTGGTACCTCCTGGTGCTGCAATGGGGACCAGCTTCGATGCCAATGGTAATGGAGGCGCTTCTTCCGCTATGGGACGAGGCATGCACAACGGCGTTGGCGGGATGTTTCCTGCTGGATTGCGGATGCCACAGTTCAGTCCCAATAGCTCAGCGTCATCCTTGACGACGCGCTTGAAGGACGGAAGTGTGGATATCTCGACGGGTGTTTCTTCTAACGGCGGCCACTTGCCGTATATGCAGCAGCAGCCCTCGAAGTCGCTTGAGGGTACGCACCCGACGTCGTTGTATTCAGATGTCGCGAGCTCAACAACGTCCATGTCGATGGTGAGTCTATCCTCGGATGGTCCAGCAACGGCATCGGTCAATGCAAATGCCTTGTACCCGCCATCCTTGGCGCCGCCTACGTCTCAGCTCAATGCCAGCGGTGAAAACGCGTGCATTTTGTGCAGTGGCGCACACAGCGACAGAATTGCTAACCATTGCGGCCATCGGTTCCATGCGCAATGCCTGCACTCGTGGGGTGCGACGACGTGCCCAGTTTGCGTACAGGTACGACTATTTCTTGGGCTGACACGTTTTCCGTTGAACTTGTGCTCACGATATTCGTGCTTTGATCTCTGCGCTCTAGGCATCAAATAACATCACGAACCTCTCGCAAACGGCCTCTGCCGTTAGCTATAACCTCGGAGCAGACAGTGCCTCGGTTTCTGGGATACCACAAGGCTCGACAGGGCAGGGAGAATTTCCTCTGAGTAGTGGTGGGGCTATCAACAGCGCCACCACTAACAGCGGCAGTAATCTGATGTCCATTTCGCCGAGTTCTGTAGGATCCTCGCAAGTTACGGCAATCAACAACCTGCAAGTGAACAACACTGTGGCAGGTAGCCGACCGCCTCCGATTGACACACGCATTGTTGATACTCGCTTGGGAGCAACGACACTGAGCGGAGGCAAGCGTAGTTCAACATCCACGCGGTCGGGTTCCAGTAGTGGCGGGCGCGTGCGCAAAAACAAGAAGCTGAAGGACTGCTCCGTGCCAGGGTGCGATCGAACGGTTCGGTCCCGAGGCCTCTGCAAGGGGCACGGTGGTGGTCGTCGCTGTGGATTTGCGGGTTGCGGGCTAAGCGACCAAGGCGGAGGTTTCTGCATCAGTCATGGTGGTGGTAAGCGCTGCCAGCATGATGGATGCGACAACTCGGCCCAATCGCGTGGACTGTGTAAGTTGCATGGAGGTGGTAGCCGCTGCACGATTCCCAATTGCACAAAAAGCTCTCAGGGTCGCGGACTTTGCCGTGCGCACGGTGGCGGTCGTCGCTGTATGGTCGAGGGTTGCAACAAGACGGATCGCCGCGCAGGGTACTGCGTGACGCATGGTGCCGACAAGAAGTGCATCATACCGGAGTGCTCCAAGACTGGCCGCATCGACAATATGTGCACGAAGCACTACTTCGAGCGCCATCCTGCGCAGCCGCCTGGAACTGTGAATACGACCCCACCTCCTGTCATTACTGTCAATGCCAACACTACCGCGGCAAGAGCTCGAGCGGAGAGAAAGAAAGCCGCCGAGCACGCTGCTGCCGTGGCTGCCTCCACCAACTATGCGGGCATGTCTTCAGCGATGCTTGCAGCCTCCAACGCACCATTTATCGGTGACGGACGGGGGTTAACCAAGGCCGAGCCGTTCTAGGCATCTGTCCTGAGTGCTAGCTGTGCTGCGGCCAGTGGTTTATGCGCTGCTCATGAGATTTTAAAATTGGTTTCGTGAGCGTGCAGGCTGAAGGCGGCAGTGAGGCGAGCGTGGGGATGGATGGATCGCTGGCGGCCCGAGGAATGTATTTGTAACGAGACAAAATACGCGAAGTGGAATTACATGTTAAAGACGCGAGCTGAATGGAGACTCGAGCGATAAAAGAATCGGCTGCTCGGCGACCGAGATGAAATGGACGACCGGCAGAAATTGAAAGTGAAGACGAGACGGCGATCACGAGGAAGTTGAAGTGATCAAAACTGAAGATTGAAGACGCACAACGCGGACAACACAAAAATGGCCAGATGAATGAAGAAGGGCCACAACAAAATTGCAAATTGCACAAATTGCACACCCGCCACCAAGTGAAAATGAAAATGAAATTACACAACTTTTGAAGCCCAGGGAGAGCGAAATGCGAAATGCAGTAAACAAAAACAAGAAAATTGAAAAGACCCCGGGTAGCTCAACGCCAGCTATAAAAGTTAGCGTTCAAGTGCACTTAGGCTTCGACGAGCAATGGTGCGAGGAGAGAAGACCACGGCTCAACGGAGTTCGAAGAAACCGCCGACACAGCGACCCATTGCATATAGGAAAACTCAAGTGTAGTAAAGTGAGCGCCTCCTCCTCAGGAATTAAAATTGGGGAGGGCGTTGAGGAAATAACGAAGCTCACAGGTGAATGTTCAGATGACTGGTCTTGAGGCAATGGACAGTCTGTCTCAATGACTAGGCCGACTGCGTCTGTACTACTGACAGCCCTCGTTTCTGCTCGTGCTGCTTCTTGAGTGAGACCGCGCGCTTCTCGACCACAGATCGAATCATGCTTTTCAGCTCTTTTGCACGCTCCTCTTTGGCAAGCGCACGAACTACCCGGCGCTGCTCCTTATCCGCTTCAACAGCACCGATTCGTTCGAGCAAAACGCGCTTGCTTTCAGCGAGTTGGTCATCGGACAGCAGCATTTCATTGCCGGATTCAACTTGCTCCAGATATGACTCGCCATCACCTGCCTTGGATGCGACCTTTGCCTTGATCGCTTGGACCCCCTCGAAGCGGCTTTTAATTTTTGCGATTTGCTCTTCTGTCATGTTGTCTTGCTTCATTCTCGCCTCTGCTTCGTCCAATCTTCTCAGGTATAAAAGGCGTGATACTGCTCCATTCGTGTTGCGGTCCACAGCTTTTTCTGCCCACGACGCCCGAATTGCGTCGTACTGGAGCTCTTTTGTGTTGTCTTCCTGCAGTTTTACGTCCTCCGTGCTCCAGCAGCGGAGTCGCCACTTGATTCCTCTTAAGACCCGGGAAGAGCGAGCTGTACGAGGCGGCAGTAAATCAGAGTTTCCCGGTAGCGGAGCTTCAGAAGGTACGTTTTCGTCCACGGACATTGTTGTGTTCTCCTTGGGAGGAGAGCGGTTGGAGTCACTACGGAACGGGCGTAGCGATTGCAAAACGTCCGGCACAACACAGGTACTTCTATCAATGCTACCTTGAATGATGTACCCGCGTTTATCATCTGCCGGTGGCTGAGCATTATCACTTGCAGGGATTGACGGAAGTTGAAGCAAGCGAACGCTCCCCTTGGAACTAATCTCTCCGATCCGTGGATGTTGTTCCGCGCCAAAATAAAAGACCTCGAGCTTCGCAGCGAGATCATTCAGAACGGTTCCGTCACTCAGAAGCTGGAGCTGGAAACTAGTCCAGAGTGAGGACTTCGGCGCTACCACCATGTCTCGGAAACACAGCAGAGGCTTGTTAGGCTCGTACATTCCTTCAAATTGGGTCATTTTCATCTGATGCGTCGTCGACTTGGCGAAATTCCAATCACTAGCCATTGTGAGCTTCCATTTGCCTTCACGGATTTGGAAGCAGCCTGGAGCGCAGTCGACTATCAATGTGTAAGCTGCAGTGGTGAATACCCCACTGTTGCCCGAGGCTGAAGCACCTGGGAGTGTGACCTTGGAGCAAAGAGTGTTTACCTTCTTGACCTCACTCGTAGCATCATTCACAATCGATATGTGCGTAGAGCTCGCAAGCAACTCCTCGGAGAGATGAAGATCAATTCTCAGTTCTGGTGGAGATGTGTCTCCGTCTTCCCGTGCGGGCGGGTTGAGCTCGAAGCTCTGCTTGAACAGGATATTCCAAGTTCCGGGCAACATGACTGGATACGTTCCATCGCACTCGATGACGTGAACGTTACTCAGACTGCGCCAGTACGAAGGAGCATCCTGGAAGGTTACCTTGTGATCGGACTCAACTTGCATGCTGTAGCCGTATCGCAACGTTTTTTGCGGATAAACTCGATACACGATGCTGCCTTTATCCACTGGCGGAATGCTGATGTGCCCCGAGAATATCGAGTTTAGAGTCACAACCGAAGGCAAAAAGGATCTCGAGGTTTTCTTCGTGTCCAGTTCCTCAATCAGGATCACGCCGCCGTTGGGATCAACACCGAGGTGGGTGGCCATCAGTTCTGATGACTTTCCCAAACTGTCGACAAGTTGATCAGGTTTCTCTGGTGGATGGACTGGTGTTAGTGTGGCAATAAGGTTGACAAGTGGTTGATCAGTGCGAGGGGTATCGCTAGAGCTGTCTCCAGAAGATTGTCCCGATACTGGATCGGGCATTACCACCACCACAAATTGCACACGAGGTGTTTCAAACGGCACGAGTGCTGTACGCGAATCCTCGACACCTTCGAGGGGTGGCTCAGGATTTGGAACCCAAGCACGAACTAAGGTGTCGGAATATTGCAGTACTGGGTGAACTAGCAGGAACACCAGTTCGTTAACGTTGGTAACTTCTTCAGAAATTGTCGCTGGGGAACCTTGCCGAACTACCTTGAACGTAGTGTTTCCAATCTCACCTACGATACCAGTTACCAAGACAGCTTCACCGAAAATCATGTCGGCAACTCGACTGCTTCCTGCACTGCAAATAATCGCGCGAGGCTACGGAGAAGTTAGTGTGTGATAGTCGTAAGATGTTCATTCAAAGCACCAGACTGGCATACCGTAGGTGGGCTTGCAGTAGCTGGCACGTTGGTAATTTCAGCTACGGTGGGAGGATTTTCAGATGTACCGTCAGCGACCGTCTCGCTTTCGAGTGGTGCCTCGTTGGTTTCTTCAGTTTGCTCAGGCTCCTGAGCGCTTGGCACATACTAGCAACTCGTGCAAAGTCAGTGCCTACTGACAAAAGCCACCTACCACGCATGTGGTGCTTACCTGGTGCAGTTGATGGAAAGCATTTTCACTGAAGCTCTCACAGCTCTGCGGCTCCCATCGAGATACCTTCCAACTGGTAAGCGCCAGCATGGTCTGAACCACATTTTGGCACATGCTGTCGGTGCCGTTACCAAGCGCAATTTCGCCTTCAGCTGAGTCTGAATGAAACCAATACATCACTTTATAGAGCGCCTTCACCAGCAAAGACGGCCAGATCTCATTTTTCATGGAGCTTGACAGATATACGATATTTCCATCGACGTCCAGCGGTAGCTTGTCGTCAACATCGATTCGGCGCCACCGGCCGAAGACGAAGAGCTTCACACTGTATTTACCACCGGGGTTATACACCGGGTGTCCTGTGCTGTCTTGGGGGTAAATCGCATGCCACAAAAAGGGAGTCGGCTGCGCAACTTCATCGCTCGTCTCATTGTTCGAACTGTAAAGTTGTTCAACAACTCGGAAATACGATGCCATGTTAGCGTGGATAATCTCCCCGTGAGGAATTTCAGGCTTGAAAACTGAGTTCGGAGCGACCTCAATCCTTGGAGGAGGCACAACTCCCCACGGGGACGTAGCGTTGCTCACATCCATAGCTGACGTTAGCGCTTCGTCCTCATCTTCTCCATCGTCCACTAAATCGTCTTCATCAAAATCCCCTTCTGCGAGGAGATCTCGAGGGCGCTCATTGACGATGTACGCGATAGCGTCCTCGAAGCCCATGTACACCCGCTCGCGATTTTGTTGTTCGCGCTGGATGCGCTCCTTTTCTTTTGCCCACGCCTGCAGTGCATCCGTTTGCTCGACGCTCCATCGTCGCTGGAAATCCCGAGGAATCTGCCACGGCTGATCATGGTGATCAGCCGCAGCTGTTGCAGCTGATGGCGGTGTAGACGCACTAGACGCAGCAGCACCCGCCTTTTCATTCCTCGAGAATGCATACTCTTTCTCTCGTGACTTTGGGAGAAAAACCTGCCAAACACACGAACAATGAGCGCAAACCAAGAGAATCGCCAATCTCTATCTCATACATGTGCATGCTTCGATGGGGGCGGCTTTTTAGTCTCTGGCTCCCCTTTCTTGGCAATAGGAGCTAGTTTCTTGCCACCGGCGGCTTTTGGCTCGGGAATCGGCGGCGCAGGAACCACCGGTGTATCTACGATGACAGGCAGAAACTGACTTGGGCGCTTCCACGTGATCGTTCCTTTAGTTTCCACCACCTATTAGGGCAACAAGTCGTGATCCTTGAACCTTTTTCCAATAGGAGATCGGAAGCTACTCAATGCAAACCTCTTGTGGGACGACCAAGTTTTCAGGCGCCAACGGATCTTCGTACGGCTCTTCCGCAGTGCCCCAATGCTCGATCGCTAACAATAAAAGTAGATACCCATAAGTTTAAACAGCTTGACCTAAATCAACGACTCAAACGTACGCAAAGCTGCAGGGTCCGTCCACTCTGGGAAAACCTCCGTCGGAAGCGCATTGGGCGTCCAGAGCGGCGGGATCGAGTCCGTCGGAGGCAAATTCGGCGCTGGTAATGGCTGACGATAAGTGCGCGCAGTCGGTGGCGGGTTTAACGCTGAACCCTGAGGCGTCAGCTTGGACGGCAGCTTCTTGGGCGGCATGGCGAATCCTGCACTAAAGGTCGCCATAGTTGAAGTGCAGTTGCAGGCACTAAAACGGGTGATTAATAGTGACATACCACTAAAAAAAAGTCGCGAATTAGCAAACTCAGACGTGAAGAAGAGAAGACCGAGTCGCCTGCTGCAGTCGCCTCCTGGTAGTTTCGCTCGACGATGGAGAGCAGCCAGAGCATGTACGTGTCTTACTTACAGTAGATGTGGAGCTGCTACTGTGAAGTTCTGGCTGCTATAGACGAAGTATCGGCGCTGAAACGTTGGTTCTTTACTGCAGGACTTTCGAGCACAAGACGGTTGCGGGCGGGAAGGACATTCAGGTGGCCTGCGCTACGTGGTGCGTGCATGAAATATAACAATAGGGTTCTATCGTAATTTGTACATTGAAGTGCTGACAAGAATTATTTTGTGACTGCCTCCAGCACTTTCTTGAATGCCCCCGACGTCTCTTCCTGCGGAATGTGCGGGTGGGTGCCGCAAAATGTATCAAAAAATGCTAGTTTTATGACGTATTAATTCATTATTTCATGCGATTTTGTGCTGTATAGGGCGGAGCTAAAGCCCCCGACCCACGATGTGCAGGCCGACGGCAGTTGGAAATGCGGCGGCTGCGGGACGGTGAACCGACGAGCAGGGAAGGAATGTTCGCAGTGCCACCTTCCTTTCTATTCGCTGGTGACTACGGCAGCGCCGGCTCAGATTTTCTGCTCGCGATGTGGGTTTCTGAATGACGGAGGGAACCTCACGTGCGTGCAGTGCGACTACACTATCCGGTCTACTCTGGACAAGATTGGCTCCGATCTGCGGGACAGCACGAACTTTCTTGCGCGAGACATGGGCGTGAACATCCACGTCAAATGTCCTGGGTGCTTTGTGGTGTGCTACGTTCCCCCGGCCACTGCGTGTCTGCGTTGTGGCGCCTGCCACACGTATTTTGCGTCGCCTTCGGTTGGGGAAGTGACGAATTTTCATATGACACGTCTTGCGTCATCCATCTCGAGCTCGTTCATGGGGTTCTTTGGAGGGAAGCGAGGTGGTCAGGAGGAGAGCGAGGCCTCACGCCGCCAAGAGGAAGCTCGCGAAGCGCCTGTTGGTCGCCTGATCGCCGCGGGCCAAGGTGTCGTGAACTCTCCGCGTCATTCCTCGACCATCAGTGAAGGTAGCGATCTCTCTACGAGTCTTCAACAGCTGGACGACAGCGAAGTGTCTGGGGACGAAACGGAGGAAAAGCTTGATGCGGCTCAGGTCCAGGAGCGGACAATGAAGCCGAAAGCTCAGGAGAAACGTTCACTAGCTGAAGAGCCGATGGAAGCGGGAAATCGAACACATGAAACTTTCGACAGCCGAGATCAGGCTGTATCGCAGAAGGAGGAGGTACCTGTGCAGACCAAAAAGGAGGATCCTTTTACCTCGGTCAACCTGTTGTCCAGCTCAGGGAACTCGGCAAAAGACCAGCCAGTGTTGGCACGGTCAATGCCACTTCGTACAGCTCTTCCGCCACCTCGACAGGAACTCGTGGAGGTGGAGGGGGATATCGTGGAACTGTAGCGGGGTTTGCTGTTGAAACGATGGTGGCACGGCCAAGTTATTCTATTGACATGGTGCTTGCTCGCAGGAGAGACTGAGGAAGAATTTTGCCAAGTCGGCACGCACCAATTGCAGGAACGAAAATATATGTTTGATTAGGACACTAGCTCACCTGAAAGGCAGATGCCTTCTTCTTGTTTCTCGTGTTGGAC
This sequence comes from Phytophthora ramorum, assembly GCF_020800215.1. Classification (NCBI taxonomy): domain Eukaryota; phylum Oomycota; class Peronosporomycetes; order Peronosporales; family Peronosporaceae; genus Phytophthora; species Phytophthora ramorum. The sequence continues at coordinate 2,333,568 of NW_027150651.1, forward strand.
GCTGAGTGTCCTGATGTGACGGACGCACACATCCTGCGTCGTCTCATTCCAACCTAATACCAAAAGGAGTATTGCACTACGGGCGAAGCAGCGGCGTAGCCTACAAGGTATAGCTTAAGCTTTGTTGTTTTTGCTACATGTTGCGCTACGCAGCGCTTGCCGGCCTGGCGGCAATACTGATAATAATAATATTGTTAGGAAGGACGATGCGTGTGCAATGGCCGAGTCACCATCTCCTGTCATCGTAATGGTTGTTGAACCGCTGCTCAGGCATCGAGTCCCATCGAGTGCGGCGGCGCGGCTGTGGCGGCGGTGCCTGGTAGTGGTCCCTCGGTGAATAACGGTTGTCTCGAGGCGAGTGCTCCCTTTCCACTGCAGCGTACGGGTTCGGCGGGACCCCACCTCCATGTGGCGAGTAGCGAGAAGCTTCTTGCCATTGTACGTTCTGCGACTCCATGCTATGCGAGTGGTGCAACTTTGGTCTCTTGCTGGTGGAAGGCGAGTCCTCACCGTATCGATCGTTGTTCTGCCTGTATCCGTGATGATCATTGTATCGATCGTCGATGAAGCCGTGCTCTGTGACTGCCGAGGCGCTGCTGTGGCGGCGAAGCGTGGGCGACGATCGCTGCGGTTGATCGTACTCGTAAGCAGATCTGCGATGGCCCAGGTGACTGTTTCCACTGTCGCTTCGACCACGACTCGACGAAGTCGGGGTGATTGGCCGATACGAATCCTCCGCCGGTTGGTAGCTTGAGTACAACGGATCCGAGGCAGAAGCAGCCAAAGACGCCTGCCGTGCACGGAATTCGGCGCGTTGTTCTTCCAACTGTTTCATCTCCTGCGCCTCAGCCTCGCACGCCACGTCGTAGAGTCTCTCCAGTGCTCTCTCCTGTTGGCCGGCCTCCTCTTCTGTTGCTGTACCAGAAGGGAACGTGAACAAGTCCGTGTTCTCCAGAGCGCGCAGCTCCTGAATCAGCGATTCACGCTTCGTCGCTTGATCTGTCAGGTTCTTGCGATACTGCTCGACGTGGCCGCAGCTGTTTTCGATGTCCAAGTCATATACTTGCTGGTCCATCTTGGTCCATGCGATGTCTCCCACACAGGGGAACGTCCTGCCGTCCGTGCTGCCCACTTCCATTACGTCGTCGTCCGCGTCGTCCTTCTCCGCACACGCGTGATGGAAGACACTGATGCTCGACTTTAACTGGAACATTCTGTCACTCAGCATGTCTGCGCTGATCGTGGCGTTCACCAGATCCTGGAGGTGAGTGGCCAGCTGCGCAGTTGCAGCAGACTCCACCACCTCGGGCATATCTTCCAGCACTCGTTCTACCGTGGCTTCACTCGTCATTTCCCGCAGCAGCTTAGCCCTGTCCTCTTCCGCCTTCCCGTCGGCCACCGGGACCTCCTCACTGCACGACAAACACACACAACCATTAGAATTTCCTGCTCTTCCTACTAGTACCTGTCCCACCCTCTCTACTGTCGTACATTGCAGGTTTGCCCGCACACACGTTCTCGAGCATGGCAAGCAGTGAGGGCGTCACGACCGCACGCTCCTTCCAGATGCCCACGATCTTGATGGCGCAGCGCTTGACCTTCTCCTCCCCATCGCGCATGATGAACTGCACAATGTCCACGAGTTTCTCCTCAAAGGCCGCGGCGATGTGGCGCCCAAACTTGCGCACGCCCACCTGCATGGCGTCGTTGGCCACGTACAGGTACACGATCTGGTGCTCGGCCTCCCCCTCGAACAGCAGGTCGCGCCACACGCCCACCATCTCCGGCAGGTGTTGGCGGTGGTTGAGCATCCACTGAGACACCTTCTGGATGCTCTGCGTCGTCACCTTAGCCTGCCGCAGCAGGCGCTCCAACTTCTCGCGAGAGTACATTGGGATTCCGCTAAAGGTTTGACTCGACTCAAGCAGCTCCACCCGGTTTTGAAAACCTATATGGCTTCATAGATCTGTTATATAGCATATATAATGAACCTGTCGTATAGAATAAAGGCAAGTTGAAGTGGAAAAAACGACCTCGGTGCCAGGAATAGGCGGGCGCTGCGCTGGGCGGTTGCACCGTGCGAGCTCCGCCAACGCCCGACCGGCGCTAGTTGGGGTTTCGCCTCTCGCAAGCGAGTTCAAGACGAGCGATTGGTGACAGAGCAACATGTTCATGAGCGGGTCGTCGTTCGATGACGACGCTCCTTCGCGTGGTGGATCAAGAGGACGCAAAGGCGGGAGCCGCGATGACGACGTATCCGATGTTGTGGAGGTGCTCACCCTGGACGACCACCGCACCGGGAGCGGAGGGGTGTCCGCGCACCCGAATTCGCTCAAGGACGACGATTTGGAGGGGGAAGTCGGAGGGGCCGAGTACCTTTCGGGTGCCCGCTCTAACGTGATCCAACAGCAGCGTGAATTGCAGAAGAAGAAGCTGCAGGAACGCATGGGAGGAGGTGAGGCGATAAGAGGGTGACAGTGTAACTCCTTGACGGATATCTGACAATTTGTGCTGTCTGCAGGTGTTGTGCGAACTTCGTTGCCGAAACAGTATTCAGCACCACGGTCGATGGATGTGGACGAAAGACCCTCGTATGTTTACTTTCGGTAGTTGCTATCGCACTGCAATTCAGATGCTGACCTTGTTGGTTCTGTTAGGCGCTTTGGTCGAGATGACGACGAGCTAGACGAAGACCCGCCCGGCGGTCGACCTTCGGTGCGTCGAGCTGGATCGTCCCGCCAAAGTGTCAACGGCCGTGGCAGTGCTGGTAGCCAAGCGCACTCTCGTCGCAGTCGTGATGACGATGACGACGACGATGATGTCCGACGGCCTACTGGTAGTCGCACTGCCGGCACTCGCGATTGGGAGCGCGACCGGGAGCGCGATCGGGACTATGACCGCGACTACGATCGTGAACGTGAGCGCGGGGGGGGCAGCCGTGAGCGCGATCGTGATCGTGGAGGCCGTGGAGAGCGTGGATACTCGCGCGACCAAGACCGTGATCGAGAGCGAGGCCGTGGTCGGGACCGCGATCGAGACGACAGCGATGACTCAGATCGTGATCGCTCACGGACGCCCAAAGGCGCGCGCAGTGGATCCCGCCGTGGTAAGGACTACGATGACCCACCACCCAAGGGTCCCAAGCGCGGAGCAACCAGCAGGTACGCAACACGTCCAAAGACTTGAGTTGCAGTCAAATCTGACGAGTATTCCCTTTTGGTATGACAGTCGCGGCCGCGACGACGATGATGGCGACCGCCGTGGAGGACCGGGTGGTCGAGGAGGCTTCTCTCGCAATGTAAGAGAGCAGCTTGGTCAAATTCAACGGATGAACGAGCATTGATCCTCTTGTATCTTCATTATTGATTCATCAGGGAAGCGCGCGAGGACGCTCACACTCTCGGTCACGCTCGCGATCGAAATCTCGCTCTCGTTCTCGATCGCAGTCCAGATCGGCGTCGGATGCTTCCTCGGACGATGATCGCAATCGCAACGCAGCCACTTCGTACGATCCATCGTCGAATGGACGAGACGGCGACAAAGGACGTGCTGCGGCCGCCAACGCACGGAAGCCGAAACTCGACATCGCGGACATGCGGGCCTTCATTTTGCGCCCCATTCCAAAGGCCTACGATGTGGTCGAATGCTACATTGAGCGTAACAAGTCTGGCGCGAACAAGATGTTTCCAGAGTACTGCCTGTACATGAAGGAAGGCGACCGTTTCTTGCTCACAGCCAAGAAGCGCCCGAAGAACCGCACAAGCAATTATTTGGTCTCATTACAGCGTGGAGACTTACTGCGTCGTGGTAGCGACAACTACGTGGGCAAGCTGCGAGCCAACTTCCTGGGAACTGAGTTCACGATCTACGATAGCGGGTCAAACCCAAAAGATGCAGACCAGCAGACCATCACAAGCAACCCTGCAGGCATTCGCCAAGAGTTGGGCATTTCCATGTACGCAGCCAACGTTCTGGGGCACCGCGGGCCTCGTAAAATGAAAGTTTGCGTGCCCCGAGTGCGTGAGGATGGCACGCGCGTGGTGTGGAGACCACTCACCAAGGACGACGAGATGGTCAACAAGTGCAAAGAGCAAGACCACACGAACCTCACGTACCTCATCAACAAGCCGCCGCGCTGGAACGACCAGGTTTGCGCCTACGTACTCAACTTCAACGGCCGCGTGACCATGGCCTCCGTCAAGAACTTCCAGCTCGTGACACCCGAGGACCAAGAGACCGTCGTGCTTCAGTTTGGCCGGGTCGGCAAGGACCTCTTCACGATGGACTTCCGATGGCCACTTTGCCCCCTCCAGGCCTTTGCCATCACACTCAGCAGTTTCGACTCGAAGCTTGCTTGCGAGTAAGGCATGGAGCAACGTACGGCTGTTATCTTCAGCTTGAGCACGATGGCTGAAAACTTACAGCTTGGACTACCTGCATATACTACATTGAAAAACAAAAATATATCAACCTTCTTGCTGCTGCTGCATCGCATATCCGTTTTACTGCTTGAGATCGTGCATGGATTTCCTAAATGTAAAAGCAAAGCTAACGAGCTGTGAATTTGCAAGTCACAACTGCTTTGACACGTCGAGACATCAGCATGACTCTCGATCGACGCACCTACAGCACCAGCAAGACACCAAAACCGATGAAAGGCGATAGGACTGCAGCACCCGGTGAATTCGCGAGCGTACAGGAGAGACGCGTTATGAAGAAGGTGGCTCAACCGGAGCACGCTTACACGGGGTGCGTGCCGTACACCCCCGCAGACGACGAGTCTGACTTTCTTCCTACGAGGAAAAACCCACCGATTCTCGGGTATCGAGGGCATCTTCGTCACGATGAAGACCGCATTGGCACGACATTCACGCAGGGTTTGTCAATGGTGTCACGAGCAGAGCCGATCTTGCCACTCTCCAGTGCAAAAGCTCGGCCCCCGAACAATCAGCCACGACAGGTTCGCTTTGCCGAAGAAAATCGGCAGCCCAAGCCATCGAGGGCAGCCAAGCCAGTCGGTATGTCTCCACGATCGGGATATGGTCAATTTGACAATGCCAGCGGATACGGAAACTTTGCTGCACCTCCTGCAACAGGAGACAATAAGGGTATGTCACCACGATCCGGTTACGGCGCTTTTGACAATGCAAGCGGCTATGGTGCATTTGCTGCACCACCAGCTCATGGAGGGTTATCTTCTCGCTCAGGTTATGGAGAGTTCGAAAACGCCAGTGGATATGGTGCGTTTGCAGCATCGCCACCGCGTGGAAATATGTCACCCCGATCAGGATATGGTGCTTTTGATAATGCTAGCGGTTATGGAGCGTTTGCCGCTCCGCCTGGAGATGTTGGAATGTCAGCCCGATCGGGCTACGGTGAGTTCGATAATGCCAGTGGGTATGGTGCGTTTGCCGCACCACCGCACCAGAAAGCTGAAGCTATGTCGCCTCGATCGGGCTACGGAGCCTTTGAAAACGCTAGCGGGTACGGAGAATTTGCGGCACCTCCTCCGGGTATGTCGCCAAGGTCAGGATATGGCGCGTTCGACGATGCGAGCGGGTATGGTAATTTCGCCTCGCCTCCTGCTGCCCACAATTCAGGTTCCAATCATACCCGAGGATACACAGCACCTCAAGGCAAATCGACACTTGGCCAACTAGAAAGACGTAACCCCGTCGACAACAGACGTGGGAATTACGTTCACCCGTCCAGTAGCCAGACTCAAGAGCAGCAGCAGCATCGCAACATCAAGCCGCAATCTGTCGACCCAGTTCTTCACGCAAAGTATCAGCATGCTATTAATCGCGTCGGTGGAGAGCAGACAGCATTACGCCTATGGTTTACGGCGGCACAGACAATTTGGCAACGACACGCGATGCGAACAGAGCTCTTGCAGGCTGTAAAGCGCAGTTTCGAGAAGCACGAACGTGCAAGTACGCCAATATCGATGCGTTGCGGATCGATGAATGTCCACTAATAAAGACGCCTATTATGTGTGCTGGATCAGACCACGGATTCATGACAAAAGCGCAACTGAAGGAAGCCCTGCGAGACCTCGGATGCGTCTTCACCGACGACCAGGTTTGAAAACGCGCAAAGCATTGGCTTCGGCCAAGACCAAAACTAACCACGACTTTACTCATAATTTTTGTTGTAGATCACTGCATTGTTTGGAATGTATGACAAGGAATGTGTTGGTAAGCACACCCACCCAGCCTCTTTTCATTATCGACAACAATCTTACGAGTTGGTGTTGGCGTCTTTGATCCAGGCACTTTAGCAATGTCGGATCTCCTTGTTTCCTTGACTGATACGCTGTAATGTACATGAAGGATAGTAACACGAAGCAGCACAACACGAATCATATTGATTTTTTATTTTGTACAGCTCGTCTTGTTCAACTTCTTGATTCAGAATTTATCTAAGCCTTCTCAAATTCATTCGCATCCACATAAGCGTCACTGCTTCCGTCAACGTCGTCAAAGTCGATCGCTTCATTGCCAACCCCAGATCGATATAACAAAACCATACATACGATCAAAAGCACCTGCAGAAGGCTAGACACGGTCGTCACCCCAACGACCAAAAGGACGAGATGCAGTCCCAGCAACACGAGAAAGTCGCGCGCGCACCACTGACGGATCGCCGCTCTGCCCAACGGTACCATTTTGATTGTGAGCGAGAGGGATACCGTCATGATGACGAAAAATTGCGATCGCACGTCATTCCAGAGATGCAACTTGGAAATCCAAGCAGAACTTTTGACATGAGCTCTTTTACATGCTATTTTAGCAGAATGAGATACTATCTTACAATAGTTGGTTGTTGTTGTCGTTGAGGCCTCTACGCCTTGGAGTACTGGTATCTTGGATGCTCCATCGATGGTGTGACCGGGTCGTCTTCCAAGTCGGCGTGGTTGTGGCCGAGCTGCTCCCGCCGACGCAGGCAGCACGCAAATATGATAACCAGGAACGCGCTGACACACACAAGCACGCTGCCGATGCCCAGATACAGCGAATAGTCTTGCACGAGATCCAGAAACTCGGCGCGACACTGCGTATAAGGTGCGATTCCAACGGTGACGCTCGATATATTGCCGCCGGTAAGGAAGGCGCCGCAGTACTCCAGCGTATCGGTCGTTCTAGGACACTGGCTGTTGGCCCAGTCAAAAATCTTCGTGTAGTTCTCAAACTCTCGCGCAGTATCGCATCCATCGCAGAGACTTTCTAGCTGGCTATAGTCACTAAGGTAGTCGTCGCACAACGTGTTGACCCCCCCCGTCATGTTCTCAAACAGAGCCACGACCGTCGTGTTGAGTTCCGGGGCGAACATGGTCAGCGCCTCTGCGACTGACGCCTCGTTGCAAACGTACTCGCCCTGAGCGTAGCAGTAGACCTGGTCGAAGTCGGTCTTCACGGTCTCTTCCATACTGTCCGCCGGGTACGTCGTGTCGCTCCAGTCATCGGCCTTGGCCATGAGGATGAAGGCGGCGATCGCCACGATAATGAACAGGATCAAGAACAGCAGCACGACGATGGAGTACGTGCAGAGCCCGAATCTCCAGCGGCACAGCGCCGCAATGGAGCCCAGCACCGCCAGTCCGATGATCACGCCGCCGATCACGATGAGCGCCGTCACGGCGTCGCCGATGTTAGACCAGTAACCTGAAATCACGTCCACCCAACCGGCGTGGCGCATGTAGATGCCCACGTACAGCACCAATGCGCCGCCAAGCGCCAGCACGCAATTAATGGCGATCAGGATGAGCTCCGTCACGCATCGCCCCATACACGAGCACAACCCCATTGCCACTCAGTTGTCTGCAAATTGAAGAATGAACAACGGAATCCCTCCGAGTCTCACACGAGACATGTCACTTTTGTCATCGCCTGATATTTGGGGCTGCAGGTCGCACCGTTACAACAGTCAAGTAAACGTTCGTTGTTTTAGCATTCTACTAAATGCGATATAACATCAAACAGTTTAGACGCGAAAAATTTCGACCGGATTTTCGGGCATTTGATCGGTCTGCCGTGCCTGGGCATGGGGATACGACTGCGGAAACGATGAAGGCAACTTTGCATGTTATATTGATTGTTGGTTGCGTCGGTAGGACCCTCATCCGTAAAGCGCCTTTCCTGCTGTGTTACTAAACGCTTCGTAACGACCTAGAAGCGACCGTATGCCGATTGTGTCTCTGGACGCCGATCCCGGCGGCGGCGCAGGATGCACGCGAAGGTGACGACCATGAGCGATCCGGCACACACGATGATGCTTCCGATGCCGAGCCAAAGAGCATACTTCTCCACGAGGTCCAGGAACTCCGTGCGGCACTCGGAATATGGCGCCGCGCCCGACGAGCTATTGGTGTCTCCTGTAGATAGGAACACTCCGCACCAGACCAGCACATCGCTCGTAGGCGGACACTTGTCGTTCCCCCAGTCGACCAAGGACGAAAAGTTCTTGAACTCGCGAGCTTGATCACACCCGTCGCACACGTCCGAGAGCGCCTCATAGTCGCTCAGATAGTCGTCGCACAGGGCGTTGACCCCGCCAGTCATGTTTTCAAAGAGCGACGCAACAGACGAGTCGAGTGTTGGAACAAACATCGTGAGCGCGTCCGAGACCGACGCCTGGTTGCAGATGTACTCGCCTTGAGCGTAGCAGTACACTTGATCGAAGTCTTCTTTCACGGATTCCTCGTTGCTGCTGGCGGGATATGTCATGTCCTCCCAGCTGTTGGCTCGGTGTCGTAGCAAGAAGGCTGCGACCGCGACCACGACGAACAAGATGAAGATGAGAAGCACCACGCTCGCGTAGATGCACAGACCGAACCGCCAGCGACACAAGGCAGCAATAGAGCCGAGCACAGCAAGACCGATGATAACGGCTCCAATTACGATAAGCGCTGTGACGATACCGTCAATCGGAGACCAGTAGCCTTGGATAACTTCTACCCAGCCTGTGTGCCGGAGGTGGATGCCGACATAGAGCACCAGCGCGCCACCCAGCGCCAGGATACAGTTGATCGCAATCAGGATCAATTCACTCACGCATTTCGCTAAACACCCGCAGAGCCCCATCTCGTCGCCACGGATAACCAGTTTGTGTTCGCCTCGAACGTAGATTCAAGAGTGAGCTTTCACCAGCACGGAGAGACGCTGACCATATCGTGGATGCAATCCATCAGCTTCGGCAGCCATCAACGGAAACAAACATTTCAGCACTCACCAATGGTAAGTCTTGCGATTCGCACTTGTATTTCGCAACTTGAGAAATACAAGTGGCCAACGCCTAACACTGAACAAATACGGCCAGCACTTGTGGCACGACTAGCTTCAAATAATCAGGTATGCTATCCGAGGTTCGCCCAGTTTGGTGATAATAACACATTTACTTCTGCACAATTCAGTATTCCAAAAACTAATGGTACGCCTCATAGACGTCGTACATGTCGTGGCGCCGCAGATAGCAGGACATGATAATGACCGCCACCGATCCAATCACGACGATGGTGCTCCCAATTGCTAGGTACAGCGAGTAGCTGCCCACAAGGTCGAGGAACGCGCCGCGGCAGTGAGTATAAGGAGCTACCCCCACTGTGATATTTGCTGCGCTGCCGTCGATAAAGAACTCCCCGCACCACTCGAGTGTGGAGTCGACCCTTGGGCACTCGTTGTTGCTCCATTCGAGGACGGACGAGAAGTGCTGGAACTCGCGCGCTTTAGCGCATCCGTCACAAACGTCTGCCAACTGCTCATAGTCACTCAAATAGTCGTCGCAAAGCGTGTTCACCCCTCCCGTCACGTTTTCGAACAAGGCCCCGATGGACGCATTGAGGTCGGGGGCGAACATGGTGAGAGCGTCGGAGACGGACCCTTCGTTGCAAATGTACACGCCCTGAGAGTAGCAGAAGACCTGGTCAAAGTCGCCCTTGATGTCTGCCTCGCTGCTGCTGGCCGGGTACGCGTCGTCCTCCCAGTCGGCGAACATGTTCCAGAGCAAGAAGGAGCAGATACCCACGAGGAGGAACAGCAGCAGCACCAGCAGCACGAAGACCATGTAGTAGCAGAGCCCCGCCCTCCAGCGGCACAGCGCAGCCACAGTCCCAAGCGCCGCCATGCCCATGACGACGCCGGCCACGACGATGAGCGCAGTGGCGAGACCGTTGATCGGCGACCAGTAGGCCTGGATGACGTCCACCCACCCCGTGTGACGCACGAACACCGCCACGTAGAGCACCAGGCCACCGCCCAGCGCCAGGAACACGTTGATGGTGATCAGCAGCAGCGCGCTCACGCATTTCGCCAGGCAGTCCATGCAGCCCATGGGCGTTCCGGTTCGCGACCCAAGGAGAAATAATTACCGGCATCTTCATCGAGTCAGACCATTTCCTGTCTAAACCGATGCGATTGGTTTTGCAAGACACCCCGCTACCAGGAACACTGAGCGTTGCAGACTGAGTTGGTAGCTTGGACACACTCCATGAAGCGTTGATGCAGTGAGCTGTCGGTGTCGAACATTGTGAGCTCGAGTTGAATTAGTATCGGTACGCACAGAAAAGATCAATCCATCATGGACACCGATGAACTGTTTGAGCATCTGTCAATGCTGGTCGTCCGCGCCACAGGATCGTAGTGACGCTTGCGGGGCAGCGAAACCCACTGCCGCTGATTTTCTCGCTGAGGCTGGATAGTCTGGCAATAGAGCGAGCAAACCCTACGGCGACAAACAACGCGGTGCCAGGTTGTCGGTTGTCACTGCGGCGTTGAGATTGGAGAGGATCTACCTCGGCCTGATTAGCTTAATGCACGGAGCTACTGTAAGTTTACATGTAATACTTCGAAGTACACAGCCACTCGTGCACGAGTTTTCATGCACCTTGATTCAAGGCTTGAAGCGGTGCCAGCAAAATTGTCAAGTTTCTTTTCGGACAGCAGCTTTTTTCATGCACTTCGATTCGCTGAAAATCCATAATCTCACTTCTTATTGGCCATATCGCTGCCCGCAAAGATAATGTTGGGATTTGCCCAGGCTGGTCGGGTCTCACCCTCGGCTTACGGACTCTACATCGCTGGGGTAGGTTGAGATCATTTCGCGATTCGGACTCGACAGCCAGCAGCTCTCGTGACCATGGCTCGACTCACTCCCGCCGGCGGCCTCATGGTCCTGGTGAATATCGGCTTCCTGGTGGCTGGCATCCTGCTGCTGCGCTTCAACACGACTCTCGAGAGCAGCGGCTGGGCCGACGCGCTCAAGGACACGGACTACGAGTCCGCCGCAGACACGGCCACCACGATGCTGCAGCTGCTGGGCGTCGGGGCCATTGCGCTCGCGATCGTCGGCATAGTGGGCGCCATCGTGCAGAACCGCCTACTGCTCCTGCTGTACTCAGTCATCATGGTCGCCGCCATGTCGGCCTTTGGTGTGCTCGCCGGCACGGCCTTCACGTTCAAGACAAAGATGACGGATTGGGAGGACACCACGTTCCCTGCCGAGGCCTCGGAGACCAAGCTGGCAGAGACGTTCAACGAGGTATACTGCTACGCTGAAGGGTACTACTACTGCAACAACGCCACGGCGCAGGAGGCGTACGGGATCTTCTTCCCGAACGCGTCGACGACGCTGGTGAGCTTGCTGCCTAATACCACCGGCATCGTATCCATTTGTGACGAGTACGAGAGCACGGTGGAAGGACTCACCACCGTGTGCGATGCCTGCAACATGTCGACCACGTTCTCCAAGTACGACAAGATCTTGACGTGGGCGGAAAGCAAATGCCCCCGTACAGCAACTACAGGAACTTGGTGTGCGTCGTTCCTCGCGACGGGAGCTGCTGGCGAGGTGTACAACGGCTCTCCGTACGGCCAGTGTCGCACCATTTTCCTAGATGTTGCTATTGACTGGAGCGGCACAATGGCGATCGCGGGACTCCTGGTGGCAATCGCGGCTGCTGCGATTGTGGCGCTGGCATGCTTCGCACGTCGCTCCAAAGGGGCTAACGATGAGCGTTTGACAAAGGTGTAAAGAGTAGCAGAAATTTGTTCGCAAGCAAGAATAGTAGTAGATGGATGGGGCAGTCAGTACGTGAACGCTCGCAAGTTAATTTCTTAAGTCAATGATGCCCCACATTATTGATATTAGGTAAATCCCACATCAGGAGCACACCAGCCTGTGTAGTTTTGGTGTGGCAGAGCTTTGACACCTTGGCTGGCTGGCAACAACTCCAGTTGCAGGCAAGTGAGGCTGCGCAGTTCAGCTTCCTAGTCGCGTTCCCCTTGTTGGCGCGTCTCTCTCTCAATCAACCATCGAGTGCAGCAACATGGCGACCAGCGGCGAGTTCAAGCGACTGGTGCTCAAGCAGTTCCCGGCCTCGACCGAGGTGGAGACGGCCGAGAATTCATACTGGAAGAAGTTCCACGCGCCCGAAGAGCTGCAGCAGGTGGGCCCCGTGACGCATATCGACGTGTCGCCCGTGTCCCCGCACCAAGTGGCTGTCACCTCGTCCACACGCATCCACCTCTACAGCACGAGGACCAACGAGATCGTCAAGACCTTCAGCCGCTTCCGCGACGTCGTGTACTCGGGTACATTCCGCTCGGACGGCAAGCTCATTGTGGCCGGTGGAGAGTCTCCCCATGTGCAGGTGCTGGACATCAACACGCGTGCAATTCTGCGCTCCTTCAAGGGCCACTCGGCCGCAATCCGCAGTACCCGCTTCTCGGCCGACAATGTGCACGTGATTTCATGCTCCGATGACAAGACGGCTCGCTACTGGGACCTGCCTACGGGCAAACCTCTAGCTCTGCTGGGTGAGCACTCTGACTATGTGCGCTCGTCGGCTGCCAGCCCGTCGTCGCAGAACGTCTGGGCCACGGGCTCGTATGACCACACTGTGAAGCTCTGGGATCTGCGCACCTCGGATCAGACTGTATCCAAGAGCACCATGAGCCTGGACCACGGCGCTCCGGTCGAGACGTGTATGATAATGCCTGGAGGCAGTCTGATGCTTTCTGCTGGTGGCAACACAGTTAAAGTGTGGGACATTCTTAGCGGCGGACGCTTGGTGCACTCGTTCTCGAGCCATCAGAAGACCATCACAAGCCTGGGCCTGGATGGAACCGGAACCCGACTGATTTCTGGATCGCTGGACGGCCACGTCAAGATCTACGACCTGAAGACATACGAACTTGCACACGGTTTCAAGTACAAGAGTGGTGTGCTGGCCTTTGGTATGTCGCCGACGAACTCGCACCTTTTTGCTGGCACTGTGGACGGCATTCTGGCTGTGCGTCGACGCACGGTGAAGAAGGCAGAGCAGCAGGAGATTATGAATCGCCAGGCTATCGTTCGTGGCGGCAGCTACAAGTACTTCTTGCGTGGTAAGAACGCGAAGCCGACACCTGCAGATTTTACGGTCGCTACCGCACGCCACAAGCGTATTCAGCCGTACGACCGCGCTCTGCGGAAGTTTGACTACAAGAAGGCACTCGACGAGGCTCTGGACACGCGCTCGCCGATCGTTGTGGCTAGTATGCTGGAGGAGCTGCGTCTGCGTGTCGGACTCAAGCGTGCGCTGACAGGACGCGACGAGGAATCGCTCGAGCCGCTTCTCGCTTTCCTCATCAAATACGTGACGGACCCCAAGTACGCTTCCCTGCTTATTCACGTGTGCTCGATCGTGTGCGACTTGTATGCACCGAAGCTGAGCCAGTCCATGCTTATCGACGGCTTGTTCCTGAAGCTGCGTGAGAAGCTCAACGAAGAACTTCGGGTGCAGAAGCAGGTGCTGAACGTGGTGGGCATGCTGGACTCGGTCATGGCTGCCCAGTCAAACGGCACCGTCGGTGTGAACCCCAGCAGTTAGATTAGACGATGCTGTAGGCTTTTACCGAGTTTATAGATTTCATTTGTGTGCACAGCAACCGGAGGTGGGTTTTCTTTTCTCGTTCACTCATATGGAGAGTCTCAAGCATCAGAATGGGTCAAAGAGATGCATGCCGATATGCGCCAACGCGATTCGATTCCTGCTTCCCTGGTCCTTCGCTATTCGCTAGTTTCGTTCCGTCGGTTGCCATCCTCCACCACCTTTACAACAAAATCTATCTAGAAAGGGTGTGGATGACCTTGAGGACGTCTTCGAACTCAATGTTCTCCTGGACCTTCTTGGCCTGCATCTGGTTGTCCTCGTTGGGGCTGATTTGGACCAGGTTATCCGCCACAGTCCACTTCTCGGCTGCAAGGTTGCAAACACGCACAACCTGTCAAATTACCGCTTCAATGACAAGACCTGACGCAGAAACGTACCAGCGACAATGTCGGCCACCTCCTTGTCAGACACATTAAGCTTGGCCTTAAAGACCTCCGTGGAGATGGCGCTGTGGCTGCGGCTGATGGCCGTCAGGATGTACGCGCGCACCGACTCCAGGAAGCCAGGCACCTTCTTGGCGAACGTCACTTCCTCCTTCCAGAAGTCCTCGAATAGGCACGACTGCAGCAGGAAGCCCGTGTGCAGCACGGCCGTCACACTGGCGTCCTATAGTCCAGCATAAAACACTCAATTAGACTCAAACACTCAAAAACAGCAGCAATCTCGGGAGTCTGTGGCTCGTACCTCGCGGATGCTCTCGGGCACCAACGTGGAGGCGCCGGTGAAGAACGTGGACGGCAGTGCCATTACACCCTTGACGAGAACCTTGGCTACGTTCTCAGCGTTGACCGTGGCCGGGTATACCAGGTACAGCTTGAGCAGCGCCAGGTCGGCATCAATGTCCACGGTTGAGTTCTGCACCTGCTCGGCCAGGTACGTCTCCAGAACCTTCACGCTGGCTTGCTCACAGAAGCCTCGGCCATTGTGCACCGCCTGCAGCTGCTGCTGCGTGGCTGAGGCGCTCTCCGCCGTCACGAAGTCCACGATCGTCTGCTGCTTGAAGGCCGGCATGGTGCTCTTGACGTTGCTGGGATTCTTGTGCGGTCCACTGGTTGGGGGCACAAAATGCGATCTCGAAGGCTGTCAATCGGGATTCAAGGGGTATTTAGTGTCCAAGGTCCACAACCCTACACCTCGCACCGCATCTAAATTTACAGCCAATCATGGGGCGGGAGCCAAATTAGACTCGTCACATGGCTACAAAGCGTGGTGCAGGTTCAACCGCTTGTTGTCTGACTGTCCGTCGCGCTTCGAGCTCAATTGGTGCCGCATCGTCCGGTCGATGGACAGCGTCGACCGATCGGATCTGCTTTCTCGAGTGCCGCAGCGAACGTCGATGGGCAAGAAGTCGATGCTGCGTTCGCCGTCTGTGTGCGTCCCAGACCGACTCCGATCCAACCAGGAAGAGTCCTCTGAGTACGACGACCGCGACCGTGACAGCAACTGTAACGTCAGCACCACCAATCGCCGAGCGATGCAACATTCTGCTTCCTACGACAACGCTCGTCACGAAGCAGCAACGTCCGCAACAGCCGATCTCAGCCGGTCCAAGTCCGTCGTGGTGCTTCGACGCTGCGAAGACCTGAACGTCCGCACGGGCGGGTTCCAGAAGATTGAGGAGGCCGCGCATCGGTTGGATATACGCCGCCAGCGGCAACAACACCAGCAGCAGCAACACGCTCCAGGAGACCAGCACAGGGTCAGGTGCTCGCCGAGCCGGTCTCAGGACGCCTAAAATGACTTGAATAAAGTAAACACTATTTACCACATCAGCGACACACCACATTCCAGTTTTGAGCAACGATGGCGAGCAAGAGCGGCGACCTAACGGACGAGGACGACGTGGACATGGACGCCGAGGTGCGTCTGCAGACGGTGACGCTGGGCATGAAGCAGCAGGCGGACGAACTTCTTCTCGCCGACCAGCTCGACCAGGCGCTGACGCTGTACCGGGAGCTGCTCATGCACCTCACGCGCTCGCAGGTGACGCTGCTGCAGCAAAGGGAGTTGGTGATTTCCTGCCGCATGAACATTCTGGCCGGCCTAGGCAAGGCCAAGCGCTGGAGCAATGTCGTGGAGGAGACGGAAGAGACGTTGAACGTGTTTGGAGAGCTTAAGGAGGCCAAGCAGAGGCTGGAGACAGCAGAGATGATGCCTGGGGAGCAGGAGAGAGAGAACCAGGTGCTCGCTCGAGCCTACTATTTCCGAGGCTTTGCCTATATGAAGCTGGGTACTCTTCTGCCTGCGCAACAGGATTTCCGCCGAGCGATGGAGCTGAACCCGGAGGATGAGACCGTTCAAAACGACTACAGGGAGCTGCTGCAGACTGTGGAACAAAGGGTCAAACAGTTCCTAGCAACATCCATAAAGTTCTTTCAGACTGGGAAGTACCAGTCCGCGGTGGAAGCGTGCACGAGTGCTTTGAGAGAGAGCCAACAGCTGCAGAAGACGGAGCTTACGGGGTTGATCCATGGCAATCTGGCGGCGATCTACGTGAAGATGAAAGATGATGCCAAGGCGATTGAGCACTACAAGCGCACGATGCTGTTTACTCGGTGCGGTGATATGTCCACGGCCGCGCAGAATGAGAGGGTGTATGACATCTTGGATAGCTTGGCCGGGTGCTATTCGCGCAAGCGGGACTACAGCTCGGCGTTGTCAGTGATCGATGATCAGATTAAGTTGTTCCCTCTATGCCCCGAGCGAAAAAACCGCGAGGCTATGATGTACCTGAATGGCGGGCGCATCTGCTACACGATGGGAAGGTATCCGCAGGCCAAGGAACACCTGGAGAAGGGATATAACGTGGTGAAAACGACAACAAACCAACTTGACGTAGCGCTGAATTGCGCGTTCTGGCTTAGTAAGGCCTACGCCAAGAACAACGAGGCAGAAAAGGCAATGGAGGTGCTGGATGGGGCTATTTCAGCGGCCGAAAAGGAGGCAGAATCGACAACCATCGCGGATTTGCTGGAGAAGCTCT
The DNA here is from genome assembly GCF_020800215.1 of Phytophthora ramorum. Taxonomy (NCBI): domain Eukaryota; phylum Oomycota; class Peronosporomycetes; order Peronosporales; family Peronosporaceae; genus Phytophthora; species Phytophthora ramorum. The sequence continues at coordinate 2,350,481 of NW_027150651.1, forward strand.
CGCTGGCACGACTGGAATTGCTAGAACCAGAATCTTCGTTGGCAGAGCCAAGGTCAAGTGCGGAGCACCAACCAATAGGGTAATGTGCAAACTTCTTTTTACTTACTCCTGCATCACTCTCCGTCATTGTTCTTTGCCTCAGCGTCATGCTCATTTGCGCCAGACTCTTCGCCCTCCTCCTCTTCATCGTCTTCATCTTCTTCCGAGCTGTCGTCTTCGTCCTCTTCATCGTCCTCTTCATCGTCCTCTTCCTCTTCGACATCATCAGAGCTTCCTTCCTCAGCCTCTGCAGCAGCTTCTATAGTTATCAGCACACATTAACACTCAGCACGAATTCAACCCTGATCCATCCACAGCTTGAATTCTACCCATTGCGGTCTGCTGCTTCATGGCGTCCAGCAGATCCTGCACTAGGCGGTTGTTGGGCTCCACCTTCAGAACTAGCATCAAGTTCATCCACAACGCATCAACATTTCTCCACCCACCCACCCACCCTTACAGCAAGGCAACTTCACTATTTGTTGCCTACTTTCTCGTGCAGCTCTCTCAGCCTCGACGCTGTCTCCCTCCTGGACGCTCTTGAGGAACGTTGTGAGCAGACTCACAGGTGCCTTGCCTGGCGCCCACGCACCATCCACCTGTTCATTCCAGACCTTGTCCACACATTCCGGTCCTCGCGTAACTTCAGCATCACCTGCTTTCGCCTCCAGCATCTTCAACGCCTGCGTCGTTTCACGGATTACCAATTGACCAATTAACCTATTTTTGCTCCCCCAATTTGTGCGCAAATACGTCCATTCCGCTTTTTGCCCCGAGCAATGGCGTCGAACGGCGTGAAGCGCGAGGAGGCAGCAAGTATCAAGGCGGAGGAGGCCCCGGACGACGCGCAGGTGAAGCTCGAGGCGGACGAGAACAAAGACAGCGTGAAGGCCGAGACAAATGCCCCTTCTGGCGTGAAAACGGAGGCGTCAGAGGCCGCCCAAGACGAGCAAACACTGCGCCACGTGAAGCAGGAAAACGGCCGCGTCAAGGCTGAAGAAGCGGCCAACGGAGTGAAGAAAGAGGAAGAAGATCAGGGAAAAGTCAAGAAGCAGGAGCTGGAGCAGGTCACGCTCGCGCCCGCGGTCTTTGGAGATGTGAAAAGGGCCGTCAAAAGTACCGTCAAGAAGGACGAGGAAGCCAAGCAGCAGGAACAGCAGGAAGACCGCTCGCACATCCGACGCAAACCCGTCACCTGTGACGCGGCGGTTTGGGACTCGATTGAGTGGTCGGCGCCTGCAGGAGCCGAGGTAGACGCTGGCCAGAGGCTCGGGACGACCGGGAGACTGGAAGAAGGCAATCATAGACCCATGCAGGCCCCGTGCAAAGGGCGACTCTACATTTTGAGCAAGGAGCAGTCGGACGAACTGATGGGGGATAAGAAGGGAGGAGCGATGAGGACAGTGGCCTTTGTGGAGTACTGTATTCATCCTGTACGCAACGGCCGCACATGTTTGATGTGTCTGGCGGTTGTGGACGAAAATGAGGAAAACGAGGGTATGGAGAGTGTCAACGTGGTATCGCACGGACAGGTGATCCGGCTTAATGTCGAGGAAGCAAGTACGTATGGACTGCTAGATGAGAAGGGATGGAATCGTGAAGGGCTGACTTTTGTATTTGGTTGTTCTGTTTGCTGTATTGCTAGAAAAATTCGACTCGGATAATATTAGACGTCAGCTTGGAGCGAAAAAGCTATCACTGGTGCTTGATCTGGATCACACTCTGCTCCATGCTGTCCGTGTCGATGATGTTGTTGGCGAAATCACGAAAGCAGGTAAGGCATTTTTTTGCTACGTTGCATTGGCAATTCGACTATCTATGTTATTGCAAGAATTCTTATGGCATGATCGTTGTGTTGATCCTTGCAGACGACATATATTTCTTTTTCATTCCTGGCCTCGCTCAACAGCACGTGGTGAAACTACGACCCGGTCTGAATGATTTCTTAACGGAACTTTCAGCTCTATACGACCTCTTCATCTACACGCACGGCACTCGGCTGTACGCTGAGCAGATAGTGAAAATCATTGACCCTGACGAAACCTACTTCAAGAACCGGATTGTTGCGCGGACGGACACACCAGACATGCTTCACAAGTCACTCAAGCTGCTTTTCCCCTCGTGCGACGACTCCATGATTCTTGTTCTTGACGATCGAATTGACGTGTGGAAGGAGAACGAAGGCAATGTCTTCCTAATTGAACCGTATCACTATTTCAAGTGCACGTCCGAGATCAACAACGCGTCAGGACGTGGTGCGACCGGGTTGGAAGATTCTGATTCTGAGGCCAGAGAGGACAGGCACCTTGCTCAGTCAACAACAGTCCTCGAGGTATGGTTTGACCTCTGCAACAAGCTATTGGTTGGCTCCCTGTTGTGCTCACAATCGTTTTTTTGTTTTTTGTTTTCTAGCATGTACATGCAGCATTTTTCACTGGCCACGAAACAGGAATGAGAGGTACGACTGCCGAGGAGCAGATGGCTGGCAACGGTCGTGACGTTAAAGCGATTTTGAGCGAGGTGAACTATTGGATTATCTTGCTTGGATACTTGGTTGCGGGTCATGCCTGAATCTAACTTCATGATTGCTCTTCAGCGAAAACGCGCAATCTTGCATGATTGCCGTATTGTTTTTAGTGGAGTATTCCCGATCGTTGGTCCCCAAAGCCACGAGTCACATTACTTGTGGCGTCTGGCCGTAGACTTGGGTGCTACTCCCAGCATGACGTTGAAGGACTTTCCGCTCACGCACCTTGTGATCCATCCAGAACGGTTGGGAACTCAAAAACACGTTCAGGTGAGTGAATTTCTTCAATCTGAGAACTGACAAGGTTTTTGCGGCTGACTCGGTGTATTCGATAGGCAAAGCAGATACCTGGGGTGCTTATTGTGACTCCCGACTGGATTCTCAAGTGTGCTCGCTCATGGTCCCGCGTACTGGAGAAAGAGTTCCTTGCCGATGAATGGAAAGCGAAGCACACAAGGCAAGAATCGGCGAAGCAGTCAAATGATGCTAGTGTGACTCCTGGAAAAGGTGCATCTTCTGAAAAGCCTGACGCGGCAGTGTCGGCCCTCAGCAGTGATGCTGCTGGGAACCCACCTCCTCCAGCAACTACGCCAGCTGCCGAAGAAAAAACGGTGGCGAGCATTCTGGCGAAACGAGAGGCAGAGGATGAGAAACAGGGTAAGCGGGTCACGTTTGCAAAGGTTATTGACGATTCTGGCAACCCTCCTAGTGAAGATGGAACGGTGCAAAAGTCCAAAGTGGTGAAAAGGTCCCGCGTTGTTCGCAGGCCGTCGGGTGCTAGTCGTACTCGTGTTGCTGTCGGTGCTGTTGCAGCTGGCGTTGTGGCGACTGGAGGCACATTTGATTTTCTTTCAAAAATTAAAGCTACGAAGCGTGAACCGGCTCGCGCTAACCTCAAGGCCAAGAAGGCTGAAGAGGCAAAGAATGTGGCTTCCCCGCCGAAGGTAGGATTGCATTTGTATATTTTGCTGCCCATATGGTATGGTGATTTTGTCATGCTAACGAGAAAGTGGCTTGATGGGTGTCACCAACAGGATGTGGACGATGCCTTTATGCGCCTCATTGAGGCCGAGGAGCGTGAAAGCAAGGAGGAGGAAAAGCGCAAACAATCGTCATCAGACATCAAGGATCAGCTTTTCTCTCGACGGGCCAGCAAGGACAACAACAGCAAACGGGTTCACGAGTCAGATACTGTTTCTGGAGAAAAGCGTATGCGTGTTTCACCTCCGGTTGAAAATGGTGAAGAGGAGGAGGACGAGGTGCGTTTTGCAGTTGCTAGCGATCGATTGCTTTGTTCTGAGTGCACTGTGGGTGTTGTGCTCTTCTTCTATAACCAGCTGGACGACCTTGAAGCCGACATTCTCGGGGATCTATAAATGTTGCGCGGGGCTGCAGTCACTTCACCACCTTTGTGCGCTTGCTTGCGGTGTATTCCTCGGGTGCTGGCAGTAGCTAACGAATAAGCAAGCTCAGTGAGCTCCACGTTGCTAACCACTCAACGACTCGAGTTCGACGTCCGAGGGGATGATGCTGCTCCACGCCAACTGCCGAGCGAGGTTCGTTCTTCAACATCGCTTCACGCTCAACCATGGCAGACTAATCACTTCACTAAAAAGAGGTGAACTGCACTGGTACTTGATTACTAGGAGATGTTACGACTAGAAACGTGGCCACTGCATCGCTAACAGTAGCTTCCCACACAGCAGGGTCTCATTCCCCCGATGCCAGTTGACGGATTCCTTCTACCAGGGCCTCGTATCGTGCGTTCGCCTCAGCCAGTAGTACATCCTTGCTGGCGATGATGGCGCTGAGCTCACTGATGCACTGCTGGAGCGACTCCGCCTGCTTCTGTCGTTTCTGTTCCTCTGCAAGAAACGCGTCCTTCTCCGCGATGACTGCCTTGAGCTGCTTGACCTGTTGCTTGAGCGCTTTGATCTGGTTGCCTCCGTCTGAAACCAGCTCGTCCTTGCGAGCGTATAGCGCCTCCAGTTCGCTGACTCGCTCGTCAAGAGGCTCCGGCTCAGCGAAAGCTTCATCCACGTCGCTAACTCGCCGCTTGATTGGCCCAGGGCGCTGCTTCGAGAGCTGCCGCATGACTGTTTTCCCTTCTCGCCGCAAGAGGTCGTAGGTCAAATTGGCGAACGAGGCGCTCTCGATCATTTTGCGCCAAGGAATCTGCGCCCCGCCCTCCATTGCGGCGCAAATGATGTGCTCTAGCTCATCCTGCTGCGCTCGCGTCAGCGCGGAGCACTCTCCAGTGCCAACTTTCATTCGCTTCCGCGCCATCTTGAACGTCGGAACTTGTTTGCACTTGCACTTTGCAAGAAAGTTGATTCACTTCAAGTAAAGTTTTGCTAAACCTGGACCTATTGTAAAATGTTGCGATACGGGATCAGCACTATTTACGTTTTGAGGGATAGATAGATCTTCCTACAAAACTGGAGATCCCAAGCTTTTGCATTAATGCTTGGAAGCGGTTGCATGAGCACCGAAGCGAAGAATGCACCGCAGACGACGTTACGGATAATCCAGTCCCCGGGGATACTTGGGTACTCGTATGCCTTGAAGACAAACAATCGAGCAGCAGGATTAAAATGATCGCTTGCGTGCCGCAACTTCCGAATCACGATTCGTGATGAACGGAGACTGTGAGATGAAGATTCTACAACCCCAGAAGTGAAGTCAAATTAGATGGTTCAGTAAAGCACTCGGAAGTTTACTTACACTACATTTTACGCATATACGATCGTTCCTTACGCATGTCGGTTCAACACCATTCAAGCTGAAAGCAGCTCTACACAGACTCGGTTGGCTGGGGGTTGTAGAACTCTGAATACCACTCCCACGTCTTCATCAGACCCTGCTCCAGAGGCGTAGTAGGCTTGTAGCCGAGCATCTTCTGGGCCTTGGAGATATCGGCGCTGGTGCGCGGCACGTCACCCGGCTGGTCCGGCAGCATGTTGATCTTGGCCTTCTTGCCCACGAGTCCCTCGATGATCTCGATGAACTTCGTAAGCAGCACCGGCGTGCCTCTGCCCAGGTTGAACACCTCGCAGCCGTGGCCACGGTCCAGGCTCAGTAGCACACCCTGCACGATGTCGTCGATGAACGTGTAGTCACGCGACGACGACCCGTCGCCGTACTGGTCGATGGCCACGTCGCGCGCAATGCGGTCCATGAACTTGAACGGCGCCATGTCGGGGCGACCACGCGGACCGTACACCGTGAAGAAGCGCAGGCCGATCGTGTCCATGCCGTGCAGGTGGTGGTACGTGTGCGCCAGCAGCTCGCAGCTCTTCTTGGTCGCGGCGTACGGGCTCACGGGGAAGTCCACGATGTCCTCCTCGCTGAAGCTTTCCTTCATGCTGCCGCCGTACACCGAGCTGCTGCTCGCGTACACGAACTTGGTGATGCCGAACTCGCGACACGCCTCGAGCAGCACCATCGTGGCCACCACGTTGGCCTGGATATACATGAGCGGGTTGTCGATGCTGGGACGCACGCCGGCACGGGCGGCCAGGTGCACCATGGCGTCCGGCTTGGTCTCCTTGAGCACGCGGCGCACCAGCTGCTGGTCGCACAGGTCGCCGATGTACACGCTCACACGGTTGCCATACGTCTCCGTGAGCCAGTCTAGGTTGCTCTGCTTGAGCTTCACGTCGTAGTAGTCGTTCAGCTCGTCCACGATGACAACATCGTCTCCGCGGGCCAGCAGTGCCTTGGCGGTGTGGAAACCGATGAATCCGGCGGCTCCAGTCACGAAGACGCGGCGACGCGCAGCCGACGCGGGGGAACAGGCGTTGACGGCCGTGAGCACGTCGGACACTTCGAACGGGGTGGGCGCCATTGCGATAGAGGTTTGAGCAGAAGGCGGATAAATGGAGAGTGAGAATCTGCGATGGAAATGAATTGCATCGAGCGAGTGCTCTCGCAATCTCGTATTCCACAGGGCTGCATCATCACTTGGTACATGTAAATGTCCTGCAATGGAGACTCCATCTCTCAACAGTTCCGAGGATACACCGCTGCTACGGCTGTTTATTTAGCCAACAGACAATAGATAGCCTCAACAAAAACGGCAAAACAGGAAACAGATAGGCTCGTGCAAATTGTACGATTCGTACGTCCAGGTCTTACGTGTGGTGCTCGCTGATGAAGATTGCGTTATTAACGACTGCTGCTTTTACAGTCATCCTGCAGATCTGCTTGGTGGTCGGCGAGTATGACTCCTCGGTCTTCAGAAAGCAACATCCGATCTGATTGTGTATGTTTTCGTATCCCGAAGTGACGACAGGCTGCTGGGAGCGCGTGGCAGCCTGCCAGTCACAGACTTGGCGTGTTGCCCGCAATTCATGTCAAGTCTGCCTCACACTGCCCGCCTCTACGTTTAACTCGGGTCGACGCGCGCTTGATAGCTGAGTTTGGGATCGCTTCCATCCTGGTGGGAAGCTTGATATCACGATACATGTGCAGTACATCGTGCCAATACTGCACAGTGCACCCCATCTGATTCGACACATGGCCTGGATAACCTGGCGCACATATCTCTCATACCAGAAGCACAGTCCAGTGGTTCTGGCAGAACAAACGCAGGAAGACAAATCAATCAACCAGAACTCGCTCGATTCGTTGGCGAGTGCGTGCGGGTATTGCTTCAGCTTTTGGTGTATGCTTGCCATCCATACAACATATATATAAGACAGGAAGGTCGGAACTTCGCTGTCTTATGGTTCCCTAGGATCCTCTTATTGATCCAAAGCTGTGCTGCAGATACGATCTGCTGGATATGTGGCAACGAGACGATGAAATTTGCTGGGATAGTCTTCCCCTAGAATATGGTGCATTCCTGTCGTGGTTTACGTACATGTATGGTATTTTGCCTAATTCGTTCGATGTCTAATCAATCGCTTCGGCGACCGTTTTTACGGAAAGAAGTGGATTTCGCGCTGTTGATGAACTGTTTGGCGCCGTCAACCAAAAACTACGGGAGTGGCAGCGTAAAGTATCAATTATCCTTTGTGTGAGACTCGAAACGAATAAGTGAACGAACTTTACATACAAGTAATATTTCCTTGTTAAATAAGGAAATGAACACGACATTACACCGCACCAAGTTACTAGTATAGTCTATCAGCACCGACATTCCCATCTCGAAGACGGAAACCCGCATGCAACTGCTAGAGCGTGCAGCACATGTGTGCATGACACGCATCACCCAGGGCACAGTGCAAAGGACAGAGCTCCACGCAGCAACCCGCATGGAGTACGTGGGGTACAGCCAGTAATTAAGTCTTTAGCTTTGTTGGTGCCCACTTTGACTTGCGGATTAGCTTAGGTTGGCCGGGCAAAGGGACTGCAATAATCAAATCAGCAACAACAACAAAAAGGCCAAGCTTACTTTAAAATTCCTTACACTCACGAGTACCGGCGGCAGCCGTACTCCAAAAAAAAGGTGCAACTCACCAACTCGTTAACAAAATTCAGCCGCCGAAGACAAATGTACAGCCAAAGATCTAAACCGTCCCGGTCGGCTGGGGGTTGTAGAACTCTGAATACCACTCCCACGTCTTCATCAGACCCTGCTCCAGAGGCGTAGTAGGCTTGTAGCCGAGCATCTTCTGGGCCTTGGAGATATCGGCGCTGGTGCGCGGCACGTCACCCGGCTGGTCCGGCAGCATGTTGATCTTGGCCTTCTTGCCCACGAGTCCCTCGATGATCTCGATGAACTTCGTAAGCAGCACCGGCGTGCCTCTGCCCAGGTTGAACACCTCGCAGCCGTGGCCACGGTCCAGGCTCAGTAGCACACCCTGCACGATGTCGTCGATGAACGTGTAGTCACGCGACGACGACCCGTCGCCGTACTGGTCGATGGCCACGTCGCGCGCAATGCGGTCCATGAACTTGAACGGCGCCATGTCGGGGCGACCACGCGGACCGTACACCGTGAAGAAGCGCAGGCCGATCGTGTCCATGCCGTGCAGGTGGTGGTACGTGTGCGCCAGCAGCTCGCAGCTCTTCTTGGTCGCGGCGTACGGGCTCACGGGGAAGTCCACGATGTCCTCCTCGCTGAAGCTTTCCTTCATGCTGCCGCCGTACACCGAGCTGCTGCTCGCGTACACGAACTTGGTGATGCCGAACTCGCGACACGCCTCGAGCAGCACCATCGTGGCCACCACGTTGGCCTGGATATACATGAGCGGGTTGTCGATGCTGGGACGCACGCCGGCACGGGCGGCCAGGTGCACCATGGCGTCCGGCTTGGTCTCCTTGAGCACGCGGCGCACCAGCTGCTGGTCGCACAGGTCGCCGATGTACACGCTCACACGGTTGCCATACGTCTCCGTGAGCCAGTCTAGGTTGCTCTGCTTGAGCTTCACGTCGTAGTAGTCGTTCAGCTCGTCCACGATGACAACATCGTCTCCGCGGGCCAGCAGTGCCTTGGCGGTGTGGAAACCGATGAATCCGGCGGCTCCAGTCACGAAGACGCGGCGACGCGCAGCCGACGCGGGGGAACAGGCGTTGACGGCCGTGAGCACGTCGGACACTTCGAACGGGGTGGGCGCCATTGCGATAGAGGTTTGAGCAGAAGGCGGGAAGTCTGGGACTGACGGTCGAGGATGTCGCTACGTACGCAGAGTATACAGTACTCACTGTCTTTCCGCAGAGCCTCACGTCTTGCACCAATGGTGTGGTGCCTCGACAATGACTGGAGACCATCATTCTGTTGTATAGGCTTCAGCCAATGGCGTGTTCGCATCGATTGCTGGACCAATTGTATCGCGTGAAATTGTGTTAACCTAATCAGACTCGGATTCGTGATCGGAAATGTTCACATCTGCGGCCGACGCACACATCTGCTAGATTCTGTCCCAAACAGCAGCTGGACAAGCTGCTACAGTTTGAACTGCGTCCGAGATGGGGTCGCAGACTGGCAGAATGAGGCTGCTGCTTGGGCTGCAGCCAGCCGGCAGGATCTGTTGCACAAAAAGCTCAGTTAAACCAGGCCGGTCACAGCCACTTCAGAAAACGAGCACCGAAGTGGCTACGGCAACAGAAGTCTCCTTGCGACACTTCCAGCACTGAGATTCTCAGGGAGATCGCTTGGCAGTCAGCTGAGTTCCGCCTGCTTGAAAATGTGGCCCTTGTTGGTGCGGTGACAGCAAGCGTACAGCCGTGGCATTACATGTAACATCCTGGCTCTCAAAAAATTGGCTGTTCGATGGCAACGTTGAAGTTGAAAGTACAGGAATATTCCTCTTAAGTTCGTCTCTCAGCCCGCGAGCTTGGTTGACATGTTGTCATGATGGTGCGTTGGGGCAAACTACAGAGTTCCCCGGCAAAGGGAGAATTGCGTGCAGCAATTTACCTTGCACAGATAGTACGGATCTGCAGAAGATTTGCTCTTGCTGCCGCAATGCTATACTGATCTAACTTACATTTACTGGTCTTGCGGGAAGCATGGATGCATGCAGGTTGCACACATGCTTTGCTATTAGTCGTGTAGTTCGGAATAATGCAGTGCATTTGGCTCTAGATGAATTCCTGTGCTAGTCTTGTAACCTCACAGTCTTTATTGGTCCCACCTTTCTCCCTTTGCCGGGGAACTCTGTACCTTCACACCGCGGAGAGCATCGCTAAAATAAAATAAAAACTGGGAAATTACAAGTACCGCCAGCAACTTACTGGAAAATGCACAGGGGCAGCGAGACGGAGTCGTGTTTCGTCTTGATTGGCCGAGATCGTGCGGCGGATAGCAATGACGCAATTGCGGCGCGAATGAATCTTGGCCAGCATTCCCATATTCCGTGTACTTCACATAAACCTCCTGTAGAGCTTGATATGATATTACCTAGTTCTACATGTGTGTTCTCTACGTAATGTATCCAATCAGTACTCTGAATGGAGGCCAGACTCCACTACATCCCGACACTTTAATATCTCAATCACAACTCAATTTACCTGGTCTTCCCCAAGCTCCCTCGCTTCGCTCCTTCCATTTCAACGACCTCTGATAGGTTATGAGCCCAACGACTGACTCAAGCGCAGACGACCGCGATTTTCCGCGCCTTAATGGCCGGAATTTCGTTATCTGGAAGACTCGAGTGACCGCCGCCCTTGAAGGCAAGAACCTGATCGGCTTCGGTGACGAAGCCGACTACGCGGGCGACGAGGACTACGACTTCTCCTCCGATGAAGACCTCAACCCGGCACTGGCCGACATGGGGAGTAATTGAGGCCGCACTAGATGCCGTTGGGGCGCCCAAAGCCACCGACATGGAGGACTCCTCATCGAGTGAGTCCTCTTCCGACTCAAGTTCGGAGGCCGCCACCGCTGGAGATGACGGCGACGTGGAAATGGGGCAGGTACAACCACCCTTGATCCAGTCATTCACCGCTAAAAAGCGTGATGATCTGAAGCGAGCTGAGAAGCTAAAGGCCAAGAGCCTGAAGCTGAGCTCGAGGAAACTACGGCTCGATGAAGCAAAGGCTAAAGCCTTCCTCATCAAAACCATCGATGATCAACACGTTCTCATGGTGAAGGACAAGACTACGGCGTACGAAATCTTTCAAACGCTCTGTAGCAAGTACGAAGGTGCTGCCATCCACGGTGACCCGTACTACATCCAGTCGTACCTGATGGCCCTCAAATACGAGGAGGGATCCGACCTCATGGCTTTCATCATCGACTTGGAAGAATCCATGAAGGCAGCCGCGGAAGCCACAAACAGTGTGCTGAGCGACGAGCAAAAATCGCTCTATCTGTATCACTCCCTTCCAACGGAGTGGAAGCCTGAACTAGCAGTCTGGAAAGGCAGTCGGAAATTCATTACGTACGAAGACCTGAAACGGCACATCGAGACCAAGGTCCAGAATGAGCTAGCGCGCAATCGCTACGTCCTCAGACAAGGAACCCCAGAGTCTAAGGAAACACGAGCTGAGAGAGCTCTTCGAGCCACGGCACCAATTCCGATGCCAGCGGATCTCCAAATCCCCGCCAAGATGGAGACAGCTCTCGTGGCTTCATTGAAGTGCACGTACTGCCAGCGTGACAACCACGACACGGTCGACTGCTACATCCTGCAGCGCCACCTACGTGATGGCCAAATCAAGGCTGGTAGGGTTCTTCCCGCCAACTTTAAGCTCAAGGCACCACAAGGCACGCAGAGCCATCATCCTTACAAGGGCAACTACAAGGGAAACCGTGGCAACAACTCGTGGACAAACTATCATGGTCGTGGAAGCAACAATCGCGTTCCTAATGAAAAACGCCAAGATCGCCGTGGAAATCACAGCCGCAACAACCAAGGCAAGCCAAGCGAGTTTCACGGTCGACGCAGCCAAGACGCCCATGGATCGGACAACAACGAGTATGGCATAATTGCTATTACAACGCTCGATTGTTCCCCAAAAACTGTGGAAGTGAGTCTCACTGCTCATGTCGGACACCATGATCCATCATGGACGATCGATTCCGGCTGCACTCGCCACGTTACGTTACGTCCAACAGAGAATGGTTTGTGACCCTAAAACCGACCGCGGGTAAGTCCATCACGGTGGGGGGCAATCACCAGATTCCCATTGCAGGAACAGGTGACGTGAAGCTATCCATCAAAGATACGAAGGGAAGAGACAGAGTCATTACCCTGGTCAACGTGCTGTACGCACCTGACCTCAAGTTTAACTTGCTCTCAGTTCGTCAAGCTGTCGAAACGGACTACAAGATCAACTTCCCGAACGCCAAGAAATGCGTCCTGTTCTACGACCGTGGAACCAAGTTCGAAGCCAAGACTGGCAATGGCACTCGCCTCTACCAATTCGAAGCTCGCCCGGTGAACACCGACCACGCAGCCCATGTGGCCAAATCTGGTGCGTCCGATAATATTTTACTCTGGCACAAACGAATGGGCCATCCTAACTTTCGCATTATGCAGGATCTGGCTAAAGCAGACGTTGTCACAGACATGGGGATGTCGAAGTTCGACTCAAGCAAAGACTACTTTTGCTCCTCATGCACATACGCTAAGGCACATCGTAACCCATTCAATAAACGTACTGTTGAAAGGGCAAAAATCCCTCTTGAAAAGGTTCACACAGATATGGCTGGACCCCTTCCTGCGCCAACACTATCAGGATGTCAATATTTCTTGACCTTTATTGATGACTACTCGCGCTATATGTTTATATACGTTATCATGCGCAAGTCAGACCTTTATGGCTGCTACGAGGACTTCAGAAAGAAAGAACAGAACATGTTTCGCGCTGATGTGGGTCACTTAGCATACGATGCTAATATGCACGATGAAGAAATCCGGAACCTCCAAAGTGACAACGCTCGTGAATATGAAAAACTCGGCAGAATTACCTTCGAAAAATATAACACCCACGCACAGTTCACTAATGCGTACACACCACAACAGAATGACGTGGTAGAGAGCCGTATGCGCACACTCCTTGAAAGAACGCGAGCTTTTCTAATTGACGGAGATCTTGATCAACTCCTTTGGGGCGAATGCATCACCCACGTCGCTGATCTCCTCAACATGACCCCGAGCTCGGTCACAAACAACGCTACTCCCCATGAAAAATGGTTCAAAAAGAAACCATCAGCACACTACATTAAAGTTTTTGGCTGCACGGCATACGCTCACATCCCGGAACTATACCGCAACAAACTCGAAAAACGGGCTAGAAAATGCATGTATCTCGGAATTCCATCCAACAAGAAGGGCTACAGGCTCTTAGATACGACAGAGAATCGCATCATTTACAGTCGTGATGTTACCTTCCGCGAACATGAATTCCCCACGCTGGATTTTCTCGATCTACAGAAATCAACAGACATACTTAGCCCTAAAACAGGCACTACAGTACCAGCACCCATTCAATTACCCTCGCTGTCAGCAATGCGAAAACGCAATGCTAATGCACTTGCTGCTGAAGATACAGAACCAGCACCTAAGAAAGCAAAATCTCTCTTAGAATGCAGATGTACTGATCCAGTAACAACCTTGCTCAATGACACCCTCGATCTAGAGGAACGCGAAACAAGTCGCAACGCCCTCCACACACTACTTGCTATCAGGCATATATCGGAGCCAAAGACCTACAAGGCAGCCATACAACTGCCAGAAGCTCCTCACTGGAAAATAGCCGCACGATCTGAGTACAAGTCTCTCATGGACAATAAAACGTGGATACTGACCAAGTTGCCCAATGGCAGGCGTGCATTGCAATGCAGGTGGGTATTTGTCGTCAAATACAAAGGCGACGGCACAATAGATCGCTACAAAGCTCGCCTAGTTATTAAGGGTTTCCTCCAAAGATATGGAATTGACTATAATGAGATTTTCTCCCCTGTCATCCGCATGGAAGTCCTACGACTGATACTTACCATCGCTGCTTTATTGAATATGGAAATCCATCAGATGGACGTCAAAACCGCATTCTTAAATGGGCATCTAGATGAGGAAATATACATGGAACAACCTGAAGGATTCTTTTGCCGAGGTAAAGAACACCTCGGCTGCAAACTGATGAAGACTCAAACAAGCCCATCGAGTCTGGTACTTGACACTGTGTGACTACTTAGCTACGATGAAGTTTCGCAAACTTACAAAAGACCAATGCGTCTTTGTCGGTGAAATTGACGGAAAGACATGTTACATTCTTGTCTACGTCGATGACCTTCTCATCATTGCACCTACAGTCGACATTGTCACATATATCAAGGACGCACTGAAACAGCGCTTCAAAATGTCCGATCTGGGCGAAGCCCAATATGGTCCATTGTACGCGATCGAAAAAATCGCTCCATCTTCATACACCAAGAAAAATACGCTACCAAAGTCCTGGACCGCTTCTCCCATCTAAACTCATATCCAGTGGAAACACCCACTGATCTGAGTATCAAACTCTCTCTAGATATGTGCCCACAAACTCCTTTGGAACACGATGAGATGAAGGCGATCCCGTACAGAGAGGCAGTCGGTAGCTTCATGTACCTGATGATAGGAACGAGACCAGACCTAGCCTATTTTCTACGAGAGGTCAGTCAATTTCTGGCTAATCCAGGGAAACAACACTGGAATGCGGTTAAGAGAGGCCTTAGATACCTAAATGGTACACGTAACCTCGGCATTACCCTTGGAGGAAAAGAAAACCTACAGCAATATAACACAAAGCACTACCTCGCAGCCTTTGCAGATGCAGACTATGCTAACTGCGCCGACACACGTCGATCTGTAGGAGGATATATTACCTACATGTGTGGCAGTCCAATTTCATGACAGTCTAAAAAACACCACACAGTCGTGCTATCCACAACAGAAGCAGAATACATCGCACTATGCCACTGCATACAGGAAGTCATCTTCTTAAAACTCCTACTGATAGAGCTAAACCACAGTAGTTCACATGCCATCACTCTCTACGAGGACAACCAGAGCTGTAATAAACTCTCATATAACCCAGAACTTCATGGTAGAAGCAAGCATATACATATTCGCTACTGCTTCGTACAAGAAAAGGTAGAGCGAAAAGAATTCGAGATAAAATACTGTAACACAAAGGAAATGGTGGCAGATATATTCACCAAGTCACTCGCAAAGCCGACTTTTCTACGCTTGCGTAATGGCCTTTGTAAAAACGAATTAATCCTACCACAATAATTGGTGCAATAACTATGTGCAACCACTCATCCTTTTATGTTAAACACACAACAATAATTGATAATGATTAAACGAACAAATCAAGTGAAAGACAATATATTGTACCAGTTACTGGGTACTCCCTACTGCTCAATATTCTCTATAGCGTACACGCCATCAACGTGCTCAAAGTATGAACTAAGCTTCACTACAGTATTAGGAAAATACATGTAGCTGTCGGACTCAATAAAGAGGTTTTTCTTACCTACAGTGGCTCTGGCAATACAATGCCAAGAACCCTCCTGCTGTCCAGGGCGCCGCCCAATAATGAGGAGTGCAGGCTTCTTGCACCTGATGACCTTCTTGATAAGCTTGTCGCTCTTGCACTTGAATCTCTTGTTCATGAACACCAGCTGTTTTCCATGCTTCTGCAAAGCTTGGTGCACAGCATGGGTGGTGTAAGCGCCGTCCCGCTAGCTACCATGGTCCTCCTTGGGTCGCTCGGCCTTGAGCTGCTGGAGAATTCGCTTCATCACAATTCTGGTCAAGAAGTCTCGCTTCTGCAAGGCGTTGTTCACCGAGAACATGCCGCAAAACGAGGATCGATCGGGCAGGGCCTCCTGGTTCTGGCAGACGACCGGAGTACGAAGAGCGCGAGTCATCTGCAAATCATGTATCGATAAGTCAGTAACATATTACATGGCAGAATAATTACAAAATGATTCAATCAATACAGCACATTTGACCACACACTGAGGGCTTTTTCGGAAAACAGGCACGAATGCCTGAATCCTAGTGAGGCTACGGGACCGTACAGAGACCTCAGTGAACGTATGCGGCACAAGAGGCTGTCTCGATCTCTTCATGTATCGAAAAAACAACAAAATAAAATACTCACTGTTGATAGGCAGGACAAATTGCTGAATGAGCTACTGGAACCCTTAGCAAAAAGCTACATGCGAAGCAAGCAAGGTGGTGCGTTGCAGTAGACCTAGACGACTCATCTCATAAGAGGCTATATCCCATGAAAGCAACAGCTAAAAGAGCAACACAATCGCAAATATACTGCAGGAACATTCTTACAATAACCGTTAACAATGTACCAAATAAAATGTTACGCTAAAGTATCAAAATTGCATACAAAAATGCTGTGTCCAGGGTCAATGTGCCCTCGAGAAACGAAAAAGGCAGCGTTTCACCTCGTTGAGACGGTGGCGCGGTCATCCGCTCTAAGCCACCACTATTGTCTATCTTCTACTCTTTGCAATACCGCAAAACTCTTATCGAAAGGCACCCCTTGCAGCACCAGGGATGCCGAATGCATGGGAAGAGGCATCTGCAAATAAATAACAGCTGCATCACTCGGAATTTATTTATCAAGGATATTTTCCTGAATAGATTACGGCCACCTCGCTGGTTCAGTTGGTGAAAGCGGCTGTCGTTGATGCGACAGACTCAGGGTTCAAATCCCCTTGTGGCTACTCGGAAAGTTAAGTCATCTTATGATGAAATCTTGGTGCCAGGGTTCCAAGAGAAGTAGGTGCACCTACTTACGTCCCCTCCGTTTCATTCTCAACAATTGTAGTTTCGCATTTTATTGCTGTTATCTCGCTCTGCATCTTTTGAGACGTCTTCACCGATCTTGCAGCTTTCGAGAAGTTGAATTCCTACCTGCAGCTTTGCATCGTACGCCCCTGCATCATCTAGCGGGACTTTGCGCTGATCCGACGGCACGCCAAGCTTCCTGAATCCAGCCACAATGGTGCTCGTAGACAACCTGGCCCAACTTGCATGTAGCCAACCCACGACGATCTCTCGTGTGGGAGCTGTTAGTACAAACCTACTCTGTTTACCTTGATGACGTTCGAACTGCTTCTCGATGTCCGACAGCCACTCGGCGCGCAGATGAACCTTGAGTGGTCGCATCCACGCGATGTCAGCAGGCTGGCAGACGGAAGTATATCCACCAGGGACTTTGAGCAGAAGCACATTCAGCTCCTTAGCGCACGCCTCCACCTCGGAAGTCCAGTGCCCACTAAACTCGTCCCAGATGAGGAGGACGGGCTCATCGATGTCAGTGCGCGCTGCGAAGTGGAACCGCAAGAACAACACGGAAAGCTCAGCGTTCCACCACCCACGACTGTTGCAGTAGATCGGCATCCCAGTCGATGCCTGCATCGCTTTTACCTTCTTCCAGAGGTCTCGACCGAAACCCTGCTGCTCCTTGTGGTTATGCTGTTCGGTGGCCGGCACTCGGGACGGTGGCTGCTTGAAAACGAGGAAGGGGGCGCGCTTGATGCCTCTCGAGTCAGCCAGAACCATGGCTGTGAGGCGGCTCTTTTCCTTCCCGCTGTTGCGGACCCACACCGTTCGTGTGCCAGTCTCGTCGATGGTGTGCGTGGGGAGATGCTCAAAGTTGAGCGCCGTCTGGTCTGCGTTGTACACCTCCGTGATGCCGTTCTTGAGCATCATCCTCTGCACCTCCTCGCGAAACTTCTCCGCCACCTCACGCGAGTCGCTGGGGGTCTTCTGGCCGATCCTGGTCCGGCGCCGCAGTGAGAGCCTGTACGACTTGAGAAATCGGAGGCGCCACGACGAGCTTGCCGAAAACTGGTCGAAGCGAAGACCCAGCTCACCTGCTACTGCACGTGCCTTCATCTGGAGCATGAGCGGAGCCCTCGCGCCTCAGGTCCCTTATCCAAAAGGCTAGGTAGTCATCCTCCGCCCGAGGAAGAATGCAGCCGACGCCAGATCGTGGTTCTTTGCAGAGGTGCCCGTTGCCTTGGGCAACTTGTTTGGCGATGTCATCACGGGCTTCAAACCACTTGTGCAGTTGCCGCTTCTTCCGCTTTCGGGCTTCCGCTTGGAGAGAGGGATAGAAGCGTGTTACTGCTGCTGCCATGCCGTTCTGCTCGACGAAGCTATTAATAATATACTTGCGCTGGTAGCTGATAGCACTGGCTTGGCGAAGCCTCGAAGCCTTTCACGCGTGGGCGGCTTCCTCGGGGCATTCTTGCAGACTGAGTAATGGCGAAGTGCAGAGCTGATGAATGGCTAGCTCGCTGCGTAACCTATCGACTGGTGGTAATTTATCTCCGGGGTGCCTTTCGATATGTCATGATAGATGATAAAAATGGAGTAATCTGATAGGTTGATATTTTTCAACCGTCGCCTGCAAGGGGTGCCTTTCGATAAGAGTTTTGCGGTAAGTAACCCCTCAACGGAAAGACAAAGACGGTGTATGCACCATCCCTCGCAAGAGAGGCTGTTGGGGATATGATCCCATATTCCGTGTACTTCACATAAACCTCCTGTAGAGCTTGATATGATATTACCTAGTTCTACATGTGTGTTCTCTACGTAATGTATCCAATCAGTACTTTGAATGGAGGCCAGACTCCACTACATCTCGACACTTTAATATCTCAATCACAACTCAATTTACCTGGTCTTCCCCAAGCTTCCTCGCTTCGCTCCTTCCATTTCAACGACCTCTGATAAAATCCAATCAGGATTAAATTAATTGCATAATGAATCGCTCCAATTCAAATATTTTAAGTGAAATTATTGTATTGCACATACAAATATTTGTCTAAGTTTTTTGTAGAATCCTGAAGTATCCAGAGCAATAATAATTGCAATTTGACAAAGCTCACCAATATATATTTAAACCAATTATTTATTGTATTGCACCTATATTTCCGTGGATGTGGCCCACATTATGGCTACATGTACTTCAACAATGCACAATTGAAGAGCAGAATTAGTCTGCAATGACTTCTCGAGTCCTGCTGGCTGTTTCGACTGTCATGAGCTCGGCAGCATCCTGTCGCTACCACGGTCTTTGCATGTCCAACTGAGCGTCGCATACACCCGCCTCGCGCCAGGCACACAGCGACGGCAATCCTTGGTTGATTCTGGCCATGCCGCTAAAGTGGAATTACGACACAGCAGCACGTCCACCCGTTTCTTTCACGCTTCTATTTTTTCTGGTTGCTCCAAGAGCATACTTTATTCGCCAACGGAGGTGCTAGGAGTTGGCTCGGATTTGGCAGCACTTTTGGACCGAAGCTGAAGCAGAAGCGTGCGCTTCCATCGAAGGCCGCGCCGCAGTCGGAGAGAGGCCCGCCGAGTGACTCCATCAATCAGCGCTCGCTCGCTTTCTCCCCGTCCGCCCACATTCGTCTACTGTCCGCCCTGGTGGAGAACACCGTGACTATAATAGCAGAGACAGGCAGAACGGTCTCGGCGATGGGCAAGCGCAGTCGCGGCAGCAGCGCCACCACCAGCAACACCATGAGCACCGTGCCCAGCGCCGCGTCCACCGGCAACTACGGTACCATCGTGGACCTAGAGCCGGGCTCTCCGCCCGAGGCGCGGGCTGCCAGCGCGCTGGTGGGGCCCGTGCCCGCTGGCCCCGCCTCGGCGGCGGCCAAGAAGGCTGGGCGCGACGGCAAGGACATTTGGGACGAGTACTACCCACTCGTGCAGCCTGCGCACCAGTACCACCACCGCAACGACCGCGGCTCGTCCAACTACTTCTTCCATGGGATGTTCTCGGCCGACGTCATGTGGGCGTATCGCGACGCTGTGATCGCCTACCTCGTGTCGCTCTACTCGATGGTGGTACTGTCGCTGACGGGGCTAGTGTTCTGCAAGCAGTGGGGGATCTCGCCCAACACGCCGATTGTGTTCGCCTTCCGATGCTTGTGGTTTGTGAGTCCGGCGATTGCATCGCTTGCACTGAGGAACAGTACGCCTGCCTGCCAGTTGGATATGATCGAGAATATGGGGTTTAGTGCTGATGCTGCTTTTGATTTTGTTTTGCTGTTGTAGTTGCAAAGCTAAGACTGCAGGCGTGTAATACGCCACCCCACTGGAACATTCCGCCGTTGTACCACCTATTCAGGAGCTCGCATTCGTCTCGATCGACGTTCAGACTTGCGCTTCTCAGCTACGCAGTGCCGGTGCTGTGCGAGCTGGCGGCATTCTCATTTACTGCTGCTACAAGAATGGTCAACCCGGTGCGTACACAATTATCGTGATGTAGTTTCCAGTTCACCTTGCTGAAATTTTGTTGCTCTCGTTGCTCGTGTTCCTCGTAGTTCAACCGCACCTTCGTGCGGAAGCTAGAGATGGTATTCAGCTTCAACGACGTCGAGGCACTCGACTCCGGGCTGGTGTTTTATGTGTTCTACATTAGCTTCCTCGGGATCTTTTGGGATCCGGTGCCGCCGCAGCGCTACGACGTCGGACTCTCCATGGGCCTGCGACCCTTAGGTGACGCCACTCCGATGCTTCGTGCGCGATATGCTATTTACTGACCTGATTTACTCGTGCTGATTGCTCATTTGCAGGCACGAGCTGGTTTTTCTTCGCAATGATCCAGGAAATCGGGTGGAGCGGATCACTTTTCCCAGGTGAGCCTAAATTTTGAGTGCGTCGCTCAAAGATACTCGTGAGCTGAAGCCCGTGTAATTTTTGTGCATGTTTGGTGCAGCGCTGGAGATTGTTTTTAGTCACTCGACCATACTGGCATCGGCCATCACCGGCTGCATATGGGCGTTGTGGCATTGGCCCATGGTCATCGCCGACGCGCTGGAGGTGATTCCCAAAGGCTCCGGCTATGCTGTCGCTGAAACACGCGATTTTCACCTACTCTACGTGCTTGCCGTTTTCACACTACTGCTGATAGGGTCCCGTATCATCATGTGCTGGATCCAGGGTAACTCCAGCTACGTCATTTGGTCCAGCGTCGTCTACCACGCTACCCACAACCTGTACGCGGAAAGTCTTGTGTCTGTATTGCTGGTGAGCGTCTTAGTGATTACCGTATCGTTTGTCTTCGCCCCCCCCACAGCTTTATTACCTCGGTGTTCGGACAGCTAACAGCTCCGCTCTACGAGAAGGCCCAGCTTTTCAGTTTCTTCAGCTCGGAGGCGTCGATATGTCTGCTGGTGACGGTGTGGTTCTCCACATGCATCCTCTCGCAGATGTTCCGATGGACAAACCTCATGCCCATGCTACGTCGCGCCAATCCAAGTGCCACGCGCGCACTCGCAGCTTAGCGTGCTGTTGCAGGCAACATGTAGTTACAAGTAATACTAATATCCGTCATGGGTGACGAAAGACTGCACACGCTTTGGTTGTGGTTCATCGACAGCATGTCAAATTGAATGCTTGAAGTCCAAGTTGAAGTTTGGTACTTAGCCGAGTTGTCACTGTACTACATCAATTCATTTCTGAATTGGACACGAGCGAGCTGTGGCCAGCGTCTGCCCGCGGTCCGACTCCCGGCGCCATTCCACCATCGGCATCGAGATGAGGCTCCTCTCTCTCTTGCATCTCCCGCTGCTGGCGACAGCTCTAGCGGGAAACCTCTGCAATGCGCACAGCGTCTCCCTGCAGACGCCCACCGTAATCCTGCAGCAGGTGATGTTCGAGGCGTCGATTGAGTTGCCAGAGCTCAAGAATGGTGCGTTTCTTGTTGATGCTCTGACTTGTGTGCAGTGGTTGAACGTTGACGTATTGCTGCAGGCTCCGTGTACCCGCGTCACTTGTCGTACCGCGTGGAGGACTCGGATGGGGCCGTGCTGACCAACGGCACCGTCAAAACGCTGGATGCCGATGGCAACTTCAGGTCGCAGCTGTCGATTGCTCTCAAGCAGTTGCAACTGGAGTCCTACGGACAACACAACCTCACTTCGACCGTGTGGGAGAAGGATCCCGAGCCTGTGGTTGTCCCTGCGTCAGAGGTGAATGAGACGGACGCTAACGCCTCGGTGGTACTACCCCCGACGGTGCAGTTCGACGATGTGCTGCTGTTCTCAGCGTCGCACACGACGTCCGTGAATGTCTCGCCTGGATGGGTCTCGCTACTGCCTCCGTTCGTGACCCTGGTCTTGTCGGCGGTGCTGGGCCAAGTGACGGTCTCACTACTTGCTGGTATTTGGTGCGGTGCCATTATTGTCTCGAATGGAGACCCATTATCAGCGTTCCTGCGCACGTTTGACCAGTACTGGGTTAATGCGTTCACGGTGGATGACCATGCTGGTGTGCTGCTGTTCACGATCGTACTCGGAGGAACTATTGGCGTAGTTCAGAAGGGTGGAGGTGGTCATGGATTGGCGCTGGTCGCCAAAAAGTTCATGACGTCCTCGCTGCGGATGCAACTGTCAACCTGGTTGCTGTGCCTTGTCATTTTCTTTGACGACTACTCGTGTATCCTCATTGTTGGAAGCTCGCTGCGTCAAGTTCTGAGCCAGACAGGTGTCAGTCGCGAGAAGTTTGCGGCCATTATCCACACGATCGGCGTTTGTTTGCCCTCCATGTGTAAGTGTTTTCTGTACTGTTAGCGTTTGCACGCTAGTAACTAACTTCGTTGTGGTTGCTTTTACTGGTACAGCCCCGGTTAGCTCTTGGATTGGCGTAGAAATCGGCTACGTGGCGGCGCAGCTCCGCGACCTCAAGCTCGACTGGGACCCGTTCGTCACGTGCCTTTCGTGTCTGCACTACCGTTTTTTTCCGATTCTTTTCATCGCTTTCATCTTCATCACGATTATCTGCGAGAAGGATTTCGGCCCAATGGTGCAGTTCGAGAAAGACGCAGCCGCATCGCCAATAAACGATGGCCCCATGACCCCAGTTTTTCCAGGGCCGATGGACAGCCCCAAGCCCGAGCTTGCCCCGTTGGAGCCTGATACTACGAAGCCGCTGCGGTGGCAAAATGCTGTGGTGCCATTCCTGTCCATTGTCGTGCTGACGTTTGTGGGGATGATTTTTGACGGCTTCAATAACCTGTACACGCAGGACCCTGATGGATCGTTCGGTATTCTAGACGCGCTGAGTCACTGTGACTCGGTCTCCTCCCTGATCCGTGCATCGGCTGCTGGCTGGGTCATCGCAGTTTCGTTGCTGCTGTTGCAGCGCATTATCACACTAAACGAAGCTACTAAAGCGTGGATGGAAGGTGTGAAGGACATTCTGGACCCGACCCTGATTCTCACCCTTGCGTGGGCTCTTGGCTCGGTCATTGGTGAAGTGAAAACAGCTCCGTACATCGCATCGGTGGTTGGAGATTCGATCCCCAAGCAGTTCCTGCCGGCAATCGCGTGCCTTCTGTGCTACGTCGTGTCCTTTGCGGTGGGCAGCGCGTTTGGCACGATGGCCATTATGTTCCCGATTATTGCACCGCTGTCATGGTCTATAAGCGGTGGTGACGCCGAGAACCTGCGTCAATGCTTCGGCAGTATCCTGGGCGCCTCCGTGTTCGGCAACTCGTGCTCGCCTATCGCCGATACGTCCATCCTGGCGTCTCTCTCGGCTCACGTACCGCTCGAGAACCACGTGCGCAGCATCCTGCCGTACGCCGTGCTAGTGGCTGTTGTGTCCGTCGCTGGTGGCTCTCTGCCCATTGGCTTGAAGATCTGCAGTACGTTCACGGCGTTCGGCATCTGCCTGGCGGTGCTTCTGCTCGTCGTGTTCTTCTGTGGCACGCGAGTCAACACGCGTTACCGGTCGCTGTCATCGTGCAGCTTCATGAGCGTGTCACCACCGCTTAGATACGAGGGCGAGAATCAGCCATTGCTTTCGGCATAAGTTTCCTGAGCCTCGACAGCACATACTGCACTGCCAAAACCAAAGTACTGTATCCGCAACCTGCACCTCGTCCATAGTGTAGCCATGTTGATCACACCACTGTTAATTTCCAATTATACTCAATTTTGACCAATCACGCTTCGAAGCTTCGCTCTTCCAGCCACTTGAGCATCAAGCAAGCATGGCGGACTCGGAGGCGCTGGAACTGACGGCGACGAGCAATCCGTACCTGGAATTCTACCACAAGTTCGTCCGAGAGCATCCAGGAGAACTCGCGGCAGTTTTTGACCCGGAGCTGAGCGATGAGGCGCGCTCCGAGATGTACGCGGCGCTGGACGTGAGCGTCGCGATGGTGCGCCGTGACTCCACTACGTTTCTAGAGGTCAATTGTGCTAATTATTGCTTTATTGTATGTAGAAATACTCGTGGGCCATCCCGGATGAACGTGCACTTCAGATTATCAAACATTATGGACCGGTGAGCTGCTGTCAGCTTGGAGTGTAAGTGCGGGGAAGTGACTTTTGACTGGTACTGGCAGATTGTGGAAATGGGAGCTGGTAGCGGGTACTGGGCTCGATTGCTGCAGCTTCGAGGCGTGGGCGTTGTTGCCTATGACCTTCATGTGGCTGGAGATGATGAAGAGGAGAAGGAAGAGGAGAAAGAGGAGAAGGAAACGGGCAAAACTGCCGCTACGAGTGGAGAAGAGAGTTATGGCGATGCAGAGGAGACGCAAGGGAGCAATGGTGAGGAGGCAGATGAGGAGCCCGACGAGGAGGAGGAAGATGTTGAAGTAGGGGAGGACGACGACGAAGAAGAGGTGGAAGTCGAGCAGGTCTACTGGGCCGAAGTGCTCAAGGGAACCCCGAAGGTGCGTGACAACGATGTTTGCTTGACACTGACGGAAGGATCGGTTATATTTACGATTGTTTGTTGCCTTGCAATGACCAGGACTTGCGTAAGCATGCAGACCGTACGCTGTTCCTGTGCTACCCCGACGATTTTGAGGACAGCAGTGAATCCATGGCGATGGCAAGCCTCTGCAACTACGCAGGCGATACGGTGATCCACGTTGGAGAGCTGTTCGGCCACACCGTTTGCCTTCCAGGCGCATGGTAAGTGTAAATTATTCGAGGATACTGATTGCGACTCGTTGCAGCTTGTAACAACGAACTATGTCGTTAATTTTATAGGGGCAGGACATCGTCTGAGGAGTTCCAGACTCACCTGGCGACTGTTTACCACAAGGTGCTACAGGTCCCGCTGCCTTCATGGCACTCCAGTATGGACACCCTGACTGTGTGGAAGCGCACCAAATCTTCCATTACGGATGGTGGAATGTACGCGTTCATCCCGGAGGAAGAGCGCCTTGATCTGGTTGCGGCGTCCGCTTCGACACGCCATTTGCTTCTTCTCGGCAACAATTCAGCAGAACCGGCTAGTACGACGAATTCGAAGAAAAGGCGCAGAGGCAAAAGCAAGGCTGCGGTGGAAGACGAAGAGGAAAGCGAAAACAGCGGCGAAGGAAACTCGATTGCGTCCTCAATCAAAGTGAAAGGCAGCCCTAGTGAGCCCAAGGCAGGCAAGCAGGCAATGCGCGACTAACTGCAGCGGTGAATGAACTCGCCAACCTCTAGTGGCTGCCCCGTTGTTATTCTGTATCATGAGTATGAAATA
The DNA here is from genome assembly GCF_020800215.1 of Phytophthora ramorum. Taxonomy (NCBI): domain Eukaryota; phylum Oomycota; class Peronosporomycetes; order Peronosporales; family Peronosporaceae; genus Phytophthora; species Phytophthora ramorum. Next base: position 2,375,966 of record NW_027150651.1, read on the forward strand.
ATGCTGCTGTGAAAGACCATGAGTCTTATTCCTGCCCACGGTGCTTATGTGTGGAGCCCCGAAATAAATGGCACACATTGAACAGCTAGCTGGGGGATTGGTAAGTCCGTCAAAACAGCAGCCAGCAAGTATAAGGCGGTTCACGTTCTACGGTTGGCGGATTGTGCCAGCTACATGACGAAGCAGCGGCGCTCACTTGCTTATTCGGCAGAATATGAGTTTGGCGACGATAACATCTTAACAGCGACGTACCTCGAAGAGGTAAGACTGCTCAATGAACAGCGGGTTAAACACGCCCAATCCGTCTTAGACACAGAGGGAGACGGTCGCACCGTCAATAATGCAAAGCGGATTCAACAGGAGCAAGGTGCGTTGGCTGTCTGAAGTTGATAGACAACTTGTACTTAAGATCTACATGGATGCCAGACAGAGAGATCGAGATCTCACAGCACAACCAGGTCCTATTGCAGCGGCTTGAGCGCATACACAAGAAGCTCCCAAAGCAGTTCGACTTCTCGCACCACACAGAGGAGCATCTGAGCGCCCATCGTCCGACCAACTTCCCTCTGTGGCAACGCGAGCAAGGACATATAGCAGTGGAGAATAAGAAAATGAAGCGAAGACTGCGCCAGACCAAGTCGCTGTTCAACACCAAGCAGCTCGCAGTTGATGCTGCTAAGCACCGCTACTTTTCCGAACAGCTCTCGAAATCCGACCGACGGATGCAGGTGAAGCAAAAGTGCAAGCAGCTTGAGTTCCAGAACAACGCAAAGGGAATTGGCGCCGACAATTGCACATATTCGCCTTCCAAGGCTTCTCATCGCCACAAACGGCATCAATTGAGCGAACTTGACCTTGACTCGATGAAGGGTGTCATCCCGACCACCGCGAACGTCGTCGCGAGTCGGGCGAATTGCCCCGAGCCTGGGCGTCTCAGAAGGTTGAAATCAAGTACGCAACGCCACAAGAAAGCTTCCCTACCGTGACCAACACCTCCAAACTCATTCGTGCTGCCGACTTGTTGCCTCGCTTGAGTCAAAAAATGTAGCCATCTGTCTTCAACTTGTAAAGACGGATTTTGAGCCAATCAGACATTTAGAATCGCGGATATGCAGGTCCCCCGGTCGTCCCTCGGACGCCCCAGCGCGAGCTCGGTGCGTCACTTCCACTCGACACAGCCGCAGCCGTGGCTCGTCCCCGTGGGTTTGGCATGCGCGGGCCTGTTTGTAGGCACTCGCTACATCTTACGGGCGCAGGAGCGCGTGCGCAAACGCCGCGCGGGCGTCCCGGGCGAAGGAGACGAGGGGGCAGACGACGACGAGGGCGTGTCATCGCTGAGCAAGATGCAGCAGGTGCTGGGCGTGGACGTGGGCTCTGCAAATTTGCGCGTGGCAGTGGCGTCGCTGGTGGACTCGGAGCACGCAGCGCGCGTCATCGAGAGCGCGGACGGGCTTCGGGCGACACCTGCGGCCGTGGCGGTGGACAATGGCAATGTCTCTGTAGGAGCCATCGCCAAGTCGCTGCAGGGTCGAAAACCTGGCTACACTGCAACGGCAACGAGGCTGCTACTTGGGGCTGCTACTAGAGATAAGATGGAGTGGGAGCAACTGATCAAGAAACTGCCGTACGCGGTGCACCAGCGAGGAGACACGCTGGGGCTGGAACTAGATGGGAAGACCTACAGTCCAGAGGTTGGTAGGCTGTTCTGGTGCTGTGGGCGATGAAGGTTGAGTTGCTGATTTTGGCGCTTGTATGGATGTGCAGTGGGCCGCGGAGATGATGCTTGACCATTTGCACACGACCGCAGCGACGTCTTTAGGAGAGGATCCGATTGAGAACTTCCCTGCTGTTCTTGCTGTTCCAGCAGGGACTGATGAGCAGGAGCGCGCAGCCTATGAAAAAGTGGCTAACAGCGCAGGATTTACGGTGTTCGCTGCTATTGATGAACCTGTGGCTGCTCTGCATGCTGCGGAGAAGTGCGCCGTGCAGGAGCTCCGGGGTGCTGAAGTGCTATCGACAAGTGGGCCTATTGCTGTGTTCGACATTGGTGGATACGTATCGACAGTGTCACTGCTCGAGAAGGAGCACCGTGGCAGCGGATTTAATTTACTTCACACGTTGTCCACTCAAGCTGCTTCAGGACAACGAGTGAACGAGCTTCTGTTCCGTTCAGTGGTGGAGAAGTTTCAAGAAGATCACGGCATTGACCTATCAGTAGATTACATGGCCAGCTATCGCATTTTGGAGGCGGTGGAAGCTGCAAAGATTGAGCTGTCGAGTCGCGTGAGCACAGACATCAACCTGCCGTTTATTACTGCAGACCAAAAGGGTGCCAAACACTTGGTGCACAAGGTTACATCCTTTGATCTCGCCCGCATTCAGGAAGGACCCGCCCAGGAAGCAGCTGCACTATGCAGCCGTGCGCTCAATGACGCAGGTATTTTGAAGGAGGAATTGAGTGCACTGGTTCTCGTCGGTGGGGGTGCGCGGTCCGAGTTCATGCGGCAGCAGCTCGAGAAATTCTTCAATCGATCTGCGTTCAACACGAAGAGTTTCAGTCCTGAAGAGGCCGTGGTTTTAGGTGCCGCGGAGTACGGCCGCAAGCTGGTGCAAGAGTACTGAGCAGCGTGGTCAAGTTAAACACGCGATATGGTCATGTATTATGAGCGGCTACATAGATATCAAGCTACTCTAATCACTCTTGGCAGAAGCCGCTTTGATCATGTAGCAGTGCTTGGCGCCTTCTTCCAGGTAGATCTCTTCGCTCGGGCAGTGGTAGCCGCACTTCTCGTAGAATCCCTTTCGTCCGAACTGCGAAGACAGCGCGAACACGTCCACGCGGTCTCGCACATGGTCTTCGACGGCGTCCATGAGCTCAGCACCGAAGTTCTTGCCACGACACTTGGCCAGCACCGCCACGCGCCCGAACTTTGCCTTGCGGTTGGGTTCGTCCAGGAGACAACGAGCCACCGCCACGTACTCGCCCGTCTCCGAGTCCTTGCCCACGAAGTGGATAGTGGTGGGCTTGTCGTCGTTTGGGTCCTCCGTCTCCACAGCTTCGCGGAATCCTTGCTCGTCGATGAAAACGCGACGACGCACAGCCAGCGCCTGTTGCATCTCTTCGGGGGTCGTTACGGGGGTCACAACGAGCGTCATAACTTGGGAACAAAATTGAAAAGTGAGGTGTTCGGCTGGCAGGTTCAGGCGACCAGTGAGGCGGTGGAAGAGTGCATCAAACGACCTGTTTCGATGAGCGAGTCAACTAATCAATGTTGACCAACAAGAGGAACAGCTGCCCAGCGCAGATTGGACTGGCAGTAAATGCGAGCGCTGCCACTGAATGGGTATTATCATTAGCACCGCTACGCCCTACGGGTTGGCAGCCTTGGTCATCCAGCAATGCTCGACGCCCTCGTCGAGGTGGATCTCGTCGGCCGTGCGTTGGTAGCCGCACTTTTCGTAAAAACCGCGCTTATCGAACTGCGCCGACAGCTTGAAGGTGTCCACGCGGTCTCGAAGGTAAGTCTCCATGCCGTCCATCAGGGCGGCGCCGTAGCTCTTGCCGCGGCACTCCTTCAGCACGGCTACTCGGCCGATCTTGGCCACGCGGCGCGCCTCGTCCATGAGCACGCGTCCCACGGCGACGAACTTGTCCTGCTCGACATCCTTGCCCACGAAATGGATTGTGGTCGGCTCGTCGTCGTGCCCGTCGAACTCCAGCACCGGGTCGAAGCCCTGCTCCTCGTGGAAGACCCGCAGACGGATCGTCTTGGCCTCCTGGAACTCTTCGGGCGTCTTCACGGGCGTCACCAGCAGCGTCATGGTGCGAGTCTCTCCCTCTTTCTTAAAGTGGCCTCTGCAGGGCCGATTAAGTGGTTGTCGGATCCACTCATCCAAGCGACCACCCGGATGAGCACCTGAACAGTCTTTGTCGGCATTGACGACGTGGTCACCTACGCTGCCAAGAAGCTGCCAGCGACGACAACGACCCTTGACGTAAGCTTGGATGCTGAGCGCAGCGCCACTACAAGCGCACGAGAATGTGGCTCTCGAGGCTTTGTCGGCGCTGTAAAAAAATCGAGGCCTCGAATGAAGTTGGCGAGGGGGGGGGGCCGAGCGCGGGGCTCTCTCGACGTTGGTAATGTCATGGCATTGTCATGCCGGCCACGTCGACGACGAACGGATCTTCCACCTCAAGATCGGCCGTAGTAATGTGTCTCCTGGTGCCTTTACGTCAGCTGGGAAGCAGCTCAAGTGTATACGCGTTCCTGTATGACGGTGGAGAGCGCTGCACGTAAGTGTGCTGGTCCAGACGCAGCTGGAAGCGCTGCGCTTGAGCTGCGCCGCGTTAGTACGTTGCGTCCGAAACAGCCGCGGTCGCGGCGATGCCGAAGTTTCTGTGGTCGAGCTCTCTGGGATGTCGTCTCCGATGGGAGGGCTTGCTCAGGTTGAAGCGAGTGCGCCTCGACCGCGATTTGCCTGTCAGGTTGGAGGCTGCTAGTCAGTGGATCTCGCTCAGAGCGCTCGAGTTGCTAAGTTGACCCACTCGACGTGGTGCTGCTGACAGGAGCTTGAGCCAAGTTGGAAGGATCCCTTCGTCGAAGGTGAAGCCTGTCGTGGGCTGGTTCGGCTGAAGAGATGTTGCCGTCGCGCGTCGCGGGGCTCGACTGGCCGATGCACGACACATCGTCCATGGGCGCGACCTTTTCCTCGCATTGCAGCGCCACTGTTCGCACGCCGCCAGGCCTCTGCATTTTATCCACGTTGCCCCAAACAACAGCAACGTTGCAGGCCGTTGACCGACATCCTCCTGGCACATTGAGCAGCACTGGAGTGCGCTGCTCACGTGTTGATTTCTCGTCGGGACGTGCCGACGACGGCGTGGTTGCACTTATAGATTCACGAGGGCCGCTTTCTGTGCGCGGTTTTTCAAATCCTGCCAAGCCCAAGATACACCAAGGGACCAAGCAAGAATGGAGTTGCACGCGGACGAAAAGCCCTGCGACTTGAGTAAGCGGAGACTTCGCCGACTTTGGCTCTTGATTGGGTGGGACGACATTTTCGCCCGATTCTGGTTGGCCGAGACGCGGACGTTCGATTTTCGTTGCATAAACTCGCCGATTGCGTCACATTCGTACCGTAGCCGTACACTTGGAGAGTCTTGGGGAGCGCGAACCTGGTCTCGACCAGCCTTTGGGCAGGACTCAACACCAAACTGCGTCTCTTCTTCGGTTATCTCAGTCACAAAACCAGATTCATTCGATCGGCTTCAACGACGACACCGTACCGCGCACTGAAAGCTTCCTTCGGCAAACGCAGACGTAAAGCAGTTCGCCATCTCCGTCTGTTTAGCTCTGCTACTGGTACTGAATCCACAGTTAAAATAATAGTGGTAACGAAGGATCAGAGACCGTCGAAAAGCGTGAGTTTTTAGCCGAATACCACACAGTAGGGGGGTCTGGAGTTTTCGGGACATACTTAACACGAGTAGACTTCAAGTGTCGATTGATGAAGCCGATACAAGTCAGGAATATCCTGGGAAAGCAAACCTGTATCCGACGTCTTCTTCGTTGTTGAAATGGACGCCTTTCATTCGGCACGAAGGCACACGTCCGTCCACATCCCAGGAATTCCCGATCTCATGCTCTTCCGGATCGACATCGCCTATTGCAGCGCAAGAGAGAGTGGGACTCACTTGTGAGCCGCTCGCAATGCTCGATGCAGTGACCACTTTCACTGTCGCTCCTCTGCAGCCTCTGCATCGACGGTCTCCCTCCCAACTCGGGGTTCATGGCAGCACATCTTGGTGCATCCTACTGCCAGACTGTCTCCGCACTCGTCAAGACTCAGGAGCTCATGGCGTCCTTCCCGCTCTCGCAGCGGCCGTTCCCGCGGCTAGAGCTCAGCGAGGCCGAGTGCCGGCGCTTCCACACACAAGCCACCGAGCTGCTGGGCAACGCGCTCAAGGAGTACGAGGAGTTCGCGCTCATCCGGCACCACCAGGTGGACCGCCGCCGCTGGAAACCCGTCAAGAGCCACGAGAACGTCGCGGTCTATCGTGAGTCGCGCTCCTACGCCGTCAGCCGCTCGCTGAGCGTCGAGGACGAGGAATCGTTCGCGCGCGCGGCGGCCATGGCCCCAGTCTCATCCGCGGGGCGTCGCCACAGCTCCAGATCGAGCTCCAGCTCGGGCGGCTCCGGCTCCATCTCGACCATCCACGAACTGCCGGCGCACCAAGTCACGGAGCTTGAGCTGCTCACAGGATGGGGCCCCACGGCCACCGAGGCTCGAGAGCAGAGGAAGAGAGCCAAGAGTCGATCGGTTAGCGCCAGCGGCAACTTGGAGCAGCTCCCGGCGCTGCTGGGCGTCGGGAACATCATTGGGTCGCTCGACGACGTCATGTACGGCGTTGCAGCGCCCGACTGTGCCAGTATGGCACTCAAGAACGCCTCCTCGCACGAAGACGTACTGGATGGGGATGTGCTGAGCGCTATTGAAGGCCCCTCGCAGCGCAGTCCGTTCCGGTTCCTCGGCATCAAATGGCTCGTGAAATCCACGACAGCGGGCACTGTCAAGCACAAACTTGTGTCACCGCGCGACTTGGTGTATCTGGAAGCGACGGGGGTTATCACACGAGGTGACGGAGTGAGGATCGGATACCAGATCATGCACTCAGTGAAGCTGCGGAGCTGTCCGGAGCTCTACGACTCGCATGGCGTGGTGCGAGCACGATGCGAAAGCGTACATCTCTTTGTGGAACTGAACAGCAAGACTGTGGACGTGTTTCTCAAGTCGAATGTGGCACCTAACGGCAAAATCTCCGAGTCCGCAGCGCTACAGAGCTGCGCAAACTCGCTGCTGTACTGCGGCAAAGCGGTGCAGTGCTCGCAGGACAAGAAGCTCATGTGGCGACTGGATTGCAACGGCAACAGCCAACCCGTGCGCCGACAGGAGAAGGTCAAGGCTACACAGTGCAGCGTCTGCAGCAAGACCTTCGGTCGGTTTCTCCGACACAGCATAGAGTGCAAACTCTGCTCCGCTGCCATGTGCTCCAAATGCTGCGTCGAGCGCAGTCTGAAGAGCGTAGATGCATCGGGCAGCAAGCGACACATCAGCAAGTTCGTCTCTACGACTGTCCTCGAGCTCTGTACAACCTGTATCGCGACTAACATTCAGACAAGCGCGCTCATGATTGCACGGGAAGAAGTGATGTCCGGCCGATTTGGCCGCGTTGCGAAGAGCTCAATGCTTCCACCCAGCCAACGCCGTAGTAGCGAAATGTCGGGTGCTTCAGTGGCTACCATTAGCATCGAAGACATCCCAGGACAACGTGAATATCGCGCACGCCCACCGCTTCAATCCGACGGAACCAGCCGAAAGGGCCACCGCCCCCAGTACAGGGAAGGAACGAGAAGAGGCCACAGAGAGCATAATGACCCCGTGGCGGAGGATAACTATGGCAGAGGATACCAACCTCAATCTGCGTATCCAGATGCCCCGGTGTCTGAACGTAGAGGCCACGCACACCGTGATTCGCCTCCGTCGCATGTGGATCGGGAGATTCCGACGAACAGAACCCGCTCTGGAAGTCATCGTCATGAACCTGTATACCAGGATGCACCTCCGCGTCAGCCAGTCGTTCAAAGAGGCTATTCCGATGAGATGTTTCAGCGAGCTGAGGACATTGATGGACCGCGTCACTACGAGCGATATGCACCCCAAGAAAACATCTTGCGCGAACGACACCACCCTGTGTATTCAGACTCGCCCGTGGAGCTTGATAACTCTGGAAGAGGCATCCGCGACGTTCCAGTGGATTTGTGCGACCTTGACGATGTATCCCCGTATACTTCGAGTAAGGAGAGCATCCGGAAGACCACAAGTTCAAGTGGTAGCAGTCTGGAAGGCATCCACACTGCGGGGGTGTCGCCACTGCAAATGGCTGCCCAGGAGTTTGAAGTCGACGATGACACGGAGTCATGGGACACGTTCGAGAGCTTTGGCGACCTCATCGAGATCCGCGACGATCTGGACGACGTCGACGAAACACTGGATACCAAGGACATGGAGGCTGTGAAGCGCGCTTCTCAAGTCAATCGCCAATTGTGGCAGCAGATCGCCGACCTGCGCGATGCCGCAGAGAATGTCTACCAGTACACGAAAGAGAGCACTGCGATGCACATGACGCAGGGTGGATCAATACGATCGCCCCCGGTGCGCCCTGCTCACCTCGGCGACTATTAGGCGCATACAATTGAGGTTATGATATCAATAATTTACCCGAATCCAAGTCTTGAGCATGTGCCATCGGACAAGAACCTTGTGATGTATCTCCAAACTCAGGATTCTTGGGGATCAGGTCAGGGACAATTTCTAGGTTACGTCGAAACGCAGCGTAAGGTGAGATTGTACATGGTCCAATTTTGGTTGAGGTCCTTCCTATCAATCGTGACTCGAAACGGATAAGAACCGCTATGATCGTTCTTGGGATATGTCTGGCTGTAGTGTGGGCGAGACGGAGTTTGCGATTAGCCTCAAGGACGAGTCACCCACAAAGCAGCAGTCATGAGCGATGACGGAGCCAGTGGCGATGGCAACTCCCGCCTCGAGATGTTCCTGGCTGTGGTGGAGAAGTTCGAAATCGAGTTGGACGATCCCGTGGAAACGGCGGAGGAGTTTGCGGAACTTGAAGAACTTGACTTGTCCGAGAAGGGTCTGGCTGAATTGCCTGGGGATCTCGTGCTGGCACTCCCGCCAAATCTCAAGACGTTGGCGTTGGAGAAGAATGGACTCACCCAGTTACCTGAAAACTTCGGTAGCGATGCAGCGTCTTCAGCTGCATGGAGGCAACTCACAGAACTATATGTGCGCGACAACGAGCTCACGAAGCTACCTGCAGCAATTGGTGAGCTGACCAACCTCGAAAGTCTGTATCTGGAAGGCAACAAGCTGACAAGCGAAGGATTCCCAGGCGAAATCGCCCAGTTGTCGGGTAAACTCGCTGGACTTTGTCTGCATCGCAACTTGCTCACGGTTTGTCTTGCGGTTTCTGGTGCTTTCTGTTATAGTATCTGTCTAACATCGAATTGTGTAGACATTCCCTGTCAGTTTGTGCCAGCTTTTTCAGCTCGAGGAGCTGTACCTAGATGACAACGCGCTCGAATCGCTGCCAGAAGAGTTCGGGCTACTCCAGAACCTGAAGGAGCTCGGTATTCTCGGAAACAAACTCACGTCGCTGCCAAGCTCCTTCAAGAACTTGCGCCAGCTCGAAATTCTGCATGCTGAGCGCAACCAATTGGTCAAACTGCCCAAACATCTAGGCGAACTTCAGTCGCTGCGCAAGGTCTATCTGCAGAACAACTGCCTGGCCAAGTTGCACGCATCACTCGGTCGCTGTGCGAGGCTGGAGGTTCTGAATGTCGAGGACAACTGTGTAGCTAAAGTTGCTAAGCGAATCGGTGACTTGCCCAAGCTGAAGCACCTGCTACTAGCGAACAACCAGATCACGGAGCTTCCGTTCAATCCTGTTGACAAAAACCCGAATTTACGTCGCCTAACACTGTCAGGTAACCTGCTACCAGCACAGACGCTCGAGCTCGAAAAGCAAGTGGCCATGGCACAGGTGACCGAAGGCGACGAGAATGAGGACTAATTGAGCACGCGATAGTACACGAGACTGCATAGTATACTTCGCTTCGTTCAGATACAGACCATTTCACATTTCGAGAGCCCGTTTCTTCCAGGGTCCTGAAGTAAAGTGAATGGGTTTCAAGTGAAAAATGCGTGGGTGTCTAGGTCCGTCTTGATGGGCGATGGCAGCGGCAAAGGTGACGGCGGGGGCAATGTTGACATACCCGTCGAGTTAGCGCCCATACTCACCGATGGACTCCCTAGCTGGTACATGTTCATGTGCTGGTTGTACGCGCGCTTTCCCGCGGGCGTGCGCTGCTGCTTGGCAGAGCGAATTGGCGTGCGTAGGAAAGTTCGCGCGTCCATGCTGATCGGAGGCAGCGTCGTCGTCGTAGGTGCAGTGGCCAGAGAGCACGGAGCTGATGTTCGACTTCCTGTTGTGCGGTTGATGTTGCTGTAGTGCAGAAGACGCTTTCCGCCTTTCGCCGCCATCTCTTTTTGCTGTCCGACCTGAATTCACAAGAAAAACTGCTTAGTATCGAGAAAGGTGGACATGCTCAAGCGACAGACTAAACCGTACGAGGTAGTTGAAGGCGATGATCTGCTCCTTGAGCTGTAGTTGCAGACCGTAAGCGCGGAAAAATGTCGGATTCTGTTCCTCGAGTTTTTGCCACACCACGTTCGCGAAGGCTGGATCCACGTTAGCCTGTTCCTTGAGCATTATCAAGATATCGTTCTACAAAGCAGCACCAAGATAAGCATCACTGAAAATATTGCTACACCATGAAGAGAACCTTTCGTACCTTGCTCAAGTACTGCTGCAGACATCTCTCGATTAAATTTTGCACACGTAGGATATCGTTCCACGAGAAAGTTGGCGGTGACACCGGCGTTGGAGGTGGTCTCTTTGCACCGACACCAGTTGAGCCGAAGCCCGTGTTGATTGTGATTGCCGGTTTGGGTTTGCGAGAGCCTGACGCTACGCCAGCTCGCCGCGGCTGCTGTTTAACAGTAGCAGGTGCCTCTTGTGGCGTTTCCTGAGCACTCTCCATTGTCTTCGCTTCAACTTTGTGGGTGCTTACAGACTGGAGAGGAGAGGGTTCACTGCTTGGCTCGGCAAGACGCTCCTCCTCCGTCTTCTTAGTGTCTGATAGTGTTTCTAGCTGAGACTTTCCATCTTGTAACGCTGCTGGTTGTGAGCTCCGCCACTGCTCGTCGAGCTCTTCTCTCGGTAGCGATGAAAAGTTGAATCCGAAGGCGTCGTCCGTTGGGTTGGCGGTCGAGTCCGTCGTGGCGGAAGTGCCATCGTCTGCAGGACCGTTGGTGGTGGACTCGGAGGGCGTCTCCATGAGACTCTCGAGTGTCCCCGTTGACTGCTGCGAGCGCTCGTCCTGCTTGAGCAAGTCGCCTGGACTCGCCTGGCGCTCCGCCAGCTTCAGCTTGCGCTCCTGCGCCGTGGGCGTGTCCCGAGCGTACAGCGATTCCATCCAGTTTGACTGATTTTCTACTGCGCGAGAATGCAGATCGACGGGTCGCGGCGCAGCGAAACGTCGTCTTTCCTCTGGATCGGCTCGATAGAACCATGTCGTCCGTTTCGAGTATCCGTTATGGCAGCACTCAGGCGTGAGGGCTTTGATCTGCAATGTTTGCATAGACCTGTATGAATCGGACGGCGAGGCTGTTGGCAAGCGAGCAGTTCCGTTAACTGCCCAAAGTATTTTTTTTCTTTCTGTTTGTTGTAGTTTGATACAAGTTTGTTTGCAGGTATTTGGTATTTGCTCACCTACCTGTATTCGAGTCACTTCAACTTGGACATCTAAAAACACAGCAAGAAGCTGTTTATTTTTACAGCAGACAGCTCTCTTTTTATTTAGCTCAGCTCTGCTGGCCATGTGCATGGTGGAAGTCTCAATTGTGTAAGCAGCATCCTGCTCTCGATTCGGGTTTTGCGCGAGGCAGCAATGGATGGAGACCACTCCGACGTCGAAATGCTGCGAGAGGGAGAGGTAAAAGAAGAAATCGAGACGGAGATGGCGACGGAGCCGCCGATCAGTATCACGATCCCACCGACGCAGGATGAAGCCTCTTCCTCTGGTAGTTGCAGTGAGGAAACATACGAAGACGACCAAGCTAGCAGTAATGGAGGTGCGACTCCGTCACTGTCGATTCCGCCATCGCTCGGGTCATCGCCGATGATAACCTCACAGTCGATAGGTTCCAGAAGCTCCTTTGATGGGTTCCCCAGCAACTCCAGCTCGATTTCAATGACAAGCGACAGGGAACTCGTGAGTCAAGCCTGCATTTCACTTCGACAAGCGCCGGTAGAAGTACAAGCTTTGGATCTGAGTACGAATACCAGGAAACCGCGTCGACCGCTCAAAAGGCTGAAAGCGCTTTCCGAGCTCACAAACCTCGTCCAGTTAGACTTGTCGGGCAACGCAGTGGAGCGCCTGGATGGTTTGCAAGCATTCACACAGCTGCAGTCTCTAGCGATGCCTCGCAATCACCTAAAGACCGTGTCTGCTCCGTTGTTTGCTTTGAAGGGACTAACACACTTGGATTTGTCGGGAAATTTCATCGTTCATTTGCCGCGGGCTTTCTCGGGGCTTACACGGTTGGAAGTGCTTAACCTCTCGGGGAATAACTTGGGCACCTTGCGTGAGGTGGACGCGCTGGCACCGCTGACAAATTTGCTTTCATGCAGTCTAGCAGCTAACCCATTTTGCCGCTTACCTACCTACAAGGACTACGTGATCTGCAAAGTGAGATCCTTAGAGCGTCTAGATGACGTAGAGATTTCACGAGTTGCCCGTGATCGAGCGGCGAAGCGGTTCGGATCCGCCATGTTCTCTCAGGAGGCGTGTCTACGAGAAGCAGACCGAGTACACGAGGATGAACAAAACCGCTTGCTCGAGGCACAAAGCGCATTAGAAGCCGAGAACATTCGTCTGAAAGGCGAGCTGCAGGTCAAGTCAAAACTACTCCAAAACAAATCGCGGGCGTGGTCCAGTGCTACGGAGCAATTGCTGCAGTTGCAACAAGAGGTGGCTATGCTCAATCTTGACCGCAGAAGCTCCGTGTCGCTTCCAAATGACGAACCGAGTGAGGCAGAGCAGATAGCAATGGCAATAGCGGCACGACATCGACCTACGAACTCTATTCAGCAGCGACCACAGTCCGCTCCGCGCATGCCGTCACCCGAGCGCAGCGTCGAAAAGAGGCGTGGGTCTTTTTCGGACCGTGACCTACAACTCAGTCAAAGTCGAGATGCAGAGGACGATGGAGAGCTTGCCATCAAGTCGAAAGACGCAGCGTGTACGCCGATGTCTCCAAGTGCGAATGACGCCTTGAAGCGCAGTAAGAGTACGTTATTCGTTGACGCGTCCTGTTCTCCGCTGAGAGTGATTCCGTCTGCAATTACTACCAACCTTCTCAAGGACCAGGAAATTGAGCAGATTGATGATGGTAGTGAAGGTGATGAAGACCAAGAAGGTGAAGAAGGTGGAATAGTCGCGCAAAACTATGAAGATATTTCGTCCCCTCCTCAGACCTGCGAGAAAGAGGGGATGATGGCCTTGGCCCGAGCAACTCAACAGCGAGAGAGAGCACAAAGTCAGAATCAAGTTCGAAGAGCGTTATCTGAACTGGATCCGCACGTGGATAACCCCCCAAGATCAGCACGGACAACATCTACATCGTTCGACTTGGGTCTCGAAGAAGACGAACCGTTTGCAATGAACGATCTCAGTGCTAGTCGATCAGCACGCTTCCCTACATTTGAAGACGATGCTGCCTGTCCAGCCTATGAGGATACGCACTATCCAGCTCTGCAAGCAAGGTCTTCGTCAACCAGTGCCCTTGGAAACCGAGGGAGGAGCTCAAACTACAGTATTCTCCCCACGATGTCTTCCTCCGGCAGCCACTCGCTTCCACCTTCCCCGAAAAATTCGCCATCCCGACTGCGGGAATGGTATCGCAAGCAGAATGAATTGCGATTGATGACACCACCACCTTCACCACCTAGAAGAAGCTCTTCGCCTCAATCCAAAACGCGTCGATCGTCGGTGGAAGCTTCGCCACTGGCACCTTTCGTGGATAAGGATGTACTGGCACGTCAAATCCAGGCTTTGCAATCGTGCAAGCAATCGCTTTTGACCGAAATCCGTAACGAGGAGCATTTGCTGCATGTACTCAAGCAAGAAAGCGCGCGATATGCCGACCAGATTGACTGTTTGAGTGTGAACATTCAGGCGTGTTTGGATGGAGACCCAAGCGCGATACGCTTCTCGTTTTCCCCACCAGGTTCCCCGCGTGCTAGAAGCAAGAAACGACAAGAAGAGGAAACTGGGCGTGCACGGCTAGAGATATTGCGAAACAAGCTGCGGTTTGCGGAGGACAAAGAGAAAGAGATCGAAACCGCGATGGTTCGCATGACGAAGCGTGTCCTTCATGCCGACCTGAATCCGGTGAATGGCGAGTCTAGCCTTCGTGAAAAGTTCAGCCCAGTCGAGTCGTCCAACGTACCGTTCGACAAGGAGATTTTCGCGCTTACGCACAAGTTGCAGCTCGTGATCGTGGAGAAAGAGGAGGTTCACATGCAAATGAGCCAACTCATGGCTCAACTACGTGGTGAGAGTATTGCAAATGGCGGTGCTTTAAGTTTTGGTGGTGATACGGATGACGATAGTTTGGATGGAGGAGTGAGCCACAAACAGGTTCTGTCGCTGGCAAAAAGCCGCCAAATGGGGGATGAACTTCGCACGCGCCATCGCGAGGTGACTGACCGAATTCTACTTAAGGAGCGACGTATTTCATCGCTGCTCGAGGAGCTCAAAGAGGTCGAGACAGAACTGCAGCACATCAGCTCTCTGAATGTATCTTCAGCACTCAGCCCGTTGTTCCAGCGTGAGCGTACAGCCAGTCTTGAGTTCTTGCGAGCTATGCGCTCTCAAAGTACAGGCGAAAACGCTTTCAGGGCGCTAGATGAAATGAACACAGCAATCTTGACCGCAGATGCTGCTGGAAGTGGTGCCGACTCCTCCCTTTTCCAACCTTCACCGCTTACTAGCGATCAAATCTTACCAGCAGCAGAAGGGTCAATAGACCAATCCAGTCAGGGAGGACTCTTACCGATGAACCTTCAGTTCAAGGAGCTGCTTAACCCAGACATGCTCGAGGAGATAAAGGCTGACATCTACGAGAAGTTATCACAACAACTCGCGATGTCTGCGGGTAAATCAGGAGACGAACGTTCTGCCGATGGAGGTCGAACAGACTTGCACCAAGCCATTGCTTCTGCTCTGGAAACTCGACTGCATCATGCGCTTAACCCGACAAAAGACACCGACGGCCCCGATGGATTTCAGCCAGAGGATACACAACACAGTGGCTCGCAAGAAAACGAGACCCTGGACAATACAGAGATGCCCGTGGATGCTCCTACCACTGATGAAGTCTGCTGCGACCAGTTTGACGAATTTTCCCCTGTGGAAGCGTATTATGCGAGGAAGTACGTGTTAGCAAAGGATCGTGTTTCAACCTTTGCTAAGAGCATCAGTGACGAGGATGAGAATACGAATGCGATGACAGCGACACAAGTAACGAGTGCTCAGCGAATTCTGAAAATATGTGAGCGTTTGGAGACCGCGGAAGCAAAGAGCAAATATGACTCTGTTAGCAAGATTGAAATGGATCGACAAGGGAACAGTCGGGGGTCCCTGAAAATCCTGCTCCTAGCAGCCCGTGACCTACCTACATCTCACTTGCGGACGAAAAATCTGGATCCGTACGTGTGCTTGGAAGTGGTTTATCCTTCCCATGTGGTACCTTTGTCAGCGAACTGTTATCCGACGACAGGAAGGACTTTTCGTAGTCGGACAAAGAAGAAAAGCATTTATCCAGTTTGGGATGAAGACTTTGAGTTCGCTCCGATTGTCTCTCTGAATGGCTACCTTCATGTTCGCATTTTAAACGACCGCAGACTCAGCCGTGAGCAGCTTGTAGGTGAAACTCGTATCCCACTACAAACGTTGCTGCACCAGAAGCGTATTGTGGAATGGTTCTCTCTCGGACTCAATGTCTCACCTGTATCGACCGGCTCGGGTCCACCCCCGGGCAGCGTGGTCTCCAAGCTTTGCGGCGGTGCTGTCAGGCTCCAACTTCAGCTATATTTCTCGAGTATCGAGAGATATAAGCACGTTATTGACGAACTCGTGACGCGATATCTTCAGGACCACAGCGACTTGCCACCGTTCATCGATTCTGTTGATGAATGCGAGAAGCGAGGGGATCAAGCTCTCATGACTGAGCAACCGGAGCAGAATGGAACCGAACCGACATTCACAGCAAGTCAAAGAGATGAATCAACGGTGTATGACCAGTTGCGCCAATCGGACGTAGAGGCTCATTTTCCTCTGGATGAACTAGCAACGTCGCTGCCTCCTTACAACGTCGTAAAAGCAGACAAGCAGGATGCACCACCACTACAGCGCACCAATTTTCTATCAAATATGGAGGATCGTGTCAACAGAACAACACAAGGGCCCTCCATTCAATTGTCGTCTGAGCGACGGAAGTCGCTCTGGGAGACGAAGGCCACTACAGCTAGCGATCGCCCCTCGGTCACCACTCTCGACGATAAGAAACCATACTTTGGGTTTTCAGCGAGTACCACAGAACAGAAAAAACAGTCACCAGCCTCGGCTTCAACAGGGGGCGGTCGCAGTCGAACACCCACAGCGCAGTCCAAAAGAATTCGGAGCACCGCCGCTCTGCAACCACACAGTTCCTTGCGAAGGAGAAATACAGAGACCCCCGAATGTTTTGACGAGTACAGTCCGTACCACCCAGCATTCAAGAGCGCAGACTTGATGGAAGGATGCAACAACGAGCTTGGTGGCGTGAAAAGTGGCCGCATCGTATCACGTGGCTCCGACATGAACCGAAATGCAGACCTGAGCATCTTCAAGCGACCCAGCTTGACTCGACGGCCGCCAAGCTCCGGCTTCCCAGAGCGCTACATTGGTCTGGACAACCAAGCATGCGAACGGCTCAAGCGAATCTTCGGTAGGATGGATGGCACCCCCAGCAGTTAGCTAAGCTCACTCCCATTGCCTCTCAGATGGCTACACTTTTCAATACGTATATGACACAAAGATAGCCCTGTCGGCACAACGTTTCGTCTTAAACGGTACTCCTACCATGGCCTCCCCTACTTTTGTGTCATTCTTGAATTTTGTATGGGAGAGCAATGAGTCTGCTGCGGCCCGAGACGCTCCAGGTCGTGGCTCAGAGCCTCGGCCTGGACGACATCAGCGACGACTGCGTGCGCGATTTGCTGCCCGAAATGGAGCTGCGCGTGCGGGAGGTGGTGCAGGATGCGCTCAAATTCCAGCGGCACTCGCGGCGGCCCCAATTGGACCCTTCGCACGTGAACGAGGCCCTCCAAGCGCGCAATTTAGAGGTGAATTGTGCACCCACACATGTTCAAATTGAGAAACAGAAGAATTCTATTCGCTAATCCTATTACTCTATGACCAAATCAGAGTCTGTATGGCTTCTCGGCACCTGGCACCGTCAAGTACAAGCAGTGTGAGGACCATGAGTCGCTCTTCTACGCGGAGGAGGAGGAACTGGAGCTTGGTGAGCTGCTGAACGCCCCATTGGGCCAAATCCCACTCCAGCCGGTGCTTAATGTGCACTGGCTGGCGGTGGACGGAGTGCAGCCTCTTATCCCGGAGAACGCGTCGGTGGAGGACGACTCAACGTGCCACACGTCCATCAAGGACGAGGCCTTCGTCAGCAATGTGGACAGGAAGCCTCGTGTCAAGCACGTGCTGACGGAGGAGATGCAGCTCTACTACACCAAGGTGACGGAGGCGGTCAAGAGCGACGACTTTGAACTGCAACGTGCAGCGTTTACCAGTCTGGCTCAAGACCCGGGTATCCACCAGCTGCTGCCGTATTTCTCGCGCTTCATCTACGAAGAGGTGAAGCACAGCAACCACGACCTGTCGCTACTGTTCTCGCTCATGAAAGCGTGCAGATGCTTGCTTGTAAACCAGACCTTGCACGTCGAGCTATACGTACGTAGCTTGACGCAGGGAGTATTGCATTATTTGGATTGTCTAATTATCGTTGGGATATGTGGTTCAGCTGCATCAATTGATCCCGGCGATCCTGACGTGCGTGTTGGGAACGCAGCTCTGTGAGAACCCTGCGGACGACCACTGGGCGCTGCGCAAGTACGCGGCCAAGTTGGTGGCGCAGATTTGCGAGCGCTACGGAGAGAAGTATGCCAATATCCAGGCGCGTGTCTCCAAGACGTACCACAAGGCGATCACAGACCCCGTGTGCCCGTTCTCGACTCAATATGGCGCCCTCCACGGTAAGATTGAGCCCGCTGCCGTACTTGTTGTTGCCTATCTACAGTAATCATTGACCTTTATGGCTATGGTTCTTTTTCCAGGCATGCTGTTTCTGGGCTCTTTGGTGATGGAGAGCTTGCTCTTCCCAAACCTAGAGAAGTACTACCGGCGACTGGAGCCAGCGCTATCGTCGTCAAACCCCAACCTTGTCGAGAGGCTAGAGGCGCAAAATTGTCTTGGCATCCTCGTGGTAAGTGAACCTCGCGAGTCCGCGTTATTCTCCATTATGAAGTTTCTAACCTACTGCTATTTATTGGATGATGGTTTGAAATACACAGCATGCTTCAGGAACCTATTTTTCAATGGCCAAGTCTTTGGACCGCAGCGCGTCGCAATCCATGCCGTCGTCTGCGCTGGGTGATATCGTGACCCTGTTGTATGATGCCTTTGGCGAGAGCCTTTTGCCCTACATTCGGCCAGAGCAGCCGACAAGTATGCTCGACATGTGTCTCTAAATCTCGGCGCATCAATGAGTAGTAAGCAAAAATGGATCAGTTTTGGCACATTTTACGAATGCTAGGAGGAAGGAAAGGAATGTATTTGGTTGATCATTATGATTTTGTGTGTAGAAGCTGACAGAGTGAACGGAAAACAACCTGGGACACAAGGTGCTGGTGCTTATTTCGTGAAGACCTTGTGAACACGGCAGACTTGTGTCGAGGTGCCAGCCGATGCCGTTGTCGGTGTTGGTGCTGTCGTCGGAGCTCTCGTTGGTGCCGTCGTTGGGGCACTGGTAGGTGCCGTCGTTGGGGCACTGGTAGGTGCCGTCGTTGGGGCCGCGGTCGAGGCCAAAGTTGTTGAACCCACCAATGTCGGGAAACCAGATGCCTTGGCCACTCGGTTCCACGTGTAAAACCCGAAGTATTTCTCGAGCTCGAGCTCCATGGTGGTGTCATCGGGTCTGCGGTCGAAGAACATGAACCAGAAAACTTCTTGTCCACCGCTAGCAGGACTCCAGTTCAAGAATGCCTTGTAAAACGCAACCGAGTTAGCGACACTAGGGATGTTGTACGGTGCGAAAGAAGCTGGAGATCCAGCAGTCGGGAAGCCAATCTCCGTCAGCCGAACCTTGTCTGACGGGTAGACAGTCAACATGTTGTTCCAAGCACCGTTGAGCATTGCAAGTGGGTCACTAGCAGTGAACGAAGCATCGAAGAACGGGTAGATGTTCACACCCAGGATATCGCAACCATTAGCAAGAGCCAACATGTCGGTGCGGATGCTGCTGGCCATCCACTCGTTGTGCCGCTGCACCGTTCCGATGTTCACTGTGCGTCCGGTCTCGCTGAGGATCCGCGAACGTAGGGCTGTAATGCGGCGCAACACTTCTGCGGGTGAGTACGGACCTGCGGGATAGATGTTTTCATTGCCCACCAGGATTGCTTTGATTGTGTCTGGGTAGTCCTTCACGGCAGCGATGGCAGCGGTCACTTGGCCTTCGTACCAGCTCTCGTCGGTCATGAAGACGCCAAGGTACAGGGAGATGCCGTACTTTGCAGCATGAGGCGTCACCGGATAACCGTAAAAGTTGGAGTAGTAGGTGCGTGCAACCGTGATGGAATTCTTCATGATGCTGAAATCGGTGTCCATGGCTGAATCGAGGCCCGCGGCGCTTCCTCCGTTCAGCGGATACTCCGAGTTATGGAAAGGTGAGTAGCATGCACCCTGCACAATTGGAGACGATGATTCAACACGGTCCGGCGGAAGTGTCGTGTTGATGAAAGGGCTCAGTTCATGACCCGTGAAGCCCTCGAGGTTCAAGGCGGCAGTTCGCGACAGCAGACTCACTATGGCCGAAACTCCAGCGAGCGTAAAGCGATGACCCCAAAGCTGCATACTTAGCTGTTACCTTCCAAGATGCGGGAAGTTTGGAGAATGCGCAGCACAAACTGCTAGCCAAAGTCTTGGTTTGTGTCGAACGGAGCGAGCAGTTATATGCGATGAAGTAGAAGTTTCATAGAAGTTGCTTTCCTATTCCGAGTAGGGAAACTCGATCGACTGGATTTTGGTCTACAAAATGTCTGCGTTGTATCAAGCTCCTATCCTGGGTCGATCCCCGGACTCGCGCTTGTTAGCCAACTAACTGCCTAGGGAAGGCGTGGAGGCAAATATGCTGGTCGCGGTTGCATAATATGCATATTTTAGGATGTATTAGAAGTTCGTAGTTTTCCTATTCCGAGTAGAGAAGTTCGAGCGACTGGATTTGTGTGGGGTCTGCGAAGTGCCGCTTCCAGCTGCGCAATGTGCGGGTCTGATTGGTGTTGAAAGTCCACTCGAGCACCCGAGCCCGTCGCTCGAAGTCGCTGAGTCCATAAGCTCTGCCTAGTCCAATTCCGCCGCCATAGCAGAGCTGAACGCCTTGACGCAAGTAGCAGTACTCATTAATGTGATCGTGACCGACAAAAGTGGCCTTCACATCGCCCACTTCCACGAGAGCCGAGAACAGACCACTGTTCACCGCAGAACTTGCAGTCTTTTCATTCTTGTCGCCCATCCGGTTCAACGGCGATGTCAGTGCATACTCTGGGACAGGGATATGATAGTACATAACGGCAGGTACGCTGCCGTCTGTGGCATTCTGAGACGAGCTGTTGCTGGATCCTTCTTCAGCATGAGACTGCACCAGCTCCCGGTAGAACTCGACTTGAGACTCCTTGATCCAGTCATACGTGGTAGGATTGTTGACCAAAGGGTACGTTGCTGTATCAATACTTGCATGCGAATCCAGGAAGTACATCCTAAACACTGTCACACCCTGCAGACCCCACGGACCGTCGGTTGGTGCTACGACGTTGACTTCGTAGTTTCCAACGCCCCCGATATCACGAGGCCCGTACTTCACGTGCGAGTACTGCTTCCCTTGAGTCATTAACTCCAGCATTTCGTCCCGTGTCAAACCACCTTCGATATCGTGGTTGCCGAACACTGCAGCCCATGGGATTCCTCGGCTTTCAACACGCGCAGTGAAGATACTCATAGCGAAGGCATGGATCGTGGTATCCAGATCTGGCTGGACGTTATCACCCGAGAAAACAACGAAGTCTGGCTGCTCGATGTCAAGCAGCTCATCGAGGAACGCAACCGTAAGCGCCTCACGGCACTCGTTGTACTTGGGGTCGTTTTCTTCGCCAGCACTTGCCGAGCTCGAAGAATTACTTTCTTCTCTTAGCTGCTCTGCGATAATCGAGGCTGCCGCCAAAATACTCGCTCGAATGGTGCTCGACGGTCCTGACGAGCAAGGGTAGTCCGGGTTTCCTGTAAGGTGCATATCCGCAATTTGCAACACCTTGAAAGATAATTCCTCCGTAGAGCTCGACGCAACAGCCTCCACTGATGAAGACACCTCGTCGTCGTTGCTTTCACCGCTACCCGTGCTGACTGTTGTCGAGTTCAGGACAAAAGGCTCAAACTTCCTTGCCAGGAAGAAGGTGTGAACCGTACCCGTGGACTCATTGCCGATGATATCCCAAGCGCCAGGAATCGTAGCAGAAGCGTTGAAGTCTGCTGCCTCGCTGTCAGCTGTTTCGTATAATGACAGCTCTGCTACAAACGGGGATGTTGCCTGGTTGGACGCTGAGATCGTGGAGTTCAGGCTGCTGTTATCAAACTCGACACTTCCCCACTCGGCGCACAGCTTAATCAGGTCGCTAGTGATTTCCGTACTGGTAGCAGTCTCAGCAACCCCCGGACATGTCTCGGTGGGCAACACCACGTTGAGGTCGGTCAAAACAGTAAGTGCACCCGTTGCGTTGGCTAGCGGACGCTGTACACAGACGATCACATCGCTCGTGTCGCTGTTGCTGCTTGCACCTTCGGAGGATTTCAACACAAAACCCGGCGTCTCCCATTCTCCTTGTGGCCCCAGCTCTTGACACGCGGAATAGATTGAATTGGTGTCCACATTCGTCAACACTTCAAGCGCGACAATAGGGCGGACGGGGTAACGAGCACTCAGGAAGACGCTGGAAGCGTCCGAGTCGAACTTGAGGTCTACGGGCCAAGTGATCCACCCAGGTGTGTCGTGGTTGTAGAAGGACTCGGTAGTTGTCATGAGATCCACCACATATTGCTGGGTGTCGAAAGCCTCCGTCGCTGATACGAACTCCACGCACACGAACACGCTCGAGGCCGGGTTTACAATCGCCTGCATGTTTGATGGACAACTGGTCGCATCCGACACGACCACAACTCGCTGCATCACCGACACCTCGTCCAGGTCGACCGCACCAACGTCTCCTTCGCTCTCTGTAGCTTCCACACTCTGCTGCATGCACAAATACCAAATGCTGCTTCCAGACGACGCCACCCAGTCGACACCCGTAGGAATCCACTCGAGCTCGACGCACCTGTCCTTGGAATCATCGTCGGTCGTGGCACTCACCATGGTGAGGTTCGCGACCGCCACTTGAGGCAACATCAGTGAATTGCTCGTCGTCACTGCAGTGCTGTCATCAGAAGTATTGTTATCATCGTCCGACTGGGTTAGCACGACGGACAGGGTGATGACTGCAGCCACCACAAGCACGACGGCCCCCGCGATGAACGCTTTGTGGCGGTTGCTAATGGCGCGAAAGCCCTTGGACGGAACTGCCTCGTAGGGAGTGGAAGACATGACGCCGCGCAGAGAGGCAGTCGGGTGAGAGTTACGAGTGCTGCAGATCCGCGGTCGAGTCCTCCGTTGTCTTTCTGATCTGCTTCGGGTGTTTGGACTGAGCAGTTGAGGAAGGAGGTGATGGTGAGGCGAACTGTGACTCAACAATTTGTGAACGACGGATGGAAGTTGCAGACAACGACGGCAGGCCTGACGGAGTGTCGATGATGGAGGCGGGACTCGGTAACTTGAGATATGTTGCGGGCATGGGGAAGCCGCCGCAGGAATTGCTGAGACCGCATCATCACTTGTACCGTGAGACATCGGTTCTCAAAGGTGCTAAATGTAGTTTTTTGTATTGGATTCTTTTTTTAAATTATATTCAATCATAGAGGTTTATGACTAAAATTAGCCATCTTGGGATTATGCAGCACAAATGATTACGTACCTCAGAAATGGCATACTTGGTGCGAGGACACGAGACCACCTTTATTGGAAGCGCACACTTGATCGTCCTGGACAGGATGCAAGCTCCGCCCATCTGCGAGCCGTGTCCTCTTCAAGACCGTCTCGTCGTCCAGCGGAAGCTCTGTAGGCGTCCGAAAAGCCAGATTAAACTGCGCCGTTGCTAGCAGCGACTCGCTACAGACGAGGTGCTGCCGGAGGTATATATTTCAATCGCCCTCGGAATTAACCCAGCCTGTCTGGGCTGGCTGGGTGTTGATGGAGTATGGAGAGTCGTCGGTGTTGTCCAGCCCAGTCTTGTCGCAGCTACCGGCGACGTCGGAACTCCTCCAACTCACCGAAGAAAAGGTAGCTTGAACGAGAAAAGTAAAATATATTAAACGTTAATTAAAACACTGCGATCAAGTACGGTCAAAACGGTAAAGCACTACGATCAAAACTCGCCCTTCCTCAGCTTCTGCTTGCACGGTGGCTTGTTCTTAGCGAGCCCAGCCACCAAATCCGAGTCGAAGTTGGTGGGAGAACTTTGGCTGGCCTTCGATAAAGTTGACCATATCGACGTGTCCTTCTTGCCGTTCTTGGACTTCTTGACCTTCTTGACCTTCTTGACCATCTTCCTGGACTCGGGACCCGAAGGTGAGATGGGCTGAGAGTTGTTCACTGCATTTTCGGGCGATGTACGCTTACGCTTGACGTCTGAAGGGTTGTCGGATGGATGACTTGGAACATTGTTTCCGGGACTGTCCAGGGTTTTCATTTCCTGCGTCAGGAAGTTGAACTGGTCGTGTACGACCTTGAGCTGTTCCTGCATCTCTGCAATGGTAGCGAGATCCTTCACACACTGTTTCTTCAACTGTCCGATTTCCTTTTGGTTCGCGTAATGCAGTTCCTTGTACTCTTCTGTCATCGTGTTGCTTCTCTCCATGACCATATTCTGTATCGCCTTCGCCTTCAAATACAAATTGTCCAAGAGTTGCAAGTATAAAGCGGCATCACTTGATTCTTCTTCGGCATCATACTGTTTTTCATTGTTCGTGTCACTGTCTTCACTAAAAGCAACCTCGTCGGGCTTCCCTTCGTCTTGGTCTTCGTTTTCGTCTCGTTCCTCCTCTCCGGCGAGCTGATAAAGGTGTCTTGGATCAGCAACCTTTTCTTCGCCGACCTTCTTTTCTCCCTCCTCCCTTCGCTGACGCAGTAGAGCTGCAAGTCTATCGGAAGCGCGCTTCCCTGCACGAATGTCAACTGGGCGCGGTCCGAATCGATGCTTGAATTTGGGCGTCCACGCCACCCTCACCGTGGCTTCTCCCGCGTAGTCTTTGAGAATCTTGTTAGCTGCGGCAACCAGCTTTTCAGGCTGTAATATGGAGAACTTCCCGCCCTGCATCATCAGGTCCTCTATATCCACGCCTTTATCGTCTGCTTGGGCCAGCAACTGGCTCAGCAGGGTATTTTGCCGAGACCGCTGCCGACGTTGCTAGGATGGAGAAGGTCGGTAGCTGTCGTTCTGCCGACGTCCTTCCCGAATGTTGTGGTGGCGCAGATGGCCAGATGATACATGGGTTGCTCGGGGTTCTTTGCGCGCAGCTCCTACTGCTCCCAGTCAGCAATTGCACCTTGGGCTTGACCATGGCGATCTCGAGTGGCAACTTGAAATGTGCGCGTTCGTATGAAGAAAGGAACTTTACTATTTAAAGTTGCACTAAA
Organism: Phytophthora ramorum; assembly: GCF_020800215.1. NCBI lineage: Eukaryota > Oomycota > Peronosporomycetes > Peronosporales > Peronosporaceae > Phytophthora > Phytophthora ramorum. The sequence goes on from NW_027150651.1 coordinate 2,400,782, forward strand.
AGTGAATTAAGCCAAGTCGCAAAGGACAATGTTGCCCGTGTTGGTGTTGGCAACCAGCGTTCTATCGGTAGGGCTGGATGAACAAGGCAGACCTCATTTTGGTATCCTACGTCGATATTCATCCTCTGGAACCAAATGCTGTGCAAAGCCTCCGACCGCAAGCTACAACTCGGGTTCACTCAGCGGCATGCTCACCACCGCTGACACGAGCGGGACGCAACTATAGTTTGGCATAGAAAATCATCACAACACGCCCTCGTTAGCCTCTGCTTTGATCATCGATTGGATACATTGGATGCGCTCGTATCGTACCTCTCCTTGCCGCACACGAAGATGGACACATTGTCGGCAGCGCCGAGCTCCGAGATACTCTCCACGTCTACAGCGTACTGGTATTGCACGTTCTGGATGCAAAGGAAAGGGCATTAGCTTCGAACAGCAAAAAGGGGCCAAAGATCAACTTACAGGAATCACGAGCGGGATCAGAAGCAGACTCTGCTCGACGCGGTACAACTCATGGTCGTAGTGGAAGGCAACCGTGATATCGGTCACGGCTTTCGAGCCAGCATTCTGAACGAAAATCAGTCGGCACGAGTCGTTAGGAAAACTTCTAGGTCTCTTTACACGTCGAAGTCACGTACCTGAACGTTGAGCTTGATTCGGAAAAACGGACCAATTCCCTGTACTTGCGCGTTCAATCGGATTGCTGCGCCCGTTGAGTACGACACCGGCCCCTACCATCGTGAAAAGCATCAGCACTACAATAACACAGACCGTATTCTCGAGTACAGTACCTGTCCGTCTTTGATGATTTTGACGTAAGCGCGAGCTGTGGTCAAACGCAGCTTGCACAAGTCGCGCTGGAAGTGGCGATGCATTTCAGTAGCATGGTCTCGCTCACGCTGGGTTTGTTCGACGTACAGAGTCGTCTTCTTAGGGATATTCAGTGGAATGTCTGACGTAAGATTGACAGTCGAGAAAACGAGTTAGCTCAAGCACGACAGCTTTCCAGGACGAGTAGAACCGACCTTGTTCAGGCGGGGGTCCTGCCGCCTCCGAGATCGCATCCAGACTAGCCGTGCGCTTCAGGATCTTCAGCGATAGCGCGCCACTCTTTTGAACAAGTACGAGTGATGCTTCCTCCCGTCCATATTGCCCGAATCGCATGCCTGTAAGCAGAGTCTCCGTGCTGAGGGTGCACACTTTGACCTTCTCATTGTACAGCGTCACATCACCGTTGCGTAGCGCAACGAGAACACCGCGAGTATCTTTTGTACGCCGGAGGCTGAAAGCTTCCAGGGCTACGATATCGTCGCTCATGGTCAAACTCCAGTTTTTCTTTCCCTTGAGGTGATACGACGTGAGCTTACGGCTCACAGATGCAATCACGATGCTTTTCTCCAATTGCACGAGGCCACACGCTGCGGATTCCAGCTCAATCACCGACTTCAGCAGTTCTCCGTTCTTGATCATGTATACGGAGCCGTTGCGTGTTGTGATAACAAGTCGGCATTCGACGTCAAGCAGCCCGACGGCCACGATCTCGACAGGTACGCCTGGCACTTTAATTTGCTGCACAAGGGACGTCCCCTGCGGGTCCAGTACGTACACCATGCAGCCCTCAGTCGCCACGACAAGGCTAAAGCACATACAAACAAGAGATCAGTGATGTTCGAGCTGGTGTTGATTCATTGTAATCCAACCGTACCAGCTCACTGCGTCCTTGTCGTCCATGTTCTTGTTGATTGAAGTCATGCATGTTACGCATGAGCGCTCGACCAGTGGGTCATCCATGAAGCGAGATACGTATTCCGCCTGCTCTTCAATATTGTCAATTGCCAGCAGACCCCGCGATCGTTCTGACAAGCGAATGCCTAGACCACTGCAATCGTTTGAAGCAAGCTCATCAGCACTCCAGACACATAACAGTTCTATTTCAACACAAGTAGGTTGCTTACCGCATGGTTGAGAGCTGAGCAAGTGCATCAGGAACCTCGATAGTACACTTCGCTAACGCCTCCCAAAGCTTTGTTTCCTGAGCATCGATCTCAATTGCCGGTACTGTGAATTTGTAGTGCGGGCGAAAGTTGCGATAGATGAAGATGAATGGACCTGAGGCAACAGCTATCGCTGGGATCCGGGGTCGATTGTTATCTGTATGCACAAATGAAGCAGATCAACGAGGTTATTGAAGTGCTCAACAGAGCCCGCAGTTGTTTCTTATGATTCCGTACCCGAGTAGAAGTAGCTCAGAGCTGATGGCACCCCAAGAACCGCTTGCTCACCGTGAAGTGACGAGCCTGTCAAAGATATCGAGTAACGTGAGATGGTCGACCAGCAGCGAGGACTACAGCATATCCTACCTTTATACATCTTGAGTCTCTGATCTCCATCTGCAACTACGAGCTTGGCATCACCATCTCCGTAGACATCAACCAGCTGCATGCAGCTCGATCCAGCCTTGATGCCAGCCACTGAATTGTGGTATGCTGACAGCCACGGGCTCTTGGATACTTTCTTCGCCGACGCATCGACTACGGACGGCACGTCCTTCTCAGTATCTTCGGTCGTGGACATCGTAAAAGGCTGGCTTCGAAGCCGACCAGTCTTGAATGGGCCGTAGCGGATCCTTTCAAGTACCGCGAAGAGGCGCCTCGAAGGTTTGCCCAAGTTGAATGCAAATAAAATACTTGTCAAGGTGTCATTGCCGACAGCAATGCGACAGATCAGAAGGGCTGGTCTGGTAGTAATAACCTCGGTTGATTAACAAATATGATGGCAATACTTTGGCAATGTACTTCCTCAACTCTCTCGCCCATTCTCTGAGCTGGCGCTCACGAAATGCTGCGCTTCCGCTTGGAGAAATGGTCGACAGGCGAGCCCAATAAGTTACTAAATTGATCAACGTCTTCGACTGACCGTGTATCCAGCACCTGTGCACAATTCACAAACAGGGTCAACTTGGGCAGCAATGCAAACGAGTAGCTGTCAAACGCACCATAAACCGATTCGACACAAGATCGTAGTGCCTCCAGATCACAGACTCGTCAACCACAGGCACGCGGATGATGCCGCGGTGGTAGCTGTCGGGAATCAGCCCGCAGCGGCAGGTGCTCAACGAGGTACACCGCCCAATCCGGCGAATCGGCACCCACAGCGCGCTACACCTGCAAGACAAACAGCAAATTGCAGCACCACGTGAGTTAAACCTTCACCACCAAACAAATATACAAGCCGTATCCACACGTACGACTCGAGGAAGTCTGGCTCAAACTCGCATCCAGTGCACACGACGTTGACCGCCAGCACAGCGAAGTCGAACATCTGCAGTTCGAGCAGCTGACTGGTGAGCGTCGGGTGCACGTCGACGCCGTTCACTGCCAGTACCACCGGCGCGAGCTGCTTCGCCCGACCAGCAGCTTCGACAATCGGCTGGTTCGCAGCCGGTCCGACCCCAAAGATCGTTCCTCGGCTGCCTCCTTTCATGCGAACTTCCAGTTCCTGCAGGTCCACAGTGAGAGGCTGCGCGCGCAGGTTTTGCACTACGACCCGCAGTTGGATGTACGCTATGTCGGCCGTGGAGAGCACCTGGCAGTTGGAGCTGTGCGCCACCGTCATCCATACGTCGGCGCCTTCGTCTCGTCCGCGGCCCCACACGATCTGGTGCTACTACAAGCGTCAGAACTGTATAATAATGGCCAATAGACAGCGGCCTCTGTACCTTGGTCGTGTACTTGCCGCGCGGCAGGTAGCGTGCGCGATCCAAGTACAGGAACAGCTCGTAGAAGCTGCTTGTGCCGGTGCTGCGTCGCAGGCGCTCGGGGCGCGGAAGCAACCAGCGCGCAACGCACAGGCGTCTCCAGATGACGTCGTTTGAGCACACGACGCCCCACCACGAGTTCACTTGGCTGCAGAAACGTTCAGAGCGTCAGTGGGTCCCAATGGGACAAGGGAGGAGCGTGACGCACATGGCGGAGATCAGGTCGGAGGGCGTCAGGAAACCCGCCACGTAGTGCACGAGGTCATCGGTCATGAGGTCCGCGAGTCCCGGCGTCTGCTCAGCCCCGCCCATGCTCACGGAAGTAAGCTGCTAAATGTGACTGCAACTTGCATCTTGACCTTGGCACAACGTCGCCAGTCACATGAGCTTCTTGAGGGTCACGCCCCTGTCGACGACGCGATTGGGCATAAACACATCTTGCGCTAGTCGAGTCTAGCAACGACCTGGTATTGGATGAAAATAATAAACGCCGCGGATTGGCTGAAATACCACGATATAAACCCGTCGTCCGTGGAAACGTTCATGGAATATGAGCAGAAGAAAAGGCGATTTGCGCCGGCGTCGCGCGGCGCCCTCCATTGGGCAGAAAGTGTCAAGCGCTCGCTGCCTCCCTCCTGCATTCTCCAGGCCGCAACTCACGCTCGCTCTTCTCCCCTTGAGCAGACAGCAACAGGTCCCAGCGCAGGCAGATGAATCCCGGTGCGGTGCCGCCTCCAGCACCAGCTCCAGCTGCACCTGCTGCCCCTGAGGGCGACGCCAACGCGGCCGCCAACGCCGCGGACTGGAGCGACTCTGCAGACAATTCGAACTCGCAGGGCGACGAGTTTTTACCGCCGCCGCAGGGCCCGTCGCTCTCGTACGAGCGCAAGATCCGCCTCCACAAGTACGCCGAGAACCGCGCGCGGTCGTGCCTCAGTCTGCTGAGCGACTCGAGCAACGCGCTGTGGAAGGTGCACGACTGCAAGAACGACATTGGCGTGTACAAGCCCAGCCCTGACTGGTCCGAGTCGGTCTCCGCCAAGGCCGTCGTGTTCGCGAACGCCGCGTTCCCGAACGTGCTCAAGACCATCTACGACCTCAAGACGTCCGACAAGTTCAAGCTCTTCATGCGCAAGGTGCTGGGCGACATGTTCCTGGACGCAGAGGTGCTCGAGGACCTCAACGGCACGGGCGTCTACCCGAGCGCCAACCCGCCGCGCGACGGACGCGAGATGTACAAGCAGGCGGCCATCAAGTGGTGGGCCATCAAGTCGGGTTCCCTGGCTAGCAAATCCTCGGACTTCTACGTGCTGGAGGTACGGACGTTGCACGTGCAGCTTTGCAGCAACGGACGACACGATGTGACGTGCTGCGCTCGCTGCACTTCTTCTATTTTCCAGCCGTTACTTGCAGTGCTGGCAACATGACGAGCGGTGATTGAACTGACCTGTGTGTGGATATGGTGATACATGTATAGTACATCGGCATCGAGACCTCGGGCGGGGACATCGTAGCATGCTACCTCTTTCAAGAATCTCTGGCGGAGGTGGGCGGCATGCCGCATATCCAGGGCAACAACCTGGAGCGCTCTCAGTTTGACGCACTCATCTGCAAATTCGAGCGCACGTCCTCACCGGACTACAAGGATGACTTCGTCACGATCTCCATCGCGTTCCAGCGGCCGCCACCTATGGTCAGTCTGTTCCGCAGCAACCCAGCGGTGGAGATGGTCACGCAGCTCGCTCGCGGGCTCCGAGACTTGCTCGAGGACCCGCCAGAGCTGCAGGAAATATCGGTTGTGAAGACGTCCGCTTGGGTGAAAGACAAGTACGTTGCACTACTTGCTGTTGGCATTGTTCCATCGCACACACTCGGTTTACTTAATGAGCACACCTTCGCCTTCCATTGAAACAGAGAACGCCGCTTCTGCGTGCTTTGCAATCGGCGCTTTTCGCCAATCTTCCGCCGCCGCCACCACTGCCGCACGTGCGGCGAAGTGATCTGTTGGTCCTGCAGCAGCACCATCCGCGTGCCGTCGATTAGCTTCACGCACAATGACACAGGTAAGCAGGTGCTGTCGCGGCACCAGCCGAGTATCCGCGTGTGCAGCAAGTGCGTGGTATCCCACCATCGATCAAAGAGTGGGAGGGAGCTGAATAACCAAGAGGATTTTAAGGACTGGATCCAACGAAGCACAGAGCAGCAGCAGATCGCTGCAGGTGCAGAGCCCAGTGCTGCCCAGCAGCTCCGCCTCCCAAGTCCTTCGCACTCGCAAGACCTGTCGGGGGCGCTGGAGACTCCGGGCAATGTGCCGGAACGAGTTCCTAGCTCCAAGGAGGAGCGAATGCCACGTAAGTACCGTCGCATCAGTCTGGACAACGAAGAGGAGGAGAAGGAGGATGGAAACAGCCGCCCTCACCAATATCGTGAACTTCCAGATACCATTGACGACCGGGAGCGCCGCGATTCGAACCTGCGGACTTCGCGGAAAATCTCAGGAGGAAAGCAGCGGCAGAGCAATATGCAATTGCCGCAGCGCCACAGTTACGGAGAACAGGCAGCTCGAGGCTCGAAGCATATGCGCCGGGTACGCCGATCGCACTCTGAAGTGAGTATTGAGCGCGCCACCGGCCACAGCCGAGATAACCAACTGAATGTGGTTAAACCGGCAGCTGCCAAAAGTCCAGGTAGAGGACGTCCCACCAGTGCTGGCCGCCGTGGTCCACCGCAAGACCCAGCGCGACAGTCCGTGCAACCACCAACTCATGATAACCAGGAAGAAGCGGGACGTCGATCCAGTTCAATGGAGAGGCTACCGGTGCAAAACACTAGCAGCTACGTCCATGCGGCTTCTGCTTGGGCGACAAACAAGACGGAAGTGCTCGCCATGACTGGAGCTTTTCAGGAACTGATGACGAAACTCGGGGGGGATGTCCACTTCGTGGTCGTCGGATTTTCTACAGGCTTTAGTGCAGAAGTCATCGTTAACCTGCTGCGCCAGTTAGCACCTGGGGTCCCCTACATCGGTGGCACGATCGCGCGTGGCATGTGTGACGAGAATGCGTGGGTTTCTGTGAACCGGCATAACGACGAAGGTCTAGTCACGCTGTGGGGTGTGAATGACCCCCATGGGATTTACTCTGTCGTCCATGCAGAGTATTCACAGAGCGATGCCCATGAGAAGACGTACGCTGCAGCGAAAACTGCGTTCGCCCGAGTGGCAGGTGATGTTGATGCCGGTGAGAAGCCGGCATTCATTGCAACTTACGCTTGCCCGCTTTTTGTGGAACATGCGATTGACGGTATCAGGGAAGCGATTCACTGTCCGATCATCGGTGGATGCTCTTCGGATGCCACTAGGCACGGTGAAGGTGAAGTCTCTGTTTCTTGGATTCAAATTAGCAGTAGCAGCAGCTCTGATTACACGAAGAGTGTCCGTGACGGACGAGGTGACTGGACAGAGATGGGCATCGCATTTGCGTTGTGCTTCCCGAGCGTGGAAACGTATGTGAGCTGGTTCAGCGGCTACAGTCCCGTGGGTGTAAATAGTGAATACTGCATGGGCACGGTCACGAAGGCGTCAAACAAGACTATCTACGAGATTGATTGCAAGCCAGCTGCGGAGGTCTATCAAGAGGTAATATCTCACAGCCTGATACGATCTTGTGTTACCGGCAACTAACTAGCTTGTTGTGATATTCATTTTGTCGCTCTTGTAGTGGCTTGATGTTGCATCAGACAAGAGCCAGACTGAGCTCTCTTCAATTGGATTTCCTCGGCTCGGGAGTCTGCACCCACTGGGCACAACCATTGATTTTGTTTCAAACCAAATGGAAGTGGACCGCAGCATTGATGCAAACTCTTCCTCCTCGCTGTGCTCAATGCAGTCAAGTGACTGGTCGAAGCTCATCAACATGACGGCAGTGATCACTGGTATCAACGAGGATGGTTCGCTAAGTACGACGAGCTCGGTCGCGTCCGGCACTAATGTCGTGCTGATGGAGACGTCCGCGCAGTCCTTGAAGACTGCCATCAACAAGGTTCGTACCACGATATTCCTCGGCTTTTCATCGGTAGACCTGTGCATCTTACGTCTTGTGTATTTTTGTTGGTTATTCAGATGGGAGCCCAAGCCGTGGAAAGCAACAAGTTCTACATCCACGAGACGATCGGTTGTCTGATGTTCCTGTCAGCCGGCGTGCAGGCTCTGTTGGGTCACAAAAGCATGGCCGAGATGGTAAACTGCCAATTGATCAAGTTTCATTGGATGCTGATCCATTTCTTACCTTGTACTCTTTGTCCATGCGTGTAGGTTGGTGCGTATAAGGACTGGTCAGGTGGGGCGTCCTTGATGGGGATGACGACGTTCGGCGAGATCGGCCATCTGCCCAACTCGAACGACTTCCCGCACTACGACTCGCTCATGTTCGGCGCCATCATCTTCTCCAAACGCAAGCGGAAAGAGTATCTCTACTTCTAACCGGATGGCAGGCAGCAGTCGCTAGTGTCCTTCAATGTCCACATGCAGCTGCACCTCTGTGCTCATTTTCATCCAATCCCTGCTTCCTCCTACTTATTTTCGACCAATCGCCATGTAGGAAACCGCCGGCGCCTCCGCCTTGGATTCATTCCTCTTTTTGCTCGCTCTATGGCAGAAGACGCGGCCAGTCCCAGTCGCCACCGGCGGCGACGTAGCCGCAGCCCGCGCGCGTCGTCCCGTCGCCATGGCGCATCGTCCTCGCGGCGCACACGCTCCCGGTCTCACTCGCGCGGCCGTAAGCGGTCGCTGTCGTCATCTGGCGCCTCTCGCTCCAGATCGCGGTCCCGGGAGCGCCGCCGCTCGTCCAAGGCGGGCGACAAGCGCCGCAAGAAACGGTCCAAGACGGAGCGACGTCGCTCGCCCTCGTACTCGCGCTCCAGGAGTCGCTCGCCACGCAGAAGCTCCAAGAAGAAGAGAGACAGGAGCTCGCGCAGAAGCTCACGAAAGAGCAGGAGGAGCAGAAGTCACGAGAGGTCGGAGATCACAAGACGCAAAAGATCCGAGTCCAAGGAGGAGAAAGAGGTGAAACCTGCCAGCGATGATACTGCAGTGGAGACTCAGGAGCCAGAAACGGCTGCTGTGACTGGTGCAGCTAAGAGCAGCCCAAGTTCCGAGAAGAAGAGAGCTGCTCTAGCTCCCCCGGTTGCTGTGATGGCAACAACGTTGAGGAGTGGAGGTGCTACGTTGAAGAAATTCAAGTTTAGTGGCATTTCATTGAAACCTGGCAACCAGGCAATGAAGAAGAGCCAAGTCACGACAAACAAGCCTGTGAACTTTTTCAACGCCTTGGGTGGCGACAGCAAACCTCCGTTTAATGGTGAAAATACGATCAAACAGGGACAGCGGGAAATAGTTTTGCGCGAGGTGCAACTCAAACAGAAGGAGGAGAAAGCCAAGTTTCTGGCGGAGGACGACGCTGTCCCTAAGCAATTGGATCTATGGACAGTGGAAGACGAGGAGAAAAGCGAGACACCTGAGGAGCGTAAGAAGCGGGAGGAACAAGAGGCGCGCCAGCGTGAACGAGTGCAGAAGGTCGTGGAGGAGGCAGACCCTCTGGATGCCTACATGGCTGGGCTGGTGGATGAGGCGGCTCGCGCTAACCCCGCCGCTAACGTGATTTCGCAGTCGGAAATTGAAGCCAAGGGTAAAATCAATATTTATGGCACGTTCTTGCCTCCAGATGCGGTGGAGCAGTCGAGTGCGGCCATGCCCAAGCCTTCCGTTGAACCCCACGTCAACACTAATGCTGCAAACGAAACGCTGGAGGTGCGTGAAGCCCGTGAAGAGCGTGAGCTCAAGGAGTTTATGCGAGCGATTAAAGAAAAGCGTGAGCAAGAGGAGAAGACGGCCGTAAGTTCACCACAAACTGCTACTATCAACGGCGAAGGCAATGGCGCAGGACTAGAACCTGGTGACGATCCAATGCTGAAGAAGGATGAAACTGGGCGAATCTACCAGGGATTTGAAGAAGATATTATTGGTGAAGACTCCGAATTAGTGGATCAGCGTTCAGCACTGGAGATTCTGCAAGAGCAGCAAAAGAAGAAGGAGATCAAGCCAGTGGATCACTCGAACATGAACTACGTCCCATTTCAGAAGAAGTTCTACGTGGTTCCCAAGGAAATCAAGGATATATCGGAGGAAGAAGTGGAGGCCCAGCGCAAAGAATCTGAAATCAAGATTCGTGGAAAGAGTTGCCCACGTCCACTGCAAAAGTGGACACAGTGCGGCTTTAGCGTTCGAATGCTTCAGCTGATAAAAAAGCAAGGCTACGAGGAACCGTTTGCCATTCAAAAGCAGGCTCTCCCTGCTATTATGTCCGGACGTGATGTGATCGGCATTGCCAAAACGGGTTCCGGCAAGACGCTAGCTTTCCTTCTTCCGATGTTCCGTCACATTCTCGCCCAGCCTCCTTTGCAAGAAAATGAAGGTCCGATTGGAATTGTCATGGCGCCTGCTCGTGAACTCGCTCAACAGATTTATGTAGAGACCCGAAAGTTTTCCAAGGGGCTTGGATTGCGCGCTACTGCTGTTTACGGAGGATCGTCAGTGTCAGAGCAAATTGCTAACCTAAAGCGAGGCTCGGATATCGTAGTCTGCACTCCAGGGCGCATGATCGACATTCTTTGCATGAGTGCTGGCAAGATGGTATCACTGCAGCGTGTTACGTACGTGGTGCTGGATGAGGCTGATCGCATGTTTGACATGGGCTTCGAGCCGCAGATCACGAAGATTATGTTGAACATTCGTCCAGACCGGCAGACGCTGCTGTTCTCAGCAACCTTCCCTCGCTCAGTGGAGTCCCTTGCGCGCAAAGTGCTACGGAAACCGGTTGAGATTACTGTGGGAACACGCAGCACGGCATCGGGTGATATCACACAATATGTAGAGGTCCGCGAAGAGGATGACAAGTTCATGCGACTGCTGCAACTTTTGGGTCTTTGGTACGAAAAAGGAAATATCCTCGTATTCGTGAACAAACAACAAGCGTGTGACCAGATTTTCCAAGACTTGATGAAAGCTGGGTATCCCGCGCTTTCGCTTCACGGTACGTCACGGTGAACTTACTTCAAGTATCTGATGCTTCTACTGGTGCTAACGGGTGTTTGTTTGATATGTGTGGCATTGTGCACCTGTAGGTGGCAAAGATCAAGTGGATCGAGATTACACGATCGATGACTTCAAACGGAAGGTGCGAACCGTGATGGTGGCGACATCTGTCGCTGGTCGTGGTCTTGACGTGAAGGATTTGGTTCTAGTCATCAATTTCCACTGTCCCAATCACATGGAAGACTACGTGCATCGTGTTGGGCGAACCGGGCGAGCTGGCCGGAAGGGTACAGCTTACACCTTTATTTCTCCGGATGTACGTTTCTGTGAGGATTTTACTATCAAAACGCAAATTCCGTGCTAACTACCGTGTGTCTTTGCAATTCAATTGTAGGAGGAGGAATACTCGGTGGATCTCGTGAAAGCATTAGAAAATGCCAAACAGATCGTTCCACCAGAATTGACGGCACTTGCAGAAGGGTTCAAGGCAAAGGTGTGCTTTTTAGATCACCTCTGTTATCGCCTGAGCTTAGCTAACAATTTTTACACATGGGGGCTTCAGGTCAAGCGCGGCGAAGCGAGATACCACGGCAGTGGCTTTAAAGGCAAGGGTTTCACGTTCGACGAGACGGAGCGAAACGAAACCCAGCGAACAGCAGATCTCCAGAGGCGTCAATATGAACTGGACCAGGGCATTTTGGTTGAGGTACGACTCTATAAGTCTGTTTTTGATCTCCAGAGCCAGGATTTAGTAACGTCGTTTTTCTTGCTTTACTTGCAGGATTCTGGCGCAGGCGATGAGGATGATGTGGATGAGCCTAGCAAAGAGAGTACCGCTGTTGTGGCTGATAAATCATCGGCGCCTGCTGGCCAGAAGCAGATAACGATTGATAGAGAGGCGATGTCGGCGTTCATCAAGGCCCAGAAAATCATCCAGAATCTGGATTTGCAATACAAGGGAAATGGCGACGGCAGCTCTGGCGACAACCACTTCGTGGAAGAGCTCGAGATTAATGACTATCCGCAGCAGGCTCGCTGGAAGGTTACCCAAAAGGAAGCAAGCGACTCGGTGGCGGAGCTCACTGGCGTGGCTGTTATCGCTCGAGGGTCGTACATTCCTGCAGGCCGCAAGCCCAACCCGTCAGAACGGAAACTGTACTTGGTACGTCAAGATATTTTGCAAGAGGAGATGTGTGTTCCAGGTGATTTTAACATGTATACCCTCGTGTGTTTGGTAGGCAATCGAGGGTCCAACGCAATCTTCCGTTATCGAGGCAAGGCGAGAGCTACAACGCATCCTGGACGAAACCACGATGCAAGTCGGACTGGGTGGCGACAAATACGGGAAGTACATTCTGTAATATCACAGAGCAGCGAGACCTTCTTTGTTGTTTCGGTTGAGCTTTTCAAAATAGGCCCCAAGCCTGGTGCGATCGTATCACGGCAGCAACCTAGCCAATGATGGGAACTCAGGTAAGGGGAAGCATTCACAAATGTTAGCATGCCATCAAGCGATCTGAAGCTCTTATAATTGATTTATGCGTAGCCCAACGTTTCTCGAGAAATGGACAATCGGCAACACGAGAGTACGGGCCTGCGACTCGCTTATGAGTTCTAAGCTGTAACCCCCAGACGCAACCCATCGAGACACCATACTTCGACAGGCGCTTCAGCAGGCAATTCCAGCGCCTGCAAGTCGAGTGCGGTGATGTCGGGTGCTGACATCTGGCTAAACACATGCGCATCCTGAGAATGCAGTGTTAGCGTCGGGTAAAGCTCGCTCTTAGATGGAAACGGCAGCGCAAACTCCATCACGCGGTTATTGCTGTCGCGAAGTGCTATTCCATCGATGGTAAACCGCACAAAGGCTTCGCCGATGGCTGAGCCAGAATGTGAGGATGGTGGCTGAGGCGCACTTCCAGGTGGCGCGCCCACAGCTCCATCATCTTCATGATCAATTACATGAGCCAATACTCCAACTGTAGACTGAAAGCCGTACTTCCGCCCAACTCCGATTGAGCGCCGCCTCTCCGAGCCTACGAGCACATGACCAGCAGAATAGAATCCTATCTGTTTGCATCAACACGTTATACATCAGTAAGAGTTAGTTATTGGGTCTCACTCAAGACAACCCCGAGCAAAGCAAACTCACAGAGTGTTTTGACGCGCCGACCAGTGTGTTGAGCGGCATTAGGCGGGTGGACAGCCCGATACAGACGCTTGCATCAATACCAGGTCTGTCGTTAACATTGCCACCGGTGCCGCCAGATAGCCCTGGTACGTTGCGTGCTGCTGGTGAAGGAGCCTCTAATCTGTTCGCGCCCTGGTTTGCTCCACGCACCGGTGTTCGTCCTTGCTGAAGGGTCATTTCAAAGTATACGAACCGGTTCTTCTGCAGCGGTACAGTGGAGCGCACACTGCGATACATGCCTGTGCCTACCTTGGATGCGCAATGGCGGCCACAGGATAAATAGATGTCTTCGTGACAATCGTGCGAATTAAATCGTGGGACGCGCAGACCGCGCTCGCCCGTCAACGTTGCCGCACGCTCCTGTCGTAGTCGATCCCGTGCCTGGTATAGCACGTCGTCCGAGAAATTAGAAAATGCCAGCTGTACACGCTTGCGCGCAAGCGGTGACACTGGAATTGACCGCGGTGTCGCGGAACTCAGGTGAGCATAGCTTGAAGTCGTCTCCTCCTGGGCTCGATTGTGACCACCAACACTGGCATCGCTAGCACTTCTACTCCATGTAGTGGTGCTTTGTGCGTTCTCTGGGGGCAACCGCACGGTTGCTTCAAATGAATGCAGCGGAATCTGAAAGTGCATGACGCGTCGTATCCTCCGATCAATATTTGAAGGCACCATGCACTCCTTTTCCTTGTATTCCAGCACCACCGCTGTCACTGTCATTCACGAACACATCAATCTGTTATAACCTCATCAACACTACCGTTCACATTGGCACACATCGAACGCACAACTAGGGTCGGCCACGTAGCTTTCCACGCCGCGTGGGTGTCGGTGATGCAAGTGATGGTAACTTCGGCTGCGTCCGCTACCCAACCCCGAGCCACCTGCAGATGCAGCTTCCATGATCTCTTCACTCGACAATCTTAGCGTATCCTCCACCGCTTGCAGCAGTCCATAAAAGAGTGAGCATGCCGTGGACACGCCCGGCAGACTCATGATCAACACGTAGATGCCATTGCACACTCCCAACGTGGCATTGACCGCCAGTTTCTGCAGCGATTTGGTCACGGCCAGCACCCAGTGGACGACTCCTCGCACCTCCTCGGGCTTGGCGGAGTTCCAGACGCTGTTGTCGGCCACGGCGTCGCCCAACTCTCGGTCGCTTGGACACTTGGTCTTGAGCCTCACGGACGATCTGCTCACCATCTTGGCCAATCGGCGCTTGAGCTCCTTGACGATGGACGTGGGCAAGTGTAGTCGCTCCTGCAGGCGATCCAAGGCTTCCAGCAGACCTATACAGACCAGAATCAGCTGTCACAAAATAATAAAGTTAGAGAACCGACCGACACACAAATCAGATTTGAGGCGTCGTACAGTGTTTTTGGTCTCCGAGAGCGAGCGCAGCGCGTAGGAATAGACCCGACCCAGCGTCTGCGTCTGTGACACGCTGCCGCTCATGCTGCAGTTCGGGAGGCGATTGCGGCCGCTACGACGGGTGAGAGGCGGCGGTTCCGGCGCGACGTCCGAGCTGAAGCGGTGGCGCTTGATCTGGCACGGTGCGGCGGGGTCTGCTGGACGGCGGGACGTAGTAGAGACAGCTCGCGGCGCGCACTCCTCCGGTCCGGCGCCTGCGTCTTTTTCTCTTTGATATCTTGACTCAAGTTCAAAATGAAGGTGGGACTATCAAAATCTACAGTATTCTCACGACTCTTTTTAGAGCCACAGTGTGAATCCAATAAGCATACGTACTCATTACTAGAGGTAGATGAATAGCTGAAGTTCTTGGTAGACCTATCCCTCTTTATACTTCGAAGTATATCTAACCAAAAAGGCAACGTGCTGCTGGCAGGCTCAGTGGCATGAACACATGAATACTGCGCTTGAATCGTCTGATAATTCGTGCAGTTTTGAGCAGGTTTTGCACTTGCTACAATGCAGACGCGTCGTCGAGTCCCACGTTCCTGCTTGGTGCAAGTGGTCCTCCTTCGAACGAGGTGCAACACGACTCACAACCAGACAGAAGTCTGCGGCATTGAATCAGGCGCAACGGCATTGCAACGGGTGAATAACTATTTTGCAAGTCTCTCGAGTGGAGATCGCGATGCCCTCATCGCGGATTCTCCATGACGACACCAGGCGCCGGTGACTGCTCGCAGCACAATTCTGCGGTGTCATCAAAAGGTGCTTTTGCCATATAACACAGTCAAAAAGACGATGACAACAATAACAAGTCACGGATTGATTCTCGTCCGCAAAGCCATGGCAGGCACGTTCCAGGGTTGTCAAAATTCCACGTGCACCCTGATTAGCGTGTACTCTGCCGCATGCATCGCTAAACTGCAAGACAAACAAGCTGGCGTCACGTACACAACATTCTACACGGAGGGCCTATCACTGCGCGCTTGCAGCCCGCACAGCGTCCTGGATCGACTTACTGAACTGGCAAAGACACAAGAACTCGCCCTGACGGTCCTTGTCCAGCTTTCGAACGTCTTCCTCGCCCTCCGCGATTTCAGCCCCGAGTCGAGTGACCTCTGCGAAGGCATCCTTCTTCATGTTGATCAATTCCTCCATGTTGCGCTGAATCCTCTGGATGTTTTCCAGCTGTGCACGGATGCCAGCCTCCAGAGTGGCACACTTGCGGTGGCTGGCTGTTTGAGCGTAAGGGACGTTGGCGGCGCATGATTTCAGGAATTCCCTCAGTTCATCTGGCTCTGACTTGACATACACAACGATGTTGGCCACCACTCCGTCCCGAGACTTCTCCGCTTCAGCCTTGTCTTTGCTGAGCTTTTTCTTCAAGGCTTGAGCTTTCTTAACCTCTGCCATATTTAACCGCTGAACACTGGACAATTCCTTTGTTTTCTTGCGGACGTTGTCAGCTTCCTGATCAATGTCATAGATCTTGGCGCTCAGCTGGTTGTACTCACCGATCATGGAGCGCAAGATAGGGTCCTCATCGTCGCCCATTGTTTTCTCCATCAGTTCATCTACATCAAACACGGGGTTCTCTTGGGCAGCGGTAGCCGAGTCCAACCATGCGCTTTCGGTCTTTACGCGGAACTCGTCCTTAATTTGGGGCTGAGCTGGGTGCCAAGATGATGATACACTGCTTGTACTGGTTTGTGAGTCGCATTCATCATCCAACGTCAGGTCAACAATTGTTGTGGTGTCCACTCGAGATGAGCGCTTCGCTTGACTCGTCGGTAGTTCAGCTGGGGGCTGCGATCTTGTGTCGGGAGCTGCTGCATTGATCGATAGGTTCCCCAATGCAGTTGCCGTGGCACTAGTAGACGCCACTGCTTTCTCCATTTTAATGTTGACCGCGACCGAAGCGCTATACTTCTCTTCCGGAATTTCCTCCGCAGCTTTACTTGCTAAAGCCGCCTCTTTCTCTGCAGCTTGGTCCTGCAGTTCCCCCTTGCGCATCTTCACCATTTCCACAAACATCAAGTTCCAAGTCGCGAACGGAAACATCTTGGGCGAAGAACCTGCCACATATTACGTCAGCAACAGCTCCATACCATTGACTGTAGCATCGTTCACTCAGAATCTTCCTACCTTCCAGACAAAAGTAGAAATGCGATTCCAACTGCTTATGTTTGGACGCGCAGCACTGCTCGCACTGATGCATGTTGCAGTTTATACAGAAAAACTCCATCGTGTTCTGGCCGCACTCCTCGCAACCTGCAGACACGTGACAGAAACGTCAGTCGTCGCTCTCGTTGTCTCTAACAGCGCGTTGCAACGCACCGCTGATCCACTTAAGAAATTCCTGGTGCGGTCGGCCGTCGCCCTTGCTCTCCTCGTGCTTCAAGGCCAGTGCCTCCAGTCGGTGGTGGACGGCCAGCTCGCATTGCGTGCAGAAGCGCTGGACGCAACGTTGGCACTCGTAGTCGGCGATGGCGACGCGGCACTGGTCGCAGTGGGGTCTCTGCAGCTCTACAGCGGCGGAAAAAACGACGTGTAGATACAAGACATGCATGCAGAGTTAGTGGCGCGCTCGGGACGAAGCGAAAGCAGCCGTAAAAGTCGTACGCGGGGTCTCCGGCACCGACGCGAAGCTCGGGTCTTCCTGCTCCTCCAGTGGCTGCATCTTGTTTGTCAAACTGCGGCGTCATCTGTTCCCTCTGATTGGTCGAAAGTCTGGAATCCACAGACGCCGCTGCTTCAACTACGAGAACAATGGAAGCCTCGCTGCTGCGCGCCGACGTGCTGTGGCTGGCCAAGCCGCTCAAGAAGCAGGTAGAGCCCCCACATGCACCACAAGCTGCCCGTGTGACAGTGGTGCTGCCTTCTACCGAGAGCCGAGAGGAGGAGGAAACATCGCTGCCCTGTCACATCGCGTTCTCTGCGTCGGACTTGGAGGCTGAGAACAAGACGTCGCTGCTGGAACGTCACGCGACCTTCAAGCTGCTGGACGGAGACGACCTGGTGGCGACGCACGCGCTGAAGCTGCGCGAGTGCGTCCCCGTGCTCGCGGAGGGTGCCATCCATTGGGCGCAGCCCGTGCTGCACAAAGACGTTAGTATCGTTAGCTGGGACTGTCGAGGGTGGCAGCTAATGGGGCTGTTTTTGGCGAACACGTAGGTGCTGTGGGAGCTGGAGATCCGTATCTACGTGAAGACCGACCGACGTCCACGCGCATTGGTCTCCCATGCCATTACGATCAAGAACGGAGCGAGCAACGTCGCGCACCAGGTTGGTGATGCTGGTTGGTTGTGTGTAGTTTGATGGCTGACTCATGGAATCTGCCTGCTTATTGCAGTTGTTTCTGCATAAGAACAAGGCCGTGCTTGGGCTCCTACCTGCGATTGCGGGTTGCGTGCTGGGCATCGTGGGGACGTCTCCAGTCTGGCTACCGCTGACGCTCCTGGTGGGCGTGATGGGCTTCCCCGTGTGGTTCGTTGTTGGCGTCGCGTTGTCGCTGGTCACAGTGTTCTCTGCCATCTCGACAGTCGTGGCGGTGAAGCTAGCGCGGTCGGAGAGAGTCAAGGGCGCGTGCCAGCACTTCTTACGCAGTCCACAGGGCCAGTTGCTGCTGTTCAAGGGCATGCCTGGGGAGGAATCTATGTCGCTATCGGCTCTCTCTGCTCGCGCAAAGGAATTTGTGCTGGAGAATCCATCGCGTAAACTCGTGGCCAGTCTGGCCATCGATTTTCTCGGGAATGCAACGTTTGTGGTGCCCGGCCTGGGCGAGGTGGCAGACGTGCTGTGGGCGCCCGTGTCAGCAAAGATGGTGGACACGCTCTACTCGCAGTCGTCTCCACACGCCAAGTACGTGGCCTTTGTGGAAGAACTGTTGCCCTTCACGGACTTTATCCCCACCGCGACACTAGCCTGGTACGTTATACTTCACGACTCCAATCTGCCGGCGAGGACATTGATTGACCATTAACACGATTTGATACCTTCAGGCTGAAGGAGAATTTGGGCTCGGAAGAACTGGACAAGCTGCTCTTGCTCACGAAGTTCCGTAAGCAAGCGTGAGCAACGCGGCTTTCGATCTTTTGTGTAGGTACATGTAGCAGACATCTGTAAGCCGACTGGAAAAACTGGAAGGGAAACTTTGGTGGTCGACCTGATTGAAGGGGCACGATAACTATAACACCGAAAAAGAAGCCATCTGTAGCTGTAAAAATTGCCACCATCAGAGGCGCAGGAAAGCAGTGCAGTTCGCGGATGCGAGCTGCCTAGACCACATCTGCTCGTCGCGTCGCCAGTCCGCATGGTAATATGTCGGCTGGGAAAGGGCTGCAAAAGACGGAAAGAACAAGTCGACACCTCCCAGGGTCATTCTCAAAAAAGCAACAACCTGATAAGAACTCGACTTGAGCACCGAAGATGGCCGGCCAACCTGAGCACGCACAGAAGCACAACCTGAGGGCCGTCGAGAGCCTCATGACTCCACCGAGGAAGCTCCGGTGCGTCTTGCTGTCGCTATCACTAAAGGTGATATAATAGATGAAAATGACTCACAATCTTGCTATCGCTGCAGCCAACTCACGGAGCCTCCAAAGATCAACCAGTCGCGCCCCGTGTACCCGGTGCGCATCGCCCCGCTGGTGCCCTCGTTCGACGACTGGAGTGACGAGGAGCCCGAAGATGTGGAGCCCGTGAAGCCGTGGTCCCAGTCGGCATGAGGCAAGCGAGAACATGGGCTGGACCAAAGAATTAGGTGGGCCAACGCAAGAACCATTTTTTTATGAACGATCGAGCAGTCGCATTCAAGCCGCGCGAGACACAGCATTGCAAGGGCAATGTACACTAAGCGAAATACACTAGCGTTATGAACTAAAGCTTCAGGCTTCCATGATCGAGCCGTTATGGCGCGCTGATCATCAACGGTCGTTCAACGGTCGATGCCGTCGATTGGTTGAAAAATCATTTGAATTGGCCAATCATCGAGTACTCATCTCAGCGAAAAGTTGAGAGCCGCCACGCTTGCTATAACATGCTTTCAAAGGTGGCGATACCTGCGAGCGCATTGCGCTACGTGTAGCTAGAGCATACGCGACGTCATGCACAAACTCAATGCCACATCGTCGTGCCATTTTAAAATTCGCATTGCAACACGCAAAGCATTAACCAATTCCACCGAGTCGCCATGACCCCACCCTGCACTACCACATCAGGAATTTGCATTCGTCAGTTCCGAGACGAAGACCTGCCTGAAGTCGCCGCCATTTTTGAGCACGGAATGATGCTGTACGCCAAGAACGACCCAGCATCGAGACACCACTGGGCTGAGTACGTGCGCAAATGCCTCAAGGACGACCTCGCCGACGTCGAAGGCACGTACATGGAGCCCGGGGGCAATTTCTGGGTGGCGACTCTGGAGGACGACGGCGAACCCAAAGTCGTGGGCATGATCGCATTAGAGCCGAAGGGCAACGGCGAAGGTGAAGTGCGACGTGTTTCAGTCCACCCCGGCTACCAGCGCATGGGCATCGGCCGAAAGCTTATGACGCATTTGGTGCACTGGGCGACCACTCACAGCTTCAAAACGTTGCAGCTCACAGCATCGTACGCAGAGAAGACGTCCGCCGTCACCTTTTACAGCTCCTTCGGGTTCATCACCCGTGAGACCTTCACGCTCTGGGAAAACCCCACGCATGAAGCATTCTGGATGGCCAAGACGCTTCTGTAGCTGCAGTCCAGACTCCTTGCAATGGAGGCGAGTAAGTTACTACAGTAGCTGAAATCAACGCACACGAATTCAAAGAGACATTATATAGCAAAGAACGTAATCTATATAGGGTTACCATTTACTCCTCCACGTCCATGACGGCGTCGGCGTCGGCGTCGACGTCGTCTGACTTCTCGGCCTCCATCTTCTCAATGTCCTCCTTGGTGATCAGGCCGCTCTTGAGGAGCTTTTCCTTCTCGGATTCGACGTAGATGCGGTGACGCTTGGCGTCCTTCTGCTGTTTCTTCTTGGACGGTCGGTGCTTGCGCAGTACCGTCTTCTTGCCCTTCTGCAGCACCGCCACCTTCTTCTGGTTGCGGACCTCTGCGCGCTTCTTGTTGAGAAGTTTCACCTTCCTCTTGTTCATGGTCTGCACTGCCTGCCCGTTGGCCCCCATAGTTGATAGTAGTTGGGGTTGATGCTGGAGCTGCGTTGAACCTGTCGGCTGCCTTCTTGCTTGGGGAATGAAGCGCTTCGCAGTCCAAAACCAAGTCAATCGACTGGCCACCGCGAGAAGTGGTACACTAGCGGTACAATCGTACCTACCATTGGAAAAGTACCGTGGACGCCATAGAGTTGATACAGTGCCTCTGCAAGCAGCACTGCGAGCTCATGGCAGCCACAGTGTTGAGCCCTTTACTCGGCATTATGCAGCGTTATTGCTTTAGTAGAACAACAAAGAATGAGACACAAGGCGACGGAAAAGCACAAAACACAGCTAGCGTTGCTCTAATAGCGGAAACTTGTCTTGGCTTTAGATACCTACCACGATAGTAGAGGACGTGCCACTGCAGCAGACCTGCTCATTTGCATCTGTGCTGGGCCTCAAGTTTTCAATAGCAGGGCAACAGCAGCAGTTCGACGCTCCCGCCGTTGGTGGAAACAAAAGCACCGGCCTCTCTACTTCTTGGAACGCTTGCCTGCACCCTTCTTGGGGATGGACTTGCCCCGCCGCTTCATCTGATCGATCTTGCCGAGACGCTCCTCGTTCAGGATCTCAAAGTTGGGGTCATCGCCGCCGAGACGCAGCAGCAGTGGCTTGTTGAACCACGAGGCCACCTTCTCGCCCTTGAGCTGCTTGCTGATGACCTTGTTGCCTGACGGGATGTTGCGCTGCGGCAGGCGCTGGAAGATCTTGCGGCTCAGGTCCGCAATCTGCTGGGGAGACGCCATGGACGGAGACTTGCTTCAGGAAGGACTCGCCACTTGGGTCTCTTGTCGGCTGCTATCGTAGCCGCTCGTCCAGCGCAATGTGATCGCTTGTGATTGGTCGAAATTGGCATAACTAACTACATAACTAGGCACAACAATAAGCAGAGTCTACGTAGTCACACAAAATGTACACAACGTTAAATAGAAAGACAAAGTAACTAGGATAGGCAAAATTACCTTTCCGCGACTATATAGCCCTGATGACGTTCCGCTGGCAATCAGTGCTGAGATCGACACCTCCCAGTCTCTCACACATCGGTCGCTGCGTTCTCGCCTCTCCCTTCCAGAGCTTCTCCTCCATTGCCACCATGTGCCACAGCTGCACGTGCAAGATCGGCCCCTCGCTGCTGGCGTCGGACCTCTCGTGCCTGAAGGACGAGGCCCTCAAGGTGGTGGCGGCCGGCGCCGACTACTTGCACCTGGACGTCATGGACGGCCATTTCGTGCCCAACATTTCGTGGGGCCCACCCGTCATCAAGTCGCTGCGCCCGCACACGAAGGCGTTCTTCGACTGCCATATGATGGTGTCCAAGCCGGAGCAGTGGGTGCCTGACATCGCGGCCGCTGGCGGTGACCAGTTTACCTTCCACCTGGAGGCGACGCAGGACCCGCTGGCCCTCATCAAGCAGATCCGTGACGCCGGTATGAAGGTCGGTCTGGCCGTAAAGCCTGGCACCAGCGCTGAGGCCGCCTTTCCGTACGTGGAGCTGGTGGACATGGTGCTGGTTATGACGGTGGAGCCGGGCTTCGGCGGCCAGAGTTTCATGGTCGACATGATGCCCAAGGTGGAGACGTTCCGCGCTAAGTACCCGACGCTGGACATTGAAGTGGACGGCGGCTTGAGCCCCTCTACGATTGATGCGGCTGCCAAGGCTGGCGCCAACATGATTGTCGCTGGAAGCTCCGTGTTCAAGGCGGCGGATCCCAGTGCTGTCATCTTACAGATGCGCCACAGTGTAGAGAAGCTCGGCAACGGCAAGAGGGACGACCAGTTGACTACTGGTAAGTTGTAAATGGTAGCAATTGCTGCAGAATAGCACGTCGCATTTGCACTCACTTCAAACGAAAAGCTCACAACGAACAAATCAATCCAAAATGCGATTAGATGCAAAAAAAAGTGTACTAAAGAAGATGCTGCGCTGCATCGCGAGACGCAGCTCCAGCTGGCACTACGTTCCGTCGTCTTTACATATCCTCGTCCTCGGGGTCGTCGCCGGTGGTGGCGTTGGCATCCTCAGCAGCGATCCGCTGGTACTTGTCCTTGGACCAGAGACTGAGCATCACCAGCTTGAACTCGGCCATCTTGTGGTCGAAGTGGACAAGCAGTTTAGCCTGCTCCGGGGTCAGCGTCTGTCCAGGCTTGCAGATGGTGTAGTTACGGCTAAGCACGATCACACCGTTCTTGAGGTCCACAGGCAGTCCCAGACCGCGCAGCGACTCGAGCATGCTGCCAATGAACTGCGGCAATGGACCCTCGGGGATTGTGACCGTCTCAGTGGCCACGAAGCCTGAGCGCGGGTGGTCGCTAACCGAGAGCTTAGCAAAGTACGCCACCACTTCCTCGTGTGGCTTGTTAGTGAACAGGAGGCCGGTGCTGCCGCTGACGTCCTTGGAGAGACGGAAGAGGTTCTCGGCGTACTCTTCCTCCTTAGAGCGTCCAAGCGCGAGCTTCATGACCTTGTTCTTGCCCAGGAAGAAGCGGCTGTCCTTGAAGTCCATGCGCACATCCTTAAAGTGGTTGGTGCGCATGTTCTGGAAGCTGAAGACGTAAGCGGACGCGTACGTGTCCACCGCATTGCGGATAGCCTCCACCACGTTCTGCTTGAGCTCGTTGCCCTTCTTGTTGGCCTGCGTGAGCGGCTTGGTGCGTTGTCTCTTGGACTTGGGCATATTTTCTCCTCAAGGTACCTACGGCGACTGGCTTGGCTTGGCTTGTGTCAACTGCCAGCAACGTCTGTGCCTCTTGATGCGCTTCGGTCTCCACCAACCAAAAAGTCAACGCTTTGCATCACCTCCTTTTCATCCAATCCAAAACCCCAAAATCAAATCCCAGCATACAATTCGCTGAAAAGACAAATTTAAGCGACTTCATTGGCCAAAAACGTGTTTCACACGGCCCAGCCAGTCGTCTGCTGGGGGGAAATCCATTGCCATCCCCAGAGAACCACCTGGAAGCACCGACGTACCATGGCCTGGGGTCTCGATACGACGCCGACGCCGGCGCGGACGCCCGCAGCCGCTGCTGCACCTGCACCTGCTGCGCCTGTCTCTTCTCCCACCGTTGCCGTGCTGGGCCCCGTGCCCGAGAGCGCCGAAGCCATCGACATCTATGAAGGTGTGACGCCCGTGACGAGCGTAGCGCTGGACGGTGTGGCGCTGCTGCAGATCATCAAGCACTGCCACGACAGCATCCCAGGAGGCGTGGCCGGCTCGCTTCTGGGCGTGGACAGCGAGCAGGTGCTGGAGGTGACGAACAGCTTCCCGTCGCCACCCAGCAGCGAGCGCAAGAAGGGCGCGGACGAGTACCAACTGGACATGATGAAGGGCCTGCGGGAGGTCGGCATGGACAACAACAAGGTGGGCTGGTACCAGTCCGTGACCATGGGCACCTTTTGCACGGCCTCGTTCATTGAACACCAGTTCCAGTACCAAAAGTCGCTGGGCCCGAATGCCATTTGCCTCATCTACGACTCGGCCGAGACGTCCAAGGGATCGCTCAGCCTGCGCGCGGTGCGGCTCACCAAGGCCTTCATGGACACGTACAAGAGCAGCTCCTTCTCCAAGGAAAGCTTCGCCAAGGCCGACATCCGCTCGGCCACAGTGGTGGAGGAGCTCCCCGTTGAGATCCGTAACTCGGACCTCATCACGTGCTGGCTTCAGCAGACGGCGCACGCCAATGACAGCGCAGCCGCTAGTAGCTTCGAGCGTCTGGACCTGGCCACCAACGCCTACCTGGAGAGCAGCCTCAAGAACATGACGCTGTGGGCTGACGAGCTTGCTCAGGAGCACTACAAATTCCAGGGCTATGAGCGCGCATTATCAAAGCAGCGTGCCGCCTACCAGCAGTGGCAGAATAGACAGCGCGAGGAGAACAAGGTGCGCCGTGAGAACGGCGAGGAACCCGTGCCCGAGGAGGACCCGAGCTTTTTCAAGTCAGTGAACCAGCCCTCGCGTCTCGAGTCTCTCCTCATCACCAAGCAGATGAACACGTACTGTGAGCACATCAACCGTTACGCCGGAAAGTCCTTCCAGAAGCTGTTCTTGGCTGCTAAGATTCACCAGAAGGAGTAAACAGGTACAACGTGGCGTCTCATCTTGTAAATCCGTCGGCTTTTGGTGCGGCAAAAAAACTGGCAAGGCTCCGCGAGTAACTTCCGAGTCAGACAGGAAAGCAGGCAGCAGGCGGCAGCGAGTACAACGTCACGAAGGATCTCATTAGCTGGTTGGTGGGTTGGCAGTGATATGTCGACAGGGCTAGATAGAACAAGGTTGGATGGAATCGGTTGCTTCCCCACTTTGAGGATTGATTCCCTACCGCTCACTCGTTCGTTTTTAAAAGGGGAAATCCGTTCATGTGCTTTACCTCCTGTCAACGCATTGCTACTTGAAGCATTATCAATCAGTCGTTGAAGTAAAAAGTGAGCTCCTGAGCTCAGCGCGAGTCCAAGTTCGCCGCTTCCTCACCGGTAGAGGTGGTGAAGCTGCGGGTTTGCTTTGATCTCGGTGATCTCAGCATCCATGTCAGCTGCACGTCGCACCAGACGCTCCTTCACAGTCATCAAGTTCTCTGGAACGAACTTGACCACCAAAGACTGCAAGAATGAGTGCCACGTGCTAGAGCCGTCCATGACATCGGCACGACGAACAATCCGATCCCCGGAGCTATTGAGGTGCAGTGTAGACCCCATCGGTCTGCTTGGCTGCACTTGCTCGCCATGGTCTGGATTGTTTTCAGGAGCAAGGGGCGCAGTGTCGCCATTCCGGATGAACTCGAACAGAGCGCAGAGTTGGTTCATCGTCTCAGAGCGATTGCCACTAGTTCGTGTATCATGTTGGTTCTTGGCAGTTTGATCGTGCATACCGAGATCTATACGAGAAAGCACCCACTTGACGCGGTGCAGCAGCATTTGGTCCTCATGGGTTCCAGCTCCCTTTGAAGCATTTTGCACCTCGAGTTCCGTTCTATCCAGCTCAATTTTCGACAACAGCTCACACCGTTTGCTGGCGTGCAGCGTGATGACGTCCTTGAGGTCTTTCGACAGCAACGGGTTGTCCCTGTACATCGTCTCGATGCGCTCCACTGTACCTGGATGCACAATTCTGACCGCCTCCAGCATTCCTTGCACACGAGCAATACTCTGTTCGGCTTTGTGGATTCCGAAGCGCGTGGCCTGCGTCGTTTCATGCAGCTGTGCGAGCTCTTGTTGCTTGTCCATGAGTTTGTCTTCCAGCTGCACGATCGAAGCCTGCAGTGCTGCGATGTTATCCCGGTATAGTGCAGCATTTGTCTCCAGTCCGAGACACATTCGCTTCTGGTCTTCAAGGCTACGTAGCAGGTGAATCTTCGAGTGCAAACCTTCAATGTGTCCAAAGAGTACTTGGTGTTTCCACAGCCGGAAGAAATTGTACTTGATGTGGCGCCGCTGCCGGCGCTCGTACGCTACACAAATGCTCTCCTTGGCCATACGTGAGGCACGTCTGCGAGCCATGAACACGTACCATCGTCGGAACGGTATCGTAAAGATGCGTCGCGAGTATGCATGCCATTCCTCAACAGCATTTTCGCGCAAAGCATGCTGATATTGTGCTCGGATGTGCCAACGTTTCATGAGCCAAGAGAGTGTCTCCTTCGTACTGCCTTCAAACAACCGGCGGACACGGCGAATGAGCTGGCAATGCTTAGTCCAGGCACGAAGATGCTTGAGCATGTGCGTGCGTTTGTAGTGAGCATCAATCTTGCGAAGGTTAAAGTGCTGATCATAGCGCTCGAGGGAACGGCGGTCCACAACGCTAGCAATGGCCTTGTCGATCTGCGTCGCACGGAAAGTCTTCACCCATTCATCCACAACACGTTTCAGAGTGCATCGACTGTCGTAGGCGATTGCAATTTCCATGTTCTTCTTCATGGGCAGGAACACTACGTTCTTTATCAAGTAGAAATAGCGCTTGAGTACATGCATCGGGTGCCGTGCACGAATTCTGCGGATGTTGTCTTTGAGAAACTCTTCATGCACCATTTCTTGCGTGAGCACAACAAATCGATCCATTGCTTCAAGTCGTTGTCGAGCTGCGTAGTGGCGTGCTCTCGCATCTGCCGACGCTTTCTTACGGCTACGGGGTCCAAGAGCTGCCGACTTCCATGGCAGGAAAACGTGCCGTAAGAGATTGCACTGCTTTTTGTGGAAACGAAACTCCGTTTCTTCAAGGCGGGACATTTTCAAAGGTAAGTTCATGAGCACCACGTCACGGATTTCTGCTAGTACACGACGCAAAAATGATCGGGTACGCTCTTCTTGCATAAGCACGATCTGCTTGTTCACAAACTCCTCTCGTGCAGCAAATTGCTCCACATACGTAAGAAAGAGAGCGCATTTCCGTGCTCGCCAGCCACCAAGTGCGATCTGCAGCTTCTGGAATCTGCGGCGCACCACAAACCCACGGCACATCATGGAGATCTTCGTAGCTGAGAGATGGCGCTGCTTATCGCCTGACGCCACTTCGTGAAATACCTTGTCTAGTCTCCGTATTGTCGAGCGAATATCGCGAACACTGTGAGTCACTTGCGCACTGGTCTTTGGATTTACAAATGTTGATCCTCGTGCTCGACTGTCACGTCCGCCATCCCGATGGGCATTTGAGACGTCTTGTATGCTTTCTTGTAAGAACTTTTCAATTCCTAGCTGATGAATGGTGCGTTCGTCGTCCTTCACAGTGTCTGCACACTTCTCCATTCCTCGACTTGGCGCCGTAGCCAAATTTGTAGCCACCCGCTGCAAACGCTGATCGAGGCTGGTAATCTCACTTGACATTTGGTGCATGAACTCGAGCGTCATGGGCGGTGCGCCTGCCGACAACCCGGTGGGTGTAGTAGCTTTTGCCGGTGCAGTTACGGCTCCTGCACGAGTGCCGACTGATAAACCTATTGCAATATAGCACCATAGGCACAAGGATAACATATCAACCAAACTATCAACACAAATCAAGAGGATAAACGGCGCACGCTTGTTGATTCCAGCAACTCGAGGCGCAGTCATAGAGTACGAGGGTCGACGCGTCGCTGCTGCCTCGTTATCTCCATTCGCCATGCGGTTCAGTAGCACTTCCTCCACCGACTGTTGTCCTGGCGCCAAGCGCGACGCCTTCCGCACCATCTTCGACTTGGCCGCGTCGTTTCAGGATCGCATACCCACTCAATTTATTAGCTGAAAAAATTCTTTTCAGAGAGGACGCGTAGTACTTCTGAAGTGCTCAAGTAATAAATACTAAACCTGATAACACGTAACCCCATCGCTGCTCGTCAAACGCAACGAAGAGGTTATAGCAGAAGTTATGCGGCAGAACACACCACAGTACATGGTGAAATTGCTGTGCTGTTCGATTGATAGATATTCTATCCTACTGTACCCACAAGGTTGTTGTATGACTCGCACAACAAGGAGAGCAACGCCATTGCGGTGATAGCCAAGACCATTGAATTTGAATCTACCAGCATCAAATCCTTAACCTCATTCGAGCTCAGAAAGAAAAGCAATGCTAGTTGATGCACAACAGTTCTAGAACTGCGAATCAAACTCAAAAGGTTACTGCTTATCACCGCTCTCCTCATGAAGAGCTTCCAGTGCTAGCAGGAGTTTTCCATAAGCTACCAGCTCACCTTGCTCTTCTTCTGCACTTGGGGAGGCTATACCTGGAAAGAATATTTGCAGACTTGTGAAGGCGCCTGCAGACAGTGACAGCCCGATCTGGTCGAACACTTTCTTCAGCTGTTTCATCCTAATGCTTCCAGTATGCTTGCGATCCTTCAGTCTCAGATACTCCCCCACTATGTCGACTTGGGAATCAAAGTCTATGGAGGACATTTGATTGTAGAGCGACCGAAGTATGGCGTCACATGCGCAGGGTGGCTTATCATCGCTTTTTGTACTTTCTTGGATTCGCGGATGCTTTTCAGGCTTGGCTGCTGGTCGCTGCTCCGTCCTTTCGATACCTCGCAGTGGAACTGAAGTAATACTGTTGACTGGAGATCGCCACTGAGACATCACCTTTAGGAAAAGCTTGTAGGCAATTTGTCCGTCACGGCTCACATCGAAAAGATGTTGTAGACGTAACCTCTCCCATTGTGTCACTTGGCGCTCAATTGCCTGCTCTAATTGGGTCCAAAACGCATCCTTAGGGAGGCTGCTCTCGTCGCGGATGCCACCGCACTCCATCAATAAGCGGCTCAAATATGCAACCCGAGGCAATGTGTCTTGACTGTGACCCTCCACTTCCGAATACAGCTGATCAGAAAGCGTCTTCAGTAAACGAAAGCCGTAAGGGTCTAGCACGAAAGAATCAAACTCTGTTCGCGAAAGTCCACCACCAGTGTGGCGAAAAATGCACATCTGTGTCATCAAGGTGCTGAGTTGTTCTGCTGTCAGCTCATACTGTAAAGCTCCCAAACCTCTCTGAAGACATTCCGCTGTTAAAAAGCCCTTCTTATGACGATCGAAGTGGCTAAAAGCGCCATCCAACTTGAGATAATTTGTCGGATCCGAGTGGTCGATTTTACCGGCAAAGCTGGCTTTCAAGCGAATTCGCGACCGCAAATGTTCGCTTATCTGAGCATATCGTGAATCAGGGCCTGGTTTAGTGGCGTCAAACAGCATCGCAGTGTAGTGAACTGCATCGGTCTGTTCTGCACTCCGAAATTGGTAAACTAATTTCCCTATCACGACTTCGGCAGATGAAGGAGAGACAATGTTCGCGATGCCAAGGCGCAGTAGGGTTTGTTTCAGTTCCATCGCAGTGACAAACCCCGTGTAGGCATCATCATTCACTTCGATCTCTCCTCGAAGGTCGATTTCGTGCTCGTCACACCAGCTCACGAATTCTGACAGAATTACAATAGGAGTTCTTGGCGGCTTCGGTCGAACTGCTGGTGCTGCTTCTGCTTCTGGCACTGCAGAAGCTTTAATAGAACTATGTTGTGCTTTAGCGGGTGCATCGTTCAGGAAGTCCTTGAGGTAAGTGTGGACAGCTTTAAGAGATACACTCAACTTTGAACCACCTTCCAATTCATCTTCATCGTAGCTTGAAGTCGAAAACTTTTGTGAGAGCAAATCTGCACCTCTTTTGGATAACAATTTCACCAAACCGCTTGCATCCATCTGACGCCACCACTTTGACGGCGCAATCTCACCAAAATCATGAACTATACAAAACTCTTGAAATTGCACAAAGCTTTTCTGGAACTTCGGCAGTGAACATTTTACAGCTGCCTCCAAAGCACATTTCAACCGAGTTTCGTTTTCGCATGAAAGTCGGTAATCAGGCTTTACATCCGACGTGATGATTATCACCAAATTGAACGAGTTCTTGAAAAACTTCACGAAATCTAGTTTTCTTTTCTCTGGTTCTTCGGCAAAAGCAACAAAAAGAGTCTGCACGTCATCGGACGACAGCGAGATTCCAAGTTTCCGCATTGCCAGATAAAACGGTCCGCACTCCACAAACTGATCACTGGTGTCATCAATATATGAAAAGGCATCGGCAATATCTCTCGTGATACCTTTCCGCTCTTGAAACTTCTCGCTGATCTTCTCTATGATGCATTTTGCTTTCGCGCCATCGTGGACTACCATCACTCGTTTCTGACTTGGAATAGTTGCCTCTCGCCAATTCATACGTAGAAAAGCAACGCAGTCGATTTGATCAGTTAACTGAGGATCGTAAGTGTACAGTAAGGCCCGCATTTCATTCTCGTCAAGTGGTAGACTCAGGCAGGTTTTGCATATCTTCACAAAGTGGGAACGATTTAACACTCCATCAGTGGCTGATCCGGCTTCGGCCGAAAAAGTCTGGGTCCAATTTGCAAATATATCGGATAGCTGCCGGCTCGACACGCTGTCGGCTTGGGTCTGAGCGAAGTTTCGGAGCTTTTCCTCTACTACGTCCATATCGACTGGTGGAGGTGGAGTAGTCCAATCTAAAAACTGCCGATAGTTAACGCCAAATGATCCACTTGTCTTGACACCGAAGCGTTTAGCAACCCCTTTTAGCTGGTTTTCAGATAATAGTACAAAGCCGTTCCGACGTGCGATCGCGACGAATTCCACTAAGGAGACAAATCCTCTCTCCTGCCAGTCAAACCTCTCAAATTCATATTTCAAGTCTGAATATCTTCCGCAGATTAGTTTTCTGCAATTCCACGTCAACCTTTGAAGCTGGTGCATATCATACTTGGTCCAGTCATCGTAGGATGACTTCAGCCCGTATTTTGCCGCTGTCTCTAGTCGAAGACACAGCTCCTGTATCGATATCCGCTTTGTATTGTCACCCTGTCCAGCAATCATCTGGAAGAGTAAGCTAGCGTCCTTCGGCTCGAAGTGTACACCCTCCCCACTCTGCTGCATTAGGACACGAAGTAGCTCCTCCTGAGTTAATTGACCATCGTCAGAATTTACAAATGTGAGAAGTTTTTCTCTTAAAGAGGAGATACCGAAGCGATGGCATCGCTCGAGCGCTTTAGCCAACTGCTGCCACTGCGGTAGCTGTGCCAGGCTCTGCAGCAGTGACTGATAGAGAATCTCGAAACCATTAGCGTCAAACATGACTGTAAGAAGGTGAAATTCCTTGGATGAGAGCTGCACACCGAGCCGTGCGAGGCTCTCATGAAACTTCTTGAAAGAAATGACCCCAGTTTCATTCATATCTCCAACCGAAACAAACGTGTGTGATGCATATCCAACGTCAACGAGGAATCGACTTAGTGGAGCGATTCCCGCAGCTATTCTGGGATGCGGAAACATAGATTTAGCTGGTGCGCACAGATTTAGAAAAATACATGCTGCACCGGTGTGATTTAGCAGTTTTCTGATTTGGTCCGCGTCGTTTCGTTTAGTCGAGTACGGACTATAAATTGTATTCACCCAATTAATAGTCCACGTACAGGCTATTTTGGTCACTTCACATCCGCCATGGCTGACGCGAAGGCAGCACGGCGGGCCAAGATCCGGTCGGCGCTGCAGCGCTTCGGCTTCACGACGCTGCGAGGTCTGCAGGGTGCAGCGTTGCGTCGCGTTCTGTCTGGTAAAGACACTTTAGTACTCATGCCCACGGGTGGCGGGAAGTCGCTGTGCTACCAACTACCGGCGCTGCTGCTGCCCGGTCTCGTGGTGGTCGTGAGTCCGTTGCTGGCTCTGATGCAGGACCAGGTGGCTGCTCTACGCAGGAAACACATTGGCGTGGAGATGCTCTCGTCGCTGGTGGTGCAGAAGCAGCGCCAGCAAATTGTTGCTCGGCTACTGGAGGTTGAGGCCAAAGCGCAGACCGAACGCATCGAGATTCTCTACACAACGCCCGAGACGCTGCAAGGCGAGCAGATGCAGAAGTTGCTGCAGCAGTTGTACAAAAGAGGTGGCCTCGCGCTGTTTGCAATTGATGAGGCACATTGCATCAGCTCCTGGGGGCACGACTTCCGACTGGCATACCGAAAGCTGGGCAAGCTGAGAAATCTGTTTCCTAAAGTACCAGTCATTGCACTCACTGCTACAGCTACGGAGCGTGTGCGGGAGGATATTACACGGCAGTTACACTTTGCAGCCGATGGGTCGGACGTGCTCTTAGCGGACTTTAACCGTGCAAACATCTCGTACACAGTGCATGATAAGGAAACGTTGGGCGACCCGGTAGGCGCCCTCTGTCGGTATATCAAGAAAGAACATGCCAATGCCTGTGGAGTTGTGTATGTACACAAGCGAAGTGATACAGATGATCTTGTGGTGTCAATGCACAAGCGAGATCCCACGCTGAACGTCGCTGCATTTCATGCTAAAATACCGCAGCACGAGCGTGAAGAAACGTTGCAGAAGTGGCTGAGTGGAGATGTTCATATTGTTTGTGCGACGATTGCGTTCGGAATGGGCATCGATCACCCACACGTTCGCTTCGTTATTCACTGGAATATCCCAAAGACACTTGAGAACTTCTATCAGGAATCGGGACGTGCGGGTCGAGACGGAGAACCAAGCCAGAGTATTTTGCTTCTACTCCTCTCGCGACTATGATTCGTTTCGCTTTCTTCTGGAGCAAGAATCGACCAAGCCCAACGAGACTGGATCGAGAACGACCGAACTGAAAAAGTTGAAGAAAGTGGACACGATCGCGCACGCCCTGAAGCTGCTGGAGCACGTCAAGACGTTTGGGACTAAGAAAGAGTGTCGACGCCAAGCTTTACTGCGGTACTTTGGCCAGAAGATCGCGGTGGCCGACTGTAAAGCAACCTGTGACGTGTGCAACGCACGGCTCAACGCATTCCGATTCGAAGAGAAACCCATCCTGGATAAGCGGACGGAGGGATTTTGTCGGCAGTCGCTCAAAGCGGTAAAAACGCGAGACTCTTTCACGGAGAAGAAGATGCGGGCAGGAGATGTGCGGCGCAACAATTTGATCTACGGGCAGAAAGGTTCGTATGCGCCTGAAGAAACGAAATCCGTCGTTGTTCGAGGAGGAAGCAACCGCGCTCTTGCAGCTGACGGATTTATCGCTGTTAATGGAGACGTGAGCTCTGGTGAGGAAGACATTGCTGATGATGACGAGGCGTCAGCCGTGGTTCAGACCCTGCACAAAAGGCAGAGCCTAGACGACACGTTGGACGCGTTGGAGCGAGCGGAACGTGCATCAACAAGTAATGGCGGCGACTGGAAGCGCCAAAAGTATTCCTGAGTGTGAGATTAGCTGCAGCAGTAATAATGTTGCTTCGATGCCTTGACTACAACTAGTTCCTGTTGAAGTGCACTGTATGTCACTCATTATGTCACTCAAGTGGGGATTGTACTGATACATGCAGTATTAATAGCGTCATTTTCGCTTCAAATCAAACCCCTGATGTTCTGGCGCCGCAGTCGTCCGAAGGAGGGGGAGGCAGAGGAGACGGACGACCTGGTCAAGCTGCAGAAACAGTTCGGCATCAAGCCCGTGAGCGACGCGGACGTGCAGGCGGAATTCCAGTCTCTTTTCGGCGCTGCTAGCGGTTTGAGTCCGACGGAGGAGAGTCTTCTCGTTGGGTTTGGGGACGACGAGGGCGACGAAGAAGCCAAGATCCTGCGGGATCTACAGCTGGACGGGGTGAATCTGGATGATGATGAAAGTGATGGTCACCAAGAGGCCAAGAGTGAGCTGCGTGGGGTGCTAGAGGAGGCGCACAGAACTGCACAGGAGAATCACAGTCGCCAGATTGCAGAGATGAGTGCGGGGCCGCCAGTACAACAATCTAAGGGAGGGGATGGACAGAGAAATACAGTGGTGCTGGCACCGGCGAACATTCATACGTTGAAGATGGAGGCGTTAGCGCTGAAGAGGGAGGGAAAGCTTCAGGAAGCTTTGGCCAAGTTTCGAGAAGCGAAGCAGCTCCAGGAGCAGTATTCTATACTAGGTACTACGGACAACCAGCAGTCTGCTTCAAGTGGTTTAACGCCAGATATGGGATCGAAGCAGCATGTGCGACCACCGATGGACACTTTGCTGGATGATGTTGAAGTTACAGATGAAGACATGCAGGATCCCGAGTTTCTTGCTCAATTGGAGAAAATGGGAATTACAGGTGATAATGATGGCACTGATGAGGCAAAAACAGTGCAACATCGCGACGTGATGCAGCAGTTGTCGGCTTTAGAGGCTCAAATTCAAGAGTACAAACTGCAAGCTCTGCGATCCAAGAGACAAGATCAAATTGCCGATGCGCTGGCCTGCATGCGGAAAATCAAAGAGCTCGAGGGAAAGTGTGATGAGTTGCGGGCCTCCCCAGCGGTATCTACTCCAGCACCAGCCGTCCAAAACACTATTACTCCGGAAGTCACGGAGTCAATTTATCGTCCCACTACAACCAGTACTTCCACTGTAGTGTTTGTGAACTCTGGTGCTATCCCTATCGACAAAACTTATCCCGACAGTGAAAATGATAGCGTTTCAGGTGTTGAAGTTACACCTGAGGACATGAGCGACCCAACGTTTGCAGCAGAATTGCTAAACCTGGATATTGAAAACACGCCATCGATTGAACTGCCCGTACTACCAGAAATTGTGGCAAGATCATCGATTGATGCGCCTAAGCCAAGTTTGCCAAGTTCTCGATCGCTAAAAAATGCTCCATCTATCGATGAAGACTTTTTGATCGACGCATTTGATGACAAATCTGATTCCGAAGAGGAAACAAGCCATCTTACTTCGGTGTTGTCGAGTGGATCGCTGCACTCTATTCTAGCAACAGAAAATACTGTTCCGTCATCTGAAGATGGGATTACGAAGACTACGACGACAAATTCTCAAATCGCTGATCTTACCGCACAGTTGCAAAAATCAAGACAAACTGCGTTGTCTCTGAAGAGGAAGGGGGACATTCAAGGTGCTCTAGAGTCTATGAGACGAGCAAAGCAGATTCAAAATCTTATCGACCTCAAGCAGCAAGCGTCTATAGGCACATTGACTCAACCTCAGGACCCAGCGCTAGATACCAAGTTCCAGGAGGTTGAACAGCTGCTGGTTGATTTTGGTAACCGAGCAATGACGCTGGCAAAAGACAACCTATCCGCAAACCGTGAAAAATCATCAGAATGGTTGCTCAAGGTACGCAAACATGTGACTTTGCTTTGTTTATCCCATTTGATATTACTGTATTGAAATGATCTGAAGCTCAACATTATGTGTGCGAGCAGCGGAAGCGTTATGGGGCCGAGTTGGAAAAGCTTCGCCAAATGCGACAGAACTCGCTGCAGCTACCTCCACCCTACGAGATCGTCAAAACATCTCATCAAGTAGACTATGAGTTACCCTTCATTCCAGATGATCAGGTCAAAGTCTCTGTGAAAAGCGTAAACGGGTTGGCGCAGGTTGCGGGTAAATCCGTATTCGTGAAGTTCTGCCTGAATTTTCCATCCGCACCACCACATGAAGGTCAGACCGATGTGTTCGTGATCACCTCCAAGACCCCATTTACTACGGTGGTCCCTTCAAGTCAGGCTGAATTCGTCTTCAAATTAGCTCGATCACGAGGAACCTTGCGTCTTTTTGAGATTAAAAAGGCGGTTTTCGAGGTTTGGAAACCGGGAACACTATTCCGGAACCCTGAACTTGTTTCCCGGGCCTATCAGGAACTGGTACGTATTGCTCTTGGAAACTGAATCTGGTGATTTATATCGTAACCACGTGTACGCTTCCGCTCCGCCTCAGACACCTTTATTAACCTGCTGTGAAGTCAGCACACATATCCCATTCCTCGGATCAAACCGAAAGCCATGTGGAGGAGATATCGAGGTGATAACGAAAGCGTGTGCCTGTGACTACGTCGATAAGAGACTAACGTGTATGCTGATTGCGTGTGGTAAATAGATTGCACTCCAAATGCACCGCCCTCTAAAGGAGAAGGAAATTCGTCTGGAGACTGTGGAGGATCTGGTCATTGGTGAATACCCCGAGCCAATTGCATCCTTTCCGGAGCATGTTCCTATGCCAAATACTTCGCTGGAGCCGGCACCCGTCGGCACAAGGAGTTCAGCCACCAAAGAGATGGCATCATCGTTGTCACGTCAAGGCAGTGTAAATGTAAGCAAGAAGCAACCAACTCCTGTGGAGGACCTACCGGACAACCCACACCATGTTGATCTGATTGTCAGCTACGACGTCATCAACGAAGAGGTAAGCGAAGCTGCAAATATTTTGGGAGAGTCACTGCTGTTAACACGGTCGGTATCACAATATCTTAGCTTGAAAAGGTGGGGGTCAAGTTGCCTTCTCTGACTGGGCCAGCTGCGATAGAGTGGGGCGATCGATACGATTCTCTGGCATTGAAGAAGCAATTGCTAGAAATTGAGATGCAGACAGGCAAGCTGACTTTGGATACGTATGTCGAGCGACTGCACAACCGCATATCTGCGGATCGGGTGCTGATCTCACAACTTCTAGCATCGAATCAACGTTTGGATGCTGCTCGTGTTCTTCATCGCATCAAGATCATGCAGAAGGAACTTGAAGGTACCGAAGGTGCTTGAAGAATAGGCTACGAAGTTTTGTACTTGGATGTATATTGCTAAACACAATTGGCAGCTTTGCTTTACTGTTTGTTGCTACTCTCTTCATGAAGAGCTTCCAGTGCTAGCAGGAGTTTTCCATAAGCTACCAGCTCACCTTGCTCTTCTTCTGCACTTGGGGAGGCTATACCTGGAAAGAATATTTGCAGACTTGTGAAGGCGCCTGCAGACAGTGACAGCCCGATCTGGTCGAACACTTTCTTCAGCTGTTTCATCCTAATGCTTCCAGTATGCTTGCGATCCTTCAGTCTCAGATACTCCCCCACTATGTCGACTTGGGAATCAAAGTCTATGGAGGACATTTGATTGTAGAGCGACCGAAGTATGGCGTCACATGCGCAGGGTGGCTTATCATCGCTTTTTGTACTTTCTTGGATTCGCGGATGCTTTTCAGGCTTGGCTGCTGGTCGCTGCTCCGTCCTTTCGATACCTCGCAGTGGAACTGAAGTAATACTGTTGACTGGAGATCGCCACTGAGACATCACCTTTAGGAAAAGCTTGTAGGCAATTTGTCCGTCACGGCTCACATCGAAAAGATGTTGTAGACGTAACCTCTCCCATTGTGTCACTTGGCGCTCAATTGCCTGCTCTAATTGGGTCCAAAACGCATCCTTAGGGAGGCTGCTCTCGTCGCGGATGCCACCGCACTCCATCAATAAGCGGCTCAAATATGCAACCCGAGGCAATGTGTCTTGACTGTGACCCTCCACTTCCGAATACAGCTGATCAGAAAGCGTCTTCAGTAAACGAAAGCCGTAAGGGTCTAGCACGAAAGAATCAAACTCTGTTCGCGAAAGTCCACCACCAGTGTGGCGAAAAATGCACATCTGTGTCATCAAGGTGCTGAGTTGTTCTGCTGTCAGCTCATACTGTAAAGCTCCCAAACCTCTCTGAAGACATTCCGCTGTTAAAAAGCCCTTCTTATGACGATCGAAGTGGCTAAAAGCGCCATCCAACTTGAGATAATTTGTCGGATCCGAGTGGTCGATTTTACCGGCAAAGCTGGCTTTCAAGCGAATTCGCGACCGCAAATGTTCGCTTATCTGAGCATATCGTGAATCAGGGCCTGGTTTAGTGGCGTCAAACAGCATCACAGTGTAGTGAACTGCATCGGTCTGTTCTGCACTCCGAAATTGGTAAACTAATTTCCCTATCACGACTTCGGCAGATGAAGGAGAGACAATGTTCGCGATGCCAAGGCGCAGTAGGGTTTGTTTCAGTTCCATCGCAGTGACAAACCCCGTGTAGGTATCATCATTCACTTCGATCTCTCCTCGAAGGTCGATTTCGTGCTCGTCACACCAGCTCACGAATTCTGACAGAATTGCAATAGGAGTTCTTGGCGGCTTCGGTCGAACTGCTGGTGCTGCTTCTGCTTCTGGCACTGCAGAAGCTTTAATAGAACTATGTTGTGCTTTAGCGGGTGCATCGTTCAGGAAGTCCTTGAGGTAAGTGTGGACAGCTTTAAGAGATACACTCAACTTTGAACCACCTTCCAATTCATCTTCATCGTAGCTTGAAGTCGAAAACTTTTGTGAGAGCAAATCTGCACCTCTTTTGGATAACAATTTCACCAAACCGCTTGCATCCATCTGACGCCACCACTTTGACGGCGCAATCTCACCAAAATCATGAACTATACAAAACTCTTGAAATTGCACAAAGCTTTTCTGGAACTTCGGCAGTGAACATTTTACAGCTGCCTCCAAAGCACATTTCAACCGAGTTTCGTTTTCGCATGAAAGTCGGTAATCAGGCTTTACATCCGACGTGATGATTATCACCAAATTGAACGAGTTCTTGAAAAACTTCACGAAATCTAGTTTTCTTTTCTCTGGTTCTTCGGCAAAAGCAACAAAAAGAGTCTGCACGTCATCGGACGACAGCGAGATTCCAAGTTTCCGCATTGCCAGATAAAACGGTCCGCACTCCACAAACTGATCACTGGTGTCATCAATATATGAAAAGGCATCGGCAATATCTCTCGTGATACCGTTCCGCTCTTGAAACTTCTCGCTGATCTTCTCTACGATGCATTTTGCTTTCGCGCCATCGTGGACTACCATCACTCGTTTCTGACTTGGAATAGTTGCCTCTCGCCAATTCATACGTAGAAAAGCAACGCAGTCGATTTGATCAGTTAACTGAGGATCGTAAGTGTACAGTAAGGCCCGCATTTCATTCTCGTCAAGTGGTAGACTCAGGCAGGTTTTGCATATCTTCACAAAGTGGGAACGATTTAACACTCCATCAGTGGCTGATCCGGCTTCGGCCGAAAAAGTCTGGGTCCAATTTGCAAATATATCGGATAGCTGCCGGCTCGACACGCTGTCGGCTTGGATCTGAGCGAAGTTTCGGAGCTTTTCCTCTACTACGTCCATATCGACTGGTGGAGGTGGAGTAGTCCAATCTAAAAACTGCCGATAGTTAACGCCATATGATCCACTTGTCTTGACACCGAAGCGTTTAGCAACCCCTTTTAGCTGGTTTTCAGATAATAGTACAAAGCCGTTCCGACGTGCGATCGCGACGAATTCCACTAAGGAGACAAATCCTCTCTCCTGCCAGTCAAACCTCTCAAATTCATATTTCAAGTCTGAATAACTTCCGCAGATTAGTTTTCTGCAATTCCACGTCAACCTTTGAAGCTGGTGCATATCATACTTGTTCCAGTCATCGTAGGATGACTTCAGCCCGTATTTTGCCGCTGTCTCTAGTCGAAGACACAGCTCCTGTATCGATATCCGCTTTGTATTGTCACCCTGTCCAGCAATCATCTGGAAGAGTAAGCTAGCGTCTTTCGGCTCGAAGTGTACACCCTCCCCACTCTGCTGCATTAGAACACGAAGTAGCTCCTCCTGAGTTAATCGACCGTCGTCAGAATTTACAAATGTGAGAAGTTTTTCTCTTAAAGAGGAGATACCGAAGCGATGGCATCGCTCGAGCGCTTTAGCCAACTGCTGCCACTGCGGTAGCTGTGCCAGGCTCTGCAGCAGTGACTGATAGAGAATCTCGAAACCATTAGCGTCAAACATGACTGTAAGAAGGTGAAATTCCTTGGATGAGAGCTGCACACCGAGCCGTGCGAGGCTCTCATGAAACTTCTTGAAAGAAATGACCCCAGTTTCATTCATATCTCCAACCGAAACAAACGTGTGTGATGCATATCCAACATCAAAGAGGAATCGGCTTAGCACTGACATGCGTTGCTTCTTTTCATGCTCACTTTCTTCAGTTGATGTTGAGCAAATGAAATTGAGGAGGTGGCGATATGCGACCATCCCACGTTGCTTGACTGTGAAGTATTCAATAAGCTGCCAAAGTAATTCAGGTGGCAATGCGATACGCGGACATTTGGACAGCAAATAGCTGAGCTGCTTTTTCGTAATCAATTTAGTTTGTCTTGCTCCTGGGACGTCACGTTCGATTTCAGCAAGCATGGAGTCTTGCAAGTCATTTAGATCGGCAAAGGTCTGCTTACGCAGCATACGTTGCAGCTGAATGTCTGCCTCCATGATCGTCGTCTTGATGTAATCCATTTCATGACACTGTTGCTGTTGCTCTTTGTACTGTCGGTATTGTCGTTGGAGGGTTTTTGCAGCAGCATGATGAATACTCTGAGGGGCGTGAAGCTGTTTAAGTTGCTGCGTAAGAAGATCCTGTCGGGATAATGATTTTGCTCTTTGTTCCTTTACTTGCACACGCTCATCCTGTAGCTTCTTCTCCACTTGCTCATATACCAGATTCTTGCTGCTAGCGGAGGCAATAGCTTTCATTCGGTCCATGAAAGCTTGCTTTCGTCGATGGAATTCAGTTGCGGCTGGAGCTGAAGTTACAGTCAGCTCTGAAGCATCCATTGCTGGTACTTCGCTATGGGTTATTGATGTCCTCTTTTTCGCTTCGATCTCGCGATGAAGCCCTGCCGGTGGCTTGACTTCCTGACTAGGCTTGGCAGTGATATCTTCTAAAACGTCTTCATCCAAATCGATGGCGCCTTGAGAGGGAGATGTCGTTTCGATTGCAACGAGATCACTTTGAACGCCTTCTGAAGTAAGTTGTTGCGTGTGATTCCGAATCAATTCACGGTACTCTGACTCTATGTTCATCAAGTCGAAACCCAACGCTGACAAACACTTCCTGAATGCAGATCGATTAACTCTGCCACACCTGGCTTCATCAAACTTCTCAAAAAGCTTAGGAGCAGGCGCAATATCCCCTGCCTTGCGCTTACTTTGTTCTCGTACATATCCACGCACGGTTTGACGAATTTTGTGACACAACAACCGCTCGGTGCAGCTGAGGCGAGGGTTGACATGCAGCAGCAAATAATTCAAAGCAATCAATCCATCGTGCTCCGTAGAGCTACCTGCTGCATTCCCTGCAGTCCACGTGCGCTCTGGAGAAATATCAGCTGCACCAAACGTGGCGAGCAACAGTCCTCGCTCTGTATCTGACAGGAAAATGCCGTTCTTTTCACTTACCTTCAAAATTATACTCACCGGAACGAGCATACGTTTTCGTTGTGATATGTCTGCTCCCGCGGTGAGAGCGTCTTGAACCGAAGCCATCAGCTCTGCGTCAATTGCGTACTCAAATCGCTCTTTGATCTTTGCAACAAGCAACTCCAGTTCTTCTGATGGGGCTGCGTAATGTAAGAACTGACGGTAGTTAACCCGCCCATCCAAATCAGACGAAAACATTGCCAACAATGAGTGTTGTTGGTCAAAATCAAGGGAGTGCATGTCAATCGGGCGCCCATTGATTCCTCGTGCACGTTGAGAAGAAGTGAGTTGAAGCACCTGGAAAGGGTCTTTCCACTGAATTAAAACGGAGATAT
The DNA here is from genome assembly GCF_020800215.1 of Phytophthora ramorum. Lineage (NCBI taxonomy): Eukaryota > Oomycota > Peronosporomycetes > Peronosporales > Peronosporaceae > Phytophthora > Phytophthora ramorum. The sequence continues at coordinate 2,442,345 of NW_027150651.1, forward strand.
CTCCAGCATGGTGCTCATTTTGATCTTTCAATGAAAACCAACCTCGGATATTCTCGCCATCCACAAGATCGGATAGCAAGAGCCCACACTTGCCAACCACCCCGTCTTCTTGTGTGCTGCCATCAAGTTCAGCTTGGTCATCAAATACAGTAATCCAAAGGCGGCATTTTGAAAAGAACCGAAGAAGACACGCATCCACTGCCAGAACGAAGGCTTGTCGGCTACAGTCCAAATCATATCCTGGGCTCGATGATTCTGGAACAATGTTCGTGAAAACATCAGGAAATCCAAGCAGCTGATAGTGTGCGTATGAGGATGGCACTCGCGATGTTGAACCATCTGATCGCTTTCCGTAGGACCGCAGGTTCCTACAGCCAAAAACTGTCACTTGCAACTCGTTCGTGCCATGGTCTGCATTGTCACTGAAGTCTTCACCACAAAATATATCTGTCGGGGCTTCTTGGTCTCCACGTTTGCGCGTCGCTGAAAGAAGCTGCATGTCTTGTGGGTACGAGCGGAGGTGCACATGCCAAATCTCCGAGATTGGTGTTGAAAGTCTCATCACTACATTTAACGATCCCAGCACGACCGCCTCGCCATCATTACTGGCTATCGATTTCACTGCAAGCAAAGGCTCTTTCACGACCCCTTTTGACTGAAGCAATTTGGATAAACGAATTGACGCCTTGCCAATTAACTTAAAGTCTCCTCGGATGGCCTGATGAACTTCCAGAACAACAGACTCCGAGGCCAGATAGCGTAAGAAAAATCCGTCCACTGTCACTTTAAACGTAGTCGACAGATTATATCCCGGGCGGTTTCCCATGAGAAGTGGTGTCGACTGCGACTCAAAGTCATAGAAATCACATAGCACAAATGTCGACGAGTTGATCCCAACAATGCTGCTGTCAAAGTTTCCGCTCAGAATCCCCAATTCGAGAAGCTGTTCGCCGGGAGCCAGATCCCTCGCAGCTAAGATTAATGATTCAGATAACGATGCTACTTCGCTCCCTTCATCATCACTAAATGAGCCGTCAGAGAATGCACCATCAGCCTCTCGAACGTTGAGCAACATTTTCTCTCGAGCATACTTCAGCTGTTTGATTTCGGCTTGGAGAAAGTGAATTCGTTGCTGGCGCTCTTCGCAGAGTAGCTCAAGCTCTTTCATACGACGTTGGAGTTGATTAGAGCTCGAAATTTTAGAAGTGGTCAGCTCCTCGATCTCCAAAGCCAGTTCTCGATTGATGTTCGTCTGTGCTTGAAGCATTTTTTCACAGCGCTCCAGCTCCTGCATCGACTTCAAGTGAGCAATTTGAAGAACATGCACGCGGTTTCGCAAGTGTTTCACGCTACTGTCCTCCACCCCAGTCACATCGAGGAAGCTAGCAGTCGTAGGCAATTCTCCATATGTGCGTCCTACTATGCCTCCACCTCTACGAATGACAATCACCAAGCAAATGTTAGTGGTGGTATGTTCAATATTCTAACGAGAAAACAAGTTAGAAGACGTACATGGGCAGTGAGGGAGCATAAACTTTGGGCGGTGATGCGTTGTTGTTCACAGGGGAAGAACATGCATCTCGTTTTTCAGGAGGTTGGTGCTGCGCTTCAGGTGTGTGCAAACGGGCGATTACAGGTGACTCTGGTCTTGGTACTGGTGTGCTAACGGCAGACGATTTGATGACTTCGAGGCTCCTAGCATTTCTCTCCTCCATCAAGTGGTGTGCCATTCGTTCTAGATCCTTCTCCACTCTATCTTTCGCTTGCTTCAGCTGTTTGATGCTGCTTTGTAGCTCCCGAACGACACCTTGCAGTTTTTGGTTTTCATCGGATATGTGAGCTATTGTGGCCTTCTGTTCTTGTGTTAGCTTCTCTAGGTCGAAAAGCTTATCAATACGTTCCTTGCGCTGAAAGGCGTCGTTTATAAACGGGCTTTCACAAAGTGACGTCATACGCTCCTCCAATCGGCAATTTTGTTCACGTAGCAGCGCTATGTCTTTTTCCTGATCTCCGGTTTTCATTATTCGGATCTCCAGCTCCTCCTTTTCCATTACTGCATCTTGTAACTGTGTTCGAAGCTTGTGTACCTGGCGATTCATCTGTTCCATTTGCCCCAGGGTTTTCTCCTGGATTTCACGCTCAGCTAGTGCGTTGGATTCCAAGTTTTCGTAGCGAGCGTTCAAAATTGCGAGCTGTGCTTGACGGTCGCGAAGCTCTCTTTTCAGCTGGTCAATCTCCAAACTGGTAGGGTCTTTGTTGTTGGCTCCCTTGACGTTATCTGCTTCGTCACTCGATCCAGAGTCCTCGTTATTATCCCGTCTTGGCTTGAGCAAAAGTCGGCTACTACTCGTTCGCAGTTGTTCATTCTCTTTTTGTAGCTTCATGAGTTGTTTTTCTGCAATCACCAAGCGCTTCTTCAGCGCCACCTCCAGATCCCCCGAAAACGTATCTCTGTGCAGCTTCCGTGCGCTCTCGGTCTGCTTCTCTAGCGTACTTCCCGGAAAGCTTTCATTTCGAGCTGTCGTGCTCCGAGCAGCGGGTCTGTTGTGCATTGGCGTCCGTGTGGTTGAAGCGGCAGCGGCGCCAAATCTCTTCAAGGAGCTGGACTGCCGACATTGCTTCTCCAGCCAGCGGTTTTTCTCCATCAGCGACTGGTTCTTCTTCCTCAGCGTGGCGTTCTCATTTTTCAAGGCGGCAATGAACTTCTCCGTGTCCAGATCGCGTCTCACAGGGACGACTGCAGATCTGTTCCCACCGGTCTCTGCAACCCGACAGCAAACAAAAACAATTAGTGCCCTGAGAGCTGTGTGGCGAGTTGTCCCAGCAGATCGCACCTGCATCGTCCTGGTTGTTTGTGCCTTCCGTTTGGCGCTTCTTGGTGAGTTTCTCTTCGATGATCGCCAGCTTGGTGTACATTCTTGAGCAATAAAAAATATGCAGCGCACAAACATTAGGAGCAGTCCTGACTGGGCTTGTATCGGCCTTGCCTACCGCTTGATGGTGGCCTCCTGCTCATTCTTCTTCTTCTTGAGCGCCGTGTTCTCGTCGCGCAGCAACAGGTACTTGTCCTCATACTCACTCGGCATGGCGACGACTCGAGTGCTAGTGTTGGTGCGGTTGAAGCGGAAACGTCCGACTATCATTCCTCGTTTGGTGTCACTGTTCGCTTTAGTGCCATTTCTTTTTGAGCCAACCAAGTCGCGGCGAGGGAGAGCAACAATCGCCACCAGAAGAGAACGCATCGTCGACAGGTATCCCGAGAGCTCTTGACGCGCAGCAGCAGCAATCAGCCCCACGTACAGCCACATAGACAACAGCATGAGCGAGCACAACAATGTGAAGGAGCCCCAGCCAGTGGAGGAGCAGAAGAAAGCAGTGGAGGACGCAACGGTTGCCGTCCCCGCCACTGTGGACGACGTGGTCACCAAGGTGACTACGGGCGATGGCGGTGCACTAGTAGGGTAGCATACAGGTCGCTGACTATGTTGTATTTGTGGCGTTTGTTCGTAAAAGCACCCGCTGCAGAACCGATGGGTGCTGTGGTATGACAACCCCAAGAAGCGCAACTCGAACGAGTCCTGGGAGGAGAACCTCAAGAACGTCTACACGTTCAGCACGGTGGAGGACTTTTGGTGGTGCGTGAGCTGGCGATGGTGCAGACTTTTGTATAACAGGAGCTAACAATGTGTGGATCGTTGGACAGTCTGTACAACAACATTCTGGCACCCACGAAGCTCTCGATTGGCAGCAACTACCACCTGTTCAAGGAGGGCATCCGGCCCATGTGGGAGGACCCAATTAATGCCAAGGGAGGCAAGTGGATTTTTACCAACCCTCGCTCGCGGAAAGCGCGACTCGATGAGTGCTGGCTCTGCGTGGTACGTTGACGGCGCTGCGGCTTCCAGGCGATTATTGGTTCTTACAAGTTGCAATGTGGTTTTCGGTGTAGATGCTTTCGCTGATCGGTGAAACGCTGCAAGACGAGGATGACGTCTGCGGCGCTGTAGTTAGTGTGCGTAAGGCGCAGGACCGCATCGCCATCTGGAGCGCAACTGCTAATGCAGAGGACCGCCAGAAGGCCATTGGTCGGGGATTCCGTCAGGCACTTGTTGAACTGGGCAAGAACGAGACGCTCAAGTATCAGTCGCACGCGGATGCTGCTGCCAGCGGCTCCAGTTTCCAGAACGAAGTGTACGCTTGTTGGTATCTCGTTACTAGCTGCTTTGATGATTCTAATGTTCTTCTGTTGCTGTTACTGCTGCTTCCGCGTATGTTTGCAGATTGTATGAGGCGTAACTCTACGCCGATGTAATCGAGCGCACGGTTAGTTTCGCATTCGCGTAGTAGAGATCTGCAGAATATGCAATTCATACACAGCATTTTGAGATTCCACGCTGCGTTTTCGATGGATAAATGTTGAAGCGCTTGCATTGGTACATGTGAGATTGTCCTAAACAAAAAGCCCTTGTTTGAATTCTTTACACATCTGCCTAGTTGTTCACGCGAAAGAATCGCACGGACTCGTCGTCGCTGGCCGTAAGAAGACCAGCCACTGGGTTGCTTTCGAAGGCAGGGATGAACGCCATGTCGAGCACCATATCGGTGTGGCCGGCCAGCGTCTTCAGGAGCTGCCCTGTCCGGGCGTCCCAAACGTAGATCAGGCCTTCCACCGTGCACGAGTACACAACCGGCTGCGTAGGATGCCACAACAACTTGATCACACCGGCAGGGTGACGGCAAGCATGACGACACTGCATCACATCCAAGAAAGTTGTGAGCACATTAACCTCTAGAGATGGAAATAATGCAGCACAAAACTCACCTGATTCGTTGCCAAGTCCCAGATGCGCAAGTATCCACCCAGACAGCCCGTGGCAGCCCAATTCATAGTGTTGCAAAATCCACCGCTGCAACCAAACACAATCCAGGTCAGCACGAAGCGTGCCACCTCGTATTTACAAGAAATGGCACGCACCACTCCACCGAGTTTTCGGTCGCAGTCGCAGTGTCGTTAACAGTTCCAGCGACGCTGGGGTCAATATTATCGTGCGAAAGCGTAGCAAGCACACGCTTTGTCTGCACTTGGATCAGGCGAGCAGTTCCGTCTTGGGATCCGGAAAGCGACAGAGGTTGCTACAAACCATATCACATTCAGTAAGCACTTTTGCGAATAAATTGCATGCACACGAGCCGAGTACATACACTGGGGTGGCAGACAACAAACGTGACTGGGCCTTCGTGAAAGCCGTGGCTGTTCATTCACAAGAACTGGTTAAACATTCGCTCAATGGTCGGGTGTCCGTCATAACGAAGCGTACCCTCGGAACACGTGGTTGCATTCACCAGTCTTCGGATTCCACACACGCACAGTTGCATCGGAGCTACCCGTAACAATCATCTGCAACACAGCAACAAACAAACAAAGCGCATGAGACTACAATAAATGCCACAGGTCCGACACAAACGTTTTGCGCACCTTTCCGGTTCCCGTAAACGAACCACAGGTTACGCCGTCCTCGTGTCCCGCAAACACATGCATGCACTCGCCAGTTGTCGCTAGCCACATCCACACAGTGCCGTCTCCTGATCCAGCCAGCACAACATTTCCCTTCTTGTGCCAGCAGACCCACTCGACCTCTTGCGATGGTCCCTCCAGATTCTGCACCAATTTGCCCGTAGCAACATCCCATACCTTGACCATGCCATCGTATCCGCCAGTAGCAGCGTACTTGCCGTCGAAGCTGAAGTCCACGCTCACGACGGAGTCCGTGTGGCCCGCCAGCGTGTATAGTACGTTGCCGTCCTCGCGGTTCCAGATCACAGCTACGTCGTCGCCTCCGCCAGTAATAACAATCCTCGGGTCCACTGGGTTCACTTTGATCGAGTAGACAGGAGCTGAGTGCTTGTTAAAGACCTGTGTATCCATTTATCCCCCAGTGAGTATTTTATCACCATTCTCCATTGGTAAATGAGTTCCGTACCATGTCAGCGTCATCACGCACGTCCGCATCCTCCGCGGAGATCTTTCCGTCCTCATCCTCGCCCTCCATGGCGTCATCCTCGTCATCTGCAGAATGGTCAGTCAGGTCTTCGTTAGATCTCGAGCTCTCAGGAGGTCTGTAACAGCTCCAGAGCGCACACCTTGCGGTGCCTCTCCGATGTCGAACTCCTGCGTGGTCTCGTCGGCCGTGATGACTTCGATCTCCGTTTCGTTCGCGTCCGCCATGTTGGTGTCTGCCATGTTGCTGTCCGCCATGCTTCTCGTCCGGTAGCTTGTCAAATTGGTTGGGCTTGGCTTCCTTCATCTGCGCCACACTATCTACACACCACTTCACTCCCATTCGTTGAAATACATATCGAGAAAAGACCAATCATCGTCTGCCACTTTATACTCCGACGCACGCGGCACACTCGACACCAGAGCTGACCCAAAGATGCGATTCAGTGTGACCGCCACGACGGCTGTCATCGCCTGTTCCTGCATGGCGGCGGCATACGTCGGCGTGCTGTACACGCTGCCGCACGCGATCCGGCGGCTGCCGCGTGACCACCCAACGCACGTACGTGATCGCTCTCCACTCAAAGGAGCTGCTCGCTCGCCGGGAGCTTCTGACTCTCTTGGATTGCTGCAGATTCTAGCGCGCTTCCTACTGATCTGCATCTTCTGCGCAATCTGTCCGTTCGTGCTGGCAGTTTTCTACGACCACGTACGTGCTGCCGGAGGAGGCGACGCCGCGGACGCTTTACTGAGACTATGACTGTTGCGTGCTGCAGGATGAGGCCAGCATGTCGTTTGCGCAGTGGTTGGGCATCCGCTGGGAAGGACTGGTGCAGGCCATCGTCATCCCGCTCTTCACGACGGCTGTGCTGTTCTCAGGCTCGCTGCTGGCCAACGCGCTGCGGCTTCTGAATGTGTCGAAGCAGTTCCACTCGAACGGACTGTGGTTTGCCGTCAAGAACTCAGCGCTCTACTACTCCATCACGCGTGATCGTCTGCCGTCGCTGCGCACTTATGTGCTGGTATGTGCTGGGGGTTTTAATTGCGAGAACGGGGTAATGACAGAAGGTGGTCTGTTTGCGCAGGGTCCTTTGACGGAGGAGTTTGTGTTCCGAAGCTGCATGGTTCCGCTGTTAGTGTGTGCACAGTTCACCGTCAAGCAGATTGTATTGGGTAGTCCGTTGATGTTTGGGGCAGGTATGTCACGCGTAGTGCCATCTGACTGGGTAAAGAGTCTTACCATATGTGTTCGTTGCGTTCAGCCCATTTGCACCACTTCATGGAGTATGTGCGACACGGTCGGTCTCCAAAAGACGCTGCGTTGACTGTTGGTAAGTGTTGCCAGACAGTGAAATGGATGTTATTGCTTGCCATATCTAACGTGGTTGTTGGATTTTGTGTAGGCTTCCAGCTCATCTACACGTCTCTCTTTGGAGCTTACGCTACTTTCATTTTCTTGAGAACAGGTTGAACTCATCTCTCTTATGTTGTTATTGGTTGCACCTCATCTCACATGTTTGTATTTCCTATGACAGGCCACTTCGCATCAATTTTCCTCGTGCACGTCTTCTGCAATGTCATGGGGTTCCCAGACCTTTCTTTCTTCAACCCAGAAAGCTCATTGCACCCTTTCCGATTAGGTAAGTTGAACAATCCGATTGTTATGGCTTATAAGCGCTGACTTGTATTACTTGCCATGTTTGACAGTGCTCCTCGGAGCTTATTTCTTCGGTATCTACGGCTTCTCTCTCCTCCTGATGCCGTTGACAGAGCCATCCATCTATTCGTCGGAAATGTGGAACGTCACGGCCTCCACAACTGAGCACGAGCTTGTGTTCGGGTATTCGGAAACTCTGTGAGATCCAACCACCACAAAACTCTGCTGAGATGTTTCTTATATCCATGCATTGTATCCGCAGTGGAAAGCACACATTATAGAGCTTTTCATTAATCGAGAGCAAAAGACCACCGCGCTATCAACGACGTTTATGCTGTTCACATGATATATTGCACGCCATTTACTTGGTTGGGTCCTCTCTGCAGCTCTGGGGTGGGGCTGAGTCCCGTCAACGATGCCGGGAATACTCAAGACATTCGAAGAGCATGCACTGATGGATAGGTCTGGTGGGAATAATATCGTCATCCTATCGTTGGAGTGACGCCTGGTCTACTAAAACGTGTGCTCCTCATCCGTGCTTCGATCTGGTGTGGCTACAACATCTCCATCGGAGATAGTGTCGTGGTTATCGGAACGAACGTCCGTGTTGCCGTCAGCGTTGCTGCCGGCTTTGGCGATTCGATCTTCCAGGTCTCGGGAATGAGTCTGCACAGAAAATATAATCATTAAAAAATATTCCTGGCGTGCGCACCAAACATGGATGTTGTCTTACCTTGCTTTGCGAGAGATCCCTCTGAAGATTGATCACCTCAGCTCTCAGAGCCATGTGGTCGGAAGTCAATTGATCAACTAATTTGTCCTTGTTACGCAGTCGCTGCCTCAGGTTCTGGACATTACATCACGAAATATTAGCTGAACGAGTTCATGCCGATCTTCCAATGTACTATGGACGGCGTACCTTGTTTGCTAATCGCAGTTCCGCAGCAAGTCTACCTTCGCCCACGGTGAATCCACCATGCCCACCAAGACCCAGCATATCTTGCTGGCTGATGAGCCACGATCGTTGAAGTGTCGAGTGCGCCTCTAACGCGCTTCGGAGGAGTGTAGACTGCTGGTTAAACATGTGCTGCATTTCGCTTGTCGATGGCGAAAGGAAAAACTCTCGAGCATCCATGTTGTCTAGCTCTTTCGTCTGCTCGCCACCAAACCTCCGTTTATGGATGCCAGAGCCTGGCTTAGAGAGATCGCCCAGAGCAATCATCACATCCGTTCCTTCCGATAAACTAAGACCTGACTCGGTCCGTGCGGCGGCCGGAGATGATAGGGGGGCAGACAGATCATTAACAGAGCCTGATGACGGGCTCCTGCCACGCGCCGACCCCAAGTGCCGGTGAGAAACATCTTCGCTACCACTGAAGTCGTCACTCATGTACGTTCCAAACCCATTTCGACCGTCAAATTCGTCTCCGCTTGCATATAAGGGTGCTGCTGAAACAAGTGTCGTCCACTCATCTAGCGACTTTGCGTCCAACTGCGCATAGTACTTGTCTTCGAATAGACCGCATTCCTGACGCCATCGAAAAGGCCATGTTTTGTTGTCTCCATTTGCCATTTCATTCTCATTTTCGTCATCGCGTCCATTCTGTTGATCGGTCTGCAGGCGGCGGATCTTGCTGTCCAGGAAGCTCAGCTTCTGTTGGTGGATAGCAAACTGCTCGTTGCGAATAATTTTCAGCGTTTTTGCTGCCTCCATCAGTGGATAGGAACGGTGTGCGATAATATCAAGTGCATTGGCCACCACCTCATCAATGTCTCTTGAAAATGCCGCCGATTCTTCGTAATCCAGTCGACGAATTCGTGCTAGCACCTTGAATAAATCCAACTGTATTCGAGTATCCTCAGGTTGCCCGTCAACCGGTTCAACCCCACACAACACCGGACCGCAGAATGGCATTCCCTGTCGATTCGTTGCCAACGTCGACCATATTTTCTCCAACCTTTTGGCGAGCTGGACTTTGCATGGTGCGTTGAGGTAGCAATGCGGACATATAAATATCCGAGCTTTTTTGGAGAAAATCTGACCTTGCGGTAGCTAATCACGCAGAGGATCATCAGTATCATACAGCATCAATCAACCCCAACAGTTAAATCTATTTACCTGCGGCAGCGCTTCGTCCGATATAGCGAGAGGGCACTGGTTACACTTCCACAACAGGTTCTTGACGTTGTTCTTGCGAGGAGACGCGTGTTTCAACTTGCTAGGCGATTTTTCTTCATCGTCACACCCTTCCTTTTCCCCCGTCGCAGCACAAGTATGCCGAGGGCAATACCAAGTCGCATCTTCGTCCTTAGGGAACGGATATGCGCCCAAACAAAATTGGTGATAGACCTTGGTGCACCCTGGAAATTCGCACACAATGAGATCCCCTCCAAATCCGCACAGCAGACACTTCTCTTCAGATCGCTGCTCATCATCAGCTGTACCGCTATCTGGGTCAGACAAGAGCTGGGCTCTGCTGCTGGGGATCGCAATTTGAGAGGGTTTCTTCTTTTTTCCGTCCAACCTTTTGGGCACTGTTGAATCTTTTCTCGGAGGAGGCGATACTTCTCGTGACGAAGATCGATGACCACGAGGCTTTTTTACTGGGCCATTAGATCTATCAGGAGAGGTCGACGCCAACCGGCGCTTCATTGTGCCATCCCGTGCATGGTGCTTGTGCTTCTTCGTCTTCTTCGCGACCGGGGTCTTCAACGCACCAGCAACACCATTCACCCCCACGCCGCTAGAATCCTGTTTATCCATCGTCTCTGTCTTTGCGAGCCTAAACACCTCTTTCTCGCGCTCTCTCTCACGCTCCTTTTCACGTTCCTTCTCGCAGTCTGGGCAGAACCAATCTCCAGGAGGAACCGCCACCAATGGGGGGCTCAAGCAATTCATGTGGTACTCCCGCTTACACTTCTTGCCATCGCATAAAATAAGAAGTGAGTAGTGATCGTCCACTCGATTGCAGCGTTCGCACGGTAAATCGACCGCTTCATCCTTGCGTTCCGTGCTACCGTCGAGAACAAAATGTGTGAATGAAACTCCAGCGGAGAAGGAAATATTTTATGCTTCCACTCACATGCGGTCGAAGAAGCGCCTGCCTGTCTCGTCGGTCATATCCATAACGAGCTTCGCTTCGTCTAGCGCTTCCTGGATGAGATGTTGGTTGTACTTGTTCGATGCCGCTAGCGCCGTCAAGTCTTCCGGAAACGGTTGGATCGACGACTTGGAGACCCACCCGCTGCAAAACGTCACCGCAGACAGGAATTAGCCATAAAGTTAACTCGACGCGTCCTCAACGATTCGTCCTGTAAAATCTCCGACACGTACTAGTTCCTGCTGCCGAAGAAGTAGACACAGGCTTGTCCCTTCTTCGCCCGATACCGCGCCATCTTGACGAATTCCCCTGGCTCGCTGAACTGCACGGCGCCAAGTGCAAACATATCAATCAGGCCGGTGATCAATGGACCCCAGAGCTTGGAAATAGAGAAGGGGGAAGGGAAGCGTTACCCTTGCCGGCCAGGGTTGATAGCGTCCTACACGGGCGAGAATGAGCCCGCCCCTCTGGTTGAGCACATCTCGGAGCGACTTGTCGCTAGAGGCCAGCAGTTCTGGGAGCAAGGACACACACATACACACGAATAGGTGGTCAGCACTAACACACCCTTCGTGTCTCTCGGCTCTAACATCGTCTTATCTCTCACCGTAGTATTCCTCTTTGCGCTGCGCCAGCTCCGCCGAGCTGATTCGCTCCTTGGTCATCGCTGCGCCACCGACTGGTCTGAAGTGAGCAGTGGGTGGGTAATCGGGAGAGTGGGTGTCGGTCGGCACTGGCTACATTTCTCCAATGAACCTTGGTGAGCTCCGACACGACCGAGACATGGCAGTGGACTCACCTGCAGCACGCGGTCGGATCTCCGGATCTGTCGCTCGTCGCTTGGAAGAGTGGTGTACGGACTGACTGCGAAACTCCTTGCCCTCACAACAAAATATCATTTTGGGAGGGTTTAGCATCAAGGTGAGAAGCTTAAGAACGACGTGACCTTATTGGCTAAAATGGTTTAAAAGGCTTCAACGCTGTTGTCAGCGACAACACCTTGAGCGCTGGATTTGACCCGACGGGTGTTCCTCAAGCGATGGCGGCTTCGTTTGAAATAAGATAAATGTTAAATACCACTAAGTTCTTGTATTATACATGTAGTATGACCGACTGACTTACTTGCTTGCTTGCACTCGGCACTACTGAACATTCGGAACCTATAAGAACATGAATATTGCGTCTAATGCTTTTGAATTGATTGCAGTTTAGACGGCTGATTGTGCCTAAAGCCGCGCAAGTACAACCCATCTCAACTAATGCTACAGTGATGACACAGATCTGGGTATTATCCTTCTCAGGCATTGAAAAAGAAGCTGGGCTAGCACTGATCTGGTATGGGTCAAGACACGCCACTCCTCGACACAGTTACTCCGTGTAAATCACTTGATTTCAAAATGGGGCACATGTGATTTGCCCTTGGACTCCTATTTCAGACCAATATATCTGATGTTTAATTATATCGGACTCAGAAATAAATCATAAATCGGTCGATTCGTTGGGGGTCAGGAATTTTCACACCCAACACTAATCCTAGATTCAAGTCCAGATTGTCCAGGATGGAGTACAGACAATGACTAATAAAGCCGGCAACGCAAAACTCGTCATACAACAGTGGCACGTCTTCATCTTCTATACTATTTTTTTATTATTTTAGCCAATAGATTCCAGGAATTTACTTTTTTAAATACCAAACACAAAACTTCCGCTAATGAGTGGCTCAGATAATACGCTCGTAAAGCTGCATTAAAACACTGCATTCCAAAACATGCCTCGACGCAAGCAAAATAGCTACACAGTGAAGGAGAAGCAGGTCGGCGTTCTGCTTGCACGGGATATAGGAGTTGAGAAGGTGGCACGCGTCCTCGAATGTCCCCGAGGCTTCGTTTTCACCTGGAACAAGCAAGCTGAGAGCCTTCTGGACATCCGTGGCCCAAAGATCTCGAAGACGCTCAAGGGCCAGGGACGCAAGGAAATATTTCCCAGCGTCTCTGCCGTTGTCACCTTCATAAAGGATGTAAGGCGCGACGAAAAGGTAATATTTATTAGTTTTATTCTGGCAATTCTTCCACTTAAACGTTTGTGTTTATATTTGGTTTTACAACATTGTTCTATAAGTTCTATCAACAAATGCTATTATCGACCGGATGTGCGCAGAGGACCCCGAATGGGTTACGGAGTACATTGCTAGCAGGAAATGTGGTGTCCTTGCGCTAGAGCGCCTCTGCCAGCGTCTCGCAAATCGGTAAGCCATTTGGTTGTATTATTATCCATCAAGAAATGATTTTAGTGTTGTTTATATAATTTATAGCCACGGGTTTTCATCACAGACACCCCAAGGCGCCAAGAAATCGCTGGAGGAGCTCCAGATGGTTCGGGCTGAGTTTGCCCTTTCGTTTTGGTCACAGTACAACCAGTATCAGAGTTGTGGTATACTCGATGTTAATGAGACCAGCATTAACTTTGATATGCCACCACTCCGCGCCTGGGCTTTGAAGGGCCGTAAAGACCCCGCCATCATCGGGCTGAGGAAGCACACGGGAAGGATGACTGCAGTACTCACGAGTCGCGCAGACGGTAAGCTTTGTTTTTAAAACTGCTGATATGTTTTATTTTGTTTCGTATTATTCGTTTTATTAATTTAACTTGTTGATTATAGGTGGAAAACTTCCTATTCTCGTCATTGTGCGCGGTAAACCCGGAGGTCGTATTGAGAAGAAGGAGATCCCAAAGTACCCAGGTGGCCACTTCTACATCGTGCAGGAGAACGCATGGATGGATGATATAGGCTGGAAAGTTTATGTAGAAAAGCTTTTAAAATATGAAATTACTCCTCCTCCTGGACAACTTTGAGTATCACGATTTGGAAGAGGGACAGCGACTTGCAGCTGAGGTTGCTAACGCTACAACGGTCCCATTACCGCACAACAGTACGTCGGTATGCCAACCGCTTGATGTTGGCGTAATAGGACCGCTAAAGGCGGCCATTCGTGAAGATCAATAAAGGCAAGCCGGAAGAGAGAGGTATGCGTGTAATAAAGGCAACAATTGCTGCCTGGGAGAAGTTATATAAGGAGGTGGTAAAACGTAGATTCGAGAAGGCTATTCCTCGCCACCCAGAGATAATGATCTAACAAGTCAGCCATTTCTTTGAATTCTTTGACTTTTTATTGTATTTTTTTTCACAAGCATGTACTGTTTTATCCAATCAAAATGCTTAATTTTTTGTACCGAGTTTTTCAGTCGGATGCAGTATTTGTATGATAGCATGGCGGATGGCGTTCAGCAGCGCCGGCTTTTTTTAGTCGTTGTCTGCATACGTCGAATGTAACGTGGTTACCTGAAGAGTGCCCGTCACTCTTCCGAGTTGGGTACATGGTGTATCCAACACCACTGACACGTGGTAGTGGCTCACAGCCACCCATACATAAAACATATAGGATAAACTATAGTTGACTTAGGAATTGTATTGCAAGACGATCTCTAGGTAGCTAACTATAAATATATCAGTCTATAAACTACGTTGTCTAAGTCAACCGTTCCCCAAGACCGGGAACTAGTGAACCGTCGTTCACTTGGAGTTTGTATACTCCTAGCACTTCCTCGAGCGCAAGGTGCTGTGTGACTCCCGTCACACTTGGTAGCACTTGTAGTCAATCCTCGCCTACGCGGGTAAGATTGGACTACCTGAATCCTCTGTGGTCTCAAGCATTGAGCCACCATGGATCGCAGTGCGTTTCCTCACTTGAACGACTCGCAGTTCGAGTCCGTTCGGAAGATCACGGGCATCTTCGGGATGGATGCCCTCCAGAGCTTGGCGGCAGCAACACCTGCCGATCAGCTCGAGCGCGTAAGCGCTTTCGACACGTACGAGCAAGGGCTAATCGCCCATGTACGTGGGAGCCTACAGGCCCTTGTGGCTGAACGGAAACCAGTTCAGCCCAAGCCTTTGAGGCTGAAGGTTAACCCCTACGAAGGGAAGGAAGGGGAAAACCTTCACTTCTGGGTCCGAGAGGTCGAGCTCGCTATGAACGCGGCTCTCGTCTCGGACGAGCGACTCCGCGTCGCTTTTGCTCTCTCCCACCTTAGTGGTCGAGCAAAGAGCTGGGCGTATACGCGCGAAGCGACAACGCCAGGATGCTTTGCATCCTGGGCTCAGCTGTGTGAACAGCTTCGAGCCGCCTTCCTCCCGGCGAACTATGAGTACCGCCAGCGCTCACGCTTCCTTGCGTGCAAGCAAGGGAGACGTGAGCTGCACGAGTACATCCAGGAGATGCGGGAGCTCACCGCATCTCTGGTGGGAAACCCACTCCATGAACACATCAAGGTGACGGTGTTCATGGACGGCCTGCGAGTAGGCCCAGCGCGCACGAAGCTGTTTCGGGTGCAAGCAAGCACCCTGGAAGAAGCGATTCAAATCGCTCTTCAGGAGGAGTACAGCCATCGACAGGCTCGCACTCCTACCACTGCGTGGCTTGGGGGCTCCACTCAGGGCGGGCCCCAAAGTAGAGGCCCCTTCAACGGTCCTGTGCCGATGGACCTGAGCCTTGCCGAACAGCACGACATCCGCTGTTTCGGCTGTGGCAAACTGGGGCACATGAAACGTGCGTGCCCCGCGGGAGGAACAAAACGGCGGTTTCCTCCCAAGCCTTTTGGTCCTAGGAGTCGCTGGCAAAAGCCGCGACCCCGTGGCCAGGGGAACGCAAGGAACCAGTAGGGGCGGGGCGCCCTACTGGGGAAGATCTAAGTCTTCATGAGTGGTGCGCATCATGAAGGCTTAGCCCCTGAGAGTCTCTGTACTCTCGAAGCGGAGAAGGGCAGCGGAGGGCTGCTTGTAGTACATGCAAGTGTACGGGGATACGATCATCCCATGAGAATCTTGATCGATTCTGGGGCGTCAAAGAACTTTGCACGCCGCCGGACGGTCGCTCGCAAGAGCGACCAGTTCACCGATGCTTTACGAGAAAGCAAAGGGAACGGCCATGTCCTAGTCAGACTGGCTGACGGGACTGTAGTGGAGGTGCCCAAGGTCTTTATGGACCTGTCCGTCAAGTTTGAGGACTTTAATTCCACTGAACGATTCCTCGTTCTTGATATGGACAAGTACGACTTGATCCTGGGCATGCCATGGCTTGAGAACCATGAGCCCTGGATAGACTGGCGCGGCAAAGCCATCGGGGCTAGCCGGCCTGCTGCTACTGACAGAGCATTGGTGAGTCATGTTCCCACCTCTGTCAGCAGCCGGGCCTACCACCGGAGCCGAGTCGGAAATGACTCCGAAGAATTAGTTGCGGCAGGAGCCGCAACAGGTGTCATGACACCGTCCACTGCGGGCAACGGACCGCCACAGGCAATGCCGGTGGACAGAACGTCGAGTCCAGCGAGGGGAACTGCAATGCCAACAGTACCCACCGCTCCTGACTATGGCACCGTACGGCCTTCGGCCTTATCGACGCCGGGGAAAGTCAACTCCCCAAGGGAAACGAGCCCACGTGAGACCAAGGCGGTCGAGACCGTGGCCAGGGTCGAGGTTGCTGGGAGCACCTCTAGTGTGGGTAACAATGTGCCACACGGAGTCGATGGAACTCCCGACTCCATCCCTGAGTCACCACCGGCTGTGGGTAACAATGGACCATGCCGTGGTGGGCATCGACGACGTCATCGCCGCCGTAAGCCGAGTCTGTTGAGACAGACTGGAGTCGCTACAAGCGACTCGGAGAGAGAGAACTCTCCTCAGGCACGGCCGGCCGAAGAATGCTATCACTTCTTCGACGGCGAGACCGGGTGTACGGTCAAGGCGGGCTCCACAACGTTGGCAGCCCTGCCTGAGGTGTCAGAGCTACTGAACCTCGAGGAAATGTCGATGGACGATTTCCTGGCACAATTGAAAGCCGGGTCAATCGCGGAGATGGTGCTCCTGAAGCCGGAGGCCTCTCCAGAAGAGCTGAGCTCCTCTTCCGTTATGGACAAGGATGTCCTGGACGAGCTTGTCAAGAAGCGCGCAACGCGCACGGGCTCTGCGGTCCTCGAGAACCCCAAGGATCCAGTGTATCCTTTGGTGAAGGAGTTCTCGGACGTGATGTCCAAGGACCCGCCGTCCCAACTCCCACCTGACCGAGGAGTTAGGCACGAGATTGATCTCGTGCCAGGCACAAAGTACTGTGTGACCAGGCAATGGCCACTGCCTCGCGAAAGTGCGAGGTCATTGATGCCTTCTTCGCCGCGAAGGCAAAGGCAGACATGGTGCGTGAGTCGAAGTCTCCGCACTCGACGCCCACCTTCTGCGTTCGCAAGCCGAACGGGAAGTGACGTCTGGTTCATGCTTATAACAAGCTGAACAGCGCAACGGTGCCCGCCCAGACACCCATTCCCCGCAAGGATGTGTTGTTGAACAACATGGCGGGCTGCGAGCTTTATAGCGCGCTGGATCTGGTGGATGGATACTACCAGATCCTGATGCGCGAGCGCGACATCCCGCTCACGGCGGTGAGCACCCCGAGCGGCATGCTCTGGGAGTGGCTTGTGATGCCACAGGGCCTATCAAATGCCCCAGCGACTTTCAATCGCTTGGTCACACAGTTGTTTAGAGTCCACGCAGACGTACTTTGACGATATCTTCGTCCATAGCCGTGCCGGGGAAGGCAAGACGGCTATCGAGGTGCATCTCGAGCACCTCCGTCGAGTGTTTATGGTCATGAGAGCAAACAAGCTCTATGCCAACATCGACAAGTGCGTCTTTGCGGCACAAGAGGTCAAAGTTCTCGGCTGCTTCGTCAGCAGCGTCGGCGTTCGAGCCGACCCTGAGAAGGTCAAGGCCATTGCGGCCTGGCCCACACCTCGATCCCAAAAGGATCTTCGCAAGTGGTTGGGTCTCGCCAACTACTTGCACAAGTATAGTGCGGGGTATGCCGGGCTGGCACGACCCCTGTCGGATCTCCTTAAGAAGAATGCCGACTGGCGCTGGGAGAGCCGTCATCAGGATGCATTCAACAGCATCAAGGCGAGCTTGCAGCGCGCGCCGGTCCTGGCTTTGCCGGACGAGACAAAACCGTTCAGCGTTGTCTGCGACGCCTCCGACTATGCCATCGGTTGCGCGCTGCTGCAACACGACGCGGACGGGCACGAGCGAGTCATCTCGTTCCAGTCCAGGCAGCTTAAAGCCGCCGAGAGGAACTACCCTGTCCATGACAAGGAGCTCCTCGCAATGAAGTATGCCCTTGTCAAGTTCCGGGTACACCTCCTGGGCTCTGAGCCCTTTGTGATCTATGCAGACCACGCGTCCTTGCGGACGGCCACCAACTCTCCGCATCTGTCTCAGAGGATGGCCCGCTGGCTGTCATTCTTCGCGGAATATAACTTCCGCGTCGAATACAAGCCGGGCAAGCTGAACGTGCTTGCCGACGCGTTATCCCGTCGACCCGACTATGAGCTCACGCACATTAGTCGGGTTACGACAGATCTGTACGATCGGATACGCCTGGCGTATCGAGATGATGAGAATCTCTCCCCCATCGTGCGGTTCCTCACCGTTGGCAAGGAGGCCAAGCCTGCATGGCTAACGCCCCGCCACCGTGCCCGACTCCATCGCTATGCGTGGGTCGATGGCCTCCTCCACTACCGCGTGGATCCGGCCGATCCTCCGCGGATAGTCGTCCCCAACGACGAGGATCTGAAGTATGACATACTTCAGGAGGCGCATGATGTGCCTTCCAGCGGCCACCTTGGCCGCGAAAAGACCTTCTTGTCAGTCTCCCAGGTCTTATGGTGGGCCCACATGTACAAGTGGGTCGCCACGTATGTGGAGACCTGCGAGACATGCCAGCGTGTGAAACCTGCTGGTCATGCCTCGGCTCCTTTGCAGGGCCTGCCAGTCCCGGAAGACTGCTGGAAGTCGATGAGTCTTGACTTCGTCTTCGGACTGCCGGCTAATGCCCAGGGCAACACCGGCGTCCTGGTGTTTGTCTGCCGCTTGAGCAAGATGGTACACCTTGCTCCGGTGGCTGACTCAGTCACCGGGGAACAGACTGCACGGCTGTTCCTGGATGGCGCAACACGGCTGCTGCTCCAGTCTTGGCATCAACACCATTATCACCTCCATCCACGTTGTTACGCTTGCCCACATATACTTCAAATCTGGAGAAGTTACGACATAAAGATATATTAGCATCTGCAGCAAGTCGTAAGTTACGACATAGCAAAAATATGGTAAAGCATACCTGTGGCAGTACGCAGTCTTTGCGTCACACAGCATAAACAGTTTGGAGCCGTATCGGTGCGGCATGTCGGACATGAACATGCGAGTGGTATTGCGCTTCGATGTGGCAGGAAGTACGCCTTCATCAAATGAGAAGACGGCTGGGAGAGACCAACCTGCCAAGAAGCGCTCTTGGATCTTGTCCACGACAGGACGCAGCTTCCACAGCTTATCGTGGCCGTGGTCCACGGTGTTGTCGACGAAATGAAGGTCACGCAGGATGTTTTGGCAGCGGTCACGCCTCATGTACCGCCCGAAGAGTCCGGCTGGGATGGCGCCGTCCTCGACCATGGACCAATGCGCAGCAAAGCGCCTCTTCTGGGGACACAACATGCGCGCCACTAGAAGGCCAACTACATGAAGAATCTCCTGTGCACCGTACGCCTTCGCTGCATTCAAGCGCCGAGCATTTTGTGCAGCGGTCTCACGCTGGCGTCCAGTCTGCCGCGCAGCCATTCTTTCTGCTCGCCTCTGCACTTGCTGCAAGCTGTAGTGGTTCGTCTTCTTCGTGATCGAGACCCACATGGGTTTCGGCATGAAGTAAAACAGCGTCAGGAGTGGCGACCACCACGCATCAAGCAGCTCGCCGACAGGTCTTGCCTCCTCCGAACCCAACCACGAAGGAGTATCTGTCTCGAACTCTGCCGAGGCTGGGGTCCACTGCATCGCCCGCAGAGCTTCCGTTCGCTCCTTGACAGCTGATCTGCTCACTGCACCGTCGCCGCCAACATGCAGGGACGCGAGGAAAGCTTCATCCATCTCCACCGCGTCAGTGTCCGAGACTTCATCACCCTCATCGTAGAACTCCTCGCCTCCAGAATCACGGTCGTCATCGCAGATGCCAACGCCATCGCTCTCATCAGAGCTGATGTTCTCGTAGTCACTGCTGCTCTCACCATCCTGCAACACGTTCACGTCGGCACGGAGTTTCAACTGTGTGCGTGTTCGGCGTGGTAGAGTAGTGGGGGAGGTGATAGCACGTTCGTCCTCCCCCTGACTCTCCAACCCCGACGCCTCCGATAGCATCTGCAATCCGGTCGCTGCATCTCGCTGCTCCTCGTCAGCTTGGAGGTCTCTCGGAGAGAGATCAAAGGCTCTTGCTACTGCAGTCTGCGAGAGTTCAGTGACACGAGACTGAGTGCAATTTCTCGGTTGGAATCAATGGGTGACTAGTGACGTGGATATGCGCTGATATTTGATTGGCTACTGAAAATTTTGAGTACTGGTTATGCGCATTGCGCATGTTGAATGTGGAATTCGGCTGTGTTCCGCGGAGCGGATGCGCTCAGCTTTAAGATGGGCCCCCCAGATTTGGAAGGTCAGATTAGGCTCTAAACAGCCTGAAACTGGATCTATGTCTGAATCAACCCCGTCCTTAAGCGGGTTAACCCAATGGAGTTGAAAATGCCTATGTGAATGTATCACATATGGTGTCCCGCCTTGCCTAAAGCCTGAGCGTGTGAATGTCCGTGTACCCGGAGTGCACCGTAAGTCACCAGACGCCAGACAAACAAAAAGCCCGTTGAAGAAATGCCGTGTGGACACTCACAATGAAGTATGATTTTGGTCATGAGACCTTGATCACATTAGATGTCTGAACGCAGATGTCTGAACGCAGATGTCTGGACGCAGATGTCTGAACGCGGATGTCTGAGCGCATGTATTATACGTGCTCAAGACTATCCCGTACTGTGAGGTCGTACACACTGGTTTCAGCTAAATGTCCAAGTTGAAGAACCCTGAGCGTGAGTTTGAAGTATCTACGTTCAAGAAATTGGAACCTGAAAATGATGTTCAAGGTCAAGTAACTTGAAAGTAGGTTTGAAGAACCCACGTTCAGACAACCCAGAACCCAATGCGAGGATTTGACTCCTTGAAGATGGAAAGTGAACCCACGAAGTGACAGCCAGTATACTCAAGCCAAGTGAAAGTCAGAAGGTCGCCAGGAAGAACACGGAAGAACACAGAAGAACACAGAAGAACGAAGACAGACAGATACCCTTTACGAAGAAGCTAGCGATCGGCTAGCAAAGATAACAATCAGAGTTCGTTTAACCCCCTACTACGCAAGTCGCTCAAAGTAAGTGAGCTTCTGACAAGCAGGACACGGGTCCGCCGTTCAGTTAAGGGCAGTTCGGTGCGGGGCTCTCTACAAGATTCAAGCCCAGTTGCGAGGGGATCATTCACGTAAGTATTTGACGTGATCCTTGCATTCCCTATATTAGTTGGACCCGTTGCGCGTACGGTAAGGGCGGGGTTTTCATTTCATATTAACAAGGCCTTCTTGGGTGATAGTAGCAGTCATCCCCAGGAATATTTGATAGACTGCGTTTGAGATAGGATTGTATTGGTGTGTATTATTTCCCTCATCTGAGGGTGGTGCGCGTGTGAAGAAAAGGCTTCAGGATTGACCAGTATCCTGGATTCAGCCTTAGTTGACTGGTGTTCAGACCCACCGTTCAAGGGTCTATAAGAATAAGTAACGGCTGCGTGTTGTATATAACTCTGTATTTGTATTGGGTATCTGAAAGTGGTGTTTGTTCCGAGTTCTCGATACCGGTTCCAGACATTGGAGAAGTGCGTTCAGGAAGTGGACGTTACGCTCAGCATTTTCAAGGCCTATTTGTATTTGACAACTCATTGTGGTGATATATCCGGGCTTCCCCCGAAGCAATCGACGCCGATAGGGATTACACAAGGTGCAACTCCACTCTGAATCACGGTTTCAAGGAACCGCGTTCAGGGTTTACACCCCCCAGGCTTAAGTTTCAGGACTAAGTCTAGGCTACCGCTATACACTTGGGCGAGAAAGTTTCATCGACTTCGTCACATCAGTCTCCGAGGAATCGGAGACACCAAATATCTGATCGATTGTGTTCTGCGACAGCTGAACACTGGTGTCGATCTGGGAGGGTCAAACGGTGGCGTCTTCACACCCAACACCACCGCCGTCTTCTCCATCACGCCCACCTCCGCCGCCGTCCTCTCCAACCCGTGCACCACCACCGCCGTCTTCTCCATCACGCCCACCTCCGTCCCCGTCCTCTCCAACCCGTGCACCACCGCCACCGTCCTCTCCAACAAGTGCACCACCACCGCCGTCCTCTCCATCACGCTCACGTCCGTCCCCGTCCTCTCCAACCCGTGCATCACCACCGCCTTCCTCTCCAACACGCCCACCTCCGCCGCCGTCCTCTCCAACACGTGCACCACCACCGCCGTCCTCTCCATCACGCTCACGTCCGCCGCCGTCTTCTCCCACACGTGCACCGCCGCCGACGTCCTCTCTAACACGCCCACCTCCGCCGCCGTCTACTGCCTCGGCTGAATTCTCCTTGCCTTCGACCAGCAATCCCGACTTGAAGGCGTGCTCCACAACAGCACTCTCACCCACCATCACGTTGGCTCCCTTTGGACTGCTATAGGTCCACTCTGTCTGGAGACCGGCCGGCCGCTTCGACGTCCACCCCGCAGCTCTGAGCTGCCGCCATAAGTGCCTGAAGTCAACGTCGCGCGCTGCGGCGGCGGGGGCGGCGGGTTTCCCGCGGCGACTTGATCTCATGCTCGCGAGCCTGCAAATTCTGGAATGAGTGGTTCGGACCAGACTGGAATCCATCACCCATCCTCTGACCCGGTTTTGTGAACTTGTCGCAGAGACCTCTCGCAGCTTATATGCTGCGGTTGTCTGAAAAGCACTTGATTAAAGTATGGGAAAATCGTGTCCGAGCCATTTTCTAATATGAATCGCGCAATGTCGTAAGTTATGACATACAAAAAAAGACATGTCGTAACTTACGACGTTCGGAACCAAGGTGTTAACTGGGTCAGATAAGGTGGTCCACCCAGAATATGAGTTTCCCTACACCACCAACATTTCCCGGAGGCGAAGGCTTTGATTTACCACTTTCATGAGATAAAGTGGTTGAAGCAGGAACGCGCTGAGCTGAAATACGGCCACGTATTGTGTGAGGACGGTGGTTCCATTGACGCAATGGTTCACAGGATGGTTTACGCATGTACGGATGATGCATACTGCATGAACCGGTTTTCCTTACGTGAATTGTAGGCTTTGACACATTCTTCGCGTATTTCGAGCAAAACTGGCACCACTGCCGACATATGCGGGTTATGAGCTACCGGGTGAAGCTCTCGCATCTAAAGCAAAGCACCAACAACCGCCTTGATAGATTTTATTCGTAAACTCAAGAGTTGTGACCAAGGCAACATAAGTATGGCCATGTGTGTAAAGTCGCTGGTTCAGTTTGACTGCCGTGTTGAAAATGAGAACGCCTATAAGACAGATCGGATGCACATTTTCAACTATCCACTTTTTAATGTCAACTAGTCACTTCGCGTAGTAATGTTCCAACTAATCACTTTTACATTGCACCGCTAGCTATTTGTTACTACTGGACGCGCAAAAGTAGCCAGTCCAAAATTCGAACGATCCCTGAAATTAATATTAGACTAGTCACTTGAATGCAATGCTCGCTGGCGATGTTCGTCAAAGACCAACCGGATACTCGCGCGTTGGCACTCGCCAGGCGCGGTGTCTAGGGAGAGAAGATACCTCGTTGCAGCGCTTAAACATCCCCACCTCATCGGCGGGCGTTGGTAATCCGCGAATGGATTGAGTGAGTCTCGCCCTCGCGTGTATTGTAGTTGACTCCGACAAAACATGCCCGGTTTGGTACGATTTAAAGCAGCTACTTGACAATGAAAAGGTAGCTCGTTGGGGCTTATGTTTTGAGTATCTTGGAACTTATATAAGTACGATCGAAAGTGAATACCCGACACGGTAAAAGTGACTAGTTGAAACATTATTGCGAGAAGTGACTAGTGAAGAATTACAAAGTGGCTACTAGAAAATGAATACCCAGGCAGATCGTGTTTTGGGCGGTTTGTCAACGGGAGCTACGACGAGGAGCTAAATTTTGTCCTCCGTTTCATGAACCACTTCGAGACGCAGCAGCTCGAAGCTCAGAACGTCAAGGATTTAGCCAAGTTCAGCGAATACACATACGATGAGGCTGCGAATTAACTGCAGGTTGTGTTCGTCCGAGGTCGCCACAGATCTTATCATCTGCAATTGGACGGCTGGGGGTGCGACTGCGAATTCGCCGCGTCTATGCAGTTGCCGTGTCGACATGCAATTGCGTTCAGGGCTCACAAGGTCCTCTAATTTTGATGGCACGCATTGGCGAGAGAGATGATGTAAACTCATTTGTGCTACATATCGTTATCAGTCATGACTGACCCAAGATTCAATCATGCTTGACCCATGTTTGTGTTAGGTGGACGAACCAGACAGCGGTTTTAAAGCCGGTGCGGCAGCTTTAATACCACCGCTCTTACGGAGAAGAAATCCCGGACACGTACAGAGATATACCGAGAGGTGGTGCTTGCAACGCACATAATCGCTCGTGAGCTAGCAGACGTCGACGACGAAGCAAAATTCGATTCTCTGGAGTTTGTTTTCGGCTAGTGGCGAAACAACAGGCAACGCAAGAGGGCACGCTCAACCACGGAAGATGAATAGCCTGATGATCATGCCGGGGAACGAGCATCTGGGGATCATGGAGGGGGTGGGGCACTTGATTTGTCGCGGCCCCATAGTATGTGGTCCGACGACGTGGGCAACGCGGTGATGTTGATCCCACGAGGCGTTAACCAGTTGAACTTTCCAACAGGCGCGCGGCTGCCATTGTACAGATAAAGAGCCAGCGGTCCGTTAGACAGCGCCGCGCCGAGGCAAAATGGAAGTAAGTGATGGCTCCCAAGACGGCCGCAGCTCCGATGTTCTCTTAAAGAGAAGTTGAAGATTAAAAAAAAATGAGCCCAAAAGCACGAAAGGAGCGGGAGAAAATGACAGCATCAGAGCGCACCCGTCACGGGTGATTCACGACAGCTAAAATTGGACGCCAGGTTGCTGGGGATGTCTCTCTGAAAGCGTTTGTTTGCTCACTGGTCGGGCAAAACCGGATCTTGAAGAGCCCCAACGTCGATACTCTAACGTTCTTGTCAAACACTGTGTGGTGAATAACAAGAAGTCAAAAAATAAAAGCTGAAGAATCATGGTGTGAATCTGAATGCGTACCATCTCGTGCTTACTACTTGCACACGGCTTACACGCGCGCTACGGCGCCGAGCGACCGATCGGGCATATACTTGACCATCCGCCGCAACCGTGGGCTTGGGCTTGAGCTTGGGCTTGGGCTTGGGCTTGTGGGCTTGTGGGCTTGTGGAGTTCGGACTGTCGACCACGCGCGTCTGTTGTGTGTCGTGGCTGTCGACTGCCTCTATAGCCGTTCGGTATAGGACTCGATGGAGTGGAGACCACCGGCCGCGCTTGTGCCGATCAAATAGCCGGTGGTGGGCGAATTGGTCGCGGTCGGGAGAGCTCGAAGCGGTGGTCATGTTTCGGATCAAGCTTGGAGATAGAAAATGGTCTTCAGCGTCCCCCGTGCTAGACCTCAGAGCCGTAGCTGAACTGGGAACTGAGCTAGGTGCGTGATAACGCGCTGCGGCGTTTCATTCGCGATACGTCGGCGCAGCAGTGTTTTCGAGTCCGTGCGTGTGTTTGAGAGCTGGCTGGGTGGTGGGGCCGGTCTGAGGGTCTGGGAGGGTACGATGCGGTACGGTGAGGCGTCGTGGTAAGCGTTTTGCGTAGCGGATGCGTGTGGTTGTGGTAAATGCAGATTTCGCGGCGCGTGTGTGGGTGCGTACGTCGTGCTTCTCCTATAGCTCAGTTGGTAGAGCGTGCGGCTGTTAACCTCAAGGTCGCTGGTTCAAACCCAGCTGGGAGAGTTTCTTTTGCGCCACGCTAAAACCCAGCGTCCCCACCGCAAAACCAACGACTGCCGCTGCGCTGCCCGCTCTACTGGCTTGCACACGGCTTACACGCGCGCTACGGCGCCGAGCGACCGATCGGGCATATACTTGACCATCCGCCGCAACCGTGGGCTTGGGCTTGAGCTTGGGCTTGTGTGCTTGTGGGCTTGTGGGCTTGTGGAGTTCGGTCTGTCGACCACGCGCGTCTGTTGTGTGTCGTGGCTGTCGACTGCCTCTATAGCCGTTCGGTATAGGACTCGATGGAGTGGAGACCACCGGCCGCGCTTGTGCCGATCAAATAGCCGGTGGTGGGCGAATTGGTCGCGGTCGGGAGAGCTCGAAGCGGTGGTCATGTTTCGGATCAAGCTTGGAGATAGAAAATGGTCTTCAGCGTCCCCCGTGCTAGACCTCAGAGCCGTAGCTGAACTGGGAACTGAGCTAGGTGCGTGATAACGCGCTGCGGCGTTTCATTCGCGATACGTCGGCGCAGCAGTGTTTTCGAGTCCGTGCGTGTGTTTGAGAGCTGGCTGGGTGGTGGGGCCGGTCTGAGGGTCTGGGAGGGTACGATGCGGTACGGTGAGGCGTCGTGGTAAGCGTTTTGCGTAGCGGATGCGTGTGGTTGTGGTAAATGCAGATTTCGCGGCGCGTGTGTGGGTGCGTACGTCGTGCTTCTCCTATAGCTCAGTTGGTAGAGCGTGCGGCTGTTAACCTCAAGGTCGCTGGTTCAAACCCAGCTGGGAGAGTTTCTTTTGCGCCACGCTAAAACCCAGCGTCCCCACCGCAAAACCAACGACTGCCGCTGCGCTGCCCGCTCTACTGGCTTGTACACGGCTTACACGCGCGCTACGGCGCCGAGCGACCGATCGGGCATATACTTGACCATCCGCCGCAACCGTGGGCTTGGGCTTGAGCTTGGGCTTGTGTGCTTGTGGGCTTGTGGGCTTGTGGAGTTCGGTCTGTCGACCACGCGCGTCTGTTGTGTGTCGTGGCTGTCGACTGCCTCTATAGCCGTTCGGTATAGGACTCGATGGAGTGGAGACCACCGGCCGCGCTTGTGCCGATCAAATAGCCGGTGGTGGGCGAATTGGTCGCGGTCGGGAGAGCTCGAAGCGGTGGTCATGTTTCGGATCAAGCTTGGAGATAGAAAATGGTCTTCAGCGTCCCCCGTGCTAGACCTCAGAGCCGTAGCTGAACTGGGAACTGAGCTAGGTGCGTGATAACGCGCTGCGGCGTTTCATTCGCGATACGTCGGCGCAGCAGTGTTTTCGAGTCCGTGCGTGTGTTTGAGAGCTGGCTGGGTGGTGGGGCCGGTCTGAGGGTCTGGGAGGGTACGATGCGGTACGGTGAGGCGTCGTGGTAAGCGTTTTGCGTAGCGGATGCGTGTGGTTGTGGTAAATGCAGATTTCGCGGCGCGTGTGTGGGTGCGTACGTCGTGCTTCTCCTATAGCTCAGTTGGTAGAGCGTGCGGCTGTTAACCTCAAGGTCGCTGGTTCAAACCCAGCTGGGAGAGTTTCTTTTGCGCCACGCTAAAACCCAGCGTCCCCACCGCAAAACCAACGACTGCCGCTGCGCTGCCCGCTCTACTGGCTTGCACACGGCTTACACGCGCGCTACGGCGCCGAGCGACCGATCGGGCATATACTTGACCATCCGCCGCAACCGTGGGCTTGGGCTTGAGCTTGGGCTTGTGTGCTTGTGGGCTTGTGGGCTTGTGGAGTTCGGTCTGTCGACCACGCGCGTCTGTTGTGTGTCGTGGCTGTCGACTGCCTCTATAGCCGTTCGGTATAGGACTCGATGGAGTGGAGACCACCGGCCGCGCTTGTGCCGATCAAATAGCCGGTGGTGGGCGAATTGGTCGCGGTCGGGAGAGCTCGAAGCGGTGGTCATGTTTCGGATCAAGCTTGGAGATAGAAAATGGTCTTCAGCGTCCCCCGTGCTAGACCTCAGAGCCGTAGCTGAACTGGGAACTGAGCTAGGTGCGTGATAACGCGCTGCGGCGTTTCATTCGCGATACGTCGGCGCAGCAGTGTTTTCGAGTCCGTGCGTGTGTTTGAGAGCTGGCTGGGTGGTGGGGCCGGTCTGAGGGTCTGGGAGGGTACGATGCGGTACGGTGAGGCGTCAGTGGTAAGCGTTTTGCGTAGCGGATGCGTGTGGTTGTGGTAAATGCAGATTTCGCGGCGCGTGTGTGGGTGCGTACGTCGTGCTTCTCCTATAGCTCAGTTGGTAGAGCGTGCGGCTGTTAACCTCAAGGTCGCTGGTTCAAACCCAGCTGGGAGAGTTTCTTTTGCGCCACGCTAAAACCCAGCGTCCCCACCGCAAAACCAACGACTGCCGCTGCGCTGCCCGCTCTACTGGCTTGCACACGGCTTACACGCGCGCTACGGCGCCGAGCGACCGATCGGGCATATACTTGACCATCCGCCGCAACCGTGGGCTTGGGCTTGAGCTTGGGCTTGTGTGCTTGTGGGCTTGTGGGCTTGTGGAGTTCGGTCTGTCGACCACGCGCGTCTGTTGTGTGTCGTGGCTGTCGACTGCCTCTATAGCCGTTCGGTATAGGACTCGATGGAGTGGAGACCACCGGCCGTGTTAGAGGGTGCTGCGTGTGCATGTGTGCACCAGGTGTGGGTGCAAGGCGTGTGTGCGTGCGCGTGCCTCTACGCGTGTGCGGGGGGATTTGTGGCGGCGTCAAGTGCTCATGATGAGACGCGCAGGTTGCGTGCGCGTGAGAACAAGCGTGTGGGAGCGTGTCCAAGTGCTCAAGCGGCGTGGACATGCGTGTGGGTGCATAGTAGGAGATACATATGTAGGAGTAGGGTGTGCGTGACTTTGGTCATGCAGTATGGTGTAGTGGGTTAAGTGCCGGGTCTTTGATCCGAAGGGTGTGGGTTCGAGTCCCCACATGGACGTTTTTTCTTTTTGCCGACAAGAGAGCGTAGGAGGCAGGCTAGCAGCTAAAACTCACTCACTCAATCTCACTTTTGGTTTTGCAATCTCGGCCCGAAGCCGTCTTCTAAGCTTTCAACTCTCCGCAGCTCGTAGCCCAACTTCCTTTTGGTTATGAGCCCAAGTACCGACACCAAGTTCAAGGTCGAGCCTTTCGACGGCTCGAACTACTCGCTGTGGAGCTACAAGATGAAGATGTACCTGATGTCCAAGGGATTGTGGGAAGCTGTCTCCGGGGAAGCCGGATCGACGGCGAAGGAGCAACAAGCGCACGCGGCGATTGTGCTCAACCTGAATGACTCGCAGTTGATGCACGTGGTGACGTCCACGACTGCGAAGGAGGCGTGGGACACGTTGAAGAAGTTCCACAAGACTCAAGACATGGCGAACCGGCTGTGGCTCAAGGAAAAGTTCTCGGCGTTCAAGTTCACGGCGTCCTCCGTCGGCAAGCACGTGACGGAGTTGGAGAAGCTCGTGATGGAGATGAAGAACGCGGGGTGTGAGCCAACTGAGGAAGACGTCTGCGCGACGATGCTGCGGAGTCTGCCATCGAGCTACGAGGCTCTGGTTCAAGCGTTTCGCATGTCAGTGAGTGAGTTCAAGCTTGCAGACCTGGTGAGCAAGCTGATTGCGGAAGAAGTGCGTCAGAAGGACTCGAACCGCATCGAAGAGGCAACTGCGCTTCTTGCCGGCAAGGGCAATGGGAAGCAGCAGCAGAAGAAGAAGAACGCACGCGGGATGCGCAAGAAGGGGCCCTTCGGGAAGTGTTTCAACTGTGGCAAGCCTGGCCACTATGCGAGGGATTGCCGTTCCGAGGCAAGTCCCGATGAAGATGTCCAAGACCAGTCGAACGTTGCGTTCCATGCGACGGAAGCTTTTGCTAGCGAGTGCTGGGTGATGGACAGCGGTGCTTCGGCACACATGTGCAAGACACGCGACGCGTTTCAAGAGTACTCGGGTGTAAAGACTGCGCGCACCATATCGAGCGCAAAGAGCAGCGCGAGCTTGAAGATTCTCGGGGTTGGAACAGTTGTTCTGCGTGTCTGGACTGGTAGTGCGTGGATAAACGCGCGACTGGAAAACACACTGCACGTTCAAGATTTGAACAAGAACCTGTTCTCTCTCACGGCTGCAACGGCACGCGGCATGACCGTGACTATGGACAGCGAGCAGTGCGTTGTGAAACGCGGCGGCCAAGTGGTGGCGACGGGCAGGAAGCAAGGCAAGCTGATGTTCCTCAACATTGAGGGCGGCGACGAGTGCCATGCGGCTGAAGACAATATGGATTTGTGGCACCGGCGACTCGGCCACGCGTCTTTCGGCACGCTGAACTCCATGATCAAGGACAGAAAACTCAAGGGTGCGCTGGCAGAACCTGGAACCGTGTGTAGCGTGTGTGCGACTGCGAAGCAGGCACGCAAGCCTTTCAAGTCGACCAAGGAGGGACTCGAAGCCAGGGAGAGCGCACGCAAGGACACCACTGTGTGCTCTGATGTGTTGGGGCCCGTCACTCCTGCATCCAAGTCGGGCTACAAGTACATTGTAAGCTTCATCATGATGAAGAGTCGCTTTGTGACAATCTACCCACTGCGCAAGAAGAGCGAAGTGTGTGAGGCGTTCAAGAAGTTTCTCAAGGAGGCAGAAACAAGTGCGGGCATCAAGGTCAAGGTGCTACGCAGTGACAACGGCGGTGAATACTGCAACGCGGGGATGGTGGCTCTGTGCGACGAGAAGACCATCAAGCAAGAGTTCACGGTGCCTTACAACCCGCAACAGAACGGCATGGCAGAGCGGATGAACCGTACGCTGGTCGAAATGACACGCTGCATGCTGGAGGAGAGCGGGATGGACAAGTCGTACTGGTGCGAAGCCATCATGACAGCTGCAGACATTCGGAACGTGTTGCCTAACACGTCAAGCCCACACGCAAGCCCATTCCAGCTGGTTTTCAAGAGGGCGCCACGTCTGGAGCACATGCGCGTTTTTGGGACCGAGTGCTACGCCCATGTGACCAAGCAGAAACGCAAAAAGCTGGACAACTCGGGGATCAAGTGCGTGTTTCTCGGCTACGCCAAGCAACACAAAGCATATCGACTCCTGGACCCCAGCGACGGATCGATCGTGATTTCAAGGAGTGTGGCGTTTGCTGAAGCGCCACCGGTCACAATGGCGAAGACGCGCAACCAGGAGGTGATCGACATCATCGACAACGATGAAGAAGAGGAGCGCACCGAAGAACCCAGTGTTGACGACGGTTTCAGCACGCCCCCGACACGCCCACTCCACGAACCCGAGGAGCACAGCGGACCGACCGGATCTGTGCCAACGCGTGGCTCTAGCACGCCAGGGAGAGACGGCGAAGAGGAGTGGATGGTGCGTCCGGCACGCAAAAGGCGTGGAGTCGTGCGCTACCAAGACGAATTTCCCGGGACTCGAAGGGGTGAATTCAACCTGGACGACTACGAGGCTGAGTTCGATTCCCTCTACTGCTTCCTCACCGAAGACGACGACGGTGAGCGCGCGGTGTCGTACGATGAAGTCATGCGGAGCAAGTACAAGGACGAATGGCTGCGCGCCATGGAAAGCGAAATGAAGTCGCTTGAGGATCACCGCACCTGGAAGTTGGTGGACATGCCGTCAGACAAGAAGGCGATCGGGTGCAAGTGGGTGTTCCGTATCAAGCGTGACCCGAGCGGGAAGATCATCAAGTTCAAGGCTCGTCTCGTGGCGAAGGGCTTCACGCAACGTCCAGGGGTCGACTACACGGAGACTTTCGCTCCTGTAGCACGCAAGGAGTCCATCAACACGGCGGTGGCGATTGCAGCAGAGGAAGACATGGAGGCTGAAAATGTGGATGTGGACACCGCGTTTCTCTACGGCGACGTTGAAGAGGAGCTCTATATGGACCAGCCGGACGGATTTGAAGACCAAGTCAACCCAACCAAGAAGTGCCTGTTGATGCAAGCGCTTTACGGCACGAAGCAAGCGGCACGCCAATGGAACAGCAAGCTGAACAAGCACCTGGAGGGCCAAGGTTTCCATCGGTCAGCGGCGGATCCGTGTGTGTATGTTCGGCGTTCGGACTCGAAGTTCAGCATCATTATCGTCTACGTGGACGACCTCATGATCTTCAGCAGGACGAAAGCGGAGATCGGTGAGATCAAGAAGACGCTGAAGCGCGAGTTCAGCATCAAGGAGCTCGGTGAGCTGAAGTACTGTCTCGGCATCGAGATCCACCGCAACCGCGACGACAAGACCATCGTCATGAATCAGCGAGCGTATATTCAACGACTCGCGGAAAAGTTCGGCGTGGAAAAGTGCAAGGCAGTGCACACACCAGCGGACAGCAACTCGAAGCTGGTGAAGCCGTCAGAAGACGAAGATTTCGTGCCCAGGTACCCGTATCGCGAGTTGGTGGGGGCTTTGATGTACCTCGCAACTTGTACGCGCCCGGACATTGCTCAAGCTGTGGGTGAAGTGGCCAAGTTTTGCGAGCGGTACAACAAGTCTCACTGGGTGGCTGCGAAGCGGATTTTGAAGTACTTGAAGACCACTCAGGACCTGGGACTCGTGTTCAACGGCGGGACTAAGGGAGAGCTGATCGGCTACGCGGATGCGAACTGGGCAGGTGATTTGGACACCCGGCGCTCGACTACTGGCTACGTGTTCTTCCTGAACGGGAGTGCAATTTCGTGGAAGTCGAAGCGGCAACCGACAGTGGCAACCTCGAGCACGGAGGCAGAGTACATGGCACTGTACAACGCCACTCAAGAGGCAGTGTGGCTGCGTCAGCTAC
The DNA here is from genome assembly GCF_020800215.1 of Phytophthora ramorum. NCBI lineage: Eukaryota > Oomycota > Peronosporomycetes > Peronosporales > Peronosporaceae > Phytophthora > Phytophthora ramorum. The sequence continues at coordinate 2,474,925 of NW_027150651.1, forward strand.
TACTGGACGTGGGGTGTGAGTGTGTGGGTGCGACTACCATTTTTCAGGACAACCAAGGTTGCATTGCGCTGGCCAAGAACCCAGCGTACCACTCACGCACCAAGCACATCGACTTGAAGTATCACTTCTTGCGCGAGAAGGTGGAAGACAAGGTCATCGTGCTCGAGTACAAGCCGACAGACGAGATGATCGCAGACGGGTTTACCAAGGCACTGGCGCGACCCAAGCACCGCCAGTTTCTCGTCGGACTCGGCATGGACGCCTAAGACGCCAAGCACAGCGCATCAAGGGAGAGTGTTAGAGGGTGCTGCGTGTGCATGTGTGCACCAGGTGTGGGTGCAAGGCGTGTGTGCGTGCGCGTGCCTCTACGCGTGTGCGGGGGGATTTGTGGCGGCGTCAAGTGCTCATGATGAGACGCGCAGGTTGCGTGCGCGTGAGAACAAGCGTGTGGGAGCGTGTCCAAGTGCTCAAGCGGCGTGGACATGCGTGTGGGTGCATAGTAGGAGATACATATGTAGGAGTAGGGTGTGCGTGACTTTGGTCATGCAGTATGGTGTAGTGGGTTAAGTGCCGGGTCTTTGATCCGAAGGGTGTGGGTTCGAGTCCCCACATGGACGTTTTTTCTTTTTGCCGACAAGAGAGCGTAGGAGGCAGGCTAGCAGCTAAAACTCACTCACTCAATCTCACTTTTGGTTTTGCAATCTCGGCCCGAAGCCGTCTTCTAAGCTTTCAACTCTCCGCAGCTCGTAGCCCAACTTCCTTTTGGCCGCGCTTGTGCCGATCAAATAGCCGGTGGTGGGCGAATTGGTCGCGGTCGGGAGAGCTCGAAGCGGTGGTCATGTTTCGGATCAAGCTTGGAGATAGAAAATGGTCTTCAGCGTCCCCCGTGCTAGACCTCAGAGCCGTAGCTGAACTGGGAACTGAGCTAGGTGCGTGATAACGCGCTGCGGCGTTTCATTCGCGATACGTCGGCGCAGCAGTGTTTTCGAGTCCGTGCGTGTGTTTGAGAGCTGGCTGGGTGGTGGGGCCGGTCTGAGGGTCTGGGAGGGTACGATGCGGTACGGTGAGGCGTCGTGGTAAGCGTTTTGCGTAGCGGATGCGTGTGGTTGTGGTAAATGCAGATTTCGCGGCGCGTGTGTGGGTGCGTACGTCGTGCTTCTCCTATAGCTCAGTTGGTAGAGCGTGCGGCTGTTAACCTCAAGGTCGCTGGTTCAAACCCAGCTGGGAGAGTTTCTTTTGCGCCACGCTAAAACCCAGCGTCCCCACCGCAAAACCAACGACTGCCGCTGCGCTGCCCGCTCTACTGGCTTGCACACGGCTTACACGCGCGCTACGGCGCCGAGCGACCGATCGGGCATATACTTGACCATCCGCCGCAACCGTGGGCTTGGGCTTGAGCTTGGGCTTGTGTGCTTGTGGGCTTGTGGGCTTGTGGAGTTCGGTCTGTCGACCACGCGCGTCTGTTGTGTGTCGTGGCTGTCGACTGCCTCTATAGCCGTTCGGTATAGGACTCGATGGAGTGGAGACCACCGGCCGCGCTTGTGCCGATCAAATAGCCGGTGGTGGGCGAATTGGTCGCGGTCGGGAGAGCTCGAAGCGGTGGTCATGTTTCGGATCAAGCTTGGAGATAGAAAATGGTCTTCAGCGTCCCCCGTGCTAGACCTCAGAGCCGTAGCTGAACTGGGAACTGAGCTAGGTGCGTGATAACGCGCTGCGGCGTTTCATTCGCGATACGTCGGCGCAGCAGTGTTTTCGAGTCCGTGCGTGTGTTTGAGAGCTGGCTGGGTGGTGGGGCCGGTCTGAGGGTCTGGGAGGGTACGATGCGGTACGGTGAGGCGTCGTGGTAAGCGTTTTGCGTAGCGGATGCGTGTGGTTGTGGTAAATGCAGATTTCGCGGCGCGTGTGTGGGTGCGTACGTCGTGCTTCTCCTATAGCTCAGTTGGTAGAGCGTGCGGCTGTTAACCTCAAGGTCGCTGGTTCAAACCCAGCTGGGAGAGTTTCTTTTGCGCCACGCTAAAACCCAGCGTCCCCACCGCAAAACCAACGACTGCCGCTGCGCTGCCCGCTCTACTGGCTTGCACACGGCTTACACGCGCGCTACGGCGCCGAGCGACCGATCGGGCATATACTTGACCATCCGCCGCAACCGTGGGCTTGGGCTTGAGCTTGGGCTTGTGTGCTTGTGGGCTTGTGGGCTTGTGGAGTTCGGTCTGTCGACCACGCGCGTCTGTTGTGTGTCGTGGCTGTCGACTGCCTCTATAGCCGTTCGGTATAGGACTCGATGGAGTGGAGACCACCGGCCGCGCTTGTGCCGATCAAATAGCCGGTGGTGGGCGAATTGGTCGCGGTCGGGAGAGCTCGAAGCGGTGGTCATGTTTCGGATCAAGCTTGGAGATAGAAAATGGTCTTCAGCGTCCCCCGTGCTAGACCTCAGAGCCGTAGCTGAACTGGGAACTGAGCTAGGTGCGTGATAACGCGCTGCGGCGTTTCATTCGCGATACGTCGGCGCAGCAGTGTTTTCGAGTCCGTGCGTGTGTTTGAGAGCTGGCTGGGTGGTGGGGCCGGTCTGAGGGTCTGGGAGGGTACGATGCGGTACGGTGAGGCGTCGTGGTAAGCGTTTTGCGTAGCGGATGCGTGTGGTTGTGGTAAATGCAGATTTCGCGGCGCGTGTGTGGGTGCGTACGTCGTGCTTCTCCTATAGCTCAGTTGGTAGAGCGTGCGGCTGTTAACCTCAAGGTCGCTGGTTCAAACCCAGCTGGGAGAGTTTCTTTTGCGCCACGCTAAAACCCAGCGTCCCCACCGCAAAACCAACGACTGCCGCTGCGCTGCCCGCTCTACTGGCTTGCACACGGCTTACACGCGCGCTACGGCGCCGAGCGACCGATCGGGCATATACTTGACCATCCGCCGCAACCGTGGGCTTGGGCTTGAGCTTGGGCTTGTGTGCTTGTGGGCTTGTGGGCTTGTGGAGTTCGGTCTGTCGACCACGCGCGTCTGTTGTGTGTCGTGGCTGTCGACTGCCTCTATAGCCGTTCGGTATAGGACTCGATGGAGTGGAGACCACCGGCCGCGCTTGTGCCGATCAAATAGCCGGTGGTGGGCGAATTGGTCGCGGTCGGGAGAGCTCGAAGCGGTGGTCATGTTTCGGATCAAGCTTGGAGATAGAAAATGGTCTTCAGCGTCCCCCGTGCTAGACCTCAGAGCCGTAGCTGAACTGGGAACTGAGCTAGGTGCGTGATAACGCGCTGCGGCGTTTCATTCGCGATACGTCGGCGCAGCAGTGTTTTCGAGTCCGTGCGTGTGTTTGAGAGCTGGCTGGGTGGTGGGGCCGGTCTGAGGGTCTGGGAGGGTACGATGCGGTACGGTGAGGCGTCGTGGTAAGCGTTTTGCGTAGCGGATGCGTGTGGTTGTGGTAAATGCAGATTTCGCGGCGCGTGTGTGGGTGCGTACGTCGTGCTTCTCCTATAGCTCAGTTGGTAGAGCGTGCGGCTGTTAACCTCAAGGTCGCTGGTTCAAACCCAGCTGGGAGAGTTTCTTTTGCGCCACGCTAAAACCCAGCGTCCCCACCGCAAAACCAACGACTGCCGCTGCGCTGCCCGCTCTACTGGCTTGCACACGGCTTACACGCGCGCTACGGCGCCGAGCGACCGATCGGGCATATACTTGACCATCCGCCGCAACCGTGGGCTTGGGCTTGAGCTTGGGCTTGTGTGCTTGTGGGCTTGTGGGCTTGTGGAGTTCGGTCTGTCGACCACGCGCGTCTGTTGTGTGTCGTGGCTGTCGACTGCCTCTATAGCCGTTCGGTATAGGACTCGATGGAGTGGAGACCACCGGCCGCGCTTGTGCCGATCAAATAGCCGGTGGTGGGCGAATTGGTCGCGGTCGGGAGAGCTCGAAGCGGTGGTCATGTTTCGGATCAAGCTTGGAGATAGAAAATGGTCTTCAGCGTCCCCCGTGCTAGACCTCAGAGCCGTAGCTGAACTGGGAACTGAGCTAGGTGCGTGATAACGCGCTGCGGCGTTTCATTCGCGATACGTCGGCGCAGCAGTGTTTTCGAGTCCGTGCGTGTGTTTGAGAGCTGGCTGGGTGGTGGGGCCGGTCTGAGGGTCTGGGAGGGTACGATGCGGTACGGTGAGGCGTCGTGGTAAGCGTTTTGCGTAGCGGATGCGTGTGGTTGTGGTAAATGCAGATTTCGCGGCGCGTGTGTGGGTGCGTACGTCGTGCTTCTCCTATAGCTCAGTTGGTAGAGCGTGCGGCTGTTAACCTCAAGGTCGCTGGTTCAAACCCAGCTGGGAGAGTTTCTTTTGCGCCACGCTAAAACCCAGCGTCCCCACCGCAAAACCAACGACTGCCGCTGCGCTGCCCGCTCTACTGGCTTGCACACGGCTTACACGCGCGCTACGGCGCCGAGCGACCGATCGGGCATATACTTGACCATCCGCCGCAACCGTGGGCTTGGGCTTGAGCTTGGGCTTGTGTGCTTGTGGGCTTGTGGGCTTGTGGAGTTCGGTCTGTCGACCACGCGCGTCTGTTGTGTGTCGTGGCTGTCGACTGCCTCTATAGCCGTTCGGTATAGGACTCGATGGAGTGGAGACCACCGGCCGCGCTTGTGCCGATCAAATAGCCGGTGGTGGGCGAATTGGTCGCGGTCGGGAGAGCTCGAAGCGGTGGTCATGTTTCGGATCAAGCTTGGAGATAGAAAATGGTCTTCAGCGTCCCCCGTGCTAGACCTCAGAGCCGTAGCTGAACTGGGAACTGAGCTAGGTGCGTGATAACGCGCTGCGGCGTTTCATTCGCGATACGTCGGCGCAGCAGTGTTTTCGAGTCCGTGCGTGTGTTTGAGAGCTGGCTGGGTGGTGGGGCCGGTCTGAGGGTCTGGGAGGGCACGATGCGGTACGGTGAGGCGTCGTGGTAAGCGTTTTGCGTAGCGGATGCGTGTGGTTGTGGTAAATGCAGATTTCGCGGCGCGTGTGTGGGTGCGTACGTCGTGCTTCTCCTATAGCTCAGTTGGTAGAGCGTGCGGCTGTTAACCTCAAGGTCGCTGGTTCAAACCCAGCTGGGAGAGTTTCTTTTGCGCCACGCTAAAACCCAGCGTCCCCACCGCAAAACCAACGACTGCCGCTGCGCTGCCCGCTCTACTGGCTTGCACACGGCTTACACGCGCGCTACGGCGCCGAGCGACCGATCGGGCATATACTTGACCATCCGCCGCAACCGTGGGCTTGGGCTTGAGCTTGGGCTTGTGTGCTTGTGGGCTTGTGGGCTTGTGGAGTTCGGTCTGTCGACCACGCGCGTCTGTTGTGTGTCGTGGCTGTCGACTGCCTCTATAGCCGTTCGGTATAGGACTCGATGGAGTGGAGACCACCGGCCGCGCTTGTGCCGATCAAATAGCCGGTGGTGGGCGAATTGGTCGCGGTCGGGAGAGCTCGAAGCGGTGGTCATGTTTCGGATCAAGCTTGGAGATAGAAAATGGTCTTCAGCGTCCCCCGTGCTAGACCTCAGAGCCGTAGCTGAACTGGGAACTGAGCTAGGTGCGTGATAACGCGCTGCGGCGTTTCATTCGCGATACGTCGGCGCAGCAGTGTTTTCGAGTCCGTGCGTGTGTTTGAGAGCTGGCTGGGTGGTGGGGCCGGTCTGAGGGTCTGGGAGGGCACGATGCGGTACGGTGAGGCGTCGTGGTAAGCGTTTTGCGTAGCGGATGCGTGTGGTTGTGGTAAATGCAGATTTCGCGGCGCGTGTGTGGGTGCGTACGTCGTGCTTCTCCTATAGCTCAGTTGGTAGAGCGTGCGGCTGTTAACCTCAAGGTCGCTGGTTCAAACCCAGCTGGGAGAGTTTCTTTTGCGCCACGCTAAAACCCAGCGTCCCCACCGCAAAACCAACGACTGCCGCTGCGCTGCCCGCTCTACTGGCTTGCACACGGCTTACACGCGCGCTACGGCGCCGAGCGACCGATCGGGCATATACTTGACCATCCGCCGCAACCGTGGGCTTGGGCTTGAGCTTGGGCTTGTGTGCTTGTGGGCTTGTGGGCTTGTGGAGTTCGGTCTGTCGACCACGCGCGTCTGTTGTGTGTCGTGGCTGTCGACTGCCTCTATAGCCGTTCGGTATAGGACTCGATGGAGTGGAGACCACCGGCCGCGCTTGTGCCGATCAAATAGCCGGTGGTGGGCGAATTGGTCGCGGTCGGGAGAGCTCGAAGCGGTGGTCATGTTTCGGATCAAGCTTGGAGATAGAAAATGGTCTTCAGCGTCCCCCGTGCTAGACCTCAGAGCCGTAGCTGAACTGGGAACTGAGCTAGGTGCGTGATAACGCGCTGCGGCGTTTCATTCGCGATACGTCGGCGCAGCAGTGTTTTCGAGTCCGTGCGTGTGTTTGAGAGCTGGCTGGGTGGTGGGGCCGGTCTGAGGGTCTGGGAGGGTACGATGCGGTACGGTGAGGCGTCGTGGTAAGCGTTTTGCGTAGCGGATGCGTGTGGTTGTGGTAAATGCAGATTTCGCGGCGCGTGTGTGGGTGCGTACGTCGTGCTTCTCCTATAGCTCAGTTGGTAGAGCGTGCGGCTGTTAACCTCAAGGTCGCTGGTTCAAACCCAGCTGGGAGAGTTTCTTTTGCGCCACGCTAAAACCCAGCGTCCCCACCGCAAAACCAACGACTGCCGCTGCGCTGCCCGCTCTACTGGCTTGCACACGGCTTACACGCGCGCTACGGCGCCGAGCGACCGATCGGGCATATACTTGACCATCCGCCGCAACCGTGGGCTTGGGCTTGAGCTTGGGCTTGTGTGCTTGTGGGCTTGTGGGCTTGTGGAGTTCGGTCTGTCGACCACGCGCGTCTGTTGTGTGTCGTGGCTGTCGACTGCCTCTATAGCCGTTCGGTATAGGACTCGATGGAGTGGAGACCACCGGCCGCGCTTGTGCCGATCAAATAGCCGGTGGTGGGCGAATTGGTCGCGGTCGGGAGAGCTCGAAGCGGTGGTCATGTTTCGGATCAAGCTTGGAGATAGAAAATGGTCTTCAGCGTCCCCCGTGCTAGACCTCAGAGCCGTAGCTGAACTGGGAACTGAGCTAGGTGCGTGATAACGCGCTGCGGCGTTTCATTCGCGATACGTCGGCGCAGCAGTGTTTTCGAGTCCGTGCGTGTGTTTGAGAGCTGGCTGGGTGGTGGGGCCGGTCTGAGGGTCTGGGAGGGTACGATGCGGTACGGTGAGGCGTCGTGGTAAGCGTTTTGCGTAGCGGATGCGTGTGGTTGTGGTAAATGCAGATTTCGCGGCGCGTGTGTGGGTGCGTACGTCGTGCTTCTCCTATAGCTCAGTTGGTAGAGCGTGCGGCTGTTAACCTCAAGGTCGCTGGTTCAAACCCAGCTGGGAGAGTTTCTTTTGCGCCACGCTAAAACCCAGCGTCCCCACCGCAAAACCAACGACTGCCGCTGCGCTGCCCGCTCTACTGGCTTGCACACGGCTTACACGCGCGCTACGGCGCCGAGCGACCGATCGGGCATATACTTGACCATCCGCCGCAACCGTGGGCTTGGGCTTGAGCTTGGGCTTGTGTGCTTGTGGGCTTGTGGGCTTGTGGAGTTCGGTCTGTCGACCACGCGCGTCTGTTGTGTGTCGTGGCTGTCGACTGCCTCTATAGCCGTTCGGTATAGGACTCGATGGAGTGGAGACCACCGGCCGCGCTTGTGCCGATCAAATAGCCGGTGGTGGGCGAATTGGTCGCGGTCGGGAGAGCTCGAAGCGGTGGTCATGTTTCGGATCAAGCTTGGAGATAGAAAATGGTCTTCAGCGTCCCCCGTGCTAGACCTCAGAGCCGTAGCTGAACTGGGAACTGAGCTAGGTGCGTGATAACGCGCTGCGGCGTTTCATTCGCGATACGTCGGCGCAGCAGTGTTTTCGAGTCCGTGCGTGTGTTTGAGAGCTGGCTGGGTGGTGGGGCCGGTCTGAGGGTCTGGGAGGGTACGATGCGGTACGGTGAGGCGTCGTGGTAAGCGTTTTGCGTAGCGGATGCGTGTGGTTGTGGTAAATGCAGATTTCGCGGCGCGTGTGTGGGTGCGTACGTCGTGCTTCTCCTATAGCTCAGTTGGTAGAGCGTGCGGCTGTTAACCTCAAGGTCGCTGGTTCAAACCCAGCTGGGAGAGTTTCTTTTGCGCCACGCTAAAACCCAGCGTCCCCACCGCAAAACCAACGACTGCCGCTGCGCTGCCCGCTCTACTGGCTTGCACACGGCTTACACGCGCGCTACGGCGCCGAGCGACCGATCGGGCATATACTTGACCATCCGCCGCAACCGTGGGCTTGGGCTTGAGCTTGGGCTTGTGTGCTTGTGGGCTTGTGGGCTTGTGGAGTTCGGTCTGTCGACCACGCGCGTCTGTTGTGTGTCGTGGCTGTCGACTGCCTCTATAGCCGTTCGGTATAGGACTCGATGGAGTGGAGACCACCGGCCGCGCTTGTGCCGATCAAATAGCCGGTGGTGGGCGAATTGGTCGCGGTCGGGAGAGCTCGAAGCGGTGGTCATGTTTCGGATCAAGCTTGGAGATAGAAAATGGTCTTCAGCGTCCCCCGTGCTAGACCTCAGAGCCGTAGCTGAACTGGGAACTGAGCTAGGTGCGTGATAACGCGCTGCGGCGTTTCATTCGCGATACGTCGGCGCAGCAGTGTTTTCGAGTCCGTGCGTGTGTTTGAGAGCTGGCTGGGTGGTGGGGCCGGTCTGAGGGTCTGGGAGGGTACGATGCGGTACGGTGAGGCGTCGTGGTAAGCGTTTTGCGTAGCGGATGCGTGTGGTTGTGGTAAATGCAGATTTCGCGGCGCGTGTGTGGGTGCGTACGTCGTGCTTCTCCTATAGCTCAGTTGGTAGAGCGTGCGGCTGTTAACCTCAAGGTCGCTGGTTCAAACCCAGCTGGGAGAGTTTCTTTTGCGCCACGCTAAAACCCAGCGTCCCCACCGCAAAACCAACGACTGCCGCTGCGCTGCCCGCTCTACTGGCTTGCACACGGCTTACACGCGCGCTACGGCGCCGAGCGACCGATCGGGCATATACTTGACCATCCGCCGCAACCGTGGGCTTGGGCTTGAGCTTGGGCTTGTGTGCTTGTGGGCTTGTGGGCTTGTGGAGTTCGGTCTGTCGACCACGCGCGTCTGTTGTGTGTCGTGGCTGTCGACTGCCTCTATAGCCGTTCGGTATAGGACTCGATGGAGTGGAGACCACCGGCCGCGCTTGTGCCGATCAAATAGCCGGTGGTGGGCGAATTGGTCGCGGTCGGGAGAGCTCGAAGCGGTGGTCATGTTTCGGATCAAGCTTGGAGATAGAAAATGGTCTTCAGCGTCCCCCGTGCTAGACCTCAGAGCCGTAGCTGAACTGGGAACTGAGCTAGGTGCGTGATAACGCGCTGCGGCGTTTCATTCGCGATACGTCGGCGCAGCAGTGTTTTCGAGTCCGTGCGTGTGTTTGAGAGCTGGCTGGGTGGTGGGGCCGGTCTGAGGGTCTGGGAGGGTACGATGCGGTACGGTGAGGCGTCGTGGTAAGCGTTTTGCGTAGCGGATGCGTGTGGTTGTGGTAAATGCAGATTTCGCGGCGCGTGTGTGGGTGCGTACGTCGTGCTTCTCCTATAGCTCAGTTGGTAGAGCGTGCGGCTGTTAACCTCAAGGTCGCTGGTTCAAACCCAGCTGGGAGAGTTTCTTTTGCGCCACGCTAAAACCCAGCGTCCCCACCGCAAAACCAACGACTGCCGCTGCGCTGCCCGCTCTACTGGCTTGCACACGGCTTACACGCGCGCTACGGCGCCGAGCGACCGATCGGGCATATACTTGACCATCCGCCGCAACCGTGGGCTTGGGCTTGAGCTTGGGCTTGTGTGCTTGTGGGCTTGTGCGCTGGATCGTCCAGCGAATTGTTGGTCATCGGAACCAGACCCGAGGTCCGGTTCATTTTCGAATTCGTTGGAGAGGATTTCCTCCCCAACACGATACGTGGGAATCACGGAATGCCCTGATGGAACCCTAGAACATCCCGGAAATGGTGACGGCGTACGAAGGCCGCCACCTCCACCGCCGCTGAAGGGCGTAAAACTTGGGCGAACGCTGTAGTCGCCTACAGCACTCGAATAAGTGCTGCGAATATCCGGAGCACTAGAAGACGCCTGCGCCTGAAAACTAGCGCGCAGGGTCTTGAGGTCATCAGGTACACACATGGACGTGTACCCGTTGATGTCCCGTTCGGTGATGCGTACTGCTCCGGGGTAGCAGTACTCACAAGCAGTGTCATAAGGCACTGCGCAAGGAAGTCCAATACCGACTGCACCATGGTGCAGTCGTTCAAGTTTACCACGCTTCGAGAACTTCTCGTAGCGCTCCCGCGCCTGGCTAATCCGGTCGCGATAGCCAGCGGGGTTTTTGTTGAGGTTTTCAACAAAGGCACTCCAACTCTGACAAAGTGCCTGCCACTCGGGCACTTTGCTTCTGCGAGAAATCTTCTTGCTCGCAAACCATCTGAGCTCATGGAAGAGCCCGATGTAGTAATCGCGCCTCTGATCCGTCATCGGATCAAAGTGAAACCCCTTCGCGACGTCATCGTCAACGATGGCGTTGCACGAATACAGTGCGTACAGATTCGGTGGCACGGTCGCACCGAATCGGCTGCTGATCTCAAACTGAGACGGCATCCACGGCTCGTGCACTGGCTCAGTGCGCGAGGCCACAACAACAACGGACGGAGTGGAGTCATCTCCATCCCGCGGAGTCGCTAAGACTCCAGCGGCAGCGAGCGGTGTTCCACTGCCGCTGCGCGAACGCTTCGAACCCGAAGCGTTCGAGTCGTCCTCACGGGGACGACGCAGACCCACATTGGGGTCAGTGTGGCCCGGAGACAAGGATACCTTGTCTCCTTTGAGTTCCCCCTCCTCGACTTGACTTTCATAGTCGAGGGGAACTCCCTCTCCACCCGGAGAGTAGATGCCTACGCCAGTCTCGGCAGCAATGATCTTGCCTGTCTTGTTTCGGATGGCATGTTTCTCATGCCATCTCGAGTGGTATCCAGCAACAGAGAGGCGACTCTCTGTTGCCGCGCTTGTCGACATCGCCGTCGAGGCGATGTCAGTAGCGGTCGTGGCTGAGGCAGCGGCCGTCGTCACCATGGAGGCGACAACAGCACTAGCTGTTGCCGAAGTGGCTGGTGTCTTAGACGAAGACGTCGTTGGCGTGCTCATTGGGAATGAGCACGTGTTCTCCCGAAGAAAATACGGATTGACGTGTCGAGACCGGCACGTCAAATCCTAACGGGGGGATGGTGTAGCGGGGCTACACATTCGGTTCACCTCCTACCTTAGTGCAACATGCACTAATGGATACATTCAGGTTGACCACTCCACAGGGTGGTTCACATTCATAGCAAAAGCATATGACTGGTAGAAAGTAACATCTTTTTACCAATGAGAGTCATTCAATAGATAGGGATTTTGCCAGCCATCCGATGGCAGAACCTCTCATTAAAAATATCAGTTTTAGGAGGAAACCCCATTTACAATCAATACAGTTCTCATTTGGCACCAAAGCTATCGTTCGGTTCCTTTATCTAAGTTTAAGTATACTTACGGATACAAGTATACTGAACCTAAGTTAAATACTCCTACGCTTCCTCATACACGTGCGCACACGTGTAAGCTTAAGTAGTGGGTCTAAGCAGACCCATTACACGCTGGTTCAAACCCAGCTGGGAGAGTTTCTTTTGCGCCACGCTAAAACCCAGCGTCCTCACCGCAAAACCAACGACTGCCGCTGCGCTGCCCGCTCTACTGGCTTGCACACGGCTTACACGCGCGCTACGGCGCTGAGCGCGATCAGGCAAGGTGCGGACAGAGATGGTCGCGGATATGTTTGAATTCAAAATAGAGATAGTGCCCAGCTGGATGACGCACTGGAGACAAACACAAACGCCCGAGGTATGGGATGGATGGGATGAAGTGACAAAAGAGCTGTAGACTATCACATGCACACAGGCGATTACCTGGATATGGATATGGAATGTAACGAGGCTATACCCAAACGGTGCACAAACAATCATTACAGCGGCAAAGTTGGGGCTCCGCAGAAGCTTGATTGAGGCGACAACACGATACTTGTGGAGCAAGTATCCGCTAACCAAGACAACTGGGCACCTCATAACAGCAGTACAATTTTTATTACATACTTGGAGGAATGCAATTGAAATGGAGAAAGAGGGGCTGGAGGACAAGGTGCTTAGAGTGGGGTGGGTGGGGGGGGGGGGGGGGGGGGTGTTCGATGGAGGTTTCAGAAGAAACCCAGGAGCAGATGGAAGTGGCAGCTTTGTGGTGGAGATGGCTGACAACATATCGGCCTACACAAGGACTGGAGGTGCGTTGGAGCGGGCGGCATCTACTGCTTTAGGGCACTCATCGACGACAAATAACGTAGCGGAGTTTGTCGGACCGCACCTACTGCTGGAGAAAGCGGTTGAAAAGAAGTGGCCACGGATCTCTGTGGTAGGAGACAGTGCGCTCATACTGGGATGGATGAAGAAGAGGAAGAAGCCAAAATCGAGAGTGATGCAACATTGGTATCGCATCACAAGGAGATTAGCGAACATATGTGAAGTCGAAACGTGAACACACCATTATCGACACCACAGCAAGGCTGCAGACTGGCTAGCCAATTGCGCAATGGACAATAAGCGAAGCGTGACAGCGGTAAATACGTATGCGGACGAGAATCACTTATTGCGCAGCGAGGTTACGGAACGAATTGACGGTGATGTCAGCCATTGGATGGACACGACATGGAAGACCCGGTTGCTTGGCACAGCACAGGGAACGGCTAGGCCATGATGTTAATGATGGAGCATATTGTTGAGTAGCGAGATGAGAACATGACAAGAAGTAATAGCCTGATAGTGGGTGGTTATTAGAGTTCGGCTCAGGGGACCAGTAACACAATAATCCCTAGTAATAAAAACAAAAATAAAAAAGAAGAACATCACTTTTTCGTCAAGCTTAGCACGTGTGTGTTTTGTGTCGACGAGATACCGTGTCTAGGAAGCTATATAGGCCAGATTAGAGTGCGGATTGCGAAGTCAAAATCTTGCGAGACTACCCATTACCTTGTACCCGGAGCGAACTGCAGTCGTTCTTGGGCACGGCTGTGTACGTGAGAAGATTTAGTCGTGGGTTTGCGGATGATGCTGCTCCATTGTTTGAACTTTTAAATTACATGACAAAAACAAAATTGAGTGGACAGCTACTCTTCGAGACCGCGTTGACTCGCTCAAATCCACGATCGGCAGCACCCCGTCCTACCGATTCCGGACTTTGACAGACCGTTCCATTTACGAATGAATGCGAGTGATTTTGCAGTCGATGGAGTCCTCTTTCAAGACGAGGGCGAGGGCGACAGAAGCGCTGAGAGACCTATAGCTTTCGGTGGGCGTAAATACAAAGCGGCCGAGAAAGACTATTCGATTCGTGAGAGAGAACTTTTAGCGATCCTGTTTGGCCTACGTCTATGGCGCATTTATCTACTCGACAAACCACCCATTCATTGTTGAGACAGATCACCGCTCACTGGAGACACTCTTCTCGCATAAAACAATCTCGCGTCGAGTGTCTCGCTGGTACGACGAATTAAGCGAATACCCGATAAACTTCCGCTACGTCCCAGCAAAGGAGAACACAGTGGTGGATGTGATTTCACGCCAGCCGGATTTCATGAACGAAGAACGAGTGACGTTCTCTTCCATAAGCAGTCGGCAAAAAGTGAAGCAGCGAATAAGAACAGATATTGTGAGTTTGGTGAACGAAGCGGTGAGCAGGTGCAGCGAAGATTAGTTTACAGCATCACAGCTGAGACATCTGAGTGGCGCGGAATCACAAGAAAAGCAGCGTGTACGCCATTTGGAACGATACACATTGGCTAACAGTAAGATTTTCTATCAAGCACCTAGTGATGAGCTTCCACGACTGGTTCTCCCGAATATAAAGACATTATTGAACCGATCCTGTTCGAGTTTGTAATGGGTCTGCTTAGACCCACTACTTAAGCTTACACGTGTGCGCACGTGTATGAGGAAGCGTAGGAGTATTTAACTTAGGTTCAGTATACTTGTATCCGTAAGTATACTTAAACTAAGACAAAGGAACCGAACGATAGCTTTGGTGCCAAATGAGAACTGTATTGATTGTAAATGGGGTTTCCTCCTAAAACTGATATTTTTAATGAGAGGTTCTGCCATCGGATGGCTGGCAAAATCCCTATCTATTGAATGACTCTCATTGGTAAAAAGATGTTACTTTCTACCAGTCATATGCTTTTGCTATGAATGTGAACCACCCTGTGGAGTGGTCAACCTGAATGTATCCATTAGTGCATGTTGCACTAAGGTAGGAGGTGAACCGAATGTGTAGCCCCGCTACAGAGTTTCATGGTGTTAAGTGTTATGGACACTCAGGTGTGGAAAGAACGCTGCGTCATGTCGAGAAGGACTATTACTGGAGGTACATGGAGCGTTCGATCCGCTCCTATGTGAGATTGCGTCAAGTTTGTCAGAGAATTAAGGGTCGAAATACGAAGCCTCCTGGATTATTACGCTCGCATCCTATTCCAACAGCGAGGTGGACGCACCTTGCCATGGATTTCATTGTAGCACTTCCGGAGACAACAGCAGGGTTTGGTTCGATTATAGTTGTGATCGATTGCTTAACGAAGCGTGCTAACTTTGTGTCTACCACAACAATTGCGACTACCTTGGAGACACCCAAATTGTACCGCGATCGTGTATTTGCGCTTCATGGGTTGCCCAATGAGATTTTATCGGACCGGGATTCTAAGTTTACGTCTTCAGTCTGAACGAAACCTGTGTGATATGCTTGGGACTCGTCAAAAATTAACCACTGTTTTCAGATAACAGGAAAATGGTGTTACTGAGTGTGTTAATCAGACTATTGAAAGTTATCTTCGAGCATTCAGCAACATCAATAGTGATGATTGGGATGAATTGTTGGCTTTGGCCGAGTTCGCGTACAATTCGCGCTACCAAGCGTCCATTTGTATGTCCCCTTTCAAGGCAGACTTGGGTTACTTGCCCGTGACACCAGCGCGATGGAAATCATTGCAGCAAAACAGCATAGCAGTTCGTGACACAGTCCAGACATTTTTGTATGAGGAGTTCGTGGAGCGACAAAAGGACCTCTTAGCCCAATCAAGGCGAGCTTTGCAGTCATCTCAAGACCGAATAAGTAATTGCTGTGACAAAAATCGACCTGTTCAGCAGTTCGAGATTGGAGATCGTGTGTTATTGTCGCCAACCAACTTGGCTACATTTCATGCTGGCACTACGAAAAGGAAACTGGGTCCAAAATGGATTGGACCATACACTGTTTCAGAGCAGGTCAAACATGACTACTACTGTTTCGAGCTTCCAACCCGCGTCAAATTTCACCCAGTGTTCCATACCTCCTTGCTTAAGCCGTACATCCGGAGTAATCGGCCCGGCCAGGACATTTTTAAGGTTCGATTGCCTGATGCAAGTGACGGTGAGCTGGTTGAGGATATTGTTGGCTGTCGTCGCCGAAAAGGCAAACCACCTGAACACAAAGTCAAGTGACTGGGACAATCACGCTCCACATGGGAACCTTTGGAAAATTTGCAGTACGTCCTCTACCTAGTCCACAACTACCACGAGCAACAAGCGCAACAACATCCGAAATGGTCGAAGAATGCAAAAACTCAAGCAAAGTAGCAAGGACACCTTTCGAGGGAGGGCATGAAACGGGTTCACGTGAGTCCAAGGACAAGTAGTCAGCGCACCCGTGGGGATAATTAGCAGCAACATCATTGGGTCGCACCATGACAGGTGCCTGGATGCAAGTTCCGCAGCGGGAAAGATAGGGACCTGGCCAATTAAGTTTAGTTTGATGCAGATTTAGTAAGAAAGTCAGTAGGGGAGGAAAGCTGGTGGTGTTGAAGCGCCGGCATGGCGTACCAGCTAGCGCCTCTCATTCTGGAATCAACCACAAAGAACACATTTGAGTGCTACTTTGGCCAAGTAGCTTCGTGAGGCTCTCCACAACTTCGACGAACTGAGCGAGAGGCTCCACGACCGTATCAACTATTTCAACGACCTACACGCCTATGCAATTGCTACCAAATCGCATTCTGTAGCCGAGCTCGAGCAGTGAGCTCAGCTAAAGTTGTGACAGTTTGGTTGCCATTGCACATCGCCCAATCACATTGCCATGCTACATATTATGCGTACCGTTAACTTCAGTGCAGATGTTGCGGCGCGCAGAAGATGCGCTGTATTAATAGACGACTGGAAAAATTGAGCGTTGTCGTACACAAACGGTAAGATCGCCTCGATAGTAATGTCTTCGTGCCAGCAGTGCCGTACGAAAACGACCGAGCACCTCTTCGCGAAGCCCTACATGCAGTGTTGGCAAAGTCCCAACATTTCGGCCAACCGTAAAAAGTCCGTCCAGGCCGGATGGCCTAAAGTCGTGGCGGAAGGACTAAACCGGCAAAATCTGCCATGAGCTAAACAGCAGTATTTTACCTATATATTAGCGAATTAAATAAATACGTTTTTTAATTTTCGTACTGGCCGTTGACCTCTGTTGCGGGAAAGGTGTTGGCGCCTGTGGTCTGAAGCAACTTCGCGAGAGCAGAGAGCCGTGCTGACAGCATCGCGGCGAACGTATCAAATGTGTCCGCGGCGACGCTGGCATCAAACGGGCCGGGTGATTCTTCGGCGGGCGTGCAGGAGGTGTTCCCGGTGGCGTCACTCGCCGGCCGCTTCCGTGGCTCTCTGATGCTGGTGTTCCGCGACAAGCGGAATGCGGCGCAGAAGGTAAAGGTGGTGCGTCCGTTGGCGATTTCGTGGCGGCGTGGCGACTTGGACCTGTCGATGGAGCTGCACACGATGGTGTTCGTGAACGAGACAGTGTCGATGCCGCCGAGGCGGTGTCTGTGGCGCTGAGTCGCGCGTCTGCTTTGTTGACTGGCGCTCGATTGGACGTCAAGGGCGTGAACATGGCGCTGCCTCGCCGGAGCGACTTCGTGCTGCTGCATCGCGTGGACAGCGGTCGCGAGCGGGTGGTGGCTGGCGAGCTGCAGTCAAGCGACGTGAGCTGGGTGAAGGCGGTCGACGTGGTGCTGGCACCGCGCACGGCCAAGTCGCAGACCATGACGGTGTCCACGAACGTGACGTTGGTGGACTCGGTGTCGTCTCGGTCCGTGGTGATGGAGGTGTCGCAGTATCCCGGACTCTCGGTCTCTGGTTTCGGCGGCGATGCTGGAGCCGGTGGTGGTGGAGAGCACGGAGGACGAGGCGGCGCTGGTGTCCATGGGCGCGTTGGACGTATTTGGCGAGTCGCTGGGCAGCGCTGCGATGTGGTTGAATTCTGGCCTGTGAACATGGGAGTTAGCGGGCGCGCCTATCCGCCTCCATGAATGGCCTGGTGTTCGACAGCAAACACGCGGACGTATAAGAGTGTGCTTGCGGTATCGCGATAAACCTATCGAACGCAACAGCGGCGACGCTGGCATTAAACAGGTCGGATAATTTTTCGGTGAACGTGCTGGGGGTGTTCCTGGCGGCGTCAATCGCCGACCGCTTACGTCGATCTCTGGGGTTGACGTTCTGGGTCAATCAGAATTAGGTGTGCCCGTTGGCAATTTCGTGGCAGCGTGCCGACTTTGTTGTGTAGATCATGGCTACATGGCATATGAAATCAATTCAAGTACATCAAACAACGTCGCGAGGGCATCGAGAGATTCGAATGAAGAAAACTCCGGCGACGAGGAAGACAACGAGTTCGAAGAAATTACAGAGGCGGTCACACACCCATAATGATCAAAACTTTCCACAAGAAGACTTGGATCTCAAGGGATTCCGTGGCCAGAAGGCAACACTCGTAGAACTATTTTGTCAAACTTCGATAGAGGATATTTAGCAGTACATTCGAAGTAGAATCATTTCAACATCATTAGGAGCAGCCACTAAGAAATTTTCAAGATGGTCTGCTGCTGACGATACAACCGCAATGTCAGTCTCTTGGCTTGGTCGTGGCCATCATCACCTCGACCTTCATCCGCCCACACCGCGATTCGCCTGCGACTTGCCATTCGCGGCCGCTGTTCAGGCAGAGCAGCACCATGACCCAATTTCAGAATCGACAAATACATCATCTAAATATTTATCCCACGTCGAAAGTGTTAGGGCTCCATCAATATTGTCCACAGGATCTTC
The DNA here is from genome assembly GCF_020800215.1 of Phytophthora ramorum. Lineage (NCBI taxonomy): Eukaryota > Oomycota > Peronosporomycetes > Peronosporales > Peronosporaceae > Phytophthora > Phytophthora ramorum. The sequence continues at coordinate 2,493,170 of NW_027150651.1, forward strand.
AGCCTCGCTATCCTCATCGTTATTCATCGCACCACGCAGGGGTGACGGGCTGGATAATCGGTAACTGTTTTCTGCATCATGTATTATTTGTCTCTTGTTTGGAGATATGATAAGTTTTTTTTGGGATCTGAAGTCTCAACCTTCTGATCACGGCGACGGGCATGCTGAGCGACGATCTGAAAATCAAGCACTTTCAATGGATCCATTTGATTGCGCTTTGGTGTGTAGATTGATCCAAGGTCACTAAAACCTCGCTCGCACGTGGCCATATTTACAGCAATTGAAAGCACTCTCATGGCGCGTTTCGGGAGGAAGCTCTGTGGGCGTTCGGCTGCAACACTCTCCCAGTATTCCCAGGTAGCACCAATGAACTCACTCGGTTTCGTTCGCGTAAAGCGTCCTTTCATCCAAGCTAACATATCACGCCGTATCTGGCCGATATCCTCTGTAGTGAACAGCCGACGGTAGTAGTAAACCGCAATTTTGCACAGCGCACCAATCCCAGACACGGGAGTATGGGGCATTTTCCTCTCGATTTCGGCGTACAAAGGATGCAGCGCAAACCCCAGCATGAACAACGGTTGCTCGCACTGTGCCCAACGAGACTCGATACAACCCACCAGTGTATCACGACAAGTGATGTGCTGCTGAAATCCTTTGTGAATGTCGCGAAATGAAAGTACGACATCTCCAACCGTATTCTCGTCTTTCTGTAATCTATACGATGCGTAAGCAAGTGGTGCGAAAACAGCTTCCGCTTTCTTGAGCTCATTCCAAAACAGGGGATCACCAAAAGCTCGTAAATGCGCTGGAAAATCTTCGTAGCTCTTGTACCGGCGGTAGAACAATTGCAATGCTGACTGTACGCGCAATAAATATGCGAAACAACCGTGCATCGAGTTCCATCTCGTTTCACACAGTGTTCGTAGTGCCAAGGTTTTCCCGTAGCATTTCTTCATCATTTGGCGTGCTCGCGGCAGCCATTTACTATACGAAGTGTTAACAATGATGACTGCTGTTGGGCCACAGATTTAAACGAAGATCGCAATAAGGTTCTTGACATCGTGGGCGAAACAGAAAAGAAAAAAATATGTGCGACCAGTGAATTGCCAATATTCGACGAGCGCGTGCACATTGCCCTGTGTTATCGGTGACGATTGCTCCTACACGCCACTGCTCTTGCTGAACTTGTTCCAGTACTTGTTCGAGCTGTTTGGCAATTGCTACTCTATGATGTTCATCTTCAGCGGGTAGTAGAGCGTAGGTGAGTAAAACTCCAAAAAGTGACAGCTGGCAACCTAGCCTGTGTTCCTTACAAATACTCATCTACACGTCTGAAAGTAGGTTGATTCAGCCCCCTGTTGTAGTCGCCACACACTTGAGCGCTTTTTTATCCATATCCTTGCACCGACTAGCATGGTATTGTAGAACACGTTTGCCTAAAGAACGGCGAGAAGGAAGAATATCCGATACCCCCGGGCACAACAGCTCCAAAACTCGACGAATTGAACGACTCTCAACGAGCCGATCAGGGAAATGATTATCAGCGTGCGCTTCAATAATGGAACACTCTAGTTGCTTGATTTCACTTTTTGTGAATATCCGCTTCTGCTTCTTCATTTTCTTGGCCGATACTGATTTCTGCCTTTTGTGCCCCGGAGATGACCGCTTGTCGAGTACCAGCGAACGGCGAGCACGCGGGTGACCTACAGGTCGAGTTCCGGGGCGAGGAGATGGTACGGCTGCTTGCTGAGATCTAGTCCTCGATGCAACAGATTGTGACATTGCTCTTGGAGTTACCTCAAAGGATAGCGCAGGGCACGTGCTACTACCGGTGTTGTAATCAGTCGTGGTGACGCTGGTGGAGCTTGTGCCGCCTGGTAATGAACGCAGTTGATGAGGTGGCTCGCGTAATTGCGTGCTCTGCCGATGATTACTTTGGGCGGGGTCATTGTCGTGCGCAGCCCTGCAGAACCTACACTCGCGGTAGCCATAGCCTCCTCCAGCCTTCCCCAACTCTGGCAATAGCTTGAAGTGTCTAGCTTCCTGGGCTTGAGGGCGACCTGATGCCATCTTTTACTCTTTTTTGAGGCGAAGCTTTTCAATGTGGGGCTAAGATACATTCGGCCCGATCGGGCCATGGCCGTATGGCCTAAATCCCTCGGCAAAACCACGTTTCGGCCATCGATTGGCCGAAACATTAAGTCCCTACTGCCAACACTGCTACGTGGTAACCTCGTTTCAGAACCTTGTAATACGGCATCCCTTCCTAAACACATATACAAGTTCTCACAAATAGTAAAGGGTATTCGTTGATCTTGTACAAGACTTTTGTGACGCAGATTGCTGCTCGCAATGGATTGGCGGGGTGCATGAGCACACTCGTGACGACAGGTCAATCACCCGCCCCACGCGTTAATCTCCACGTGGTATGTTAACGAATAATCGAGCTGTTGATGTGCAGGATTTGATCGGTAGGCCCACGATGGATGAGTGTGTGTTGAGCTGATGCCTAGCTCTTCCGCGAGTCCCTCGATATGCCGCCGCCGCCGAGCTACCATCTCGACAATCGCGCTGGAGCTGCCCATTCCTCAATCTCCATCGACCCACCATGGCGCAGTCTCACCTGACCGACCGCATCTCCGTCGAGAGCCTCCCGAAGCCCAGAACCACCGACGCACAATCTCACCCAAGTTATGCCGAGCTCAAGTCTCCCGCCGACCCGGTGCAGTTGGAAAGTGGCAGTCTGCGCCCACCCAATGGTTCCGTGTCCGCGTATAGCTGGGAAAACCTGGGCATGCTCACCCACATTGCAGCTGTTGGCGTCGTCTACGGCACCGTGAGCGGAGTCATCTACTCGGTGCTCAACAACTACCTGCACATGTCCACCACGTTGGTTGCGACGGCGACGGCACTTGTGACGTTCCCACGCGCGCTTCGCTTATTCACGGGCATGCTGACCGACACTTGTCCAATCTTCGGCTACCGCCGCCGGCCGTACATGATCATCGGCTGGTCGCTGTCGTTCATCTCATGCCTGCTCATGGCTGCGTTGCCGCTCGGCGAACCTTACTACACGGATGCGTCGTTATCGGACATCGCCACCGTTGACATGACGCCAGAGCAACTGGCTACGCTGAACACGGACGCTCCGAACCACGGCATCAAGCTGATTATTCTCATGATGATCGCCAATTTCGGCACGGTGATGGCGTACAGCGGCTTCAACGGGGCACTGATGGACGTCTCGCAGCGCGAACCGGAGGCCTCACGCGGCTCCGTAATTGCTGATGTCAACATCGTTCACTACGTTTTCACAATTTTCTCGTCCTTCATGACGGGTATTGGCCTGAACAGTGAAGACTACGGCGGCACGTTCTCGTGGACTATGGGTTTCAATGCTATCATGTGGATCTGTGCTGCGGCATCGCTCCTTACCATTCCGTTTTCATGGTACTGCATCCAAGAGGTGAAGGGTGAACGCGCGCAGATGTCAGGCTTCAAATTCTTGTACAATATTTTCCAGGAGCGTCTGATCTATCGCTACGCTGCCTACCGCTTCTTCTACAACGTTTGCTCTCAGATCACTGTGACAGCGTCGAGTGTGATTCAAAGCGACTGGGCGAATGTGGAGCCGCTGAACTCGGGGATCGCTAGTATGCTCACGGCAATTCTGACGATGGGTGGCGTGTACCTGATCAAGAACCGAGGTCTGCACTGGAATTGGCGGTACATTATCGCCTTCTGCCAAATTTGTGTCGTGGTCATCGACGCTTTTCCGACGCTGTTCACGATTTGGGACGTGTATCGCAGCCAGTGGTTTTGGTTGGGCGTACCGCTAGTGGCGGAGCTTCCCGCTGCAGCGGGTGACTATGTGACTCAGCTATTCATGATTGAAATCGAGAACCAGAAGGGATTCGAGGCTACGCTTCTCGGACTTGGCGTCACAACGCAATCTGTCGGTACTCCTTTCGCGACCGTGATTACAAAGTCTGTGGACGGGTACTTTGACATTGGCCGCACCTTCATCGAGCAAGACAACCACTACGTTCGGTCGCAGGTCACGTACACGTATATTATCGCGTACGCGTTCAATATTATCTCGGTGGTATTCGTATTGTGGCTGCCGAAGCAGAAGAAGGAGGTTCACAAGATGCAGCGAGAGAACCGCAAGAGCAAGTTCTGGGGTATTGTGACCATCAGCTATCTCATCTTCTCGTTGGCGTGGACTCTGATGACCAATATCCTCAGTCTGTTCGACTCGACGAGCTGCTTGCGCATCGCTGGTGGCAGTGGGTGCTGATCAAACCACGAGAGATAGGAAACCTCACGCGCTCGCGTATTTTTTGCTTTGTTTCCACCGTTTAGCGTAGAAGTAGTTCAGCATTTGTTCGTACGACTTGCTGCCATCGGGGCAAAAAAACTTGATAATACAAAGATATTTGCATAGCTCTTTCACATCTTCTTGACTCTCTCAAAAGTTGTTTGTTTCAAGCTAACACCACCACAAGCTGCTCGAATGCAGAGTTTGAAGGCGCGCAACACCAGTCGAGCATGATGAACTCAACTGTTGTGTTGCAATTGCTGTAGTCGCAACATGACCGTGTCGTTTCACACACAACACACGCACAAAGAATCATGCAGAGTTCAGTGTTCATATATGTTATGTACCTGGGCGAGTCGCACACCGGCAGCTGCAGGCTGTCCTCCATCGGAGCGCGCAACATGAAGACCCTGTAACACGGTCCCCAGTCAGGTTTCTTCTGGCGATACAGCATTGTACGTGACTGCCCTCGCTTTATGCACTGGATTGGTGATGTGGGGCGTGACGGGGACTCCTGCACGCTGCTATCAGCGAACGGGTGATCGGAGCGGATCATCATGATGGTGCATCGATGACTCCTTAATCGCCCGCCTCACGTTGTGCATTGGTGCGCCCCCGCTCAGATCTCCCACACTGCAACGTGGGCCTCGCCACAGACGAACTACCAGCACGATGCTGCCCACATCTCAATTTCCATCGACCCACCATGGCGCAGTCTCACCTGACCGACCGCATCTCCGTCGAGAGCCTCCCGAAGCCCAGAACCACCGACGCACAATCTCACCCAAGTTATGCCGAGCTCAAGTCTCCCGCCGACCCGGTGCAGTTGGAAAGTGGCAGTCTGCGCCCACCCAATGGTTCCGTGTCCGCGTATAGCTGGGAAAACCTGGGCATGCTCACCCACATTGCAGCTGTTGGCGTCGTCTACGGCACCGTGAGCGGAGTCATCTACTCGGTGCTCAACAACTACCTGCACATGTCCACCACGTTGGTTGCGACGGCGACGGCACTTGTGACGTTCCCACGCGCGCTTCGCTTATTCACGGGCATGCTGACCGACACTTGTCCAATCTTCGGCTACCGCCGCCGGCCGTACATGATCATCGGCTGGTCGCTGTCGTTCATCTCATGCCTGCTCATGGCTGCGTTGCCGCTCGGCGAACCTTACTACACGGATGCGTCGTTATCGGACATCGCCACCGTTGACATGACGCCAGAGCAACTGGCTACGCTGAACACGGACGCTCCGAACCACGGCATCAAGTTGATTATTCTCATGATGATCGCCAATTTCGGCACGGTGATGGCGTACAGCGGCTTCAACGGGGCACTGATGGACGTCTCGCAGCGTGAACCGGAGGCATCACGCGGCACTGTCATGGGTGACGTTATTGTAGTTCACTACGTCTTCATGGTCATCTCTTCTTTCATGACGGGGATTGGACTCAACGGTGAAGACTACGGCGGCACGTTCTCGTGGACTATGGGTTTCAATGCTATCATGTGGGTCTGCGCCGCGATATCGTTCCTCACAATCCCATTCTCTTGGTACTGCATTCAAGAAGTGAAGGGTGAGCGCGCGCAGATGCCCATACTGCCGTTCCTGTACAATCTTTTCCAGGAGCGAGTGATCTACCGCTATGCTGCCTACCGCTTCTTTTACACCGTATTCTCGACGATCACGGTAACGGCGTCGAGTGTCATTCAAAGCGACTGGGCAAAGGTAGAGCCACTGAACTCGGGCATCGCTAGTATGCTAACGGCTTTCCTCACAATCAGTGGCACCTACCTGGTCAAGACGCGTGGTTTGCACTGGAATTGGCGTTATATCATCATCGTCTGCGAAGTTTGTGTCGTGTTTATTGATGCCATTCCGACCTTACTCACGATTTGGGACGTATATCGTAGCCAGTGGTTCTGGCTGGGCGTGCCTCTTGTGGCCGAAGTGCCGTACGCTGCTGGCGACTACGTTGCGCAGCTCTTCATGATTGAGATCGAGAACCAAAAAGGCTTTGAGGCCACGCTTCTCGGACTTGCGGTAACCACACAGTCCGTTGGGTCTCCCTTTGCGACTGTAATCACCAAGTCCGTGGACGGGTACTTTGACATTGGCCGCACCTTCATCGAACAAGACACCCATTACGTTCGGTCGCAAGTCACGTACACGTACCTTATCGCGTATGCGTTCAACCTGGTCTCGATGACCTTCGTCTTCTACCTGCCCAAGCAGAAGGATGAAATCCACGAGATGCAGCGAGAGAACCGCAAGAGCAAGTTCTGGGGCGTTGTGACGATTGCGTACATCATCTTCTCGCTGGCGTGGACGCTGATGACCAATATCCTCAGCCTGTTCGACTCGACGAGCTGTCTGCGAATTGCTGGTGGGACCGGATGCTAATAACTCGAAGCGACTAACTAGTCTTCAGGATCAACCTATTTGCCATCAATTGAAGACGTTCGCTTCCCCGCAAAACCTGCTTCACCACTTCTTGTCGACTTTTGCTGCTGCCAATCCGAATGTTTCATATTTCCTGCTTGCTCGCTCCTCTGACATTCCGCTGTTGACTTGAGAGTCTGATACCGTGGCGGGGCTATAGCGATCAGTGGGTCTTCGACACAATGAATGCGTTTCGACATTTTGAAACAACGGGAGGTTTACGATGGACTTGTCCCGAGCGGCTCGTAAACGCGCGGACACCATAGAAAGGAGAGAAGACTCGCCAGTCAACGTCGCCGTATGCCCCAGCAAGCTCCTCTGTATTCGTTGGCGAGCGCTTGCTAGGCGAGATAGAAGCGGGTGGTGCTGCGATGGCGGCAACGACAACAACGAGCACCAGTATCGATCTTTGGCGGGATGCATGGTCCCCAGGGACTGGTTTGGTCTCAGACCAAGGAGAGTAGCCCGAAAAATTGCCCTGAGTTGAGTTCGGCGTTGAAGACCCATGGCAGGTGAACGTTCTTGCCCGCTTCAACGGCGATACCGCGAGGAGCTCCAGGCTGCAGTGCAGGCTGCACGCCGGCGGTGGACAGGCAACGAGGGCGCGGGTATCGCGGGGCAAGCCGCTGCTACATGACGCGCAATTTCAGTAAAAAACGTTTCGTCAGCGCCCGGCGTCTTCAGCAATACGCCGGGCAGCTGCAGGCCGTCGCGTCGGCCGCCATGGCTTCACGTCAGCGGCGGGGAATCGCACCAAAGCACTTCAACGCTGGGAATCAGCATCAGCTAATATTGCATCTGACCCGCGCTGTCGTGCGAGGGATGCTGCAAACCATAGGCGCGCTGCACACCCGGCCGCATGGTGCATGGAGGCAATCCAGCAGCGCGAGCTCCGCCGCCACTCATTCGCCCCGCGCCCCGTTTGGCCGTGCTGTCGGCTGCCCGCTTCAACGATGGCCAAGCCCGCCGCGATGCTGACTAAGAGATCTGCCCCTTGTGCAAATCTTCAAACGATGCTGGCGGGCGGCGGCCATTTTGGTCTTCTGTGTCATGATACTCCGGGTCCCACTCGGGCGCCGAGTGTTGTTGCTTTTGCTTGCCCTCTGAGCTCGTGATGTGGCCGCAAACGTCAAGCCGACTAGAACTCGCAAGTAGTTCATCTGCTGCCGCTGCTGCGGATGGCTGGTTGCCACGGATATGAGCGATCTGCAGCTCGTGTCCACTACATGTGCATGTAGCTTGGGACGCAAGCACCGAGGGCGTCGAGTTGTTACCCCGGTGCCTATGCGCATCCCACTCGTTGAAGTGGCCGGCAGCCGCACCGAGAAGGCCTGTCTGTTTGTTTTTTGGTCTCCGCTCGGGCCTCGTAGGCCATTCTGCAATCTTCTCCGTCTCGACCAAGTCGTCCCTTGCCATGCGTATGCTCTCCAGTGTCCCGGGAACCAGCCTCGATAAGCTACCGACCGGCGTCTCCTTCGACGCGCCCAAGCCCCGAGAGGTGGCGCCGTTCTTACGCAGCCTGCGCCGCATGCTCGAGAACGAGAGCGACGAGGTCCTGCGCTGGACGCCTGACGGCCGCGCCTTTGAGATCCTCGACATGGCCCGCATGCAGGATGAGGTGCTGCCCAAGTACTTCAAGCACCGCAAATACACGAGCTTCCAGCGGCAGCTCAACTACTTCAGCTTCAAAAAGTGGACCAAGTCCAAGGCCGTCGTCTGCACCTTCTCCAACGACTGCTTCCTGCGCGATAGGCCCGACCTCGCGTGGCGCATTACGCGCAAGAAGTCGGTGCACACGCACGGCAGCTCCACGCCGCGCAAGCCCCGACCGGCGGCTACTTCGTCCGCTGCTGCCAACACACTCAACGTGAAGCTGGAGCCCGTGAAGCTGGAGCCGCAGCAGCTGAGCTCCTGGAAGAGAGACATCGCCATTCATGTGCCCAATACGCTGCTCTTTGGCGGCGCGTTCGGCAACGGGCGCCCGTTCCCGTCGCCCACCGACATGGACATGATGCTCATGGAACACGACGTGGAGCCGCACAGGTGTTACCAGTTGGGCAGCAGCCTCGCCCCGCCGACCTTGAGCGAGCAGGACGTGGACTCGCTCGAGTGGATCGACAACTTCCTGCCGTCGCTCGACGCGGCGCCTCGACAGGACGAGCCAGTGTTCGCAGGGAACACGGTGAATGTGAGTGCCGGCGCGCTCATGCGCCAGACGCCCCACTACGTGTTCCCGTCGCTCCAGCCACCACCAGGAGGAGACTACACATGCTTGGCCTCCATGTAAAGCCAGCTCGATGTTCAGGGCTTGGCAGCGTACCAAGTGAGTAGCGTAGTGTTGGCTATTTAATTCCCATTTTACGAGGAAGATCGCGAGCGGAGTCTGAACTTCAGACTCTGAAGTGCGTGCGATGCGGCTTGTTTACCTGCAGCTGCCTGGGATGCATCGTAAGGGATCTGTCCGACCAGCCTCTTCCCGATGAATGCTCCCTCGATATCCAGCGCATGCTGCTTCAACGTTGCGGTGCGCTCACCCAGGACAACAGACAAGGACACCAGGAACGTGGCAGCAGGTCGTGCTTCCGCGTAATGAGCAGTCTGGATGATTCACACTTCTGCTTGGCTAGCCAAGCAAGATCGCGCGGGTAGAGCGCATCCTAAAAAAGTGTAGTCTGTGAGGAGCTCCAGCCACCATTTGCTGATTTATCTGAGCTGCTCGGAGCTCAGATAAATCCTAGCTTCCTCGGCGGGATACAACATTCGGCAGCCCCGGTTGCAGTGTAAGTCTCCTGCGTAGTCTTTGGAGGTGATAACAATGTGAATGTATCTCCAACTCAGCTCTGCAGCGGTCATCGCTGTACATGTAGTTGCCGCATTCGTGTCTCGCTAGTAGCACGCGCTCATGCACTTCAAGGTGCATATCTAAGGGATATTATCCACGCCTTCAAGCAGGTGACTGACTGCCTAACGTGGCAAGTGACTCACCCTCTGGACAACGAAGACAACAATGCAGAGGAGCTCGCTAGAATAGACGGCGGGCTACCAAAGGTAAGCCTCCGAAGTACAGCGCCGACATTATTCGCTTCACTGTGGAAAAGGCGTCGAAGCACAGCTTTGCAGACGTGAAGGACTGACGATTCGGCGCGGGTGCCGGCAGACCTGACCAGGGAGTCCTAAGACTGCGTTTGACAGCGATGGAGTGAGCAAGCAGGGGAAATATGAAACAGTAATTCGAGGTTTTGCGGGAAAGCTGTATGTTTAAGTTGTTTGTACCGACCAAGGAGATCTGCGGGTCATTGAAGAGCAAGGATAAGGCCCGAGTTCTTAGTCCAGCTCAACGAGCACGCCCCCGTCCGTCACAAAATCGTCCTTCTCGCAGAAGAGTTCTTGAACAGTGCCGTCTCGTGGCGCACGGATCACGTGCTCCATCTTCATGGCCTCCATGATTAACAGCGGCTGGTCGGCGGTGATTGAGTCGCCGTTCTTCACCAGCACCTTGATGATCTTGCCCGGCATCGGCGCAACAATCTTGCTGTGCGTAGCTCCACCTGTGCTGCCCTCAGCGGGCTCGAATGATGGTAATGGGACGTGGAACTTGTAGACATAGCGTTGGCTGCTGTCATCACAGAAGAGGTGAAGGTCCTGGTGGTGGACCACAGCAGTCCCCTTGAATGTGCGATTGCTCACTCGGAACTTGAAGTCTCCCTTGTTGTCAATTGCGCCACTGACCGAAAGACGCACTACTGGGTTGTCTTCACTGCTCAGCGCCACCTCGTACATGTTTTTAGACAAACACTTGACAGACACCGAAGAACTTTCATCGCCATGGTTCAGTTGAAGCCTTCTTTCGAGTGTGTCCAATGAGCGGAAATGCGCTAGCGAGTCATCGGTCCATGGGGAGTGTAGCTCGGTACTCTGATTTCCACCAGAGTGGCGCTGGATTTGCTCAAGAAGAAGCAAACTCACAGCCCCCATCGCTGTAGCATAAGTTGGGTATGACCCCAAAGGTCCGAGCACGTCGTCACCAAACTTATTCAGGAAGCTCGTGTCAACACCGCCTTTTCGGAACGCAGCATGATCCGCAGTGCGGGCTACGAACTCGATATTCGTCGGGAGGCCCACGATTTGGTACTGGTGAAGCGCCCTAACCATCTTGTCCAGTGCATCCTGACGACTATCACCGTGCGCGATCAGCTTGGCGATCATTGGGTCGTAGAAGATTGAAACTTCATCTCCTTCAATGATACCTGTGTCCACACGAACGTCTTTCGATACAGGAGGCAAGCGAAGATGTTGCAAAGTACCACTCCCGGGAAGGAAATCACTGTTGGAGCACAAAGCTCGTGCCAGTAAGTCTACGCATTTTGCAACAACAAAAAGCGAATAAGCTCGAAACGTACTTGTATGGGTTTTCGGCGTAGATCCGTGCCTCAACAGCGTGGCCATGAATTTTCAGGTCCTCTTGGCGTATCGGAAGCTCTTGACCTGCGGCAACCATGAGCTGCAGCTCAACCAAATCTTGCTGCGTGATCATTTCGGTGACGGGGTGCTCCACTTGGAGACGCGTGTTCATCTCCATGAAGTAGAATGACTCGTCCTCGTCCAGAAGAAACTCGACAGTTCCGGCGCCAACGTAGCCCACAGCCTTCGCTGCAGCAACGGCAGCATCTCCCATTTTCTTGCGCAACGCTTTTGACATATTGGGCTATTACAAACACACATCGCATCGTGTAAGTGAACAAGACAAAAGCTATGCATACACGGCAGAGCCCCACTTACAGCTGGTGCCTCTTCCAACACTTTCTGATGACGTCGTTGCACGCTGCAGTCGCGTTCAAACAGGTGAATGACGTTTCCATGTTTGTCTCCGAAGATCTGGAGCTCCACATGCCGCGGCTTCGTTAGATACTTCTCGATCAGCACTCGTCCGTCTCCGAAGGACGCCTGTCCCTCCCTCACACAGGCGTCCAGAGCTTCCTGGAAGTCTTTGTCGTCCTCGACGATCCTCATGCCTTTGCCCCCGCCTCCCAGCACCGCCTTGATGAGCACCGGGTAGCCGATCTTCCTGGCTTGGCTCTGAAGGGTCTCCAAGCTCTGGTCTGCCCCGTGGTAACCAGGGGTCACAGGGACGCCCGCCTTGATCATAATGTCCTTGGACGCGCTCTTCGAGCCCATGTCTTCAATGGCCTTGACCGGTGGCCCAATGAACTCGACGCCCGCCTCCTGGCAGGCGCGCGCGAACGCCGCGTTCTCCGACAGGAAGCCGTAGCCCGGGTGCACGGCCTCGGCCCCAGAGATGCGGCAGATCTCGAGGATCTTGGGGAAGTTCAAGTAGCTCTCACTGGCGGGCGCGGGACCAAGGCGATAGGCCTCCGTGGCCAGCTGGACGTGCTGCGCGTGAGCGTCCGCGTCACTGTAGATGGCCACCGTCTCCATGTTGAGTTTCTGCGCTGACCGCAACACGCGCAGCGCGATTTCACCGCGGTTGGCCACGAGGATCTTGCGGAAGTTGCGCGTGGGCGACGTGGACAGCGAGCGCCGCGGCGACAGGCTGAGCAGTAGTGAAGGGCGGCAGAAATGCAGCATGACGTGAGGGCTTGGCAGCGAGTTGCAGAGTGACGGATGATCGAGGGGAGCGGTTGAAGTTAGGATCGGCTTCAACCTGACGAGGATTGGTTGAAAAGGAAGATAGAGATGTGATTGGTGGAGAAAGTGAAATATCACGTTGGCAAACGGAAAATTTTGTATTAGATAGTGATCACCAAGTAGCCGTGTACGTGGCGAGGAGCGCCTGGTTGACCGTCGGACAGGGGAGGCCGGCGGCGTGCAGCAGCTCAGCTGAGAGCGTCGAGTCGAACACCTTGTTACTCTGGAAGTAGATCTCGAACGAGTCGATGCCTGCCGCCAGCTTCTGCAGCTCCAGCGGCGCGTCCTCCTTGGCTGCGGCTTGCTGCAGTTTGTGCTTCCACTCCACGTACTCGACGGCTGCCAGCGACTTCGTGGAGCCCATTGAAGCCGCGAAGAACTGGAAGAACGCGTCGCTCTTGACTGGTAGCGACGGGTTCTGGATGTGCAGCGTCTGGCCCAACGCCTCCACCGGACGGAGAGCGGCGAAGTGCACGATGGCACGAGATGCGTAGTCCACGGGAGTCATGTCGAAGTACCAGTCGGAGCGCGCCGGCACAGCGCCAAGATGCGAGCAGCCCTTGAGCAGCAGGAAGATGAAGTCGCTGGTGTTCCACTGCCCAGTGAGAGAGGACGGAGCCATGTTGCCAGGACGCAGAATCGACACGGGCAGCCCGCGCTGAGCGGCCTCGTGGCACATTTGCTCGGCCACCCACTTGCTCTGCGCGTAGCCATTCTCGAGCTGGTCGGACAACTCGCTCAAGTCAGCGGTCTCGAGGAACTTGGGTGCTGCAAGCTTAGACGGGAACACTCCGTTCGTTGAGATGTAGTGGACGGGCTTCACGCGTGTCTTGGCCAGCCCGTTGGTCACCGCAAGACGCAAAACTTCTTGCGTTCCCAGCACGTTAACGCTCTTCAGAGACGAGTAAGGTTTCACTAAGTTGACATCTGCGCCGTTGTGCAGGATCGCGTCAATCTCAGTTGCGAGCATCTTGAAGGTGTCGGCATCCAGCCCCAGAAGTGGCTGCGCCAGGTTGCCCGGGACAGGAACCACGCGGTCGTCTAGGTGAAATTTCTGCGCTTCGTCGAGAAGTGCAAATTCCTTGAGCGCTTTCTTGATGCGATCCATCGCTGCGTCCTCATCAGCGGCTCGCACCAAGCAGAACACGACGCTCGTCGTGTGCTTCAGCAATGCGTGCAGCAGGTGAACACCTAGGAAACCAGTAGCACCCGTCAAGAAAAGGTTGCGTGGAGGAAGACCAACCATTTCCACGCGGTAGCGACTGTAACCAGCCTTGCGTGTGGCTGCTGGGTATATCGACGCGTCCAAGACGGCTTCGAGAGGAAGAACCACCTTCTTCTCGTTCTTTTCAACCTCCGCCGTGGCATTTCTTTCACTAGTTTGTCCCAGTGATTGATCAATTCTTGACGCGATAGCACAAAGTTCGGGAGACGACAGGATATCTGCCAGCGTCAAGTGGACTCCAAACGTGTCACGGATGCTGGAAACAAGCCGCGTCGAGAGTAAGCTGTGACCACCCACATCGAAGAAACTCGCCTCGTGGTGCAAGACGCTATCGTTTTCGAGGCGGAGCAGGTCCGACCAGATTGAGGCAAGCTTCTTTTCCGTTTCTGTCTGCGGTAGATTCTTAGGGTCCACTGACAAGTCAATCGATTCGTTGCGCAACTTCTTAGCTTCTTCTATCGATGGCATCTTCTTGCGGTCCAATTTGCCACTTGCGCTGTTAATTGGTAGTGCATCAAGCTGCACGAACACGGACGGGATAGCGTAGTGCGGAAGCTTTTCCTTCAAAAACTCGCGAAGGTTTGACGCGCTTGGCACCTTTTCCCAATCCTCAGGCACAATGTAGGCGACCAAGCGTTTGTCCTCGCCTTCGTCACCTTCCGTAAGAACCACTGACGTAGACACCAGAGGGTGCTGCGCCAACGCTGACTCGACAGCGCCAAGCACGACACTGTATCCACGAATCTTCACCATAAAATCACAGCGCCCAATCAATTCGAGGTGGCCGTTTGGCAGAAAGCGTGCACGATCGCCCGTCCTGTACACGGTCTCCCCCGGCACGACATGCTTCAAAAAGCGCTGCGATGTCTGCTCCGGGCGGTTGAGGTATCCGATGGCCAAGCAGGGTCCACCAATATACAGCTCTCCTGGGACTCCGACAGACACAGGCTTGTTGTCGTCATCCAACACGTACGCTTTCACGTTAGGCATGACCTCGCCGCAGGAAGCATACTTCGTCGAAAGTGAGTTGTCGAAGTCACTCATTGCTGCTAAATCCACCGCGCTCACGTCGTGGCATTCGGACACGCTGTACAGGTTTTGTAGCTCACACTGAGGGAAGAGACGAACAAAGCGGTCACGAAGCTCCAACGTCACCACTTCACCACAGAGCCACACCAACCGCAGCTTCGAAAGGTTCTGCAGCAATACTTCACGAGAGCAGGTGTCGAGAATCAGCTGCAGAAGCGATGGCGTGAAGAGGATGCGTGTGATGCCGTTGACTTGGAGGTACTCCACCAGCTTGATGGGGTCGTAGATGCTGCTGTCGGGGATGACATACAGCGGTCGGTTCCCTAGCATCGGGCGCAGAAGCTCCCACACAAAGAAGACGTGGCAAGCTACCCGATCATCTTCCTTGTAGGGGCAGTGCTTGAGACGCCAGTCGTATGAATGAACAGCGCCGCGATGAGGGCAGCAGATTCCCTTGGGCACACCAGTCGTTCCCGACGACATGACCACATACGCGAGGTCATCCGGGTGTGTCCGCGTGCGGTCTGCCGGCATCACTGGAATGTTGCGCTGGGCTAGAGACTCGAGCCAGCCATCATCCAGCTCAAGAGCCTGCTGCCAAGCTGGCAGACGGTTGCGGAACTTCTTCTTGGTAAGCACAATGGTCGGCTTGGACTCCTCCATGACGCGTTCAAGAAGATCCGGCGGGTACACGATCTCCAACGGCATGTACGCACCTCCAGCCTTCAATGCCGCGATGTACGCGATCACAAACTCGATGCAATGTTCCATAAAGATACCCGAGATGCAGTTAGGGCGCACCCCAGAGTGGAACAGGTAGTCTGCGAGTCGGTCACTCTGCTCATTAACCTGGCGGAAGGTTAGTGTCTTGCCCTCATAGTACACAGCAACTGCATCAGGCGTGCGCTTCGCAGCCTCCGCGAACATGTCATGCAAACACTTGTCCGACGGATACGCAGCCGTCGTCGCATTCCTCTCGTCGATCAAGGTGCGCGACTCCACGACTGCACTTGCCGTGACAGCTTCCAGCTTGGCAATCAAAGCGTTCGCGAAAGCCTCTTGGCTCTCCGCACTCGTCAAGTAGAAGTGTCCACCTGTAAACACTTTCACGTCGAACTCGCTGTTCGCGCAAATGCCCTTCCACTTGGACAGCGAGTCCACCGGAGCGGCCGTATCGTCCGAGCCACCGAACACGGTGACGCCCGAATGAATTTGCACCTGCTTCTGCTGCTTGTACCATTGAACGACGCTGTTGTGCAGCTTCAGATCGGCTCTCAGTCGCGTTAGCAGCGCTTGCCGCTGCTCCGGGATAGCCAGCAGCTGCTTGTCGGTGCCTCCCCACTGCTCAAGCAGATCCAGCAGATTTGCGTCTTTCTGGAGATCGTCGTAGAGCTCCCAGCTGCCAGGCCCCGCCGCCCCCGAGAAGAAAACGTGGCGGGGCGTCGAGAACTTGCGCTGCTCGAGGTAGTGCGTCAGCGCCAGCACCACGAACGCACCCAGACTGTGGCCCACCAGCACGAAAGGCTTGCCGAAGAAGCCGCTGCTGAGCTGCGCGCAGATGGCAGCCACGAGCTCCAGCGAGTCCTGCACAGCTTCCTCCGCTGCCCACGACCAGTCGATGCCCCAGAGCTCCACGGCTAGCCCCGCAGAGCGGAAGCTCTTGCCCCACTCGAGCGCCAGCGCGCGCGACGCGCCGCCCGCGTGGGGCAGCACCAGCACGCGCAGAGGCGCCAGCTCCGCCTCCTGGAAGCACGTGGCCATCACTTGCGGCGCCATTCTTGGTCGACTTGTTCTGCGTCTTACGTGGCAAATATCCGAATGAACGCTGAAGCTTCGATCCGCCCTGATTTGTAGGGAAAAGCCGCTGAAAAGCCGAGAACACTTTGGTCATTTACACACACTCCACCTACTTCATCCAAAGTAATTTACATTGGGAAAGAGAAAAAGTGAGAGGGAGCCCGAGTCAACTGCATCTGCAGACCATGACGCCGCGCGGAATTCGAGCGTGAACGTGAGTGAATACGAGCAGGATATCGTGTGTATGTGTGTGTGTGTGTTTTTTTTTTTCACGCGGGAACACGCGGCATCTGGGTCAAACACGGCGTTGGTGGTTGGCTGTGAGGCATTTCACTAATCGAATGCCACATTCGCTCTGCTTGCCACAACATTTTCAGCGGCAGTGCCCTCATGTTGATATGAATATAGCTATTTATTGTCTGTGTAGGCCGATTGCTATTTCTGCTCAATGTGCCGGCACTTCGAATTGACCTTGGTCGTCCACTGTTTCGAGGACAGAAGCCTGGCGAAGTAGCCTCGCTCGACGTAGACCATAGAGCATGTCGGAAAGCGAGGTGGTGAGTGTCCGTGGGCTGGACGTCCTGCTTTGCCGAACTAACGATACATTTGTTGACTACAGCCTCAGGACGCGCCGTATTCCGACGAAGAGTTCAGCTCCGATCATGAGGGCGGCTACGAGGATTTTGCTGATGAAGATGCGGTGGTTGGCACAACGCAAGATGCTGTTCACGAAGGGAGCCCAATGGACGATAAATGCGACGAAGAGGTCGACGAAGAAGATGCAGAACGGTATGACGGCGAGTTCGATGAAGATGAGCCAACAGTAGTTGATATCGACTTACCCAAAGTAGGAAATGATGTGACGATGAGGGAGCAAATTCTCACCACTGCAGCTGTGGAGCCACAAGTCGATACGTTGGCTGTGGGAGGCTCGCCGGGCGCCAACGCTGCCACAGAGGGTCAAAGTGACGCATCCGACGACAGTGAAGCTGAATACTCAAACGATATGGAGAACGATATTCCAGTAGCACCATCAAATAATGCAGATTTTCCCAGCGCCCCTAGCGAGGAAAGCGTGACCAAGCGCAGATCGAGTGTTCCAGTGTCTGTAACTTCTGGACTGTCCGATGATTCTCCACCTAAAGCTGGATTTGTCCGAGCTGGCAGCATGCCGATGATAATGTTGGATAGACCAGTCGACAAATGGATGGATACTCTCCCCCAAGAATTATCACCTGAGAGGACTGACCGATTCAGAAGGCAGAGTGCACTCCCCGTTCTGGACGAAGTTCACAACCAGAATTCTGTTGTTGAAGAAGACAACACGGATGAGGATGAGAGCTGCGCTGATGATAACAATGACAGCTACTCGGTGTCCAGTATTTCAAATTCGCGGGCTCGAGCACACTCATATATGGATCTACAATGTAAAAAGACCGTTGTTCCCATACGAAGGGCCCAGTCACTGTTGTACACCGGCTCGTTGCCTAGAGTTGTGGAGGTAATTCTCGGCGAAGATATTGAAGCAGGAAGCGATCATGATAACGAAGACTTGTACAGTGATGAAGATGATGAAGACAACTATGACGATGGTAGCCAAACTAGTTTTCAAGGCGAAAACGAAAACGACGCCACACAACCAGTGAGTGGAGATCGCCCCAAAAGTGGGATCAGTTCAATCCTGGATAAGGCAAGCGCGCCTACCGACGCTAGTACTCAGGGTGGTCCCCTTTCAAGGAACGAAGGGGAAACATCAATTCTTTCTGGTGACCCCAATTCTAGTTCACTTGCACCTCTGACTCCTACAAGTGCAGCATCTTCAGATGAACAGGACCTACCCAAAGAAAGAGACACACCACTACCTCCGCAAAAAAACATAGAGGACGATGACTACGCAGATGAAATGGAAAACGAGTTCCCTAGTGATTCCAACACACCTCACTTCGAAGGAGACATGCCTCCCAAATCTAGCGGCGAGGCAAGCGACTTTGATGTCGACGAATTTATTGAGGACGGGCGGCGTGAGACAGAAACGTTACTCCAAGAGGTTCGTACATTACTTCAGCAACAACAGCAGCATGAGAGCGAACCTCCTGTCCAGCAAATTATTGCCTCGCCAGACATGTCGACAACTACAGGGAGTAGCGCCGCAGTTTCGGAAAATCTTGTCGGGGGCGACAAGGAATCTGATGGCATTGGAGATGAGAAATACTCGACTCCATACGATGACGAAGAATTTGTTGATGTCGATGGTGAGGCTACAAACCAAGATGCCTCAGAGAAGGATGTAGTTGGCGATCATGGTGGCATGGGAAATTACGAATTTGATACAGATGACTACGAAGAGCACGACGCTGAAGCCTTTGTTTATGACGAACCAAACGCGCCAACACAGCTCGTTGATCCAGATAATACCGTAGATATCAATCTACCACCAAGTACGATTGCGGTTGACAGGATACAGTCATGCAGCGAGACAGCTTGCACTTCCGACAGCCCAGTCGAGGCGGAAAATGAAGTTTCGTTGTCAATGCCCAGTGAAAATCCGATTTCAGATGGTATCGTACTAGAAGCAGTCGAGACACAATCCGCTCCAGTTCAACCACCCCAGCCCGAGGCCTCATACCCGACTGAGCTTTCCTCAGCAGTTGGGGCTGGGAAGAGGATTACAGCTATTACGAATGAATCACCGAAGTCAAATCGATCCGAAAAAGCACAAGTGGCATCTCAACCAGCTCGCTCCAAACAACCTGCGACTACTTCACCGAAACAGACAGCACCGACGATAAAGCCATCACGCCCACCCGGAAACAGACAAGTTCCAGCAGCTTCTGTATTACCATTGCATAGCCAACCCACGACCCCGCCGGGGTCTGCTCGGGACAAGGTAAGAACTTTTACATCCGAATGCAAGACTCCAAATCCAAATCCGGCCGTCTGCAACACTACTGAGACAACAGGTGGCAGTTCAAGCGAAGCTACTGTAGAGAGCTCACCGACAAGGAAGCAAGAAAGCCCGTCAAAGTACAGGAATGGGATTTCATTACCACAATCGCCGTCGAAAACATGCTCGCGCCCGTACGAATACCTCCCAAACGAATACCCGCAACTGCCTCGAAAGGAGGCCGTTTTTAAGCAGAAAGTGAGTTCAAAGCCTTCGACCCGCGGAGAAACAAAACGCCGACTACTACAGCCCGTGAGAACACCAGCAAACCTGCGTTTTGATCTCCCAAAGATGGACAAGACGAAACGCGACTGGCTTTTCGTCAACATGTTTCGCTACGGAGACGACCTGAGCAAGTTTGAAGCGTTTGTTCCGCCAACTTTGCTCGCGAGGCCTCCAGCCACAAAGGAGACCAAGAAGCGACCACTGTCTGCTCGCCAGGTATACGGGAACTCTCATACGTCTGGATTCGTTTCTTCAGGAAGGAAGCTGGTTCAGCAGACGAATCCTCAGATGCAGGATCGAGAGCGGAAGTGGGTGGCCACCACGCCGCACGACTCGAAGCTCCCGCCGTACGACTCCATCCTGGATAAGTACTGCACCACCGTCACCAGTCCCGTGGTCCAACGCCAGATCTACGAGACAAGGCACCGAGATCTGTCTCCGCAGTTGGCGTTTGTTCTAGAGAAGCGGGTGGAAAAGCACTGCCGCAAAGGTTTTCACGACCCCTTTGGTGGCGTCAGCTCGTCCTACAAGACCGAAATCGTGCCGACATCCCCAGGCGACGACACGAGACCACGACAAATATCTACACGCTCGCACACCAAGCCAGGGCTGTTGGAGAAACCCGTGGCAAGGCTAACAGCAGCAGAGGAAGAATAAATTGTCTCGGTAGTATAATTGATGTTGTGTAACAACCGCCTCTCGATTGAAGTGGACAGCCAAGCAGGTATGCCTATTCCGCTATGCTTCTAGGATCACATGGAGAAGCTTCACATTTCCAGCGTGAACAGCTCGATGCATGTCGAAGAGCGGAGCAGTGAATAGACTGCAGACTCGACGGAGACGGACGGACGAGGCCAACTGGCGCTGGCCGGCCACATTTCGCTGGATACATCATGATGTGACTCATCATTGCACTCGGCCTGGACAGGGAACGCTATCGTCAATGCTCGCCGTGATACTCGCGGCCACCGACATTCGGCGCACGGTCAGTTGATATGCGTAATGACCGCAACAACATCGCACGCTACCTAGGTACATTTGTAAATCACAGCCAGCATTCCTCGATAAAGTTGACTTGGGTTTTGTATGGGGAGATGCGCTATGAGTGCCTGATCGCTCTGCGTTTTGATTGGCCCGAAGACTTCCCAAATGAATTGCAGCCTCCCTTTGAATTGCAGGCGACCAATCCCCCTTCCGACACCTCACATCCCGAACTCGTCAGGACGTAGGAAGGAGCACGCCCTCCCTCGAGTCGATGGATCAGCGCAACTACGGCATCCCTGGCGGCCGCGGCGGTCTTCCCGGTGGTATGCCCCAGCAGCAGCAGCAGCAGCGCGTGCCGCAGCAGCCGGGAATGCAGCAGCATTACAGTATGCAGGACATGATGTTCGACCCTCTGCCCATGAACAACGGCATGTACCACCAGTCCCCCGGCCACCTCATGCACCAGCAGCACCCGGGGTCGCGTGCGGGGGGAATGCAGGGTCTCGGTGGCCTCATGCAGCAGCAGGGAATGGTGGCTCCAGAGGACGACCTGGACGATCTCATGAGCGCGCTCGGAGACCCCGTGGGGATGAATGCGCAGCAGCAGAGCGTCGGACAGATGCCCAGCCACGTCTACGACCAGTCGCACCTTGTGCCACCGCGCTCGCAGGCCCCCAACCTCCAGCCTGGACGCACCCAGGGCCTGCCGCTGCCGAGTCAAGCACCACCCATGCAGCAGAACATTCCTGGCTCGATGCATATGAACCAGATGGCCCCTAATGGAGTTCCTGGACGCATGGGCGTTGGTATGCAGCAGCCTCATATGGGCGGGGCTGTAGTGCCATCCACTATTGGCGGTATTGGTGGCCTCGGTGGGAGCATCCCGGCACCCGCTGCCCCCCGACAGGCTGCCGTTGCACCCAGCGCCATTGTACCTACTTCTAAGTCCACAACTTCGCGCGGACTTACAACTTCGAGCAACAACGACGGAAGCAGCGACGAGGACGGAAATTTGGGCGAGGACGATGTCCAGAAGAAGAAGGAGCGCCGTCGACAGCAGGTGCGCTACGCGTCGCGCCGTCGCCGCAAAAAACAAAAGGACGAGGAGAGTTTCCTGCGCGACCGCATCGCGGAGCTGAAGGAGCAAATCCGCATCATCGGCGGCGACCTGACGGAGCAATGCTCTCAGATGGCGGGCATGAGCGAGCAGGCGCTGACGGAGGCGTACGAGAAGCAGATGCTGACGGTACAGACTCTGCGCAAGGACAACAACAAGCTGAAGGAACAGCTGCTGCAGCACGAGAACTTCGCGCGCATGATCCAGTACGGTCTGAACGCGCTGCCGAGCGACTGCCGCGACGTGGACCGCAAGAAGATCGCTGGTGTGCCGATGTGGATCAGCGACCAGATGAACCCGCTGAAGGGTCCGACGCTGGTGGTGGATCTGAATTTGTGTCATGAGGCTGTGCGTCACGCGTATAACGAGTTGAAGACTTTCGGTCCGACCGTGAACTCGAAGACGAACGTGTGCTACGCGATGGGCTGGAAGACGGAGTTGTGGGCTGCGAGCACTTGCCTGAACTTCCGTGCAGTACGTTCTATCAGCGACAAGAATATTCGTGAGGTTGCCGACGCGTCGTGGGAGATTATTACCTCGCCGGACAAGTTTAAGCGTATCTACCCGGATGTGAAGCAGTTTCGCATTCTGCAGAAGGTGACGGACGATATTGTGGTGGTCCACCGCATCGCCTCGGTGGCGTCAGACCTTTCGGACCGCGAGTTCATCTCGGTTGCGTTTCGATTCCGTGACGGGGACAACTACTTCATTGGTATCAAGTCTATTACCGTTCAGACGGAGGCTGCCGAGAACTGCATCCGTGGTGAGGAGTGCCAGGGCTGGATGTTTGTTGGCGGGGAAAATGAGACGTCGCAGTGGAAGGCTCACTTCCTTGGGTACTACGACGTGAAGGGCGAGAAGGATGACAAGGTTCTGAACCAGCTTGCGAATGAGGCGATGTTCGGCATGCTCCGATGGGAGAGCGAGGCGATGCACCCGCTCAGCGTTTAGAGCGGCGATTCGTTCTCTTTTGATGGCCCTCTTTGCTCCATGCCGGTAGCGAGCTTGATTTGAAGCGTGCGCTGGGAGTAGAGCGCCATTGTTACGTAGCAGACTTGTAAGTTGTCCGAACTTGGGTGCCAACCCATTAGGGTGACAGCATACCTGCCCCACGGTTGTCGATGACCGTGCTGCAGGTCTGACTGAGTACATGCATACCCTGTGTGTTGAAAATATAAAAAGGAAACAAATATACATCTACAATCGTGTGTTCCACGCTTCGGTCGCGTAAAGAATGTTGCCCCATTAAAAAACGATGTTGCCTGCTACAAGCCGCAGTGGTCACAAATTATCGGGTGACTGACGGACACCAAGAGCGCCAATTTCAGGTGCTGTCAAGCTCGGCGGCAGTGCTGCAACCGGCCCCAGCACCACGCTGACGAGCGCAGAGAGACCAGCGAGAACCGTTGCGACAAATGGGGCCGCGCGAAATAATGCATGACTCATTCCAAGCGCTGACACAACAAAAGGCGACGGCAACGTGGCGGAATTCGTCTACAGCTTAGGTGGTCGGACTTGCCTTTGACTTGCTTGCTCACCCATCGTCATTGATGACCCTCTGCTTGCCGCTGGGCTTATTAATAGTAGAAATAGAATAGATGCCAGCGTGCGCTCACCGCAGTGCCCTCTTCGCTCTGGTCGACCAGGGTGAGTCGACACCGAGCATTGCATCTCGCAACCAAGTTGACCGCGCGTGAGAGAAGTACAACAGCATCTACTGGTCTAGAAAGCTAGGAAATGGATAGCAAGACTGTAATTTCCCAAGTGTACTTAGTCCACTCAACGCTTTAATGGTGCACTGGCATGAAGACGCCAACCACAACCAGCAGGCCCTTTACCGCACAGCCAAATCCGAATACCTGGTCGGACTGGCTATGTATGCTACTACACCCGACTGGACGGCGACGCGGCAGGCAGTAGCCCTGCCGCCCAGCGATCTCTTTGCAGCTCCTCCCTCGAGTCAAACTCGTCACCATGTTGCTCGACCAACACTGCAGCGATGTTTGCGGCTGCTGCAGTCGGCATTGCATTCGGCGGACAGTCTCTTTCGCGGACTTGAATATGGCTGACTCGGAGGACACATCGGTTCCATTTTTATGCGGCATGGACAGAAGGATGCGCACCGCTCGCGTGCGAGGCAGACGTCCATCCGGGCAAAGGCGCGCCAAATGTACGTATGGCGGTAACTCGCTCATGCCGTAGCAGCACCTCGGCAATCTACGTCTTGATGTCCATTCGCCTGCATGGAGTCACGTGCCGTTGCTCCAGTCGCCATGTTTAGCCGCTTGGAGCCAGCAGCGGAAGTACAGTACAGTACCGCCCCTCTCTCCTCTTTTTCAGCCAATCAAACGGAATTACAACTGTCTATTGGCTGAAAAAGCGCGGAATGAATCGCACGAATGAATTGCAGGCCGCCCAGAGGCGGGAGAAGGAAGGCAGCACATACCAATCTGCCAGCAACGAGAAGGAGCCACCGCCCGACGCGAGCCATCACGTTGCCTCATCCCCGCCGCCCTCTGCCTTCTACACGAGGCCCCGATGGACCAGCGCAACAACCCGTACGGTATGCCAGCCGGCCGCGCGGGAATGCCTGGCGGCATGCAGCAGCGCGCGCCGCAGCAGCCCAATATGCAGCAATACGGCATGCAGGACATGATGTTCGACCCTTTGCCCATGAACAATGGAATGTATCACGCGTCGCCGCCCATGCATCAGCAACACGGCGGCATGGGCCTCATGCAGCATCCAGGAATGGTCGCGCCTGAGGATGACCCGCGCTTCGTGGACGACCTGCTGGGCGCACTAGGCAACGACCCCGTGGGGCTCGGCAGCCAGCAACAACATCTCGGACAAATGCCCGGCCACGTCTATGACCAGCAGCAACATCATTTTCAGCCTGGGCGCACACAAGGAATGCCCATGACGAGCCAAGCGCCGACCATGCAGCAGGGTGGGATGCCAGGATCCATGCACATGAACCAGATGGCTCCCAATGGAGTTCCTGGACGCATGGGCGTTGGTATGCAGCAGTCTAATATGGGAGCACCGTCGGTGTCGTCCGGCCTTGGCAGTCTTGGTGGCCTTGCAGCTAACATTCCCTCGCCTGCTGCCCCTCGACAGGCCGCTGTTGCACCCAGCGCTATCGTACCAACATCCACAACGTCCAAGTCTTCGTCTAGTTCGCGTGCTTTGGCAACTTCGAGTAACAATGGCGGGAGTAGTGATGAGGACGGAAATTTGGGCGAGGACGATGTCCAGAAGAAGAAGGAGCGCCGTCGACAGCAGGTGCGCTACGCGTCGCGCCGTCGCCGCAAAAAACAAAAGGACGAGGAGAGTTTCCTGCGCGACCGCATCGCGGAGCTGAAGGAGCAAATCCGCATCATCGGCGGCGACCTGACGGAGCAATGCTCTCAGATGGCGGGCATGAGCGAGCAGGCGCTGACGGAGGCGTACGAGAAGCAGATGCTGACGGTGCAGACTCTGCGCAAGGACAACAACAAGCTGAAGGAGCAGCTGCTGCAGCACGAGAACTTCGCGCGCATGATCCAGTACGGTCTGAACGCGCTGCCGAGCGACTGCCGCGACGTGGACCGCAAGAAGATCGCTGGTGTGCCGATGTGGATCAGCGACCAGATGAACCCGCTGAAGGGTCCGACGCTGGTGGTGGATCTGAACTTGTGTCATGAGGCTGTGCGTCACGCGTATAACGAGTTGAAGACTTTCGGTCCGACCGTGAACTCGAAGACGAACGTGTGCTACGCGATGGGCTGGAAGACGGAGTTGTGGGCTGCGAGCACTTGCCTGAACTTCCGTGCAGTACGTTCTATCAGTGACAAGAACATCCGCGAAGTAGCGAATGCATCCTGGGACATCATTACGTCACCGGAGAAATGCAAACGCATTTACCCAGACGTGAAGCAGTTTCGCATTCTGCAGAAGGTGACGGACGATATTGTGGTGGTCCACCGCATTGCCTCGGTGGCTTCGGATTTGTCCGACCGCGAGTTTATCTCGGTTGCGTTCCGGTTGCGCGATGGCGATGACTACTACATCGGACTCAAATCCATCACGGTCCAGACTGAAGCTGCCGAGAACTGCATCCGTGGTGAAGAGTGCCAAGGCTGGATGTTCATCGGTGGAGAGAACGAGACGACGCCGTGGAAGGCTCACTTCCTTGGATACTACGACGTGAAGGGTGAAAAGGATGACAAGGTTCTGAACCAACTCGCGAATGAGGCGATGTTCGGCATGCTCCGATGGGAGAGCGAGGCGATGCACCCGCTCAGCGTCTAGGCCAAGCAGTTTTTGACACAGCCCAAGTCCAGCTCCAAATTTCGCGACCGTATGGTCAGACCAACTTTCTGTCTGTTCGTGAGCATGGGCAGCAACGTAGCGTAGCTTCAAAATCGTACAGCTACCGCGCGGTCAACAGTAGCAACAGACCCCTGCGCAACTCTGCATTATGCGGCACCAAGCTCTTCACTCACTATATCAAAGTTTGCTCTTGAACCAAATCATTCTCGAACCAAAGTTCCAACAAACAAGAGATGCATAGTGCTAGTCGCACTCTCACAAATGGTGTATTCCACATAAAGTACCCATTTCCAAATCTTGCAGATTTTCATCCAATCAATCGAGGTCCCTGCTGCTTACCCACTACTTTCGAATTAGCACCGAAAAATGTCGACGCACTCGGCCAAGTCCGCGACGTCGGGCGGCTCCGCGCCCCGCAAGATGCCGCCATGCTCGTTCTTCGCGGCCGGTAAGTGCCGCAACGGCAGCAGCTGTAAGTTCTTTCACGCACCGCGCGAGGACCAGGCGGTGAGGCCGCTGCCCTGCAAGTTTTTCCTTCAGGGAACGTGCAAAGCGGGACGCGACTGCAAGTTTTCGCACTCGGAGGAGGCGCAGGCGGCGGCCACGCGTGTGAGCGCTAGCAGCGGCGAAAAGACGGTGGCGCCAGGCTCCTACGGCGTCCCCTGCAAGTTCTTCAAGTACGGAGATTGCTCTACAGGTGACAAGTGCCCGTACCTGCACGTGCAGAAGGAGGAGGAGCACAAGGACAAGGCAGAGGCCGCGACGGAAGGCACCTCAACGCCCGAAAAACATCCTGATGAAGAGGAGAAGCTTGCTACTCTAGTAGCTGAAACGCCGGGTGGAGAACAGGATGTTGAGAAGGAGGCGGAGGATGTGACGGAGCTGAGAGACTTCATCTCCAAGGAAGAAGGTTCGTGTGGGGTGTTTATCGTGATGCTTTTGAATGGTTGGTTGATAATTATTGGTGTTGCTGATACAGAGTTGTACTACTACGGAGCACCCGGCGATTTTGAGGACGAGGCGGCCGAGTCTGGTCCCCTGATGCCGAAGGAATCGTACGTCGAGGCGACCACGAAAAATGTGAAGAGTAGACCGCTGTCTTTTGATGAAGAGCGACCTGCTCCACCGTACGTTTGCCGGATCTGAACATTTCCAAATCATTTGGCGCTTGGCACTGACATTTGTGATTTATTGCAACCGTTCACAGCAAAATTTGCACATTCTTTTTGCAAGGATTGTGCCGATATGGCGACACGTGCTTCTACGCGCACTCATTGCCGGAGCGTGTAGAGAGCGAGGAGGAAATGCTGGCCATGGGTGAGGAGATTCGCCTTTCACAGGACCTGGAATGCGGCATTTGCTACGAGAATATTATTGGCAAGGGCGAGCGTTTTGGGCTGCTATCTGGATGCAGCCACTCGTTTTGCCTTACGTGCTTGCGCAACTGGCGAGGTGCCGATCAGCCGAAGCAGACTGTGCGTCAATGCCCTGTATGTCGCGTGGAGACGAAGTTCATCATCCCGTCCAGCCGGATGGTGACCAAACCTGAGCGCAAGAAATTCCTCATCGACGTATATCGCGTACGTGTATTTATTTTCTATGGCTACCATCGATGGCTTATTGTTTTTCATGCGAACAGAAAAACTTGTCGGCGATCCCGTGCCGTCACTTCGACGAAGGAAGGTACGTTCGCCATCCCAAATTCGATTTTGCCGTTCGCATTACACAACGTGTGGTAACATTTTGCTTTTGTGCTTACTATTTATAGAGGAACCTGTCCGTTTGGCACCAGCTGCTTCTACGCACACCGCTACCCGGATGGCACATTGGCATCACGCCAAGTGCGAACTGCCGTTGATGCCGACGGGCAGTACGATGTTCTTCGTCAAGTGCGCCTCGAGCACTATTTCCAACAGAACGACAGCAGCGACTAACTGCGCCGTGATTGCTGGCCTGTAGTCACTCATAGGCTCTGGTATCACCAGAGCTTCTCCGCCATTCATAGTGCTTCATGTATAGAGCTTTGCATTGGACGTCTTGGAGCTGCAGCTTTTCCTCTCAGTTCACGAACACTAATCTGTAATGCCATTCCAGCGAGTAAGCTGATGGTGGTCAAGCAAGAAACAAATACTTCAGTATATCGCAGCATCACACGTCTTGCTAACGAAGTTGGTGCTGCATTATATGTCGCGAGAAGGTCCGAGATACAGCGGCACCACAACACTCACAATTCGCGAGGCGAAGTCCACCAGGAACCGACCCAAAATGAGAGCGTAGTTGTTCACAGACAGTACCATGATGGCGCGAGCGGTAATGAAGAGGAACAAGTCCACCAGCAACGCCTTCTTACGGCCCTCTTTTTGCCAGGAAGGCGCAACACAGCTTAGGCAGACTTGTCCGCTACCCTCGTTGTGAACGAGCCATCCGTCTGTCCGAAGAAGGCCTTTTCGGCCATGCCGCAGAAGAGACCAACCTCCACCACGCCAGGAAGCAGCTTCAGGCGATCGCAGAGCGACTTCGGGTCGCTGATCACGCCGAAGTTGACGTCGAGCACGAAGTTGCCGTTGTCGGTGACCACGGGGCCAGCCTTGCATTTGGCCATGCGCAGCACCGGCACACCGTTAAATTCCTTCTCCATCTTGCGCATGAGCGGCACGTACGCCATGGGGACGACCTCGACTGGCACCCCCTGCGTCCACTGCTCGCCCAGCAGCTTGGATTCCTTGCGGTAGTCGGCGATCACCACGAACTTCTTGGCTGCGAAGGCAACAATCTTCTCCTGCAGCTGGCAGGCGCCTCCGCCCTTGATGCAGTTGAGCTGCAGGTCCACTTCGTCCGCGCCGTCAATGGTCACGTCGATCACGGGGCTCTCGTCCAGACTGGTGAGCGTGAGCTTGTGCTGGGCGATGAGCTGCTTGGCCTGGAAGGACGTGGGGATGCACGTGATGCCTGTGAGTTTCTGCTCCTGCACGAGTTCTCCGAGGCGCTCGGCGGCGTACACGACCGTAGAGCCGCTGCCAACGCCCACGACGAATCCGTCCTGCACGTACTCGTCCACGGCTTGGCGCGCAGCCTGCAGAGCAACAATTAGCCACTGTAGCGAGTTGAATGGTGGCTCTGCAGCCTGCTTACCGTGCGCTTGGACTGCTCGATGGCACTGAGCATGTTCTTGTCTGCCGATACTTCTCGAAATTGAGAAATGAACTGCAAGTTGGTCGACTGGCTGTGGCCCATCAACACCGGCGGATACTGACGTACCTATGAATTACACTCATAATAAGGCACCGATTTATGCTAAAAAGCACGCAATCGATTAAAATAAAAAACGTCGGCCTCTGCCATGCTCGGCCTCCGCTTCGTTCGCCGTCACGCCGCCGCTAACCGACTCGCTGCTGCATTCCACTCCAAGCCCCCACCCACTATAGAGAATGCGGTGCTGCTGCGTGACCTGGAGGTGGTGCTGAAGACGGACCCGCAGGCCGCGCAGCACCTCAGCGCGCTGCTTTCGCCATCCACGACTCGGAACTTGTCCAAGGCGCTGAAGACGGTGCAGCAGTCGACGGGAGTGGCGGCTGTAACTTTTGAGACTTCAGCAGCAGCGGTTGCGAAGGTGACGCCCCCGACGACGCAGGAACTCAAGCTGGTGGCGCTGCAGGTGGGGCTTCCGTTCATCGGCTTCGGCTTCGTGGACAACTTCATCATGATCCTCGCCGGAGACTACATCGACCTCACGCTGGGCGTGTCGCTCGGTATCTCGTCCATGGCAGCGGCAGGAATCGGCAACACCATCTCGGATATCGCTGGACTGGGACTCGGCAACGTAGTCGAGGACTTTTGCGCGCGGCTCGGGCTTCCTGTGGCAGCCCTGAGCAATGAGCAGGTATTGCATCCTCTCTCTATTCAGTTGTCAACAGTATTTCGTACAAATGCTCACTCAATGTTTCTTACTACTGTTGTGTGCAGATGCTCTTGAAGCAGACTCGGCTAGCCAAGGTCGCTGGCAGCTCCGTAGGTATCACCATTGGCTGTCTGTTGGGTATGGTTCCGCTGCTCTTCCTAGAGACGAGGGGGAAGGAGAACAACACGGCCACCTCAACCGAGAACAAATAGAATCGTGTAATACTCCCAAAAGTGCAATTTGAACACATTGTTGTCACTCAACTTGATCCTCCCAGATGAATGACACGGTGGAGATGCTGCCGCCAGCCATCGCGCCAGGCGTGGCGCGCGCTGTGCTGCAGTGGTTCGAGAGCTCGTTGCAATGTAAGAAGAAGGTCCCTACGACTGAGTGGACGGTGCTGGCTGGGATCGTATTGCACACGTGTTCGTCAGAGATCAGTGACTCGTTCCGTGTGCTGGCAGCTGCCACGGGCAACAAATGCCTCGGCAGACGCGACCTGAATGCTGACGGCCTCGTGGTCAACGATTGCCACGCCGAAGTATTGGCGAGACGCTCACTGCTCCGCTATTTGTACGCAGAAGCTCTGCACTGGCAGGAAAATGGACTCGAAACGAGTGACCAGTCCATCTTCGAGCGGCATCCGACGACCGCTCGACTGGTTCTCAAGCCTCAGCATTCGCTGCATCTCTTTATCAGTGAAGCGCCCTGTGGAGACGCTGCCGTTTACGAGTTGCGTGAACAAGTGGTGGATGAGTTGGTGCAGCAACGAACAGCGAGAGAAGCACAGAAGGGTAGTGAGACTGGGCACGTAGAAGAGCGCAGCGAGTTGCGGCTCACGGGAGCTAAATCGCGCAGCAAGAGGCCAAGAGCGCTTGACGCTGAAAACGACCAAGACCCTCCGCCGGACAAACGATTTGCTCAAGTAGTTGGCATTGCGCGCGTGAAGTCCGGTCGATCCG
Organism: Phytophthora ramorum; assembly: GCF_020800215.1. Taxonomy (NCBI): domain Eukaryota; phylum Oomycota; class Peronosporomycetes; order Peronosporales; family Peronosporaceae; genus Phytophthora; species Phytophthora ramorum. The sequence goes on from NW_027150651.1 coordinate 2,524,072, forward strand.
ATCTACCTCTAGAGAAACAGACGCTGTCTATGAGCTGCTCGGACAAATTGGCCAAGTGGAACATGCTGGGGCTGCAAGGCTCCTTGCTGCTGCAATGGTTTGAACCCATTTTCTTGAGCTCCATTATCGTGAGCGAAGATGAGCAGGCGATGTCCGTGACCAAGCAGCAGCAAGCACTGCAGCGAGCTGTGTGTACAAGACTGCAAGAACGAGGCGCGATGGAGGAGGCGCTGCTCTGTGAAACTTGTGTTGTTCCTTGTATTCCCCCGTTTAGCCGCCACCGAGCATCTGACCTTGCTTCATCCAGTCTTGCACTAAATTGGACTATCAAGGAACCCTTTTGGACTCGACCACCCGCTGCCGACGCGGGCACTTCTACTACCGAAAAGAAAGCAAAGCCTACAGACGCAAATAAGTTTGCGAAGAAGTTTTTCACCAGCTTCGAGCCCGAGTTCCTGATGGCTGCCACCGGCTTCAAGCAGGGCGCCAAGAAGGCCTCCAAGATGGATCGAGTCGCCAAGGAGAGAGTGGCTTCACGTCTGTCAAAGAGGAACTTGCTTCGCGCATTTCACCACATTCGAACGGCAAAGGTGAGCCAGAATTTGGTCCCAGATGCTGAAAATGATCTCGAGTATCTTCAGCTCAAGCGAGCTGTTCCTGTTGAAACACCATCGGCCGCAGCTCTCTCTACGCCTTCGGTGTCTACAGCTGTCGCCGTCTCCAACGATCGGCGCAAGCAATTCTTTGCGGCGTTTAATGATTGGATTGGAGTTCCTACTACGTTCAAGCAGTTCAAACTGTAAGATACAATAGCTCACTTGTCTTTGGCGATAGCACTACCCTGCAGACTTTACGAAGTCTGCTCGAGATTTTTCTCGCTCTTTTTGCGGTCCTTCTCTAGGCGTTCCTCATAAATAATGGATCCAAGATTTCCAGTGGAGCTCAAAATGTCGAACGCCATGGCAAACGTGTCCACACAGTCATCGATGCGGAAAACACCGCCAAAGTCCATGTGCCCGCCGTCACCTAATGGAAGTGGTAGCTGTGTGTCTTCGTGCAGGAATTTAGGCGTCTTCTTGTTGCCAAACAGCTCAAAGAACGCCAGCAGGAGGGACGACACCGCTGTTTGGCGTTTCTTTTTGCGTTTCGAGCCGCTGCGCTGAAATATGTACGCCACCATCATATACAGCCGAAAGCTGCCGAGTCCGCCCGTGAAAGGCTTATCCAGATCAAATTGGTGCAGAAACTCCTTCAGGAACATCACCATTGTTGTGAACGGAGCTCCCAGAGTATTTTGAAGCCGTTGGGCTAGAGACGTAGATCGTCCGTGTTCACTGGCGTCGAAAGCCTCGCCGTTGACGCCGATATCAATCGATAGCTTAGTTTTCGTGTCCAGCACCATCAAAATGGGAATCTTGGCCTTGTGCAAGCACTTTACTTGGAAGTGTGGCCTCTGCGACTTCAATAAAAACTGCAACGCTCGCAGGGCTCGAAGTTTACGCCTGCGGAGTGTTGGGTTCCAGTGAGAGGCAGCGGTCGGTTGGACTCGACGAGTGATATCGGCGTTGTCCACTGAAGCAACCGTCCCCACAGGCAGCGCCAAGTTCAGCGAGAACGATGATTCCTCTTCGTCCGGTTGTGCATCTCTTACATCCTCCACGCCCACGCCCATGTCTTCATTGTCAGCGTCGCCGTCGTCCTCGTCTTCATCAACCAGCACCACCGTGGGTAACGGTTGAGACGAGGACAGCGTGATGCCCCCCACTGTAATATCAAGGTCACTTCTGAACGTGTCCAGCCCTGTACTGGAAGACCCGTAGAGCTGCACCGTCGCGTCCTGGAAGGCCGACGAGATGAGGTCCTTCACGTCGTTGAACACGCGCGTGCGCAGCTGTCGCTCCTTCGAGGACAGCGCCACTCGCTGCGCGAAGGATCTCAGCTCCGCGTCCATGGACGTTTCCCCACTGATAAAATTTGCAACTGCATTATCACCGCTGGAATCGGCCGCGTTGGCCTTGCGTCCGCGTTTGCGACGCACTTCTCGAGTCTTTTTCACCTTCTTGGGGCTCACGAACGCTGCGCGGTCGCCACGGACCTGATTCTTGCGCTGCGGCTGAGCATGGTGAACATCCCGCGCCTTCTCCCAATTGGTGGCCGAGCCGTTGTGGCGGATGCGTGACGCATGGAGCGGCTTGGCCGTCGTCGACTTCCTGCTGCGCATAGCCACCCGTTGTGCACTTAGTTGACGCAACCTACAGTTAATCTATATTTGTAGGTAAACCTATACAAATTGTATTAAGTACGGTTATCATCCTAGAGTGTAACGGTTGAGCACATCGCAGGATACCGGCATGATGGGGTCGTCAAGGTTCGCGCACTGGGGCGCGCCTATGCAGTGCCCCCTTCTCTGCGTCGCTGGGGCAAAAGTCTCCGATTTGCCGCAATTTCCTTTCCGCCACTTGTTCAAGAGGGCGTCGAGTGTGTCGCTCAAACGACAAGCAGCGCCGACGGACAGAGGAAGCTGCTGCCAAAGTCACAAGAGTTTTGAGACCTTTGCACCGACATGTTGCGGCTCGTTTTGTTGGCTGCCAGCTGCGTGCTCGCCACGCAAGGTACCACACGGCGTCAGAGTCTCCGCTAACGGGTCATGGACTGATTTGCATTGCCTTGTTGTTTTGGCAGCGATGACCACGCGCGAGATGAACGAGGACGTTACCTTCGACAGTGTGGAGCTGGCTCAGGGACGGAAACTGGCAGGCGCGACGGTGGACACCACGCTCTGGGCGGAGGGCTACACTCCCGGAGAGGTCACGACCGCCACGGACGAGGAGCGAGCGGCCGGCGTCTGGCCCACGTCCAAGGGGACGGTGCCGCTCACTAAGCCCAAGATCGTCGGACCCACCACCCCGTTCGACGGCGGCATGAAAACCTACAAGCGCAGCAACGTGGCGTTCAAATCGGGCGCTAAAATGGCCAAGTCCAGTGCCGTGTTTGTTGTCCAGGCCGGCGCGACGCTCAGCAACGTGATCATTGCGGGCGGAGGCGGCGTGTACTGCGAGCTGCACAATTGCGCGCTGGTGAATGTCTGGTTCAAGGACTCGATTCAGAGCGGGCTCCACATTAACTCGGGCACGGGAATCACAACCATCACGGGAGGAGGCGCCAGGAACGTGGCGCACCGCGTTATCTACGGCCAGGCATCTGGAACTGTCGTCGTAAGCGGCGGCTTCTACATGGAAAACTCGGGCAGACTTTTCGAGTCGTGTGGCACGTGTGGTCCCGTGAAGCGTGGCATCATCGTGGACGGTGTTGTGAGCGTGAACCCCACTGCCGAGCTCATTCGAGTGAACGCCAACTACAATGACAGAGGCACAATCTCCAAGGCCTCCATCACCACAAGCACCAATTACCCCGTGTGCACGCGCTTCAACGGAGGTGCAACCCCCAAGAAGGTGGGCAATGGAGCTAGCCCTCCGGTCTGTTCGTACAGCGCGGCCGCTGTGAAGGTCAAGTCACCTGTGACGCAGTCTTAAGTGACTGTGGAGGCAGCAATGGGTGATCCAATGCTACAGGAATCGGTTTGCTGTGCGGGTTCCTCAGCATTATTGCGTTTTCGATGTTGCAGAGAGCGATTGCGAGCTTTCTTGTCAGCTAGAATAGCGTGTAGTAAAATGGAAAGGCAAGCTATTATCTCTGTTCATGAAGGTCATGCAAACTCTCATCTTGGTCTCCCCCTAGCTGTCGATTTCAAATGCGATAGAGAAGAGTGAGGACTTAAACGTATCTGCGTCGCACATTGATCGTAAGTTGTTGACGCAGCGCATGACCCTCTCGGCCCACGCAGGACTCGTGACATGTGCATCGTGCAGCAATTTCACCACTGCTTGCTGGCGAATGTCCTCGACATTTCTCGTCACGAGTTTCTGCAACGCTTCTACGAGTGCGACGTGCTGGAATATATCCGTGTCGGTGCCGTCCAAGGCTGCAAGCGCAACTTTAACAATGCTGGCGCTAATCTCGCAGGTGCTGACGCTGGAAAGGCCTAAGACCACATAACCTTTCATTTGGTCATAGAGCATTCGCAGGTTTAGTTGACGACCTGTGTGTAGCAACTGCTCGAAGCACTTGAGCATCACGACAAGGACGTCAGAGTCAGCTGAGCTGTGGTTCTTGTGCTCGTAGAAAACTTGCTTAGCAACAGCGACCGAGTCCCAATTGGCAACGAGCGGCAGGAGCTGGTAGGTTGCACCCGAAGCACCCCGCACAGGCAACTGCTGATCAATTCGCTTTGATGCATTATCATGTTCGCCCTCCTCACCAAACACCATGTCAGGGGCGAGCAGCATTGAGTGGCGTACAGATACCGGGAGGCTAAACAGCACGTCTACGTATAACGGGACGAGCTCTTGATAGTGCTCGAGATTCTTTGCGAGATACGACAACCCCACGCGCCGCAGATTGAGACTTGCTTCCGGGTGGAATTCTCGCTCGATAATTGTCAGACATAGTTCGATCTGCTCTGTGAAATCCGTGGTCGATTCCTCCGGGACCGCAGTATCATTCTGCATTCGATGAGTTGGTACAATGCAAAGGAAGGCAGATGCAACAACGAGAAGCTGGGCTTTCACCTCCCACCACGCATGCCGTGACGAAAGTTGTGTTAAACGCGGCAGTAAGTCCAGGAGTAGATTTACATCGTAGTTGAGGAATGGAACCAACATTGATAGGCAAGCGGCTCGTAGCTTCTCGCACGGCGTCTCCAGCCCAATGCAGCAATAGTAGTGGTAAAGATCAACAAGCGTGTCATCCAGTTCGCTTTCCATACCAATCAAGATCGCGAGCATATGGACGAAGAGCGGGATATCATCGGCCATCGCCTCGCGCAGGTGCTTAATAGCCTGGATATGCGCTAGCACTGTGCTAGGTAAGAACGCGTAAAGTATTCGTAGTAATGGTGCTCGCTTACTGGCGTATCGACTCAGAATCGGTGTGAGCTTCGGAAGCAGAAATTCTGACATGAGGAGTGAAGAAGCGGTGCTGTCGCGTCGAACACATTCGTGCCCCAATACCAAAAAGAGATCTACTGCAGCTCGAAAGAAGATGTGACCCTCATCGTGCTCAGCGAGGAAAGGGTACATAAGGCCGACAAACTTCCAAAACTCTCTAGGGAAATCCAAGAAAGCTAAAGCAAGCACGTCGGCCTCATTCCCAATGTCTTGAAGCACTTCCGTACACTCGTGATCTCCGAAAACATGCCCTTCATACGCATTGTCCACAAAGTTTTCAAATTTATCCTTCCCTCCACGAGTTTTTAGCGTGAGTCCCATGCTGGCCAGTTTGCGACCCACAGCTTCATTTAGCAGATCCAGGGGTCTGCGTCTCTGGACAAGCTCTGGGTTGCTGTTCCCACCATTCATACTGCGTGTGTCAAAGGAAGCGGCACCACTGCGACCTTCACCTAGTAGACCACTTGAACTATGCCCCGACAACCCCAGCGATTCGCTCTCTTTAGCTTCACGCGTTGCGCGGAGCTTCTCAAGCCCTTTCTGGTTGATTGTCTTTATCTGCACCTCTCGGACGACTTGTTGTGTCATAAGTACCGGATTGCTGTCATCATTGCATACCGGTTTGGTAGCCCCTCGTAGCACGGTGGCCTTACTTGCACTACGTAGTGCTGGGTATCGATCTGACGCGTCTGTCATTAAGCGTTCAACCTGCTGAGTCTCTTCGTGCTGCGAGTGAATATCGCGCACTTTGCGGGTGAGCTGCGTCTGGTCTCGCGTCTCTGCGATTTCAGGCTCTCGCATCTTGTCCCGGATGAATGCGGAGTTGGTAGGTTTGGCATACGGAGGGATCTCCTCCACTCTGTCCAAACTCTTTGCCACGCTCGCCGGAGCTCCTATGCTTCCTGCTCCAGGAGGTGGCTGCGCGATGGCCGTTGGCTGGATCGTACGCTTTGTCAAACACTGATACAGTTTGGTAAGGAAGGTGACGGCAGCTCCATTCTGGCAATGGATAATGGCGTCGGTATCGCCCTTGTTGATAAGGGGCTCCAGATCCGTGAACTTTGAGAAGAGCTTGGCCAGTTGGTCCCAGTTGTCCTTTTTGACCTTCATGCCAATGCCGTTGTCGTACGAGTGCATGCTGATGTCCTTGTCGTAGTAGCGTGACAGGATCTCAGCTACCAAAAACCCGTTGGCAAAGTCTCTGCGTGATAGCAGTCAAGCGATCAGTTTCCCCACTCAACCAGTAACTTCTCAGAGTTACTCACCTCTTGACGTTCTTGATGGAGTAGGCCAGATCCAAGCTCTGTATCCATCGCAGCAGCTCCCGATTCAGCTTGTTGCTCTTCGTCTCGGCATCTCCCATCGCTGCCGCAGTCTCGCAATGCTCCAACGTCGCTTCAAGATCAATAACGACTAAATGTAGCCACTTATGTCTATTAACACCAACACCTCTTTCCATCATGGTTAACGTGTCACACACCACATATCCCGCAATACAGGTCCTCGCCACCGAGCCACTGCTTTTGCTCATCACTGGCCAACGTAGCTCTTCGCCTGCCCACCCTACATGCGCGTGCTGCATCCGACTCGGTTGGCGCTACAGCGTCTGCGCGCCCAGAGCGCGCGCCAGCAGCGTCTGCAGCTCATTGTCCGTGCCTTCAGCGACGCTGCTGACCCCGCGAAGCGCCCGGTGAGCGGCTCCGTGGACGCCCCGAGCGTCGTCAGCAGCTCGGACGGCTTGGTCAACGGCTTCCACAACGGCAGCAACGGCCAAAAGACGACCAAGGTGCAGGCGGAGACGGTGCAGTTTCTGGCCTCGTACCAGGACGACGAGCGTCATCAGCAGCAGGACGTGGAGTTCACAGCGCAGCGCATCGGCTTCCCCATCAGCGAGGCGGAGGTGAAGGAGCGCTCCGAGTTCCAGACGCAGCAGGACGAAGAGGAAGGCATCCGTGAAGAGTCCAGAGCTGATGCTACGGCTAAAGCCGAGCGGATCATGGCTGTGTTGCGCCACTCCATGTCAGAGCTCGAGATTGGCAAGGTGATTCACCGCATTGCGCAGTACGCTACGCTCCCGCGCGTCACGGGGCTGTCGAGGAAGCAGTTCCTGAGGTCATTGGAGACGCGGTTCGGGGATAGCAACACGAAGGAGTTCAGCTACATGCTGGCCTTCCTTCAAGGACGAGATGATGTCATTGAACAGCTCGAGGTGGACTCGCGGCAGGGCCTGGCAGATGGCGGGGAGGTTGTTGTGGAGAAAGTGCAAGATGGAGCTGTGGTACAGTCAGCGGATGACTTTGTGGTGCCAAAGATCATGGGACTGCACCCGGACCTGGTGGCGGACCCGCAGTTCGTGAGCATTGTCTTCTGCTACTGCCGGCTCGCGTGTTTGAACTCGCTCAAGCTGATGCAACGACCGGCGGCGGGGTTTAGCCGTGGACCCAAGTCGAGTCTGTGGCAGGTGAAGGCGGACTTCCGAAAGGTGCTGGATATGGAGGGATACGCGCACTATGCTGACATGCTGGGACTGGACAAAGTTACTACGAAGGACGAAGATGATGATGTTGATGCGGTGGATGCGGAGTGGGAAGAGTTTAACTTGGAAAACGACCGCATCGACTTCCGCATGCTTATGTCTCAGACGCAGGGTATCGTTGACTTCATGAAAACGGAGCTCCCGAATGACACCATCTCAAAGATGCTCGTTGCTGTGTTGGCATCGGTCAAGACTTCGAAGCTGCACCGCAAGATCTTCCAGGAAATGGTCTGCAACATCCAGACAGCGTTCCCGGAGACGTACCACGAGCAGCTACTCTCGGAGCTCGTACCTTTCCTCTCGGGTGATAACGCTACGTATCAGGACTTCGACTCGGACGTAGCAACGACTGCCCTGCAGCACCACCAAATGCGAAACGAGGCTATCATCCGCGCTCTGCTGGAGACGCGCATGCGTGTCGGTCACATTCTTATCCACGATATCGACGAAGTTGAGCCTACCCAGTCGATCTCCAAGAAGTTGACACCGGAGCAGCACGAGAAGGTGATCACGACGGCCTGGAACATCGTCTCGGTGCTGGATGACCGCAAGTATCACATGTTTTTCACGCGCTTCCTAAAGTACAAGCTAGCTTGGCGTCCGAATCGTGCTACGTTCGGAGAGACGTTCCTGTCGGACGTACGAAAGACTCTTGGTCCGCGTGATGCGGAGGCCATCATGCCCATGTTCGAAGAAGTGTACCAGCAGTTGTCGGTGGAGACGCTGACGATTTGCCGTGTAAAACTCCGCCACTCGCGGAAGCTGTTGCGTGGACGAGGTGCACTTGAACCGCTAAACGATGCGGGTCGCGAGCGCCTGGAAAATGCATGGCAGCCATCACACTGCGCATTCTACCGCAACTTGCCCCACGGTGTGACTCAAAGGCACTTGGAAGCTGCACTTGGCCACGTGGGAGGTGTCAAGCGCTTTTTCCTGTTCGCCAACCCCATTAATGGTCCACCGGATTCGATGTTCGATGAAAGTATGGACGATGAGGAGGAGGATGAAGAAGAAGATGAAGAGGAGGACGAAGAAGAAGATGAGGACAAGAAGAAGAAAAAGAAGAAAGCGAAAACGGTAAAGCCCGATGACGCACCGAAAGGCAAGGAGCGGAAGGCTTTGATGATGCCCAAGAACAAGCATAAGATCATTGCCAGCGACAGGAAAACGCCGTACCAAGCTGTGGTAGAGTTTGAGTCAGAAAGCGCGTGCCGCAAGGCAACAATGCGCGCTCTTCAGATCTTCGGTGTGATGATGGCCGGCTGGAAGGAGTATCGACCCGTGTTCTCCACGCCAGTCGACAAGCGCTCTGGAATCACCCTCATGAACGTGCCGTACGGCACGACCGTCGGAGATCTTGTGGATGAGGTGAACGAGGTTATTTCAAAGGCTGGGCTCAACATGAAGGTGTCCGGCTTGGTGCCGCGAGGTGTGATGTTGACCAACGGCCGGTTGGACCTGCGCTTCCCATCGTTCGTGGAGGCTGCACAAGTCGTGGAGCTGCTCAATGAACACGTGCACTTGATGAAGAGCCGCAGAGTACTCTCGCAACGCGATGCTGTTCGCTTTGACGAGTACGTAAAGCTCAAGAAGGAGCTGAAGTCGAAGGCAAGGATCGAGGAAAAAGAGAGGGTGCAGCAGGAGCAGGAAGAGCAGCGTGCACGCGAGGAGGAGGGCGATGCTCAGGAGGAGGAAGAAACGCTTCTCTTTGGTGTCGATGAAGACGACGACGACGACGTTGACGATGAGAAAGAGGAGGAAGCGGAAGGCAAGAAAAAGGCTAAGATGGAGGTGTCGGAGACCGTCGAGCAATACTTCGCAGAGTGGCTAGAGGCTGAGGCCAACCTTACAGAGAAACAGTGTGCGCTCGCCGAGCAACTCCGCCCGTTTGACGTCACGTGGACTCCGCTGCCGAAGCCCAAGAACAAGCACATGTACCTTTAGACCTGCCAACTCAGCGGATAGACAGACGGCTACAGTGATAGCAGGCCTAAAGCACGTCAGGTAGTCAATGAATAGATACACATCACTTGCATCTTTCATCACCTCACGGGCAAGTTCGAATAATGGTTAAATATTACCTATACTGAAGCGCTAGAGCAACGCCTACGCACCGACACATTCTCTCGCACCGCTGTGCAACACCCTACAGTTCCTACAGGTATCAATAACAATGAAGCGGGGTCGTACAGCCACCGCCGGCAGCTCAGAAGAGCAGCAGATCCTTGATCATGCGGTCGGAGACCGTGGCCGATTCCGCCTCGGCTCCCGAGCGCACGCTAGCGTCGAACGCGTGCGCGAACCGCTTATCACGCGCCATCATGCGCTCCAAAAGCGAGTTCGACTCGGCGTAGCGCCGGATCAGGTGCTCGCAAAAACTGTCATACGTCTTGTTTTCCTTGTAAATGAGCCGCCCGGTCGCGTAGCTGGCGGTGCGGTAGGCCTCAACGAAGGTGCCTTCGACGCCGTCCTGGACCTGCGGCCGGAAAACAACCCACCGCTTGAAGAGCCACGGCAACGTGCTTTCGTCCTGGAAATCGCGCTCCTCCAACACGCTCTGCTGGCAGATGATAGCTCGGTGTTCCTCCGGCATGAACCGCCGACACACGAGGCTGTTGTAGCTCACGTTCGGGACACCGTGCACATTGAGTGACCACTTGCCGGTCGTCTTGGAGTACACGTGGGCGACGTCCTTGTCCAGCGGCGTGACCACAACGTAGTGCTTCTTGGCGTGCTTGATTGAGATCTTCTGGGCCACATTCGTCTCCCAGCAGAAGTCGAACAAATCCTTCATATTGCACGGAAAGAACTTCTGATTGTGGATCGTGTAGTTCTTCTCCGTGATGGCGAGTCGCAGTTGCCAGCCGTCCATCTCGATCGGCAGACACGAGATCACTTCCGGTGCGAAGCTGCTGCTTTCCAGACTGATGTTCACACGCACAAAAGACGCGATGTTAAGCAGCTCCCGCTTGCGTTCGTCACTGAGCGAGTAGCCCGTGGCCGGGTCGATCGTGTGCACGCTGCTGGCATCGTCCGTCTCAATGTGGTTCACCGGGTCGTTACTGTGCGTTCCGTCCGTATCTTCGCCGCTGTGATCTTCCGTCCGGAAGGGCAGCAGGTCCGAGCTGAATGACACGAGCGGCGCCGTGGGGGTAGCCGCGGGGCTCGGCCGTGCACCGGAACTCATCTCCTCCACCTTGCGGATGCTGTCGTCCACAAAGTGCAAGAGCCGAGCAGCGCGCTGCTGCTGGGAGAGCTGCCCGCGCAGGTAGTTGACCTGGTCCTTGAGCGCAGCTTGGAGCTCCACCACGTGCGTGCGGAGGAACTGCAGCTCCAGCTTCTGCTTCTTCCGGCAGCGCCGCGATGCCGCGTTGATCTTGAGTTGTCGTTCCCGTGAGACTTTGGTCTTCTTGGGGGTGGAGGCGTCGTCCTGCTCGTCCTTCACTGCTGCAGTTGGAGATGCCGCAGTATTCCTGCGGCCAATGTTGACTGTGTTCCCTGTAGCGGCGCGTGTGTGCACCACCAGATTCTGGGGCTTGGCGCGCATGGCCAGCATGGACGTGGCCACGGCAGCTGTAGGTGACGCCTTGTCCCCCGCCGCCATGCGATCGTAGCCGCGCTTGACACCGCTTTGTTTTGTCATCATGCTGGGCGCCGTACCGCCATTCATTGGGGGAAGGCCATTGCTCACCGCCGTGGGTGGGAAGCCCATGGGAGCCTGCGCTGAAGGCGTCGAGTAGTACAAGTCGAGGTAGGAGCCGGTGGGAGCGTCGGAGGCAGGGCCTGAGGCGCCAATGTACGCGCCGAAAAGCTCGTCGTCCATGTCGGCGGCCGTGAGCAACGACGTCTGCGTGCTGTTGACCAATGGACTCTCGTCACAGACGGAGGAGAGCGCTAATGGCGCACCGGAGCTGCTGCTACTGGGTGACGCGCTGGAGACGGAGGCGAGTTCCTGCTTGAACCACAGCACCTTGTCCTCGGCGTAGAGCGAAGAAGGCGACGCGTTGATGAGGTCCAAGTCACCAGTGAACTGCATAAGAGGGAAGGGGTGGACAGAGACGACCGCCTGATTGACCAGCTGCCTGTGCGAGTAGTTCGAGGCAAATCGGAGAGTGAACTTCAAAGACAGCAGCGACTTTGCCGCCGATGGACGAGTGCGTTGCCCTGGTGGAAGAGGATAAAGCGACCTGCTCAGGGTTTGCTTGCTTGTCTTGTGTGCCGACGGTGCCCGAGATAACGCACCTGCGGCCTCACTTGGCTCCAGTATGCCCGCTTCGATACTCGGGTTTTCTATCGAGGTGATGGGACAGATTCCAGGCTGAAGTCACTGCTGCAACGTAACAGCAACGTAAGAGGCATACCCTATCCCCCCTCGACATTCGGACCTAGACACTGGAAGTCTCTGGAACCACAAGAAAAAGAGTGAACAAAATGGCTGGTCAGTGGCCTCCACGAAGCAGAGATGACCAAGCTGCCCGCATTGCGACGAGCAATGGGAGGTAGGCGAAATTGCATGTGTGCATGTAGTGGGGCCAACGTTGAGAGGATCAATTGCCGTCCGAGCCGTTTTGCTCGGACCATGTTCACGCCACACCACCAAAACCGGGATTCTGAATTTGCAGGTTGAAGTGGCCATCGCCAGTCATTTTCGTTGCTCATCCGCCAGGCCCTGGCCATAACTGGCTGTCGCGGGCTCATTTCTTATGCGAGGAGCTCTGCAAGCCGAAGCCTCGCAACTGCAGCGGATTGCTCGCTTGTCAGCATTGTCAATGGGGTGTATGGTCATTTTAATCTGCAGTTAAATTAGATAGCCCTAGCTTCCTCTCGCCCCCGACGAGCGCTTTCTTCTCCGTTGGCCGACACGCTTGAGCCGACTCTCACCGGGCCCCCCGCCACGCCACCGCAATACGAGCAGGAAGGTGAGGCGGCCCGGAAACGGGAGCTGCCGGACAGCAGCTTCTGGCCGCGCAACTCAGTGCACGAAAGCTGGCGGCCGCATCTTTCTCGCCTCGCTCGTCGGCAGGGTTGCAGTTCTGCTGTGGTTGCTGGAACAGGCTCCACGCGGCAAAAGAGCCAAGCGCCGCCGTCATCTTGGCCTTGGACAACAGGTTGTTGACGTCGCTGGGCGGCGCGTCGGAGGTCGGTGCGGGGACTGCGATCGGCATCGTTGGTAAAGTTGGTCTGCACGGTTGGCGGAGTTTTCGATTGTGGCACAAAGCACCGGACTGCGCGCAAGCGCCTCGAGCGCCCTCAACGACAGCCCTTCACGTTTGGCACACGGAGCTCACGAGGCACGGGAAACTTCCCACGAGCGACCACGTCGTTGAAGTAGGTGTTCATTTATGGCCAGTCAGCGACTGCGCCTCGGTCTCATCACGTTTCAATTGGCTGAAACGGAACAAGTGGTATTTAGTGCCCCATGGGGCAGTGTCCAAGCAAAATGACTTGTTTTTTGTATGCCAACTTCAAGCAAGCGGTTGGCGCCACACGTGGAAGACATGGTCGTAGAAGGAGACCGAGCCCACTACGGGCGCCTTGGCCGCGAGCGCCGCCGGATGCAGCCACCAATCCACGCCGTATGCGAGTGAGTCGTGGCGGTCGTAGCTCGCCGCCTTGCGCAACGTGGTCTCGCCTGCCAACTCCAGCACTTGGAACCCGTTATGCATGCAGGCGGCCAGCAGCAGCTCCTGCAACAAAGATAGGGGAGAACAAGTGGTGAGCGAATCCTCCCCATGTATGCGGGCAGCCATCGCTTGCTCCTTACCTTGCGGTTCGCGGCCGGGTGCCATTTCAAGCGCCAGACGCCGCCGCCAGCGCCGTGCACGGCTAGCGGGCGCGTCATACTTCGGTGGTCCCAGACCGCGATCTGTTCGTCGTAGCTGCCCACAGCCACCAGGCGTTCGTCATGCGGGTGGAACTGGATGCTGCACACGCCCATGGAGAACTGCCGCGCGTTCTTGAAGGTCGGTGCCGCCGTGCCGGCGCGCAGGTCCCATCCCTTCAGGGTCGCGTCGTCCGCGCCCGAGAAGAGCACGTTCGGGTCGTGGCAGTTGAAGGCCGTGATCCACGCCTCGATCGGCGATCCGTACAGGTCGTGCGCGCGCCACTGCGCGTTAAAATTGAGCGCTGGTTAGAGCGTTGCCAACAATTTGCGGTAAGCGCGTCCCAGCGCCAGGAAACGTCTCGACAAAACCGCATCGCCCACGCAGATGAGAAACCGACAGCAACATTACCTTAGCTTGACGGACGATGCCCTGCGACGCGATGTCCCAGACCGAGAGCGTGCTGCAGCAAAAGAGTTCACACGGCAGCACGCGCAACAACTCATTAGTGCATATGAAGCATCCCGCCATGCTCGACTTGCTTACTAAGGATACCGCCGCCATCTTACCCGTCCGAGTGGCTCACGCAGATGGACGGCTGAGCGCTGGAGTGGACGCGGTTGTTCCAGTCCAACGACAGACACATAGAGTCAGCGTTCGCTTCCGTGGCCAGCCCCGAGTGGCACAGCGTTGAGTTGGACTCGTCGCCGTCGCCCTGAGCCAACTCGTACAGCTCCAAGCTGCCGCCGGCCGTGGCAGCACCTAGCACCGCCTTCCCGTTCATGGCCTCCGTGTTCCACTTGATGTCGAAGATGCCGCTGGAGGTCGCAGTCTCCTCCAGCTTGTGCACCGAGACGCCTGCGCCATCGGTGTTGGCCGCGTCGCAGCCCAGTTGAAAGTGCTGCAGCGTGCCGCTGCGCCGGTCCTCCGCCTCGCCAATGTCCGCTGCCTTGTGCAGCTGATACGTGGCCGCCACCATGGACAACTCGAAGCCGGCCACGGGGCAGGACTCCACGCAGTCCGCCGTCTCCACCGTGTCGAACGTCGCCAGCGTCGCGTCCATCTTCGATGTGTTGCTGTGAGCCGTAATACTGGCGATTCGTACGCAGGGCTAGTACCGTAATTTTTCGTTTTCGCATGTCATCCAGTCAATCTTGTAGCATGAGCGAAGCAAGCAGCTCGGATGAGGGGAACGATTTCTTCGGCCGCATGGAGAGCAACGACCTCTTTGAGGAAAGTGACGTACAACAGGAGAAACGCCGAGAAGCCGAGCGATATGTGGAGCAGTATGCCGAGCGGCAATGGGGGCTAGCGGCCAGACAACGGCGCGTCCAGGGCGCCGAGAAGGACATGGTGACGGAGAACGCGCTCGAGCTCCACGCCGATAGAAAGGTCGTTTTCCAGGAGAAGCAGGGTCAGCAAGCCAAGGTCTGGGATTGTGCGTTGGTGCTGGCTAAGTTTCTGGCGAATGACGCCTACTTCCCGCAAGACTTTTTCCTCAACAAGCGCGTGATTGAGCTGGGCTGCGGCGTCGGTGTGCCCGGTCTCGCTGCAGCTGCCCTCGGCGCCAAGAAGGTCGTCCTCACCGACATGGTACGCGTCTTTTTTTCCAATTGATCTGTCAGTCGCTGACGTGTTCCTCATGGCAGTCAGTGGCAATTCCCTGGATCCAAGCGAACATCGAGCTGAATCAAACGCGCAACTACATTTCCAGTGACGTCCGCGCTGAGTCGCTCATGTGGGGAGAGAACGAAGCTCTTGAAATGCACCAGTTTGACGTTATTCTCTGCTCGGACCTGGTCTACGGCGAGCGCTCGATCTCGCAGAAGCTGGTGCAGACCATCGTGCAGCTGTCGCACCCGAAGACGCTGGTGGTTTCTGCGCACGAAGCTCGCTTCGCCGGAGATCGTGGCGAATCATTTTTCACTCTGCTCTCTGAGCAGCATTTTCGAGTGGAACAAGTGCCTCGTGAACGCCTCGACGCTGTCTACAGCGCCGCCAACATGCACGTGCACCTGATCCGACCGACTGACGTACAGTGATGCTCCGAATATATATGATATAACTACTGACTGCTGCTCCCGACCGGGTTAAAAACCTACATGTATTTGTAAATTTATCTGGTTTGTAAAGAATTAAACTACGGATCGGGTGCAGTAATGGTAACTACTACACCCATCCAGTCGGGATCAGCATCACGTGTTTCCCAAGTGTTGCAGACACGCATTTGCCAAGATGCTGTCGAGGCCTCTGCGCTCGTTTGCGCCGCTGCGGCGGCTGCTGAGCTCTTCAGCCATCGCTGCGAATGAGCCGACTAGTCTGTGGCAAGACGTGTACAACCTGGACGCGACCCACTGCCACGACCCGCTAGTGAGCGAGGGAGACTTGCAGGTCGTGCTGGACGTGATCACGGAGGACGAGGAGCAGGTCGTGGCCGACGAGTGCTCGCGCATCCTGAGGCGCCGCCGCTACGAGGAGGACCACTGGGACAACGCCATCGTCAAGTTCAAGGAGATGGAGCGCTCTCGTTGGTCCACAGAGACACAGCGCATCCTGCAGAAGGTCCGCGAGGCCGCCATCCTGCCCAAGGAGCTCAAGTACTTCCCGGCCGTCCACGTGATCGAACTGGCGGAGGACGGCTACATCAAGCCCCACGTGGATTCCATCAAATTCTCTGGACGGGTGGTGGCTGGTATCAACCTGCTCTCGCCGAGCATCATGAGGTTCAAGGAGGAACACGGCGACTCGATCATCGACGCCTACCTGCAGCGTCGATCAATGTACATGATGACAGGAAGAGTCCGCTACCACTACACGCACGAGATCCTGCCCGGTGCACAGGTGTTCAAAGGCCAAGTTCCTGTGAATCGCACGCACCGCATCTCCATCATGCTGCGCGACGAGTTCCTCGAGGAACACGTCACTAAGTACCACACGCCCTATGTGAAGCTGGACGTCGTGGCGCAATGAGTGGCAAACGACCCATGCATTTAATATTAGGTGTTGGTTGACTAGCTACAGTGACGTCCTGTCCGCTGTCTCAAAAGTGTTCAATATCTGAAGTCTCCGCAGCGCTGCGAACGCGATTGGGCCTGTCCTCGTGTCCGACCCGAGTCCTCGAGTGCTTGCTTCTTACCGTAGCACTATTGTGCTGCTGCTTTCGATCCTTTCAGCACAATCTACACCGGGGAATGGCACTTTTGTCTTACGTACGACCCGTTCGCGGGCAACTTGGGAGTCCGGCTGCTAGCGCTCTCAGACGACGACGCGCACGTTGCTCTTGAATTTGGACGGGCCCTTTGATCGTGAGCGCGGCTTCTCTGCGAAGCGGTAGTCGGCGCGGTTGCTGTTGACTACGCGCGTCTCCTTCTTGGCTGATTGAGCGATGGCGTCGGCCTTGCTGATACTCTCGAGGCACGACACAATTTCGGCTGCGCTCGGCCTTCGTGACGGGTTGTGCGACCAGCATCGTGCCATAAGCTCCGCCCACTTGATATTGCACTGACCGGGCTTCATAATTGGGCGGCAGCCCGAGAGCACGTACTCGCTGACCTCGGCGTTCGAGTGCATGTCTGCGTACGGCAGTTCACCTGTTGTGAGCTCCCACATGATCAATCCAAAGCTGAAGATGTCCACGGCCTGAGGGCTCGAGCTGTCGCTCGGGAACGCTCCCTTGAGCACCCGCTCCTCGCCCAGCTTCAGCAGCTCAGGCGCCGTCCACCGCAGTAACGCTGCTCTCTCGTCGATGCTGTTCATCCTACTTCTATCAAAGCCCACTGCCTCCGCCACGCGGCGCGTCCCAAAGTCCGCCAGCTTGGCGTTCCACGAGTCGTCGACCAGGATGTTGGTACTCTTTAGCTGCCCGTGGACAAGAGGCGGGTCTGCACTGTGCAAGTAGAGCAATCCCCGTGCCGCTCCCAGTGCGAGCCGTATCCGCAGACTCCACTTGAGATTCACCTTCTTCTTGGCCGCCGGCTCATTGATACTTCCAGGGGCGCTGGCGGTGCTGGAAGAGGCTGCTCGCGAGAGCGGCTCGGAGCCTTTACGCTTGTGCTTGCTCCTACTGGACATCGACGGCTTGGGGGCGTGCAGCACATTGAAGAGCGAGCCCCGTGTGCAGTACTCACTGACGATGCAGAAATAGTCTTCTTGCAGACACGCGCCCATGAAGAGCACCGTGTTAGGGTGTCGTAAGCTGCCCATGCGAGTAGCCTCCACCTCGAGCTCCATCTCCACGTTCTCCCTGGCCGAAGGTTTGGACGGTAGCGAGATCATCTTCATCTTCTTGACGGCCACGACGCTGCCTCGGTACGAGCCCTTGTAGATGACGCCCGAGGGGCCTTCCCCGATCACGTTCAGACACACCACTTCGTCTGCCTGTCAATGGAGAGCAACATGAGTGTCTTTCATGTTAAAACCGATTTTAGTGGGGGACGTACCGCCAATAGAGACGTGGTGCCGAAGGTGGACTGGGCGTCCGTGGACTGCTGCACGTAGCTGTGGCTGGCCTCGTCCAGCTCGGCCTCGAGCTCGGCCGCCATGTCGCTGTCGGGAAGGCACTTGGACAGACAGAAGCCCATGATCGTCCGAAAGAGTCTGATGCGACCTGGTGGTGTGCTGCGCTCTCTGACCGCGGGACCGACTGTGAGCGAGCGACGCCGTCTCTGCCTAAATGACGAGGGACGGCGTTCACCGCATGATTGTATTTTTGAATCGCGCGCCCAATTTACGATGCGACGGTGCGGCGCCCAAAACGAGGCGGCCAGACCCGGCGCTGCATTACATATTATTTCCAGTAGAGAATTCGGGGCGCTTGGATCCGGACAGCGATGCTCGCCCAAAATGATCGCAGCGACGAGCCCAAAACAAGCATAGCAGTACAGAGCCGGGCCATTAGGGTTGTCCACCACGCTGACTCCCGTGAGGGAGCAAGTGGATCGCAGTTTGCAACATGAGTGCTGCTGGGCTACAGTACCGTTAGCGCCGAAGAGGATAGAGAGGATAGAGAAGGCAAAGGTGTCAAGGCGTCGATGCCGAGCGGCGGGCACGCACGCGCGCAATGCTCCGCGCGCAAGGCAGGCCCGTCTTCGTCGTGTTTTAGGCGAGGGCAGCGTGACAGGCACGGCATGTCTACGTCGCGATCAAGGGCGGGGATCGTCCCGGTCAAAGCCGGACGCCCCGCAAAACGGCGGCCTCAAGCTTGCCTCGCCAGCAGCGTTTGGTGCAGCGCCAACTTGGTGGCGCATCGCCAGCAGGAAAGAGGAACTATCCACCGTCCTCCGTGCTCGTGAATTTCATCGCGACCAGCTGCGCTGCAGGTCGCCAGTCGTCGGGCCGGTGCCGTCGACGCAACTGATCGCCTCCATCAACGTCGCTCCATGTTCCAGCGAGTTTCAGTGGGTGAAGGTGACGTTGGTCGCCATGTTCGAGGAGAAATTAATCTATTCAAGTAGATCGAAGCCATTTTTCAAAACGTAAGTAGATTACAGTGACTACATGTACTTCCAAGTAGATCGAGCAAAAGACAAGCATCCGAATCCATCACGCAGCACTGGTCCTGTGATGCCTCCAATCCATGCTGCATCACGCGCTTCATTTCTGCCGCGCCGTCGACGGCAATCTCCACGTTGCCGAGGTCATATTAAAACTCGTAGCTGGATGCTGCAGTACTACTTTCTAATGTGCCACCGACCAGATCGCCGCCACCTACGATCCTGGGACCGCCTTCGCAGCATGCAGCACCTCGAGTACTGCCAGGCTTTACCAAGCTATAGGTGGCGGTAGGTAGAGCTAGATGACATTAATGTACCTCACTGTCAATTGTGTTGCCAAGCTTGCCGCTACCTTGCTACACCTTGCTTGCTACGGCCATGAAGGCCAATCTACTTGAATTGATTAATTGCTCCCTGCGCGAGCGTGGACAGGTGCTCGGGAGACGCACGCGAATCTACGCAAGGGTCCAGCCGGCGGCTTGACGCCACAACGCCACGACGAACGGCATCTTGTGCATCCGCAGACGAGGACTCGCGCTACGCTACGCTACGGTCGCCGAGTTGCGTGCAAAGTTTTTTTTTCGTCGTCGTCCCGAGGTCCACCGATTGCTTGGCGAAGTACAAGCTCCATAGGGAAGGCACATCGTTGAGCGGTGGTTGAATGCGTATTCGAGGCGGCCGAAGGACGACGACGCTCTTCAATTAGCTTACTGGTATCTACGAAATGCAGCGCTACGGTCATTACGCCTTCGCTCTATGCAGGGGTGTCCGCTGCCGCCTTGGCCAGGTCCTGCAGCGTTGCCACGTCGAACCGCAGACGAACTGCGAACTCGGGCGAAAACTTCTTGTGGCCGTGCTTGGCATCCTTGGCCACCTTGTCGATCTCGCTTTTCGCTAACGCCAGTTCCACGTGATCACCCACGCGGGGTACGAAGGCCGTGTGGAACCAAAAGTTCCCCAGGGTGCCGCCGGTGCGTCGACGAAGCTCCACTTTGACTTCGTCCCAAACGAGCACTCGGTTGCAACGCATTTCCAGCTCGACGACTTCTTCCTTGGTGTCGTCGTCGGCGCCAGGACGCCGTTGGCGCTGGAAGCTGCCGGGCAAGTCGTAGACTGCCGCGCGGGGTCGGATGGCGCCGACCTCCACGCGAACGCGCCAGTCGGCGGCACTTGTGTTCGTTTTCTTGTGCGTGGTGACACCGCACAGCACAACCGCAACGAGGACGAGGTGCACCCGCGCAGGCAGCACCGGCTCGGCATGTGGCCGTGGGTTCGACCCAATGACCCCGCGAGGCGAAGCCAGGTCCTGGGTCTCTTGCAACCATTGCGCGTGGTAGTCGGCCAGTGGCATTGCGCGCTCCCGGGCCTCTTCGTCTTCGAACGGCCCGAGCACTTCGAGGTCATCGGCGCTTTCGGAGCGACGACACATCTCGCCGAAGTACCCTACAAACCGCCGCTGGCTCAGGATCGTCACGCCTTGCAGCTTGAGCGAGCGTGCAGCTGCAAAAAACTCGAGTGACCCACGAGCGGATCGCCACATCCGAGCGTACAGCATGTAGGCAGTCAGCATGACACCTGTACGGCCTTTGCCGGCCTTGCAGTGCACCGCCACGACGTTTTCGGGGTTTGCTTGCAACCAGGCGTGCACGTCGCGGCAGAAGGGAAGTAGCATCGTCAATGGGGGCGGCGAATGGTCTTCAAAGCCGAACTCTGCTACACGCCCGTGGAATTTATCGTCTGGTGCGTAGCGGCGCTCCACGCAGAGATTGTAGACACGATATTGACCAGGGTGACGCTGCTCAAAGAACCGAAAAACATCGCGATAGTGGTTCCGGTAAATGCCCTCGATTTTCTCCGCCGGGTAGCCTAATGCTACGAGCCGCTGGGTGACGTACGTCAAGTCCAAATCGAAGCCATCCGAGGAGAACCGCCGCTTTTCCTTGGACACCAAGTGCTTCAATCGATTTGTGAGACCTCCTGTGTGCCTCCTCGATGAGGTGGGGCTTGACGACGGTGAAGACATGGGAGATACTCGCTCCGAATCGAGCTGGGCGTCAATCTTAAGGCCCGATCGCTCGAATAGCGTTCGTCGAGTGCTTGAAGGAGAGTTTGAAACAGCTCGAGCCACCGGGGATGGAGGTGGAGATGGCGGTGATGCGAAGGAGTCATCCACAGGTTCCCATGCCGTCACGGGCGATGGTGGTGAAATTGATCCCGCTGAATACGCAGGTGAAGCTGGAGCTTGATCGGGAGTGGAATTGGTGCCCTTCCCTTTGTGTAGATTTTTCTCACTGTGTCCAACTTGCTTCACCCTCGTGAGCGAGAACATTCGCTGCATGATTGAGTAATGCCTTCCGCCTGAACGCTCGAGGGTGATATCTGTCCAGCCCTGTTGCATGGTGAGAGGAAGCGGGGAGAGCGAGTTAGAAAAGCTAGCCGTTCGAGCACGTACCGAGAGCAATTACCACGAGGTGATCGACAGGCAATGCCCACCGATTGACAAGGGAAAGCACGCGCGGGCTTGCGTTATGTGCTTAGTAGCGACGTGGGCAGCGTGCTCAATTTCCTCTACCTATTTCGAGAGCAGTAGTTTGAACTAATTTTGGTCGGAAGGTATCGAGGAAGGAATATGTTTGTTGAAGCACAAGCGAGATCAAGTCATTTCTTATGTAGTTGTTGATAGTGATTCTACATGTAGAGATCGAACTCGCTAGTTTGCATTGATCAATCAAAGTCGACCTCTGGGTTGGTGGCGTCGAGTGCAGGCGATTCGTAGTTGGTGTAGAGTGCATACTGGTAGACCAAGTGTGGAATCGATGGCTTGAAAGTCCGCGATCGACAGCCTAGCAACTCCTGAATCATCCCTGCGTTCTCTTCTAGAGTAGTCACCAAACACAAAATTATTAGTTTCACAAGTCTGGGATTCTACAGGGGCCCTTGCTACCTATGGTGGTAAGCAGGATTTTGCTGTCTTTGGAGCGCAGTAGTAGCTTGACAGTTTCCGTGTAGAGTTCCCAAACTTCGCGAGTGATGAAAGGAGGGTCCACGACGACGAAATCGAATGTGCCGATAAGCTCCGATGGTATGCCCTGAGGCTTGTGGAAATCAAAGAAAACAAACTGTTCGCCTTCGGATTCGAACTTGGGATCGAACTAAAAGAAAACAAAGCGATTTCGTCAACAAATTTTCGGAGTCTTAATGAAATAGCATCGAGGGACGTACGTCAAATAGAAAGCATTCGCGTCGATCAGAGTCACTTTGCTGGGACTTGACAGCGAAGTACACACTCGGAGTAGACAAGAAGGCGATACGCCCACCACATCCCGGTGTTTCCAAAATGGACTCCTTAGCTAGTGTAGATACTGTATCGGCGGAGTACCAATACTGGTTTAGCTCCTCTTTCTGCAGGAATCAAAATGCTCTTAGGCAAGCTGAAAAACGTTGTGCTGTGAACGTGAACGGGAGGCTCGTGGATTCGGAAAACAACGTACCTCTGGGAACTTCTGCCAGAACGTACGTGAGCGGCGCGTTTGGGTAGCCTCACTTAGCGTGGAGCGATTCTTCATGCTCCGTTCAGCTTCCTTTTAGAAGTACGGACTGCCATCGCACCTCAACGGACGCTGCAACTTTTCGCTGCAGACAAACAAGAAACGGCTTGGCGTGCGCTGACACCGCCACCTCGCAGTCTCTGTAACGTACATACAGCCTTCTATTTAATTTACCGTGTCAATTATCCTCTGTTTCAGCTATTCGATCTCCCAGGCGATCGGACCAACCCGACTCGAAAGAGCTGGTCAAGAACTGTGTTTGAGGACTCTCTCTTGATCGAACGCTGAGAAGGAGACCCGCTTTCCTCGTTGCTGGTTCTGCTCTCTCCACTTCGTTCTAGAGAAATCGTACGAACAAGCTCCTCCGAGTCAAACGGTTTGCACTCCAACACACTCTCCACCAATGCGCGTTGGAGACGTTGGTACGACGAGTTCGTCTCGCAACCGCCAGCGCATGCACACGTGCCACCGTACTCCACCGGCAAATTGTCCGCATCAATGAACTCCAACAGTGCAGCAGCAGTCTCGCTCTCCGTCAAAATGTTCGTCTTCGCACGCGTAGTTTCATTCAACAACGGCTTCACACCCTTCCACGCCATGCCGAACCACGACGGCACGTTCACGATGAAGATCTTGAACGACCGCTGCGGGTAGTATCGCTGCATTGCGCCCGTGCACCGCCGGATGAACTCGAACACGTCGCCGCCCATGTCTCGCATGCCGATCCCGCGCGCGTCCAGCACGATGCACAACTTCTGCGTCTCACTCGAGGCACACGCCTCACACGGACATATCTGATGCGCGGCGTACTTGATCGTGAACTCCATGGCGAATAAATAGTGTTTGAACAGGGTGTCCTGCGTCACGCCGACTTTCTTTAGCTGCGGTATGTTGATGCTGCCGATTTTCTCGATGTAGAGAGGGTGACCCAGCTTGTCGTGCTTGTGAAGGTACTGCGTGTAGTTTCTGAAGAAGCGAAAGTATGTACAACACAGTTAGTTACAGCAAAGCGAAAAAACTGAAAGTGTCCCCACGTACGCTTTGATAATGTCGTAGAGCGTTTGCGGCATGGTCAGAATCGAGTCGGCCATCACCTCCTTCCTCCACGCCAGAGTAGTTTCGTAGCGCTCGGTTGCTTTGACGACGTCTCCGTTCTCGGCAACAAGGAATGCAGGCGGGATCTTGATCGATGCAGCCTTCTGCAGAGTCTTCTGGCTGTCGCTTACGGATTCAAGGCGTTCAGATTCAGACGCCTCTAACGTCACCACCGTGAAATCCCAGTTGCCTAGGAAGTGCTGTGATTGTTCATCATTGTGTGGGATAATCTGACGTGCCTTGACAACCATCCCAGGGAAAAACACTTCGACAAGAAAAACCGCCACAGCAGCAACGAATCCAACATATACCGCCGGCAGAACCACCACCGAGCCAAATACGTGCGTGAACACGGAAGCAGCACCCAGGTATGCCAGAACAATACCACAGGAAAGCTTAAAAATCTGTCGATACGTACCCCGTAGGGTGCTGCGAAGGTTTAACTTCTTTCGACCTAGTGCACGAGAGGCACGGACGAGAACTCGCATGGGACGCTTTCCGTTGAGCACCACACGGTAGAAGGCACGGCCCTCGTGCTTCAAAAATCTCTGGCATTGGATACGCACACGTCCGCCATCTGAAAAGTGCACCAGCAGCACCATCGAATCACGTAAATCCAACAAGGTGACCGGGCTGCCCACCACGACATCTCTTCTGGTAGATACCAGCACACGGGTCTTCTTACTTCGATGCCCAGACTCATCTATGGTCTTTTCATCAGCCTCGGCGATGCTGCTCTCGCTTTCGTGTTTGTTATCCTTGATGTCGATTTTCTCGATTGTCGGAAGATCAAGACCGTGCATCTCAAACAAAATAGTCTTTCCACGGCCATCACACCGCAAAAAACCGCCTTGCACAGGTGTCGATCCTTGCTGCTTGCTGAAGTGTGTAATCACGCGATTGAACTTGGACCGCAGTCGGTTCGAGTCTGCCACGTCAATGATAAGGTTTTGATCGCCGTAGTACACGACCTTGCCCATCGTTCGCAACGCAGCCGTGGCAAGATGCAGCTCCACCTGCGTCGGCTTGCCAAACGTCGTCTCCGCCATATTCTTGGTGGTACGCGCCAAGTTGCTAAAGAACAAGAAGTTATCTTCATCGTCCGACGAATCCGAGCTGCTATCGTCTCCGTTCGTCTCCGGTTGTAGCTGGTAGAACGACAGGTACATTTCACCTGGCGTGTTGGGCTCTTTCGGCCCGAAGCAGCCGTTCTTGGTGCTGGGGCCGACGCCCATTTTGTTGTTCCACACTCTTCCGTCCGCGTCCACGAGCACCACGACGTCTCCGTAGCTCACGGGCGTGCCCACTCCCAGTCCGCAGTTGGACAAGATGACGAACGTCGACGGTTTGAACTGCTTCGCTCCACAGGCAGCAATGGGCGGAATGCACACCAACTCGTCCTGCTTCTGCAGGTTCTTGGACGCCAAGAACCTCTTGCTGCCCTCGAACGTGCCCACGTAGCCTCCTGCGCCCCCATCTCCGGCGTATTTACTGCGAGCAAAGAGGCGGATGGTGTCGCCGTAGCGCACTGCCACATGGGGCGGAGAGCTCTTGGAGACGGTGTCTAGCGGCATGGAGCCCCGCAACGCCACGTCGTGCTGATACAGTCGATGGTGGATCGCTGGCGGGTGGAACGCGGGCATGGACGTCGCGCGGGTGGCGGCCCGAGGGCGGATCTCCACGACCGGCAAAGGCGCCGGCGGTGTGTCCATTGCGCTCTCTCCGCTGTTGCTGGAGCTGCGCCGGAAGCCGATACTGATGCCGCTGCGACTGCCGCTGGTGGTGACGCTCTCGTCGTCGTCCGGCTTGGTGCGGCGCCGCCGCGAGCGCAACGACACGCCCGAGAAGAGCGCGTTGCCGTTGGGAGGCGCAGCCACGCCCTTCACGGCGCCCAGGAGCTGCATCCTAAGGAGTGATGGTCGGTACTGCGATCTACGAAGACGAGCGCGAAATGCGCTCTGCTGGTCTGGTTGCCATTGTGCTGCTCTCTCCCTACGTGCAGTACCGTAGCTGCCAACCTTGTATACTTAATATTGGATGAGAAATAGAGGTTCACGATATCACGCATAAATGCAACACTGAAAACTAATAATTGTGGTATCCGGCTCGTTGAAGTGCGGTGCACAGTGAAGTCATCAACGGTGCGCGTATTCTGACTCTTTTATTACCACGGTTTCTGACTTCAGCACCGGGGCGATCCCGATATTGTGGCTCGAGGCGCTTGAAGGGCAGCGCTGCGCTGCGTTGATTGTCACCTCGAAGCGCCTCTACTTTTTTTTGCTGTGGACACAAGGCACGCGCGGACTCTGTGAAGGCGAGTCGCGCTGCAGCGTTGTCGAGCATGACCATCACAGGCACAGTTGCATCTAACAACTGAAGGTGCAGCGGATGTGTCCGCCCGACGATCGTTAGCAACGACGCACCAAACTCTCATCGTGACCGCCTGGCCAATTCTTTGGTCGTGCTGAGGCGCTCGGCTCAATTGCGACTCGCAATTTGCGAGACCACAGTCTTTCCTTCATATCGGCGAAAAGACTAAGCAAAGAAAGCCAGTGGCACGCTCGCGACAGGAAGAGCGATTAGCAAGTTGCGTCTGAGCGAGATCAGCTCGCCAGCAAGTCTGGTAGTGTATGTTACCGATACCACTGCTACCGGTAACATGTACAATAACTTGCCTGTGGTAACTTACCACTGGTAAGCCTGCTTCCGTTCGCGCACGATGTCTAGAGAAAAGTGAAAACTATGAGTGGGTTTGACTTCAAGAAGGAAGATGGCGAGCAACGCGACGGTATCAATCAAATTCGCTTTTATTCATGTAGATTGGCCACAGTTAAGCGAGCTGCAACAAGTGCAAGTTTGATAGGAAGAAGCAAAGGGGTGCATGTTCAATCAAACGAGCTCGCGCTATCATATCGATAAAAATCAAATCACATGTATGGGGATGGATGACTATGCAGGCCGGCGACCGACCGGCTCACGCTGCTGACTCAAGTCAGCCATAGAGCCCGCCCGTCGGTCGAGCGCTCCTCCTACTTTCGGGGTGGCGTTGCCGGACGTTGCGTGCCCAGCCCGTTGTACGCATAGCGCTGTTTCTTCTCCGCGGGCTTGAGGATCTGGAACGAGCACATGAGCGTCTCATCCACCGACATCATGGCGCCGGCGTTGTCGAACTCGCCACAGTAGTTGGGTGCTGAGAACAGCGTCACCAGTTGGCGCTTGGCGAAGAACTCATAGCCGTCCTCGACCACCTGGTGGGCCCGGCAGATCAAGTCGAGGTCGTGGCGCTTGAGGAACTGGCTCACGATATCCGGGCCGAACGTGAACGACACACCGCGGTCGTTCTCCCCCCAGCCCATGATGTCCTTGTCTGGGTCGGACCACAGCAGATCGCAAAGCAGGCCCGTGTCGGGCACGTCCGTTGGGCGCACGAAGCGCTTGATCTGCTCCATCTGACTCAGCTCGGGCGACAGGCCGCCGTGCATGCAAAAGATCTTCTCGTCCACGATAGCAGCCACGGGCAGGCAGTTAAAGCAGTCCGTGAAGGTCTTCCATAGCTTGATGTTGTAGCGGCGCTTGCATTCGTCGTAGAAGCCGTAGATCCGGTTAATCGATGCGCACTCGTGGTTGCCGCGCAGGATAAAGAAGTTCTCCGGGTACTTGATCTTGTACGCGAGCAGCAGGCAGATCGTTTCCAGACTCTGTTTGCCACGGTCCACATAGTCACTGCGAGTATACATAAAAGACTGTCAGATCCAACTGCTCCTTCTCCACTAGAACGATCCTCTCTCATCCATTTGATCACTCACCCGAGGAACAGATAATTGGCGTCCGGGGGGAAGCCGCCGTACTCGAACAGACGCAGCAGGTCGTAGTATTGGCCATGGATGTCCCCTGCAGCAACACACACGCAGCGTTAGAGCGCTTCGTCCCTCACTAGATCCTGTTGCCTGTTCAACAGCAGCAAGGCTGTCATAACGCACCGCAAATCTTGATGGGCGCCTCCAGCTCCACCAGAATGGGTTGCGCCAGAAAAACCTCGCGCGCATGCAGGCACAGCCCGCGAATCTCCGTCTCCGAGAGGTTCACCTGCTTGCCGGGGCGCGCGCCGCGCACGCTCAGCAGCTTCTCGATGATGCTGTCCACGTCGATGGGCTCCAGTCCGGACGACGCCATGGCTCTCCTTCCGTTGCTTCTCTGCCTTTCCTTCTTCGGTCTGCGGTCCGGTCACCGCCAGCGGCCAGTCCCCCCTCCCCTCCTGGATGTTTCGTCCCATGAAGCCAGTCGATTGGACAAAACCACGCGTAAAATCGCTGATTCGTCGAATACAATTAAGTTTTGACCAATCCGTAAGCACCAGAACGCGGTCGCGAATCAGCTGTTGTTTCAAAAAGACGGGAGCTGTCCCGCAGAGAGTGAGCGAGTTTCCTGCAACTGCAAGTTGCCGTGCAATGCCCTGCGACTTGGGCCGTTGCCATGGTAAACCTGACTTACTTGCTGCTGCCGATTATTGTACCTGCAGTGCATGCACTACAACTATTAGTCACTGGCACAGCAATAGCACTCGTTTTGTTTCGAGCGCCCTGCCTTGCTTGCCTTACTGTACACCTTTCGTCGAGACAACCACCGGCTCCCATTCGATTCTCGTCAACCGCAGCGATTGAGTCGGGAGTTGCCACCACCGTTGCCCTGCGGGGCTGAGCTGATGCATTACACCAAGCTCTCCATGCTGTCGGCGCATCCACCGAGCTTTTCAAGTCCCATTAGCGCTTCGAATCAGTTCGGCGCCTGAAACGCGGGCGTGTCAACTTGACTCTGTCAAGTGCATTTTGCAACAAGAGATCTTCGTTCCGCCGGCAAGCGGGGGGAGGGGCATTGACAGAGATTGGCGTCAAATGACCCGCAGATGCCGTTTACCCAGCGCAGCATTCGCGCCGACTCGATGGCCGACCACCTGCCACTGCCAGCACAATGCCGCAGGTATAATAAAGTGGGGCTTGGCGCTCCTGCTGCCTTGGAACTTCTGATACAGCCGCCAGCCTGACAACCGGACGAAAACGCCGCGTAGCCCTCCCGCTATACTTCAGAACTGAATGTACCTTCGTTTCGATATACTCGACCGTACCCTTTGCCAACGCCAACTCAATAGGCATAGCACCTGTCGAAATGCATCGCCTACCGAACCCTATTTCACCGTTGAAATCGTGTGTATCCTTATTCGCCGGCAAGGGGAAAGGCGGAGGGGCACACAAAGGAGAAAAAGGGGGAAGAGCAAGCAGCTCCACACCCGCCACCTGCCGTCGCTGGCAGCCCCACTCGCGGCCCGATCGCCCGACCGCCTCCGTCTCTCGGGCACTCGGCCAAGCGCGTCATGGTGTACGTGCTGCGCCCCAGGCCCCGCCGTCTCTCTCGAGTGCTCACACTGTGTCTTTTGCCTACTGAATGATGGACAACCGCAGGGAAGACAAGAAGCGGAAGCCGTCGAGGGACTTCCCAGCACACGCGCAGGTGCCCGTTGGCAAAGTGCACCCCAATGGGGCGTCCTCCAAGTGCGTAGCCCTGCCTATTTAACACCAACGAGGTAACTTTCTAACTCGAAACTCTGCAGGGTGCGCGTCGAGCTGAACACGGCGGCCAGCGCTGTGCCGCCCATGCGCGACCCGTTCCACATCCTCAACTTTGATGGGGACGACGGACTTCCCACCAGCAGTCGCTCCATTCCGCGCACGGGCTCCATCATGTCGGTGGACTCGGTGTCCTCCATGCTCTCGGTGGACGACTCGTTCCAATTTTCTGGTGAAGCAGAGGACGAGGACGAGGAGGACGTTTCTAAACTGCCCAAGAACCAACGCCCGGCGCAACCCGCCGACGAACGCGAATACTTTGAACGGATGTGGGCCGAGAATTTTAAGAACTCGGAGGCGCAGGTGAACAGCACGACGGGATACTTGCCTGTGGGCGCTGCCGGTCGCCTGAACCGCATCAAAGGGTTCTCTTTTGCGCGGGACCAAGTGTCGCACAAGTTATACGCGGTCTTCCGAATGGAAATCGAGTGCATTGTCAGTGAAAAGCAGTGGACGATCTACCGACGCTTCCACGACTTCAAGCAGCTCGCGCACCAATTGAAAAACGAGTCGGTGCGGGTGTCGGCTGTGCCTACGCGAACGCTGATGCGCTCGTTGGACCCAAATTTCTTGCGCAAACGCCAATTGGAGCTCGACCGCTGGCTGCGTGAAGTGCTCATGCTCATTAGTCTCGAGAACTGTAAAGTGGACACAGAACGCTACGCTGAGTGCTGTGGCAACCGTGGCTTTCACGCGAGCTGTCGGCTTATTCGCCAATTCCTCACGCACAAAGCCAACGAGCCGCCAGTCTTTGAGGAATCATCCTCGACTTCGTCGTCTGCTTCGAATGTGCTGTCGAACTCGTCGAGCGGCTTTTCGTTCTCAAACTCGGGGTCAGGTAGGCCGCCACTGTTTAGTACAGCTGATCAAAAGACCGACTCGGAATCGATGGAGTTCGACGAGGGAGGCGGAAGTTCGCGCGGTAGGAGGCTTCGCGTTGGATCAGCTGACCAGGTCTCATCAAATTCTCGCGGTGGCAGACTCCGTTTAGACTCGTCAGATCAGGGTAGTTCGCGTGGTGGTCGAGCACGCGTCGCCTCTGCCGACCACGGTGGTTCTAGCTCTCGTGGGGAAAGGTCCCGTGTCAAGTCCTTACCAAAAGAAGAACCCATGGAGGATGGTCGAGAGGCGCCCTTCAACGCGTCTACAGTGGCAGAACAGCGTCGAAGTGTCGTTCTGCAGGACGTCGATGATGACGATGAAGAATTTGACGAGAACAGCTCAAGGCGGCGGAGTGGAAAGGTGTCGCTGAAGCAGTTTGATGTGCTACGGATGATTGGCAAAGGCTCGTTCGGAAAGGTGCTATTGGTGCGAAAGAAACACTCGTCGCAATTGTTTGCGGTCAAGATTCTGAGCAAACCGGCAATCGTGAAAAAGCAGCAAGTGGAGCACACACGCACAGAGAGGCGCGTTCTGGCATCGGTATCACATCCGTTTGTAGTGTGTCTGCATTATGCCTTCCAGACGAAAGACAAATTGTACTTCGTGCTCGACTACTGCCCAGGAGGAGACATGTTCTTCCATCTCAGTCGATGTGGATGCTTCCCTGAGGCTATGGCTAAGTTTTATGCGGCAGAAATTGTGCTGGCGCTGATCCATTTGCATGAGCAGGGTATTGTGTACCGTGATCTCAAGCCCGAAAACATTATGCTGGATGTGGATGGTCACGTAAAGCTTGCAGACTTTGGATTGGCCAAGGAGGGTATCACCAGCGAACTCAATGGGACGTACACGATGTGTGGTACGCCAGAGTATTTACCGCCTGAGATTCTTAATCGTGCTGGTCATGGTACAGCTGTGGACTGGTGGAATTTGGGCATGGTTCTTTACGAAATGCTAACTGGAAGGCCGCCTTGGTATACCCAGGATCGACAGGAGTTGTTTAATCGCCTACGTGGTGCTGAGCTCGAATTCCCGCAGGGCCTGTCTCCTGAGGCCATGAATTTGATCGAGGGGCTACTCACGCGCGACCCGGCCAAGCGTTTGGGTGCCATCGATGTGCGTGAAATCACGTATCATCCGTTCTTTGCAGATATTGACTGGAACCTCCTGTATAATCGCCAGATGGAGCCACTCTACCGACCCTGTCAGTACACTGACCCAATCGATGCTGCTAATTTCGAGGAGGAGTTTACAAAGCTGCCACTTGCCCAGATCGACAGCGCGGGTCTCAGTGTCGCAACGAACGAACTTCAGGAAAAGAGCGGTAATAGTGGGGCGTCTGGGCGAGACGGAAGAGACGCTGCTGACAACGCTGCCACTGCTGCTGGAATTGAAGCAGGTATACCCAACGGGGGCATCGCAGGCAGCACCGGGACGAGCATAAGCAGCAGCGAGCGCAACAGCACGCTTCGCAATATGTCGTACACCTTTGCTGGCTTTACGTACGATGGCACGAATCCGTCCCTTGCGCGTTCGGGATCAAGTTACATGAACAGCGAATGAGCTGCTTCATAGTACACATTATTAACTCAAGCAGCGACAGCAGGATCCGTCAGAATGGATGCCACCACCTAACTCGATCAAGTTGACCCACACGTATAAAAGCAGAGATGGAATGCTTTTGGAGCCTATCTGGTGGTGATGATCAGCCAAAAGTGGTGGGAACATCACGGAGAATGTAATTAATCGTCACGTTATACACATTCTTATGTACATGCAACGATCGTTGAAATTATGGTGCAAGTCACTCGCATGTCTGTTTAGTTGTTCATGTTTGCTTCGAAGCAGCAAACTTGGCGCACTCGACCGTGTTCTTCAACAGCATCGCGATCGTCATGGGTCCAATGCCACCGGGCACAGGCGTGATGGCCGAGACGCGCTCACTGGCGGCAGCAAAGTCCACATCGCCCAAAATCTTGTAGCCCTTCTTGCTCGTGGCGTCATCCACATAGCTGATACCGACGTCCACGACAACGGCGCCCTCAGCAAGCCAGTCTCCCTTGACCAGCTCCGGTTGGCCAGTGCCCACGAACACCACCTCCGCCTGTCGGACCTTGTCGGCCAGATTCTTGGTCTTGGAGTGGCACGTGGTCACCGTAGCATTAGCAGCCAGCAACATAAGCGACAGCGGCAGGCCGACGAGCTGCCCGCGGCCAATGACAATCACGTCTTTGCCCGCCAGCGTGATCCCGTTGCGGGTCAGGATCTCCAGGCAGCCCGCGGGTGTGCAGGGCTGCAGTTGCAGCTCTTTAGCTTCTCCGTTCTGTTCCTTCTTGACAGGCTCTGCCAAACGAGCGAAGTGGCGCGAGTGCAGGCCATCCACGTCCTTCTCGGGGCTGATGGTCTCCAGCAGCTGCTCCTCGTATAGCTTCAGGTGGTCAGGCAGCGGTAATTGCAGCAGCACTCCGTGGACGTTGGCATCGGCATTGAGCGATTGGATGAGCGCCAGAAGCTGCTCGAACGCGATAGACTCGGCCAGTTCGTGCACTTGGGGAGAGATGCCCACGCGCGTGCAGGCGTTCTTCTTGAGACGCACGTACGTCTTAGAGTCCTGGTTGGTGCCCACGAGCAGGAGCGCGATCGAGGGTGTCACGCTCAGGGACGGAATCAGCTGCTTGAGCTCCGCCTCGATCTCCTTGCTGCACGCCTTGCCGTCCAGGAGCTTGGTCATGGTTGCCTTTTGAGTGGCTCCAGCGTATGTATATAGAAAAACTATATTAGCACATGTTATATGTTATGTAATGGGTTGTATGAGTACTGATATAGGGTTGCATTGAAATCGGTGGCGATAGCGACTCCAGCGACAAGATTGATTGGTGGATGCCATGGATACACCTGGTTGCAATTACCTAGGTACTGAGTCATAGCGCAGTAAAGTTATTACCAATAACTTATCGCTATGTCAGCGGTGCCACTTGCAGCACCCACGAGGAGGAAGTAAAGTGCATACAATACATTTACATGTATACCTGAATTGCGCTGCGCTCACGCAAGTAAAGTGAGACCCGTGTATACTGATTCCTTTCTATGACTCGGTGCTTCCAGAAAGCGTCATCCCTTGTTGCTCGGACCAGGTGTAAGCTTAGCATCAAGTCAAATCTCACACCATCCTGTTGGTGATCAAATTCTGGGCCGCTCATTCGATCAGACAAAAGGAGCTCCGTGACTTGGATCTCTCGATCCCGTTTGTGGCAAAATGTTTGCCCAAAGCAGAGCTTGTTGGTGGTTATCCGGGTGCAATGTTCGTGCTATTTTTTGTACTTGTGCTTGCCCTCTGCATTACACTGTCGTAAGTATGTACAGCACCATCCTACCGTACACTGCAGGCAACAGCCCTACATGTATTATCAGGTTACATGCACAGGTACCGGGCAAATTGTTCAGGATCTGCTGGAGGCAAACAGCGTCACAGCATCAGTGTTCACTCTTCCCGTTGAATTCAACCGGCATCCAAACGACCGCTTCCCCACGACCAGGTGTGGCTCCCTCTCGGGGGCACCCGCCGTGGAGTTGGGTGGAGTGGTCAGTCGTCTTAGGGCTGTCGAGTAGATGACAGTAGAGAGCCACCACCTGCAATCTTGCCTGTGCGAAGTTGGTCGCCGAGAGAATACATGTCTAATACATGGATCAGGCCTGGATCCAGGCTCAGCTTGAGTCCGACTCGGATTCCGTGTGGGGGTTCACTCACAGTTGCGTAATCGACTGCGACGAGAACTTTGGTATCCAAAACTATGGTTTATGCTGGACTTGCCCCAGCTGTTTTCCAGGCTAACCGCGCTTTTCCACGTCGACTACCGGTACAGCAATTGAGAAGGTTTCCGATAAGCTTGAAGCGAGACGCATCCTAGCTTTATTCTTGCCACCCAGCGCCGCCATGGCTATACTACAATAAGTTTTTACATGCAGAGCTCTGCATGTACTATTATATTATAGTATGCACTAGAGGAGACCAGTGCCAGCACCCGTTTTGTTCGGGCGGTGCTGCGCATAAATCGCTTCGTTTCGGGCAAGACCAGGTTTTCCAGCAAACCAGCTGCACGAAAGCTCCTGAAGGTGTGACTGCAACTTGTAAACCGAGCACCAAGCTGCTCTGGGCTTTTTACATGCAAGTCATTGCAGCCACCCGCGCCCAGATTAAAAGTGCCCGTGCATTCCCTTTCATTGCAGTTTTTGCCAAGGCAGTCCAAGTCCACCTCCCCAAACACGAACACCACAAAAAAGCATGCTGCAGCAGCTCGCTCTCGCCGCCATCGTGTTCCAGGCCACCGCCATATCGAGCACGACTGGCCATGGCAACATCATCCTGCCCAAGCCCGAAGGCAACGACCAGCACCATTTCTACATTGGAGGCCCTGCTGGCACCATCGACATGCCCGAGATCATCGGTAGCGCCTCCTACGGAGACTACTACGAGGCTGTAGACAGCTGGTTCACCAAGAACAACATCGCAAGTCTGAAAGAGTACATCACCACCTACGGCACGGACATCTCCGAGTGCGGCGTCACCAAGAAGAACGGCGCCCCTCAGCCGGTGCCTTCGGACGGCTACGCGCAACACGACAACCTGGGCAACTCGCACCCGGGTCCGTGTGAGATCTGGTGCGACGACACCCGCGTCTTTCACGACTCCAACTGCGTGGCCAAGTTCTCAGGCCAGTCGCCTGCCAAGATCCCTATTGACGTGAGCACGTGCAAGTCGTCGTCCGAGCTCGTGTTCTACTGGCTGGCCCTGCACATCCAGCCGTGGCAGGTGTACATCAACTGCGTGGCCCTGGATGGCGCGGGCGCTGCTGGCTCTAGCTCCACCAATTCGACCTCGACAACTACAGCCCCCACCGTAACCACAGCTCCAGTTGCGGTTTCAGATGAATCAAGTGCTAGCAGCGAGGCTTCCGAGGAAGACGACGCGACTGAGGCCCCGGATGTCACCGAAGCCCCCACGGTCGAGACGACAGCCCCTGCAGCTGCAACATCCTCTCCATCGATGTCGTCGTCCAAGTGTCTCCGTCGCCGCTCGTAAGCAAGCAGAGTCTCCGTTAAAGATGTCTTGTTCGTCGCCGTTAGTTAACGTCAGGCCATATGTGTAAGGTCAATATGATGGCTCCAATTTCGCTAATTTGGTACTCGTTTCCGTTCTACCTTGCCCTCAGCAGGACAATGGCTAGGCTGGGCTTTCTTTTCGTCGTCCTGCCATCTACTGCTCGGTAAGTACCAGAAGTACATGCGTTTGAGCACGTCCAGCGTCTGAACCTCCTATCCTAGTCGTCCATGAAGACCAATCTGTACTTCCCCGGTGTCATTTCCGCATCTCTTCGCTCGAGCACAAGTACATTCCAGCGATTCGCTTTGTTGAAGCAAGTTGTTTTGATTGCTGCGCTAGCCACCCTGGTCGCTTACACCCCGACCGCTGTCAGCTACGGCATCATCATCGTGCCCCCACCGACGGACAACTCCGACCACGTGTACTGCTTAGGCGGTCCTGCCGGAACCATTGACACTCCGGAGATCATCGGAGATACGGCGAGTACTACCAGGCTATGGACGAGTTGTTCACGGAGAACGGCATTGCGAGGACACCTGTTAAAGCAACTTGTGTTTGAGCACCTTCAGCAACTTCCGTTTGAGCACCTTTGGGCAACTTTCGTTTGAGCACCTTTGGGCAACTTCAGCAACCTCCAGCATGTTCACAATAATGTGCAAAACTCGTGAATAATCGTTTGAGAGATTCCAGATCGCGATCTTTAAACTTAAACCACAGACCTCTACAAGTTGCGCAACGTGCGGAAATCTGCGGCAAGTTCCGAGGTGAGGTCGTGCGCTTCGATGTCGAGTATTGCGTGATGCCACTAACACATACCGGTAGACGTGTTGCTGTTCGAACACTATGTCACGGAAGTCAAAGCGCCAACACAAGGATCAGAGCTGCACAGAGCGAAAGCGAGAGCGTAGAAGAAGTAAGTACTTCATTTTGTGTTGTTCAACCATCGCCTAAAGGCGTACATGTCTGCGTTCATGCATGCACAGAACACCAGGATAGCGAGGAGGAGTCCAATGACGATAACAACGGCTGGTCGAGCGAGGTAGAGGTGCAGCGAATGCTACGCGAGTCCAAACGCGATCGAAGTGGAATGAGTGGAAAAAAGGGAGTGACGAGGAAGAAACACGGTAAGCTGTTCCTGCAAATAAGCGAACAACAACTTGTTACTAAGTGTGGTGCGTGTGTGCATGTACCGGTATGTCAAAATGTACAAGAGGAGGAGACAGACCAGCCATGCCAAACAGGCTATTATTGTGCCTTTCAGGTAAAATTGCCAATCTGACCTCAAAAGGTAGTTCCTACGAAGGGCAGGGTAGGGTTTTATGTAGGATTTGCTTCTGAGCTAGCAACGAATTACGAGACCTGCCTATTTTCAGTCAAGTCTTACGTATTATTAAGAGCTCTGATTTTTGCTACAGAGTTCCTATTCAGGACTAACGTCCGAATGGCCACTTTTCGACGGTCATTCCCTCCTACGCAGGAGAACAAAATATCGAGAACTACCTTACCTGCAGAAGCTTTTCTTTTTGCATATGCATTATGATCTCTCAGCCGGCGATGTTGTTCGTGCACAAACTCAAACCATGATTCCTCAATTGGCCACGAAGTATTCTTGCAAACATGGCTGCCAGCTGCAGTCGAGAGGAACGCGTAAGCGTGTTGCGCGCATACCAATGGGGTCAATGTTAACCCCTTAGCTACCGTCACAACTGACGTATGTGCGTGACCAAGGATATGCATGTATTTGCAAATATTAATCATTCTGCAAGGGGTGCCACCACCACGAGCTGATACATGCTGCCCCCCAGAACTGCTATGAACTATTTGACGACAGAATTTATGAGCAGAAAGATGTGTTCACCGAAACAAACACCACAACAAAGAGCCTTTACGATTTTCTGTCGCAAAAGATGGGTACGTTTCGGTTTGCTTCAGCACTATTGCTAGCCTAACATATCGCGGTGTCATTTACTCCACAGAACGGCCAAAACTTGATCAACTCTCATCGAGGTTTTTCGACAACAAAAGATTGCCTGAATAATTTGATTGCTGACTTCGTTGGGGGGGGGGAGGCAATAGTTGTCTTCTTATTCAAGACGATTTGAAGCCCATGTCTAGAACTATTCTGCAGAGCGCTGCTCAAAAGGAGATTTTCAAGAGGTGGGGGAACAACCTCGGGTTGGGCTGGACATTAAATACCAATAGCATCGGCTACTATGCGAAAGGATTGCAACTTTGATCCTGCATTGTGCTATTAATTATGAGTCTGCGTCGTAGGAAGACTCGTTGTCGCCGTCCCCACGGGAAAGGGTGTTTCCGTCCTTGACTTTTGGTGTACTAGCTAGCAGAAGAAAATGCTGACAGAGATTCTGAAGTACTCCAAGGATATCAACGCGTCATGGTCTAACGTGGAATCGATAGTGGTCGATAAAGATTTTAGGGAAATGTCCGCCTTGAAGACAATGTTTCCTGATGCAGAGGTACGCAATACTGTAGTGAAACAGCCATGTCGTCCATCTAACTAACAGAATTATGCTTGACGTGTACAGGCTTTCCTTTGCCAGTCCTATGAGGTCTGACAAAGGTACGGCTGCTTGGGTACATCATAGGTTAGCTGCCAAGATGTTGTCAAGTTGCAGTACGATGTATATCACCACCAGTGCGCCAAACAATGGGAAGCTACTCACGCTGAGCAGTGGTGCAGCACGTGCACAAACGCTAGTATATCTGTTCCAGTCACTAACTTAGCTTCCAATACACAATGTCAATTCCCACTTCGAATAGTGTTGTGTTGTTTCGGTGGCCGTGGATATCTAAAATTTAAGTGTCTAAGGCTCAGCACAAGGTTGGCGTTGTGGCTTGGCTTGGAATAGTGAAGGCCTGTGGTGGTTGACTGTACGCATTGGCATGTATAAGGTCAGCGTCTCTCATGTTGTTGTGCAGAAGTATGATGTCAGTGATCTCCCGAAAGATGCGCAACTACTCGAAGTATTCGAGTAGAACTCGAGTTTATCACGATAAGCTGAACGTGAAGGTGCGCAACTTCGTTTGAAGGTGCTCGCAGTTGCTGAAAGGTGCTCAAGTGAAGGTGCCCAAAGGTGCCTGAAGGTGCGCAACTTCAGGTCAAAAGGTGCCCAAAGGTGAGCGAAGTTGCTGAAGGTGCTCAATCACAAGTTGCTTCAACGGGAGCCCATTGTGAGTTTGAAGGAGTACATCACGACGTATGACACCAACATCTCCGAGTG
Organism: Phytophthora ramorum; assembly: GCF_020800215.1. NCBI lineage: Eukaryota > Oomycota > Peronosporomycetes > Peronosporales > Peronosporaceae > Phytophthora > Phytophthora ramorum. The sequence continues at coordinate 2,562,417 of NW_027150651.1, forward strand.
TGGCACACCGAGCAGGATGACACGGCCGAGGCCATCCTATCGAACGGATATGTATACGATGGGCAGATCGCATCTGGGTCCATGTGAGATTTGGTGCGACGACAAACGAGCATTTAACAACAACACGAATCACAGACAAGTGCAAGTTCGCATTGAAGGAGGATCCAAACATGAAACCTTTTAAAAAATTCCCAATTCATGTGTAAAGCTGAGTAACGTACCATGTACCAAAAAGTAAATGGCTGCGCGAAGGCTGTGTCATATCACTGATAGCATATTTGCATTTGGTTACTTGTTGCTCTGCGCTCTACATTTTCTGTTGAATGTGCGGGGAAAACTTTGGATGTGAGATTGAATATAACACGGCGAGGCATTTAAGATCCACGATAGTAGTCAATACTTCTCTTCAAACTATCGGCAAGAGTACCTCGGATACTGTTTCCTTCGTTCCGATACCGCAGCAAATCCATGCCGGTGGGCCGAGCTCCATCGCCACTTCAATTTGCTTGAGTTATTCCTTGTTGGCAAAGTACGAAGTAGTGCACGTCGTTTTCGAGCAATATATTACCGTTTACAAAAGATAGACTGCCCTATTAGTTGGGGACAACGGCGCCGAGGCTCTTCCAGGTCATGCCGGCGAAGTAGTCCTTGGACTTGATGGACTTGGTGATGAGGTTGCCCATGACCAAGCCGCCCATGACGGGCAGCTGCGAGACGCCGCCACTCGGGCCCAGCGGCAGCACCGTCGCCACCACCTCCACCTTGGGGAACGGCTTGCTCACGTTCGTCTGCGTCTTGCGCGCCACGAGCGCCAGCTCAGCGCCCAGGTGCTTGCCCTGCTGGCCCGCGTAGAACGCGCGCTTGGGCGCCGAGTTGTTGCTCGCGTCGCCCAGCGCGTAGATGTTCGAGTACTGGTCACTGTCCAGCTGCAACTTGCTGTTCACCTTAACGAAGCCCTCGGGCGTCACGAGACTAGCGTCCAGCTTCTGGATGAGCTCCGTCGTGGGGCTGAAGCCGCCGCACAGCAGCTGCACGTCCGACTCGATCTCCGTGCCTTTGTCCGTGCGCAGCGTGCGCTTCTCGAAGCTGTTGCCCGAGAGACGCTCTGTCAGACGCTCCCCCACCACCACCTTGACGCCCAGGCGTTTCAAGTACGTTGACAGCTTAGTCCGGAACTTGTCGCGCACGTCGTCGCCCGCCACCAGCTTGGCCTTACTCTCGAGGATCGTCACGTTCTTGCTTGGGTACTTGGCCTTGATCTCGCCGGCCACCTCGACGCCCACAGCGCCGCCCCCCACGATGAGCACGCTGTTGGCGCCCTTGACCTGCTCGCGCACCTCGGCCAGCTTGGCCTCGGTGGTCGCGCGCTTGAAGTTGTTCTTGGGCTGCTTGATGGGCACCGTGTACGTGCTGCCCGTGGCCACCACCAGGTAATCGTAGCTCAGGCTCTTGACGGGGCCCGCCAGCAGGTCGTCATCCTCGCCGATGGGCGCGTACTCGACCTCGTTGGTGCCGGGCACGATGCGCGTCACGATGGCGCGCTGGATCTTGACGAACGCCTTGGCCGACGGCGGGATCACGCTGTCGTACGGCACGAAGAGCTTCTGGGTGTAGCCGGCATCCACGAGCGCGCGCGGCGTGCCCACGGCGTGGTAGTAGTACTTGCTCTTCTCGAGCACGAGCACCTCGGTGTCGTCCTTGGCCGTGAGGTCGGCCGCCAGCGTCTGAGCCACGGCGATGCCTGCGGGGCCGCCACCGACGATGAGGATGCGAGGCATGGTGGTTGTTGTGGTGTGGGAATGAATAGGTACGTGGGTTGCTGCTGGTGTCGCTGCTGCACTTGCGGCGCGTTGAGAACGTTGGGGAATGAGAGGCTGGCGATGGCGGCGGTCACGCGCTCGCGGTTGCTGATCCCCGGCACGGACCGCGGCACAAGCAACTTTCCTGCGTGGTGTACCGTACGCAATCGGTGCAAGATCGGGCAAGTCGCTGTTTGAGCAACATGTCGCATGGCTGTATCGGCGTGGACCAATGAACAGCGCGAAGCGGACACGTCACCGACTTCTCCTACGCAATCGGCGGTCCGTAAACACAACGAGAGGTGCTGCCCTCCGTTATCACATGTTCATGGTAATTGCTTAATCCATAAAGTAAAGAAGGTTATCACACTTTAGAGCTCTATTTGTATGTTTGTATAACAAATACTGTTTTGAGTCGGAAGAGATCATTTGGTATAGAGGGGCATCGAGTTCCATAGGTACATGATAGCGTGCGTCTGCCTTTCAGAAGACGTAAAGCGACTCGATGACCCATCGAATCGATCCACGAAGGCCTGAGTAGGGCGATTGGCAAGGACTCGAGGTGTGGCGCTCGAAGTCGGCTGTGGCGTACGAACAGCGGTTTGTATGAAGAACGAGGTGGTGCAGCCACGTGGGTGGAAAGGAAAGATGAGGGCCTTCGCGTGCTCCACATGATATGTAACGTGTAGGCTTAGTCTTGTTGAGGTTAGACTCGGCCACCTCGTGACTCAAATAAGACATATATTATGCATTACCGGAGTGGCTATCTGAAAGGCAACTTCCACTCTGAAACGGTTGGCAATGGCCAACCTGTACTATGTTTTTGGCAGCAGTATAGAGTTTTCTAGCTTCGTTGTTCTTCTAACTGCTCATTAATGCTCACTATTTCTTTTACCATTCTCCGTACAAGTTCTGTCCTTCAAGCGCTAAAGCTGCCCCCGCAACAAGTCTAATGTCGTAAGACTGTGTTAATTTCAAGTGACCAAGCCATAACGAAAGGACGGGCTTCGATATAGCTGCACAGAGCTTCGAGTAGTGTCAGCTATTACGATTTGGCGGGTTTAGAAGCCCAGTTTTCATTATAAAGAAATCAAAAAATGTCGGTATAACCGAGCAGATCCGCATCCCATTCTTAGCGGCAGTGTGCTGTACGCGTTGTGGATTCAGCGAAAGCATCTGTCAAGAATAGCTGCAAGAAACTCAAGATCATGGGAGTGCGGCAGATTTTGCTACCGTTATGTCGCGAACGAAAGGCGGTAACACGATTGATGCAGCTCGCACGACAGTCGCTACTGATGCCAAGAACTAAGGAAAAACTAGGCTTTTAGTGACTCGAATTAAACTAATAAAATAGGGAGTCTTTTCTGCACGCATTATTGTGAATTCTACTCATGTGTTCGTGGTTCATGAAATTGCCCAACAAATCGCGAAATCCCAACTTACGATATTGATACCTAAAGTACGTTTTCGACTTAAAAGAGGCCTCTATGTACCACTTTAGAAATGAGTTGATATTGTACGTTGCGAACCGTCCCGGATCGGAAAGTTTGGCCGGAACTCACAATTTTCTTTACGGCTGATCACAGGCTGCTATGATAATGCGTGGGCACGGTCTCACATATTTAGCCCACACACTAAAACCGATCATCCTACGATTGTATGTAGTTATGCTAAATATGTAGTACACACAAAGTATCACTAGAGATTTCTGTGGTTTCCACCACTGCCGGCGAACTATAACTCTCAATCACAACTCAATTGACCCTTTCCTATATCAGCTGCCTCGCCTCCACTCCTCCTCTTCAAACGACCTTGACACAGGCCGGTCGGTTCCGTCGTTGCATATAAATAGCGTATATCTATTCAGTACAGTCAGGTTCAACACGAGGCAGAGGCTCTCCCGACATTTTTTGATTTCTTTATAATGAAAACTGGGCTTCTAAACCCGCCAAATCGTAATAGCTGACACTACTCGAAGCTCTGTGCAGCTATATCGAAGCCCGTCCTTTCGTTATGGCTTGGTCACTTGAAATTAACACATTAGACTTGTTGCGGGGGCAGCTTTAGCGCTTGAAGGATAGAACTTGTACGGAGAATGGTAAAAGAAATAGTGAGCATTAATGAGCAGTTAGAAGAACAACGAAGCTAGAAAACTCTATACTGCTGCCAAAAACATAGTACAGGTTGGCCATTGCCAACCGTTTCAGAGTGGAAGTTGCCTTTCAGATAGCCACTCCGGTAATGCATAATATATGTCTTATTTGAGTCACGAGGTGGCCGAGCCTAACCTCACCAGCCTCCTTGGCTCGCCATCAGGGATGAAGATTATTGGTCAAAATTGGGTTGCACATCCCTGGCAAACTCGTTCAGTCAGATCGTGCAATTTCACAAAACGGCGTGGCCGAAAACAACTTTTTGCGTTTTCTGGCGCTTGTAGAACGCCTAGAGCTCATCGGAGGCCAGATTTGGGCTCTCCTCGTTGAGGGACATGAGCTGCCATTTGGCCCTTCGGGCCAAGTGCGCCTTACACGGCAAGTTTGCAAATGAGGCCTGGTGGCCAAAGCTTATTAGTTTACATAGTCATTAGTTTGTAGAGTCCGTTTCGGACGTCATCAGATTGATTGTGACCATATCGGTCACAGCACACAAGTTGCCTTTTCGTGTCGCACACTAAATCCTGTACGGTGTTTGAAAAGCATTCTGTAGACCTCGCGCCGGCGCCTGCATGCAGGTGCTCATTTCCACTTTTGGCATCCAGGGCAGAGGCAGTATATTTTAAATACACTGTTCTTTTGCCTTTACTTGTTTTGTGTGTGTTTTGGTTGTATCGGGGTTGTTTTAGCCCAGAACAGCCATGGCGCGTACCCTGCAGGTGGACAGGATGTCATGTGGTGGCAAGCGCTCAGGTCAGCAGCAGGTGCAGGTCAGCTCCACGCCGCCGCCGAAGGAGCAGACTCAAGCCAAGACGTGGCCTGTGGCGTATCTCTCGGACCGCAAGGAAACGGCTACTGGTACTAAGTACAAGGTCGTCTGGACGAAGCCGCTGAACTATGCGGGACCGGAAAGCTGGGACCCGACCTGGGAGCCTAAGAAGTCGCTCAAGGAGGACGGCATTGGCTATGCCATGCTCATGGTGGATGCGTGGGTGCTAGCGAGACGTCCGGACACCTTCCTGTGCTGGGCGCGAAAGGCTGTGCCGACGCTGATCGGTGCCAACGCCAGCGGCACGTGCTTGTTCAAGGCGCTGCAGCAGGCTGTGCGTTTGCTGGGTAAGCCATCAGCAGTGCCAGACGTTGAGGTTGAGAGCTTTCTCGCAGAGTCGCACCGCCGTGGAGTGAAGTTTTCTCGTGGCATCCGCTGGAGTGTTTTCAAGGCTTTTCTCGCCCAGCTGAAGCGTGCTGGTTCACCCATCTCGATGCAAGACCTGGATTTTAATCGTCAGCTCTCTGGACATCGTGGCGTCCCAGGCATCAAGCGTTTGAAGCTCGAGGACGGCTTCTACATTGTGGCTGCCAGCAATACCATGGGCGTCGGGCATGCGTTCGTTTTGGAGGTGCAGGGTCGCAAGTACACCGCTCATGATGGGTCGGTCAAGCGTAGCTTGGGACGCTATGGTGAGTGGATTAATAGCCTTATGTTTGTGCGTAAGGTAGCTCTTGAGGCTTAAGCAGATAATGCATGTGCTTCTTTTGACTTTGTCATTCATTTTCAAATTATTATTGTTAGCATATTCGGTGGCTGTGTACCAGGGAAACCTCGTTGAGGGTAAAACCTATAGGGTGCAGTGGGTAAACCTATTGTAGGGGAAACCCCACGCTGTCCTGTGACTCACTAATATTGTGAAAATATATGTATTTGACAGTGATTATTGATCTATCTATTTGCTTATTCCTTGAATGATTGCATTCCTAGTTGTCTTCTTAAATTCCGGAACTGATGCTTGTCAAGTGACTTGGTGAAAATATCTGCGACCATTGACTTGGTGTTGCAGTAAACAACGCTGAATTCGTGTCGTTCTACCTTTTCCTGAACAAAATGGTAACGGATGTCAATATGCTTTGATCGTCCGTGTAGTTCCGGGTTGCTAGCAATTTTGATGCAGCTTTGGTTGTCCTCCATAATGACAGTAGCTTTACTTGTCGTGAACCCAAGCTCTTTCAGTAACAGTTTGAGGAAGATTACCTCTTGCATGCAATGACACACTGCGATGTACTCAGCCTCTGTCGTCGAGAGCACTACCGTATGGTGCTTCCTCGAAAGCCATGAAATCGGACTTGCTCCGGTCATTGTGACATACCCACCAACTGACCTTCTAGTGTCAGGGCAATTAGCATAGTCGGAGTCTGTGTAGGCTGTGAGATGATCAGCTAGGTTGCTAGCATCAACCGACGTCGATCCACCAAGTAGCAAACCTTGGTCAGTTGTACCAGATAGATATTTTAAACCTCTTACTACAGCTTTCCAGTGCTCCTTTCCAGGGTTCACTAAGAATTGGCTGACTTCGCGCATGTAGCATGCTAGATCTGGGCGAGTTACAACCATGAGATACATCAGACTGCCTACGACTTCTCTGTATGGGATGTCTTTCATAGCCTCCCTCTCTTCTTGGGTCTGAGGCTGCATGGCTTTTGTAAGCTTGATGCTGCGGTCTGAGGGCGTCGCAGTAGGGTACGAAATAAGATGTTTGAACTTATCGAGGACATTTGTAGCGTACTTTTGCTGGTGAATAAAGATTGTTCGGGCTTTACGGTTCCGTTCAATGGACCAGCCGAGAATGTAATTCACCTCCCCTAAATCTGTCATTGAAAATCTCTGTTTCAGGGCCGATTTAATACGGCAGACGAGGCTGACAGTGGGTGCTATGATAAGCAGATCGTCCACGTAGACAGCAATGTAGCATACTTGGCCATCAATGGTTGCCATAAAGACGCAGCTATCTTTAATCAATTTGTGAAAGCCGAGGCTCTCAAGGAAGGCGCACAGTGTCTGATACCAAATACGAGGTGCTTGTTTAAGGCCGTAAAGGCTCTTGAGGAGTTTGCAGACAAGGTGCTCTTGGCCAGCAGCAGCGAAACCTTCGGGCTGGGCCATGTAGATTTCTTCCGAGAGGAAGCCATTTAAGAAGGCTGTCTTCACATACAACTGATGAACCTCGTAGTCTAGTAATGCTGCTATGACCAGGAGGAGGCGTAGGACCTCCATCCTGATAACAGGAGAAAAGATCTCGTTGTAGTCAATGCCATATTGCTGTAGAAAGCCTTTAATAACTAGGCGTGCCTTAAACCGGTCGATTTCACCCGAGCCTGTGTACTTCACAACGAAGACTCACCGGTTTTGGAGAACACAGCGGCCTTTGGGTGGTGGAACCAGAGCCCACGTTTCATTGTTCATGAGTGACGCAAATTCAGATTCCGCAGCAATTCGCCATTGTCTAGCATAAGGGGATTTCATGGCTGTTTTGTAGGACTTAGGCTCAGGCACATACCGAATAGCAAGCAGACTAAGAGTTTGAGTTGTACGTTTATTGTTTTCTCGAGTATCCTCCTCTGACGTCAGCTCTGTAAGGTTGACTGCTTCCTCGTATCGAGGACGTTTAGCAGGGGACTGTGGAGGTGTTGAAGGCGTTTCCGTTACAAAAGAATAGATGATTTCGCCTCGGTCATTAGCATCAGTGGCATCGCTCAGCGGAGTCGGCATCGCTGCAGGTGTTATAAAGGGTGGGACATCAGGTCCGACCTTCGGGGGACTGCTTGGTCCGACCCTTGGGGATTGGCTGGTTTGGATATTGGACGTGGGACTATCACCAGACGAGGCAGTATCAACCAGATGAGCCGGTAGAGGCAATGGATCGGGTGCGTGGTCGACATCCTCAAGGGTTGGAAAGCTGTCTTCCTGAAAGACGACGTCACGGCTGTAAACGATGGCCTTCATCGAAACGTCCATGAGGCGATACCCCTTTTTGTGACTAGGAACGCCTAGATATAGACAGAGCTTTGCTCGTGCATCTAGCTTATCCCTGTAGATATCATTGATGTGTGCGTATGCAGCACACCCAAACACCTTCAGGTACTGCACACTCGGTTTGCGATTGTACCATAGCTCATAGGGACTGCAAGTGTAGGTGTTCTCACTCGGTGTCATGTTAAGTAGTGTAGTCACGTGACTGACACATTCTGCCCAGAGCGTTTTGGGCAGTTTGGTATCAAGTAGGAGGGCACGTACACGTTCCAGAATCGTGCGCATGCGCCGCTCAGCGACACCGTTTTGCTGTGGTGTGTAAGCGTTGGTAAATTGTGCATGAGTTCCGTATCGTTTAAAGACTATGCGGCCTAGCTTCTCGTACTCCTTTGCATTATCAGTTTGAAGGACCTGAACATCCAAGTCCGAGGTAGGACCTGGATATTCTAGGGTGTGCACATCAGAGCGGAAGATGTTTAAGGCTTTCATCCTGAAGTCTTCGTAGCAAGAGTAAAGTTGGCTACGGGTTTTAATAGGGTACGCAAACATGTATCGCGTAAAGTCATCAATGAAGACGACAAAGTAGCGATAACCGCTGAGACTAGAAACGGGTAGTGGCCCACAGATATCAGAATGAACTTTTTGCAACGGCATTGAAGCACGTTCAACACGTTTATTGGAAGGAAATGCAGCGCGGTGTGACTTCGCGTAAGTACATGCAGAGCAAAAGAAATTGTCTTTAGGAACTCCGGTGTTGGCATCGAGTCCGTGGAGGGCTTGGTTCTTAGTGAGCGCCTGTAAGACACGAATATTAGGATGACCAAGTCTTTTGTGCAAGAGCGGACTTACCAGAGGTAGCCACGTGGGCTTCTTGCTTCTGGATCGGCGTGGCCGTAAACTAGTACAGCTTCGCAGTGGTTGACTTCTTCGCCTTGAGGTTGAAGCGGTGGTCGGTCTGAACCGTGCACACGGCTCGCTGGAACGTGAAGCGGAAATCGTATTCCACAGCGGCAGCGACCGACAGCAGGTTGTAGTGAAGCTGCGGTGCGTAAAGTACGTCACGCAACGTCAGCTGTCGCTGACCTCCCTTAGAATCGGTCACCTGAAGGACGACATCACCTGTGCCTTCAATGGGTATCTCAGACTTCCCACCGACCGTAATCGTGCCAGTAGCAGGAGTCTTCGAAACGAACCACTCGGCATGCTGGGTGACGTGGCTGGTGCAGCCCGAGTCGACCGTCCAGCTGGGGTCGAAGGTGGTGGATGCTTGAGCCGTTAGACTGATGGCGGGTGGAACAGGCTTGACCACTGTCGCGACAGCGATGCGTGCTTCTTCACGGCGGGACTGATCATATCCACCTTCATCACGACGAGATTGCTGATGTCCCTTGCTGTTGTTGTCGCGGTTGTTGCCACCCCGACCGCCGTTGGTCCGACCTCGACCGCCTGTCTTCCAGGATCCACGTCCACGACCGGAGTTGTTGCCACGTCGTTCGTAGGGGTGGGACCGGTTAGAGTTTCCACCGAGGAACTCAAAGTTCGCAGGCAGGACGGTTCCCACCTTCACAGTACCATCCCGAAGGTCCTTTTGCAGTCCTCGACATTGCCGAATATCATGGTGAGGCTTCTGGCAGTAGCTGCAGACCTGGCTGTCGGTCACCAGACGTGCCGGCGCTTGGGCTGGAGCAATGAGAGCCCGCTCTCCCTTGGTAGTGCGACTTTCAGGGGTACCCTTCGCCAGAGTGTAACGCGTCTCAGCCTCCATTTTGCGGATCTTGTCCTCGATGCTCGTCTTGAGCTCGTCATACGGGATGTACTTCCGGTTACCTTTCCAAATGCGCAGGTCGTCCTTCCAGGACGCTGGCATAGAGTGGAACAGGTAGACAGACTTTTGTCCGTCGGTGAGGACCGATTCGATCGCCTTGGACGCGGCTCGCATCGCGTCTTCTAGGATGAGAAAGAACTCACTCACGTCACTCCCTTCCTCGTACTTGGTTTCCATGAGGAAGTGCAGAATATAGTACGGGTCGCCATGGAGCGCGGCACCCTCGTACTTCTTGCAGATAGCTTGGAAGATGTCGTAGGCCGTGGTGAGGTTCTTGACCAGACGTAAGTGCGTGTCGTCCATCGTCTTCATCAGGAATGACTTGGTCTGCGCCTCCATGCGACGGAGGCGGCGGGAAGACAGTGGTACGCGCTTCTCCTTAGCAGCCCGACGCTGCGACTAGCGCTGCAAAAACGAGCGTACCGGGGAGGGTGGCTTGGGCTTCGCGCTGGTCTTGGCATCTTCTTCACCGCCGGACGCGTCTTCGTCAGAGCTTGGCTCGTAGTCGACGGCTTGCGAGTCATAGTCGGCTGGCGAAGAGACCGTAGCGCCACCGTCGGCAGAGTCGGACATCTCGCTGTCGGACGAGTCTTCGTCATCGTCGTCGCTGCTTAACCCGTCGTAGTCCTTCTTCTTGACGAAACCGACCAGGTGCTTGCCATCAAGCGATGCCGTGACTCGGGTCTTCCACACGTCGTAGTTCCTTGAACCGGAAAGTCGAGGGAAGTCGTCACTTGAGGTTCGGTTGGGCTCATAACCTGTTGCGGGGGCAGCTTTAGCGCTTGAAGGACAGAACTTGTACGGAGAATGGTAAAAGAAATAGTGAGCATTAATGAGCAGTTAGAAGAACAACGAAGCTAGAAAACTCTATACTGCTGCCAAAAACATAGTACAGGTTGGCCATTGCCAACCGTTTCAGAGTGGAAGTTGCCTTTCAGATAGCCACTCCGGTAATGCATAATATATGTCTTATTTGAGTCACGAGGTGGCCGAGTCTAACCTCAACAAGACTAAGCCTACACGTTACATATCATGTGGAGCACGCGAAGGCCCTCATCTTTCCTTTCCACCCACGTGGCTGCACCACCTCGTTCTTCATACAAACCGCTGTTCGTACGCCACAGCCGACTTCGAGCGCCACACCTCGAGTCCTTGCCAATCGCCCTACTCAGGCCTTCGTGGATCGATTCGATGGGTCATCGAGTCGCTTTACGTCTTCTGAAAGGCAGACGCACGCTATCATGTACCTATGGAACTCGATGCCCCTCTATACCAAATGATCTCTTCCGACTCAAAACAGTATTTGTTATACAAACATACAAATAGAGCTCTAAAGTGTGATAACCTTCTTTACTTTATGGATTAAGCAATTACCATGAACATGTGATAACGGAGGGCAGCACCTCTCGTTGTGTTTACGGACCGCCGATTGCGTAGGAGAAGTCGGTGACGTGTCCGCTTCGCGCTGTTCATTGGTCCACGCCGATACAGCCATGCGACATGTTGCTCAAACAGCGACTTGCCCGATCTTGCACCGATTGCGTACGGTACACCACGCAGGAAAGTTGCTTGTGCCGCGGTCCGTGCCGGGGATCAGCAACCGCGAGCGCGTGACCGCCGCCATCGCCAGCCTCTCATTCCCCAACGTTCTCAACGCGCCGCAAGTGCAGCAGCGACACCAGCAGCAACCCACGTACCTATTCATTCCCACACCACAACAACCACCATGCCTCGCATCCTCATCGTCGGTGGCGGCCCCGCAGGCATCGCCGTGGCTCAGACGCTGGCGGCCGACCTCACGGCCAAGGACGACACCGAGGTGCTCGTGCTCGAGAAGAGCAAGTACTACTACCACGCCGTGGGCACGCCGCGCGCGCTCGTGGATGCCGGCTACACCCAGAAGCTCTTCGTGCCGTACGACAGCGTGATCCCGCCGTCGGCCAAGGCGTTCGTCAAGATCCAGCGCGCCATCGTGACGCGCATCGTGCCCGGCACCAACGAGGTCGAGTACGCGCCCATCGGCGAGGATGACGACCTGCTGGCGGGCCCCGTCAAGAGCCTGAGCTACGATTACCTGGTGGTGGCCACGGGCAGCACGTACACGGTGCCCATCAAGCAGCCCAAGAACAACTTCAAGCGCGCGACCACCGAGGCCAAGCTGGCCGAGGTGCGCGAGCAGGTCAAGGGCGCCAACAGCGTGCTCATCGTGGGGGGCGGCGCTGTGGGCGTCGAGGTGGCCGGCGAGATCAAGGCCAAGTACCCAAGCAAGAACGTGACGATCCTCGAGAGTAAGGCCAAGCTGGTGGCGGGCGACGACGTGCGCGACAAGTTCCGGACTAAGCTGTCAACGTACTTGAAACGCCTGGGCGTCAAGGTGGTGGTGGGGGAGCGTCTGACAGAGCGTCTCTCGGGCAACAGCTTCGAGAAGCGCACGTTGCGCACGGACAAAGGCACGGAGATCGAGTCGGACGTGCAGCTGCTGTGCGGCGGCTTCAGCCCCACGACGGAGCTCATCCAGAAGCTGGACGCTAGTCTCGTGACGCCCGAGGGCTTCGTTAAGGTGAACAGCAAGTTGCAGCTGGACAGTGACCAGTACTCGAACATCTACGCGCTGGGCGACGCGAGCAACAACTCGGCGCCCAAGCGCGCGTTCTACGCGGGCCAGCAGGGCAAGCACCTGGGCGCTGAGCTGGCGCTCGTGGCGCGCAAGACGCAGACGAACGTGAGCAAGCCGTTCCCCAAGGTGGAGGTGGTGGCGACGGTGCTGCCGCTGGGCCCGAGTGGCGGCGTCTCGCAGCTGCCCGTCATGGGCGGCTTGGTCATGGGCAACCTCATCACCAAGTCCATCAAGTCCAAGGACTACTTCGCCGGCATGACCTGGAAGAGCCTCGGCGCCGTTGTCCCCAACTAATAGGGCAGTCTATCTTTTGTAAACGGTAATATATTGCTCGAAAACGATGTGCACTACTTCGTACTTTGCCAACAAGGAATAACTCAAGCAAATTGAAGTGGCGATGGAGCTCGGCCCACCGCATTCAGCGCTAAAACCTTAGTTGCCGAGGTCGAGATGGCCTTGATAACTTGGCAGTGAATGATGTGAGCGTAGTGCAGCTCCTCAATCATCGGTGCGGTTTGGCTCGCACGAAAATCTCTAGCACACGCATGCGACCTCAGAAGGTCATAGCCAATTGTGTCCCAGTGCTTAAAAGCAGCGCACAAACCATTGCAAGGAGGCCACTTGACATGGCTTGTCTTTGATTAAGGGCCTTGAAGGAGCAGAAGGCAAGGCATCCACGCTGGTTGACCCGCAATCGCCAGCAAATCGCCAGCGTCCTGCGCTGGGAATGTTGGTTTTGCTTCGGAAACTACCTTCTGTCCAGCGGCGATTACAGAACACTCTCAAACGACTCCCCGCCATGTGGCAGTATTTGTATTGGCCACTCACAAACGAACTTGCAGCGCAACGCACACTTCTCAACAAAGCAAAAGCTTCTCAAGACCCCAAGAACCAAGAACATGACGCGTATTGTGATCATCGGAGGGGGTGCAGCGGGTATCAACACGGTGCAGGCGCTAGCCAAGAACCTCAACGAGGCAGATAACACCGAGGTCATCCTGCTCGAGAAGAACGCCTACTTCTACCACGTTGTGGGCGCTCCGCGAGCCTACGTGGATGCCGACTACACCAACAAGATGTTCATCCCGTACGACAACGCCATCCCCAAGCACGCCGCCAAGTTTGTGCGAATCGTCCGCGGAGTCGCCACCCAAATCTCCGCCGACTCGAATGAGGTGTCATACCACGCGATTGGAAGTGACGACAAGGAGAACGAAGTCACGGAGAAGCTGCAGTTCGACTACCTCGTGCTGGCCATGGGCAGTACGTACTCCGTTCCGATCAAGCAGGATAGCCGCGACTACGCTCGATCGGCAACTGAGGCGAAGCTGCAAGAGGTTCGCAGTCACATTGAGAAATCCGAGAAGATTGTGGTCGTTGGTGGGGGTGCTGTGGGTTGTGAGGTGGCTGCGGAGATCAAGGCGAAGTATCCGGGCAAGTCAGTGACGATCGTGGAGGCCAACCAGAAGCTCCTTTCCGGCAACAACCTTCGTGACAAGTTTTACGCATACCTGGATGCGTCCTTGAAGAAGTTGGATGTGAAGGTGATTCTTGGCGAGCGTCTGACGGAGCGTCTAAGCGGCAACGGTTTCGAGCCGCGTACTTTGCGCACCGACAAGGGGACGGAGATCAATTCTGACCTCCAACTTCTTTGTGGTGGTTTCAGCCCCATGGCTGCGTTGGTCGAGGAGATGGATGCATCGCTGGTGACGGACCGAGGTGCTGTAAAAGTCAATGGACAGTTGCAGCTGGAGAGTGACAAGTATGCTCACATTTTTGCTCTTGGCGACGTATGCGACCACCCTGCTCCGAAGATGGCTTTCATCGCTGGCGAACAGGGAAAGTTCCTCGCTGGCGAGCTGTCCGCAGTCATTCGCAAGACGCAGCCTGGGTTTACCAAGGAGTTCGAGGTGCCAGCAACGGCTATGATAGTCTTGCCGCTGGGCCCGCGCGGAGGGGTTTCGCAGCTGCCGGTGTGGGGAGGTGTCGTCGTCGGCGACTGGTTCACGTGGCTAATCAAGTCGAGGGACTACTTCGCCGGCCGAATCTGGGCCAGCATCGGCGCCACAGTCCCGAACTAAAGTACTTAGAAGTAGCTGAGTAAGGAAGATGGAGTTGAAGCCGTCAAAATAGTTTACTGCGCTTGCACCTTTGTGCTCTTGCCAGTAGTGCCAGTGGTCAGTTTGCTCCGCCTGTCAACTTTCAATATTCACAGCAACACAAGAGAAGGCTGCCGTCGTCTTCATGCTACTATCCGGTTGCAGGTTTCATCAGATGGAGGGAGTCATCGGTCGACGATTATTCAAATGTGCCATACCGGCATCAACATCGGCCATAATGAAAGTTTACTCCAGGAAAGTATGGCTATGATTTCTCCTACTTTGCAGGAATCCCCGGTACGTTCCTATGCGAGTACCCAAGTGTTCATTATCCATCTCTCCGTGAATGAGCCACCTCCTCTCAAGAACATCTTCCCAGCTAGTCAGCTCCAGCCGCTCGATCAACCACCTTATCAAGCGAAACATGATGCGCATTGTCATTGTCGGAGGCGGCCAGGCTGGGATAAACTGCGCCCAGAATTTGGCCAAGACCTTGACCGAAGCGGACAACATCGAGGTCGTGGTGCTGGAAAAGAGTGCCCACTTCTACCACACGCTGGGGGCAGCGCGCGCCTGCGTCGATGCCGACTACGCCAAGAACATGTTTGTCCCGTACGACAACGCCATCCCGAAGACGTCAACTGGCTTCGTTCGCGTGGAGCACGCCGTCGCCACGGGAATCTCGCCGGGAAAAAAGGAAATTTCATTTCACACGATCAATGAAGACGACAAGAAGAGTGCGAAAGCGACAAAATTGTCGTTCGACTACCTTGTATTGGCCACAGGAAGCACATACACGGTTCCGATCAAACAGGACCCGAAGGACTACACCCGCGCAGCGACCGAGACCAAGCTGCAGGAGGTCCGTTCGGAGATCGAAAATGCGGGCAAGATCTTAATCGTTGGAGGTGGTGCTGTTGGCTGCGAAATGGCGGGTCAGATCAAGGCCAAGTACCCGAAAAAGACAGTGACGATTCTCGAAGCGCATAAAGAGCTCATTTCCCGTAACAAACTCTCCGACAACTTTTACTCGAAGCTTCACGCGGCGCTGGATGCTATGAACGTGGAGGTCGTTCTTGGCGAGCGCCTCGCTGAACGTCTCCCGGGAAACTCTTTCGAGAAGCGTACGCTTCGCACAGACAAAGGTACTGAGATTGAGTCTGACATTCAGCTGCTTTGCGGCGGCTTCCACCCTGACTCTGAGCTCGTACATGACATGGACCCTTCGCTTATTACGGAGCAGGGCTCCATCAAGGTGAACGAGCTGCTGCAGCTGGACGACGAGAAGTACTCGAACATTTTTGCACTAGGCGACAACTGCAACCACGAGACACCCAAGATGGCGTTCTGGGCTGCAGACCAGGGCAAGTTCCTTGCCGCGCAGCTGGCAGCCGTCGTGCAGAAGAAGCAAGACGGCTTTAGTAAGCCGTACCCCAAGGTCACCACGGAGACGGTGATCCTCCCGGTTGGTGATGGAGGCGTCTCGCAGCTGCCGATCTGGGGAGGCGTCGTGGTCGGCGACTGGGTTACTTGGATGATCAAGGCGAAGGACTTCATGGCTGGACGTACGTGGGGCAGTCTGGGTGCCACGCCTCCCAAGTAACCTCGCTAGCTATGTGCATGGTGAGCAACGTCAACATTTGGTACACTGCTCAAAATACAGAGGAAGTCTTGTCATTGAGCAGCGAACATTACCCATATTTTTGAGGAATACATATAGCATTGCTTTCGCCGTCTTGCTACGACTCACCCATGCACAGCCAATATACAACTGATGGTTCATCGCTCGAGCGTTTGGAAGTTGTCGGTATACCTTGAAGCGAGCTCGCGATCGACGGATCTTCACCAGTGCGGCGGGGAGCGCCGGGTTCAGGGACCGGAAGAGGAGGATGGTGCTGAGGTTCTCCATGAAAGAATTGGGCAGCTTGAATGCAGCTTGGAACTCCAAGAGAACCAGGTTCAGCTCCAGGAGCTCCTGCTGCGTCTCGAAGGTGCGTGGCGGCGAAGATTCGGCAGGAGCGAGGTCATGGCGGGGGAGTCCATGGCGATTCAGCTCGCAATTAGCGCCAAAGGGCACGAGTGGCTCAGGGTTCATCTTCGGCTCAAGTTATTCAGATTGCGAAATCCTTGTCGATGATGTTAAAAAAATTTGCATCTCACATTTCAGAGTTGGCTTGACATTCGGGTGCTATCCTGCCAATGCTATTATTGCTTGGTAAAATACGATCAAGATGACCAAGCTGTGTGGTTTGTCTGCGCGTTAGGCTGAAGATCGTCTACAACAGGGCTTCGTGAGCAACTTATCCGTATGACGGGCTTAGGCAACAGCAGCTTGGCTACACTCGTAGAGTGGGGGCAACACAACGGATGACTTGAAGCCGGGGCTGTATCTTTCGCGTACTGATCCACCCGTGTGGTGCATGGACTTGAGGCTGTCGTTGCTACGGCGAAAGAGCTTGTAAAAAATCTCTACTGTCGCGTGTGAATCATGACGGGAAAAGGTAGGTCTTAACGTAAAGTGTATCCCCCCACTTGCACTCCATGATATCCAAGTGATGCTTGGGGAGATTCGCAAAGGCGAGGCTGCCGCCGGCGCCAGGTGCGCAATGCTCTTTTTGATCCGACATGGCCATGCTCACGACGAGTACATCCTCGCCTTCACTCGAGCACTCGGCCTATAGTGGTACATGTATCGCCACACACCAGCGCTTCTGATGAAAACTGCGTGTCGAGCGCATTGAGGAGAGAGACGGAGGCGAAGCATGCAAGTTATAATACCACGCCAATGAGTCCAAATTTACACTTCAACGAACGACAGCCGAGTTGCTCGTGTCACCTTTACCAGTCAGGCCTCGCGCGGCATGGCGGTATCGGTGCAGGAATAAACGTAAGTGTAGAACCAATTGAGCGGGGATAAGAACTCCAGCCGCGTGACTGTCCCATGGCCATTGACGCTGGCTGCTGGTGTGTATGTTCGTCGAAAATATATTCTGGTTAGAGCTCCAGCCACAATTTCTGCTGCAACAGCTTCCCATCGTGTTTGCGGTAGGGGAGACTGTTGCTATCTTTCCGGTACATCATCTTGTCTCCACCAAGATGTTACAGCGCATTTGCCCAGTCTCTCTCTCGTAAAGGCAGCGGAAGTCGCATGGCCCGCCATCCAGATCCCAGCTGGCAGGGTGTGCGAGTCACGCCATGCGCCACCTGGGCCCGCGATAGTGAAGCTCAGTGAGTGCACAATGCGAACAGTGCTTGCCACCCCGACGCCGCCCTGTCGACCGGGTGCTCGCTTCTTCTCCAAGACGCGTCAGTCACAATTCAGACGAACGCCCCCGCTCGGACGCACTTACATTCCAACTTGACGCGTGCTACGCAGGACTCTGCCGACCAAGGGAAGACTTGCTAGTAAGTGAGACTTGGAGCTAATGACCATGGGTATGGACCCAAAGTACTGCAAGGTGACAGTCCACCCGGCCAGTCTCAAGGCGTCACCTCCTCGAGTACGACGACAAACGGTGGGGGATGATGGTCTCAAGTCGTTCCGGAATCGCCCCTTCAAGCGAGCGCCCCCGCCAGTGCCGCCTTACAAGGCGTACGCTGCCGCCGTCTACGACGATGTGAACGAGCTCCAGGAAGATGACACTGACGACATCGCCGTTCTAAGCGAGGATGAGCCGTTGACGTCGTCGCGCCGCCGTGCGCACACGACGTCGTCCTTGTCCGCATCGACGCGTCTGTCGAACATCTTGAACCCGTTGTCGCGCATGACCATGCGCTGGACGGAGCAATCTGCGGACGCAGCTTCCAACAAGGCAACGGAGTGCTCGACCACCAGTGCATCCACGACTCCGGATCTCATGGACACCCCTCCTCCGTTGATGACTCCGCCTCCGATGATGGACCTGGCCAACTCGTTTCTGGATGTGGACACGGATGGCAGTGACGAGATCCTGAGACCGACACTGGAGGACACGGCCAGTTTAATGGCTGGTACGCCGCCGATCCCAGCAGGACTCACGCTCGATATGCTGCCTACGGAGTACGAGACCCCGTCAATCCCATCACACCTGCGCGATGTGCTTATGCACAACCATAACCAGCACAGAAGTCTTTCGCCCCTCATCCTGGTCCACAGTGACGATGAAGGTGAAAGCGAAAGCGAGATCGAAGACGACGACTCGAGCAGTGTGACCACCGACGATTACGGTGAAGACCCGACCAACCACTCTGTCGACATTGACAGTATCCGACAGACTCGTGGCCAAGCTGTGGCGAACTTTGATGCGTCACTGCGTGATCCGAACCGCCGCATGCCACGCTTTCGCACCACCGAGGTGCCAAAGCGAGTGGGTGGGTCAGCTCGCAACATCCGTGGACTCAGTTCACCCCCGCGCATGCTAAGCCAGATCATTCGACCTCGCAAGGCTACAGTGCCGGTCGGAAGCCACGCCGGCGCAGGCCCTACTGAGTCTCAGAACGACGAACAGCCTGCTGTGCCCATGTATCACGGGCAGGAGCTTCACCTGGCCTTCAAGACCACCACCAGCCAGTTCACGCAGGTTCAGGGACATCCAAAGCGACGTGGAGGAGGTCACAAGAACCCATTCTCGCGGCGCGTTCGCTGCTACGCTATTCAGCCCTCTGATCAGCTGGAGGACGGCGACACACTCCGCATCATTGGACACACCACGGACGGTCTGCTCCGCGGTGGGGACTGTGTCTCGTTCGCACGTACGGATGGAACTGTGTTGCGAATGCAAAAGTTGTCCAAGAAGCTGACGTTCAGCAACAAGATCGACGTGCGAGCAAAGTTTATCATCACTGGTGTGCCTGACCGCACACCTGTGACTTCGACGTCCAAGTTTTACTTGCAAAGCGTATACGACCGCAAGAAAACTGTGGGTTTCTTGCCTTCACGTCGCGAGAAACACCCAGGCTGTCTTGCTATGTACGTCCACCGCAACGCCGAAAAAGACAAGGTGGAGCCCATCCAGTTCTTCAAACGCCAGTCAGGCCACAGCCTGGTATCTTGGCATCACCCGCAGCAGTGGGTGTAATTCAACGCATGCAGTACGATCGTAGTGCTGGGAATGCATCCTGGCCCACGAGACAGTGGAGGCAGAAGTGAAGGCAAGATCAGTGACCGCGGTAGCCTATTTGTAGTATTTGTCGTAGCGTACTGGGTTCAAGCAACTATCATATCATTGTAATGAATCAACTACTGCATGTAGTAATGAGTGCCGCACCGCTGGTAGTTTATCAAAATGCTAGAGCACCTGCATCCAGGACGGTGAATCCACCGTGTAGGAAAGCCTCGACAAAACGGCTTGAACTCGGCACGCTTGCCACCCAAGGTGACTTCTTGTGCTCTGGAACCTCACTTCTGCCTCCACCTTGCTGTCCTGCGTGCCGCCAGCCGTAGAATATCAGCAAAAATGCGTTGTTCTGTTCGCGAAGTTGAAATCTCAACGCACCATACGCTGCTGAGGACGATGCAACTTCTGAACGGACCGATGGGTTTCTTGGCAAATATATTTTCTAGCTTGCAAGTAATCGTCGGAAACCCCCCACCCTCCGCTGTCGTCCGAGGTATGTGCGGTTTGCTGGGGTTATCGAGCCTGCTGCTCTATGCGTATCCATATGCTAGCTCCAACTGGTGAGACTTGGGCGGTGGTCATCTTCACGAGAACCAAAACGGGGTTGCGTCAAACCTCACCGACGCGAAAGCACGCTCTCACTTTCCAAAATCACTTCAGCAGCACAAGCAATACCAACGGAAAATGTTTTCCACGCAGTTTCGCCTCGCGCTCCTCGTCCTCTCGGCTTATTACGCCCCTGTAGCGCTCGGCCACGGTGGTATGGTCAAGCCTGAGTCCCGTGAAATCCGGACGATGGAACTCGATATCGACAGCAGCTTCGGCTGGCCTATTGCGATGCGTCCTGGTGGCGACTGCCTCAACAACACACCCGATACGAATCTCCAAATGATCCCGTACGGCGAAAGCAAGATTGAGATGCGAGCCAATGACGGCGCCAACCATATCGGTCCTTGTACCGTGTACTTGGTTGATCCCGAAAATGTAAGCAACAAGGTTCAGGTCGGTAGTCTGGACGACTGCATGCGCTCGCTGCACCCGGAGGCGGGGAATAAAGGTGATCCTCCTATCCCTGCTGAAATGAGTATTACGGTTCCTGAGTCGGGTTTGCCCTGCAGCCCGGAGCACTGCGTTCTCGAGTTCTACTGGGAAGCCACACACTTGGACCCGCATGAGCTTTTCAACAACTGTGCGGATGTAACGTTGGGTGGAAGTTCGAGCGCAAGTGCTGCTGCAAACGAAAGCAGCTCAGCTGCTACACTGACGGATGTCCCAGCAATTACGACACAAACTCCGGCGACTCAAACGACGGCCCCTAAGACTACTGCTGCCCCAACTGAGAGTGGAACATACGTCTCTGTCGGAACTGACGGGTCAATGAAAGCGGGAATGGACGAGTGGTGCAACCAGAACTGCAACAACGACCCGCCCTACTGCCCCGACACGACGTGCGCTGCTGCGTAGCTTATGTGACCAGCACTGTGTTTGTATAGCTTTGAGACGCGTTACCTTTGGGTGAGGTGTCGGCTCAGTATAGTCCTTCGTTCGTACGTGGAGCCTGATACATGAAAGTAGTTGTTTGAACCGTGTAACTTGTTGAAAATACAATTTTCGTGCATGCAACTCAATACTCTAACGCACAAAGAACTCCTACAAAGCCACTTCATCAAAAATGTCTGTCCACGAATCTCCGAGATATTCGACATCGAGCGGCGGCAAACTGTCAAGAGCGGGTGGGTCGTTATTGCTACTACCGTTGTTGTCGCTCCCCGTTTGTACCATTGATCCCACCTCGCTTGTAACCAGAATCGGCTCAAGCAGGGTGTTCAACTCATCTTCGCGCCCATTATCGATCACCAAAGACCAGTCCAGAGCACACAAATCCGTTGTGTCGAAGCCAGCGACCGGCCAAGAACTGTTGCAAAAAATTTCGGGGCTGAAGCTAGCCATTTCTTGTTCTGGTTCTCGCTCGTTTTCCTGCGTGTGCTGGTCCTCGGTGTGTAATCTCTTGAAGTTTAGGTCAACGATGTCTCGATCGTCAACACGGTCACCTTGCGCGCGTTTTGTCCCGATGTGTGAAGCAGCGCAGTATGCTGCCTTGTGCGTCTCCATTTCGGTGACCAACACGGCTAGCTGGGATGGACTGCAGCGGTGGAGAAACTCGTGACTGAAAGTGCACACGCTGGCCCGCGTTTTGGTCCACTTGCGAAACCCGAAGTTGTTGAGTTGGCGCTGGAAGCTGGCAAACTTGCAGTGCTTGAAGTATTTCGGAAGGATTTCACGCTCGAGTCGAGGTACATCAAAAACCTGGAAGTTTGATCCGTCGACCGACCATGATAGGATGCAGGGGTCTTCATCGTTCAGGATATCGTAGAGAGTCCTCACAAAGCGAGGCACGATGTCTGCGATCGGGTCACTAGAGCGCATACTGCTTCGATGCTGGCGGGGCAGTTCGTTTCTTGCGCAGGGTTGCTCGAATCAAATTCAATTCGATTGTGGTCGAGATACGGGACCAAATGAGCGTTAACGAATCGCCTTAGTCAACACTGGGAATTTGTGACAGGGGCTTGAACAGAAGATATCATGTGCAGGACTACTACCCAGCTGCGCAGTCTGGTCTTGGAATGCGCGGAAAATGCAGTTGCAGAAACCTTTCCGATGACCGTGTGGTGCCTAGTGGCATTCACAGCTGCAGCATTTTGACAGTCGCTTCATGAACAAGATGAAAGTCGTAAGTCAAGCGAACCTATACGTGTACGTTGAAGTGTCCTCTCGGTGATCGTATTTCTCGCGTTTATGCAAGTTGCAGGTGCTTCTACATTCTCGAGTGGCTACATTTCCATTTTTTAGAAGCTCCGCTGAACCACGTGTTGCAGCATTGATTTCGCACAAACATGTACACATAAGACCACACGAAGAACGCTCATATCCCCGCCATGTAGACATTTACCGTCTACGCTACCAAAGCCCAAAATACAATCAGAGATCGCACACCGCTCAGAGCCAGCAGGTGCTTTGTCGGAACACCCTCGCCACTTGTGTTCTCGGTGCGTTCCTCGGTTCCTCGCCAGCAGGGACACTCGCAACAACAGCAGATACGTTTACTTCTAGTCGAGCTTTCTTAGCGCCATGTGCGTCTGTCCCCCCACCTGTGGCAAGCATCATGGTGTGGCCCTTGGTGAGCTCCTTATCACCCTGCTGCTACTGCTGCCGGTGCGCGGCAGAAGCCACGCGTGTACCGCAGCAGCACAGGCGCCTCACGTGCTCTGACAGCAACGATCTCCGTCCGCCACAACTCAATTGGGTTCGACCCACACAAGCCACCGCGATCAACACCTTCGCGACCAACGAACCACGACAAGCTTCAACCAATCTACCACCACCAGCACAACCATGAATTCGCACAACGAATCTGCCTTCGCCACCGTGCCGCGCTTCGTACGCTCGGTCTACGACATGCTGCAGAACGAAGACCAGCGCATTCTCTCGTGGTCCGCCGATGGATCTCACTTCCAGGTCTACGACGTGCCGCGACTGGAGGTCGACGTGCTGCGCAAGTACTTCAAGCACGGCAAGTTCTCGAGCTTCCAGCGCCAGCTCAACAACTTCGGCTTCCACAAGTGGACCAAGACGCGAGCCAGTGTTGCCACGTTCAACCACGATGTCCTCGTACGGTGTCACCCGTCGCAGCTGAGCGCCTTGGTCGGCCAGATGAAGAAGAAGGTCGCGACAACGCCGACCAGTCCCACCACGTCCGCCAAGCGTCCTCGCAGTCTCCTCGCCTCCACCACGACAGTGACGGTGATGGTGGAGCCGATGATGGCGTCCAAGAAGCAAAGGATGTCCCCGCGCGACGTGTGTGACCTGTCCGCCATCAGCTTCTCGTCGCTGTGGGCGCCAGACGGCAGCTGCAACCAGGACGAGCCGCTGTTTGATGCGCTGGACTCCATCGAGCTGACGGAGCTGGACTGGCACGCCGTCAGCTCACCCATTGAGGCGGACGCCTGCGACACCAATGGCATCAGTGCCATCGGCGTTGACCTTGACCTGCAGGCTAACTGTGCGGCGTCTGGTCTTGGTCTGCTCGGAGAAGAGGACTTGTGTGCCATCCTTGGCGACCTGGAGACTGCTCAGGAGCTGTCTGAGCGCGAGCTGAACGCTCTGCTCGGAGGCGCCTCCGACAGGGAAGAAGTGGATCTTGCTCTCGACGGTGACATCGAGTTTGACATCGCTGTCGACGCGGGCGTGGACTCCCTGCTCTTCGTGTAACTTTCAGCCTCCACTTCAAGACCTGCTCTTCGTGTAGTATAGGCTAGTAGCCATCCTATCTGTGTCACTAACTTATGAATCCACCATCAATATGTATCGGATAGCCCCAGGCCGGTCGTGTGTGTGTGCGTGTGTGTGTGTGTGTGTGTGTGTGTGTGTGTGTGTGTGTGTGTATGTATGTTTATGTGTGTGTCAAGTCCACGTCGTTGAAGTTGGTCTCGGTGGTCGTATCTCGTATCTTTTCTTTTGTTGTTGCAGGTTCGTCTACATACTCGACATGGCTACACTTTGATCCGCGTTTAATGCTACAGTATGTGCAAGCTGCATCGCTCACATTTCGAACGTTGTGGCGCAGGACTCCCGGTACTCCCGGTAACCTTCAAATGCGAGGGTTCGTTTTCCATTGATGACACTTGGCTATGTTAGCGACTTCCAATCTCCGTTCTAGCTATCGTCCTTATGTCGATGGAATTGCGAGGCTTCGCCAAGTACCTTCCTTCCCTCACCAACAACGCCAACGTACACGACACGCCAACAAGGGGCCACTCGAGCATCTCGCCTCAGATCTCCTAAACGCTCATCAAAGATAGCTCTCCGAGCCCAACAGGTCCACCCTGAAGCAGGGCCAGCAGGTGCTTTGTCGGAACACCCTCGCCACTTGTGTTCTCGGTGCGTTCCTCGGTTCCTCGCCAGCAGGGACACTCGCAACAACAGCAGATACGTTTACTTCTAGTCGAGCTTTCTTAGCGCCATGTGCGTCTGTCCTCCCACCTGTGGCAAGCATCATGGTGTGGCCCTTGGTGAGCTCCTTATCACCCTGCTGCTACTGCTGCCGGTGCGCGGCAGAAGCCACGCGTGTACCGCAGCAGCACAGGCGCCTCACGTGCTCTGACAGCAACGATCTCCGTCCGCCACAACTCAATTGGGTTCGACCCACACAAGCCACCGCGATCAACACCTTCGCGACCAACGAACCACGACAAGCTTCAACCAATCTACCACCACCAGCACAACCATGAATTCGCACAACGAATCTGCCTTCGCCACCGTGCCGCGCTTCGTACGCTCGGTCTACGACATGCTGCAGAACGAAGACCAGCGCATTCTCTCGTGGTCCGCCGATGGATCTCACTTCCAGGTCTACGACGTGCCGCGACTGGAGGTCGACGTGCTGCGCAAGTACTTCAAGCACGGCAAGTTCTCGAGCTTCCAGCGCCAGCTCAACAACTTCGGCTTCCACAAGTGGACCAAGACGCGAGCCAGTGTTGCCACGTTCAACCACGATGTCCTCGTACGGTGTCACCCGTCGCAGCTGAGCGCCTTGGTCGGCCAGATGAAGAAGAAGGTCGCGACAACGCCGACCAGTCCCACCACGTCCGCCAAGCGTCCTCGCAGTCTCCTCGCCTCCACCACGACAGTGACGGTGATGGTGGAGCCGATGATGGCGTCCAAGAAGCAAAGGATGTCCCCGCGCGACGTGTGTGACCTGTCCGCCATCAGCTTCTCGTCGCTGTGGGCGCCAGACGGCAGCTGCAACCAGGACGAGCCGCTGTTTGATGCGCTGGACTCCATCGAGCTGACGGAGCTGGACTGGCACGCCGTCAGCTCACCCATTGAGGCGGACGCCTGCGACACCAATGGCATCAGTGCCATCGGCGTTGACCTTGACCTGCAGGCTAACTGTGCGGCGTCTGGTCTTGGTCTGCTCGGAGAAGAGGACTTGTGTGCCATCCTTGGCGACCTGGAGACTGCTCAGGAGCTGTCTGAGCGCGAGCTGAACGCTCTGCTCGGAGGCGCCTCCGACAGGGAAGAAGTGGATCTTGCTCTCGACGGTGACATCGAGTTTGACATCGCTGTCGACGCGGGCGTGGACTCCCTGCTCTTCGTGTAACTTTCAGCCTCCACTTCAAGACCTGCTCTTCGTGTAGTATAGGCTAGTAGCCATCCTATCTGTGTCACTAACTTATGAATCCACCATCAATATGTATCGGATAGCCCCAGGCCGGTCGTGTGTGTGTGTGTGTGTGTGTATGTATGTTTATGTGTGTGTCAAGTCCACGTCGTTGAAGTTGGTCTCGGTGGTCGTATCTCGTATCTTTTCTTTTGTTGTTGCAGGTTCGTCTACATACTCGACATGGCTACACTTTGATCCGCGTTTAATGCTACAGTATGTGCAAGCTGCATCGCTCACATTTCGAACGTTGTGGCGCAGGACTCCCGGTACTCCCGGTAACCTTCAAATGCGAGGGTTCGTTTTCCATTGATGACACTTGGCTATGTTAGCGACTTCCAATCTCCGTTCTAGCTATCGTCCTTATGTCGATGGAATTGCGAGGCTTCGCCAAGTACCTTCCTTCCCTCACCAACAACGCCAACGTACACGACACGCCAACAAGGGGCCACTCGAGCATCTCGCCTCAGATCTCCTAAACGCTCATCAAAGATAGCTCTCCGAGCCCAACAGGTCCACCCTGAAGCAGGGCCAGCAGGTGCTTTGTCGGAACACCCTCGCCACTTGTGTTCTCGGTGCGTTCCTCGGTTCCTCGCCAGCAGGGACACTCGCAACAACAGCAGATACGTTTACTTCTAGTCGAGCTTTCTTAGCGCCATGTGCGTCTGTCCTCCCACCTGTGGCAAGCATCATGGTGTGGCCCTTGGTGAGCTCCTTATCACCCTGCTGCTACTGCTGCCGGTGCGCGGCAGAAGCCACGCGTGTACCGCAGCAGCACAGGCGCCTCACGTGCTCTGACAGCAACGATCTCCGTCCGCCACAACTCAATTGGGTTCGACCCACACAAGCCACCGCGATCAACACCTTCGCGACCAACGAACCACGACAAGCTTCAACCAATCTACCACCACCAGCACAACCATGAATTCGCACAACGAATCTGCCTTCGCCACCGTGCCGCGCTTCGTACGCTCGGTCTACGACATGCTGCAGAACGAAGACCAGCGCATTCTCTCGTGGTCCGCCGATGGATCTCACTTCCAGGTCTACGACGTGCCGCGACTGGAGGTCGACGTGCTGCGCAAGTACTTCAAGCACGGCAAGTTCTCGAGCTTCCAGCGCCAGCTCAACAACTTCGGCTTCCACAAGTGGACCAAGACGCGAGCCAGTGTTGCCACGTTCAACCACGATGTCCTCGTACGGTGTCACCCGTCGCAGCTGAGCGCCTTGGTCGGCCAGATGAAGAAGAAGGTCGCGACAACGCCGACCAGTCCCACCACGTCCGCCAAGCGTCCTCGCAGTCTCCTCGCCTCCACCACGACAGTGACGGTGATGGTGGAGCCGATGATGGCGTCCAAGAAGCAAAGGATGTCCCCGCGCGACGTGTGTGACCTGTCCGCCATCAGCTTCTCGTCGCTGTGGGCGCCAGACGGCAGCTGCAACCAGGACGAGCCGCTGTTTGATGCGCTGGACTCCATCGAGCTGACGGAGCTGGACTGGCACGCCGTCAGCTCACCCATTGAGGCGGACGCCTGCGACACCAATGGCATCAGTGCCATCGGCGTTGACCTTGACCTGCAGGCTAACTGTGCGGCGTCTGGTCTTGGTCTGCTCGGAGAAGAGGACTTGTGTGCCATCCTTGGCGACCTGGAGACTGCTCAGGAGCTGTCTGAGCGCGAGCTGAACGCTCTGCTCGGAGGCGCCTCCGACAGGGAAGAAGTGGATCTTGCTCTCGACGGTGACATCGAGTTTGACATCGCTGTCAACGCGGGCGTGGACTCCCTGCTCTTCGTGTAACTTTCAGCCTCCACTTCAAGACCTGCTCTTCGTGTAGTATAGGCTAGTAGCCATCCTATCTGTGTCACTAACTTATGAATCCACCATCAATATGTATCGGATAGCCCCAGGCCGGTCGTGTGTGTGTGTGTGTGTGTATGTATGTTTATGTGTGTGTCAAGTCCACGTCGTTGAAGTTGGTCTCGGTGGTCGTATCTCGTATCTTTTCTTTTGTTGTTGCAGGTTCGTCTACATACTCGACATGGCTACACTTTGATCCGCGTTTAATGCTACAGTATGTGCAAGCTGCATCGCTCACATTTCGAACGTTGTGGCGCAGGACTCCCGGTACTCCCGGTAACCTTCAAATGCGAGGGTTCGTTTTCCATTGATGACACTTGGCTATGTTAGCGACTTCCAATCTCCGTTCTAGCTATCGTCCTTATGTCGATGGAATTGCGAGGCTTCGCCAAGTACCTTCCTTCCCTCACCAACAACGCCAACGTACACGACACGCCAACAAGGGGCCACTCGAGCATCTCGCCTCAGATCTCCTAAACGCTCATCAAAGATAGCTCTCCGAGCCCAACAGGTCCACCCTGAAGCAGGGCCAGCAGGTGCTTTGTCGGAACACCCTCGCCACTTGTGTTCTCGGTGCGTTCCTCGGTTCCTCGCCAGCAGGGACACTCGCAACAACAGCAGATACGTTTACTTCTAGTCGAGCTTTCTTAGCGCCATGTGCGTCTGTCCTCCCACCTGTGGCAAGCATCATGGTGTGGCCCTTGGTGAGCTCCTTATCACCCTGCTGCTACTGCTGCCGGTGCGCGGCAGAAGCCACGCGTGTACCGCAGCAGCACAGGCGCCTCACGTGCTCTGACAGCAACGATCTCCGTCCGCCACAACTCAATTGGGTTCGACCCACACAAGCCACCGCGATCAACACCTTCGCGACCAACGAACCACGACAAGCTTCAACCAATCTACCACCACCAGCACAACCATGAATTCGCACAACGAATCTGCCTTCGCCACCGTGCCGCGCTTCGTACGCTCGGTCTACGACATGCTGCAGAACGAAGACCAGCGCATTCTCTCGTGGTCCGCCGATGGATCTCACTTCCAGGTCTACGACGTGCCGCGACTGGAGGTCGACGTGCTGCGCAAGTACTTCAAGCACGGCAAGTTCTCGAGCTTCCAGCGCCAGCTCAACAACTTCGGCTTCCACAAGTGGACCAAGACGCGAGCCAGTGTTGCCACGTTCAACCACGATGTCCTCGTACGGTGTCACCCGTCGCAGCTGAGCGCCTTGGTCGGCCAGATGAAGAAGAAGGTCGCGACAACGCCGACCAGTCCCACCACGTCCGCCAAGCGTCCTCGCAGTCTCCTCGCCTCCACCACGACAGTGACGGTGATGGTGGAGCCGATGATGGCGTCCAAGAAGCAAAGGATGTCCCCGCGCGACGTGTGTGACCTGTCCGCCATCAGCTTCTCGTCGCTGTGGGCGCCAGACGGCAGCTGCAACCAGGACGAGCCGCTGTTTGATGCGCTGGACTCCATCGAGCTGACGGAGCTGGACTGGCACGCCGTCAGCTCACCCATTGAGGCGGACGCCTGCGACACCAATGGCATCAGTGCCATCGGCGTTGACCTTGGCCTGCAGGCTAACTGTGCGGCGTCTGGTCTTGGTCTGCTCGGAGAAGAGGACTTGTGTGCCATCCTTGGCGACCTGGAGACTGCTCAGGAGCTGTCTGAGCGCGAGCTGAACGCTCTGCTCGGAGGCGCCTCCGACAGGGAAGAAGTGGATCTTGCTCTCGACGGTGACATCGAGTTTGACATCGCTGTCGACGCGGGCGTGGACTCCCTGCTCTTCGTGTAACTTTCAGCCTCCACTTCAAGACCTGCTCTTCGTGTAGTATAGGCTAGTAGCCATCCTATCTGTGTCACTAACTTATGAATCCACCATCAATATGTATCGGATAGCCCCAGGCCGGTCGTGTGTGTGTGTGTGTGTGTATGTATGTTTATGTGTGTGTCAAGTCCACGTCGTTGAAGTTGGTCTCGGTGGTCGTATCTCGTATCTTTTCTTTTGTTGTTGCAGGTTCGTCTACATACTCGACATGGCTACACTTTGATCCGCGTTTAATGCTACAGTATGTGCAAGCTGCATCGCTCACATTTCGAACGTTGTGGCGCAGGACTCCCGGTACTCCCGGTAACCTTCAAATGCGAGGGTTCGTTTTCCATTGATGACACTTGGCTATGTTAGCGACTTCCAATCTCCGTTCTAGCTATCGTCCTTATGTCGATGGAATTGCGAGGCTTCGCCAAGTACCTTCCTTCCCTCACCAACAACGCCAACGTACACGACACGCCAACAAGGGGCCACTCGAGCATCTCGCCTCAGATCTCCTAAACGCTCATCAAAGATAGCTCTCCGAGCCCAACAGGTCCACCCTGAAGCAGGGCCAGCAGGTGCTTTGTCGGAACACCCTCGCCACTTGTGTTCTCGGTGCGTTCCTCGGTTCCTCGCCAGCAGGGACACTCGCAACAACAGCAGATACGTTTACTTCTAGTCGAGCTTTCTTAGCGCCATGTGCGTCTGTCCTCCCACCTGTGGCAAGCATCATGGTGTGGCCCTTGGTGAGCTCCTTATCACCCTGCTGCTACTGCTGCCGGTGCGCGGCAGAAGCCACGCGTGTACCGCAGCAGCACAGGCGCCTCACGTGCTCTGACAGCAACGATCTCCGTCCGCCACAACTCAATTGGGTTCGACCCACACAAGCCACCGCGATCAACACCTTCGCGACCAACGAACCACGACAAGCTTCAACCAATCTACCACCACCAGCACAACCATGAATTCGCACAACGAATCTGCCTTCGCCACCGTGCCGCGCTTCGTACGCTCGGTCTACGACATGCTGCAGAACGAAGACCAGCGCATTCTCTCGTGGTCCGCCGATGGATCTCACTTCCAGGTCTACGACGTGCCGCGACTGGAGGTCGACGTGCTGCGCAAGTACTTCAAGCACGGCAAGTTCTCGAGCTTCCAGCGCCAGCTCAACAACTTCGGCTTCCACAAGTGGACCAAGACGCGAGCCAGTGTTGCCACGTTCAACCACGATGTCCTCGTACGGTGTCACCCGTCGCAGCTGAGCGCCTTGGTCGGCCAGATGAAGAAGAAGGTCGCGACAACGCCGACCAGTCCCACCACGTCCGCCAAGCGTCCTCGCAGTCTCCTCGCCTCCACCACGACAGTGACGGTGATGGTGGAGCCGATGATGGCGTCCAAGAAGCAAAGGATGTCCCCGCGCGACGTGTGTGACCTGTCCGCCATCAGCTTCTCGTCGCTGTGGGCGCCAGACGGCAGCTGCAACCAGGACGAGCCGCTGTTTGATGCGCTGGACTCCATCGAGCTGACGGAGCTGGACTGGCACGCCGTCAGCTCACCCATTGAGGCGGACGCCTGCGACACCAATGGCATCAGTGCCATCGGCGTTGACCTTGACCTGCAGGCTAACTGTGCGGCGTCTGGTCTTGGTCTGCTCGGAGAAGAGGACTTGTGTGCCATCCTTGGCGACCTGGAGACTGCTCAGGAGCTGTCTGAGCGCGAGCTGAACGCTCTGCTCGGAGGCGCCTCCGACAGGGAAGAAGTGGATCTTGCTCTCGACGGTGACATCGAGTTTGACATCGCTGTCAACGCGGGCGTGGACTCCCTGCTCTTCGTGTAACTTTCAGCCTCCACTTCAAGACCTGCTCTTCGTGTAGTATAGGCTAGTAGCCATCCTATCTGTGTCACTAACTTATGAATCCACCATCAATATGTATCGGATAGCCCCAGGCCGGTCGTGTGTGTGTGTGTGTGTGTATGTATGTTTATGTGTGTGTCAAGTCCACGTCGTTGAAGTTGGTCTCGGTGGTCGTATCTCGTATCTTTTCTTTTGTTGTTGCAGGTTCGTCTACATACTCGACATGGCTACACTTTGATCCGCGTTTAATGCTACAGTATGTGCAAGCTGCATCGCTCACATTTCGAACGTTGTGGCGCAGGACTCCCGGTACTCCCGGTAACCTTCAAATGCGAGGGTTCGTTTTCCATTGATGACACTTGGCTATGTTAGCGACTTCCAATCTCCGTTCTAGCTATCGTCCTTATGTCGATGGAATTGCGAGGCTTCGCCAAGTACCTTCCTTCCCTCACCAACAACGCCAACGTACACGACACGCCAACAAGGGGCCACTCGAGCATCTCGCCTCAGATCTCCTAAACGCTCATCAAAGATAGCTCTCCGAGCCCAACAGGTCCACCCTGAAGCAGGGCCAGCAGGTGCTTTGTCGGAACACCCTCGCCACTTGTGTTCTCGGTGCGTTCCTCGGTTCCTCGCCAGCAGGGACACTCGCAACAACAGCAGATACGTTTACTTCTAGTCGAGCTTTCTTAGCGCCATGTGCGTCTGTCCTCCCACCTGTGGCAAGCATCATGGTGTGGCCCTTGGTGAGCTCCTTATCACCCTGCTGCTACTGCTGCCGGTGCGCGGCAGAAGCCACGCGTGTACCGCAGCAGCACAGGCGCCTCACGTGCTCTGACAGCAACGATCTCCGTCCGCCACAACTCAATTGGGTTCGACCCACACAAGCCACCGCGATCAACACCTTCGCGACCAACGAACCACGACAAGCTTCAACCAATCTACCACCACCAGCACAACCATGAATTCGCACAACGAATCTGCCTTCGCCACCGTGCCGCGCTTCGTACGCTCGGTCTACGACATGCTGCAGAACGAAGACCAGCGCATTCTCTCGTGGTCCGCCGATGGATCTCACTTCCAGGTCTACGACGTGCCGCGACTGGAGGTCGACGTGCTGCGCAAGTACTTCAAGCACGGCAAGTTCTCGAGCTTCCAGCGCCAGCTCAACAACTTCGGCTTCCACAAGTGGACCAAGACGCGAGCCAGTGTTGCCACGTTCAACCACGATGTCCTCGTACGGTGTCACCCGTCGCAGCTGAGCGCCTTGGTCGGCCAGATGAAGAAGAAGGTCGCGACAACGCCGACCAGTCCCACCACGTCCGCCAAGCGTCCTCGCAGTCTCCTCGCCTCCACCACGACAGTGACGGTGATGGTGGAGCCGATGATGGCGTCCAAGAAGCAAAGGATGTCCCCGCGCGACGTGTGTGACCTGTCCGCCATCAGCTTCTCGTCGCTGTGGGCGCCAGACGGCAGCTGCAACCAGGACGAGCCGCTGTTTGATGCGCTGGACTCCATCGAGCTGACGGAGCTGGACTGGCACGCCGTCAGCTCACCCATTGAGGCGGACGCCTGCGACACCAATGGCATCAGTGCCATCGGCGTTGACCTTGGCCTGCAGGCTAACTGTGCGGCGTCTGGTCTTGGTCTGCTCGGAGAAGAGGACTTGTGTGCCATCCTTGGCGACCTGGAGACTGCTCAGGAGCTGTCTGAGCGCGAGCTGAACGCTCTGCTCGGAGGCGCCTCCGACAGGGAAGAAGTGGATCTTGCTCTCGACGGTGACATCGAGTTTGACATCGCTGTCGACGCGGGCGTGGACTCCCTGCTCTTCGTGTAACTTTCAGCCTCCACTTCAAGACCTGCTCTTCGTGTAGTATAGGCTAGTAGCCATCCTATCTGTGTCACTAACTTATGAATCCACCATCAATATGTATCGGATAGCCCCAGGCCGGTCGTGTGTGTGTGTGTGTGTGTGTATGTATGTTTATGTGTGTGTCAAGTCCACGTCGTTGAAGTTGGTCTCGGTGGTCGTATCTCGTATCTTTTCTTTTGTTGTTGCAGGTTCGTCTACATACTCGACATGGCTACACTTTGATCCGCGTTTAATGCTACAGTATGTGCAAGCTGCATCGCTCACATTTCGAACGTTGTGGCGCAGGACTCCCGGTACTCCCGGTAACCTTCAAATGCGAGGGTTCGTTTTCCATTGATGACACTTGGCTATGTTAGCGACTTCCAATCTCCGTTCTAGCTATCGTCCTTATGTCGATGGAATTGCGAGGCTTCGCCAAGTACCTTCCTTCCCTCACCAACAACGCCAACGTACACGACACGCCAACAAGGGGCCACTCGAGCATCTCGCCTCAGATCTCCTAAACGCTCATCAAAGATAGCTCTCCGAGCCCAACAGGTCCACCCTGAAGCAGGGCCAGCAGGTGCTTTGTCGGAACACCCTCGCCACTTGTGTTCTCGGTGCGTTCCTCGGTTCCTCGCCAGCAGGGACACTCGCAACAACAGCAGATACGTTTACTTCTAGTCGAGCTTTCTTAGCGCCATGTGCGTCTGTCCTCCCACCTGTGGCAAGCATCATGGTGTGGCCCTTGGTGAGCTCCTTATCACCCTGCTGCTACTGCTGCCGGTGCGCGGCAGAAGCCACGCGTGTACCGCAGCAGCACAGGCGCCTCACGTGCTCTGACAGCAACGATCTCCGTCCGCCACAACTCAATTGGGTTCGACCCACACAAGCCACCGCGATCAACACCTTCGCGACCAACGAACCACGACAAGCTTCAACCAATCTACCACCACCAGCACAGCCATGAATTCGCACAACGAATCTGCCTTCGCCACCGTGCCGCGCTTCGTACGCTCGGTCTACGACATGCTGCAGAACGAAGACCAGCGCATTCTCTCGTGGTCCGCCGATGGATCTCACTTCCAGGTCTACGACGTGCCGCGACTGGAGGTCGACGTGCTGCGCAAGTACTTCAAGCACGGCAAGTTCTCGAGCTTCCAGCGCCAGCTCAACAACTTCGGCTTCCACAAGTGGACCAAGACGCGAGCCAGTGTTGCCACGTTCAACCACGATGTCCTCGTACGGTGTCACCCGTCGCAGCTGAGCGCCTTGGTCGGCCAGATGAAGAAGAAGGTCGCGACAACGCCGACCAGTCCCACCACGTCCGCCAAGCGTCCTCGCAGTCTCCTCGCCTCCACCACGACAGTGACGGTGATGGTGGAGCCGATGATGGCGTCCAAGAAGCAAAGGATGTCCCCGCGCGACGTGTGTGACCTGTCCGCCATCAGCTTCTCGTCGCTGTGGGCGCCAGACGGCAGCTGCAACCAGGACGAGCCGCTGTTTGATGCGCTGGACTCCATCGAGCTGACGGAGCTGGACTGGCACGCCGTCAGCTCACCCATTGAGGCGGACGCCTGCGACACCAATGGCATCAGTGCCATCGGCGTTGACCTTGACCTGCAGGCTAACTGTGCGGCGTCTGGTCTTGGTCTGCTCGGAGAAGAGGACTTGTGTGCCATCCTTGGCGACCTGGAGACTGCTCAGGAGCTGTCTGAGCGCGAGCTGAACGCTCTGCTCGGAGGCGCCTCCGACAGGGAAGAAGTGGATCTTGCTCTCGACGGTGACATCGAGTTTGACATCGCTGTCGACGCGGGCGTGGACTCCCTGCTCTTCGTGTAACTTTCAGCCTCCACTTCAAGACCTGCTCTTCGTGTAGTATAGGCTAGTAGCCATCCTATCTGTGTCACTAACTTATGAATCCACCATCAATATGTATCGGATAGCCCCAGGCCGGTCGTGTGTGTGTGCGTGTGTGTGTGTGTGTGTGTGTATGTATGTTTATGTGTGTGTCAAGTCCACGTCGTTGAAGTTGGTCTCGGTGGTCGTATCTCGTATCTTTTCTTTTGTTGTTGCAGGTTCGTCTACATACTCGACATGGCTACACTTTGATCCGCGTTTAATGCTACAGTATGTGCAAGCTGCATCGCTCACATTTCGAACGTTGTGGCGCAGGACTCCCGGTACTCCCGGTAACCTTCAAATGCGAGGGTTCGTTTTCCATTGATGACACTTGGCTATGTTAGCGACTTCCAATCTCCGTTCTAGCTATCGTCCTTATGTCGATGGAATTGCGAGGCTTCGCCAAGTACCTTCCTTCCCTCACCAACAACGCCAACGTACACGACACGCCAACAAGGGGCCACTCGAGCATCTCGCCTCAGATCTCCTAAACGCTCATCAAAGATAGCTCTCCGAGCCCAACAGGTCCACCCTGAAGCAGGGCCAGCAGGTGCTTTGTCGGAACACCCTCGCCACTTGTGTTCTCGGTGCGTTCCTCGGTTCCTCGCCAGCAGGGACACTCGCAACAACAGCAGATACGTTTACTTCTAGTCGAGCTTTCTTAGCGCCATGTGCGTCTGTCCTCCCACCTGTGGCAAGCATCATGGTGTGGCCCTTGGTGAGCTCCTTATCACCCTGCTGCTACTGCTGCCGGTGCGCGGCAGAAGCCACGCGTGTACCGCAGCAGCACAGGCGCCTCACGTGCTCTGACAGCAACGATCTCCGTCCGCCACAACTCAATTGGGTTCGACCCACACAAGCCACCGCGATCAACACCTTCGCGACCAACGAACCACGACAAGCTTCAACCAATCTACCACCACCAGCACAACCATGAATTCGCACAACGAATCTGCCTTCGCCACCGTGCCGCGCTTCGTACGCTCGGTCTACGACATGCTGCAGAACGAAGACCAGCGCATTCTCTCGTGGTCCGCCGATGGATCTCACTTCCAGGTCTACGACGTGCCGCGACTGGAGGTCGACGTGCTGCGCAAGTACTTCAAGCACGGCAAGTTCTCGAGCTTCCAGCGCCAGCTCAACAACTTCGGCTTCCACAAGTGGACCAAGACGCGAGCCAGTGTTGCCACGTTCAACCACGATGTCCTCGTACGGTGTCACCCGTCGCAGCTGAGCGCCTTGGTCGGCCAGATGAAGAAGAAGGTCGCGACAACGCCGACCAGTCCCACCACGTCCGCCAAGCGTCCTCGCAGTCTCCTCGCCTCCACCACGACAGTGACGGTGATGGTGGAGCCGATGATGGCGTCCAAGAAGCAAAGGATGTCCCCGCGCGACGTGTGTGACCTGTCCGCCATCAGCTTCTCGTCGCTGTGGGCGCCAGACGGCAGCTGCAACCAGGACGAGCCGCTGTTTGATGCGCTGGACTCCATCGAGCTGACGGAGCTGGACTGGCACGCCGTCAGCTCACCCATTGAGGCGGACGCCTGCGACACCAATGGCATCAGTGCCATCGGCGTTGACCTTGACCTGCAGGCTAACTGTGCGGCGTCTGGTCTTGGTCTGCTCGGAGAAGAGGACTTGTGTGCCATCCTTGGCGACCTGGAGACTGCTCAGGAGCTGTCTGAGCGCGAGCTGAACGCTCTGCTCGGAGGCGCCTCCGACAGGGAAGAAGTGGATCTTGCTCTCGACGGTGACATCGAGTTTGACATCGCTGTCGACGCGGGCGTGGACTCCCTGCTCTTCGTGTAACTTTCAGCCTCCACTTCAAGACCTGCTCTTCGTGTAGTATAGGCTAGTAGCCATCCTATCTGTGTCACTAACTTATGAATCCACCATCAATATGTATCGGATAGCCCCAGGCCGGTCGTGTGTGTGTGCGTGTGTGTGTGTGTGTGTGTGTGTATGTATGTTTATGTGTGTGTCAAGTCCACGTCGTTGAAGTTGGTCTCGGTGGTCGTATCTCGTATCTTTTCTTTTGTTGTTGCAGGTTCGTCTACATACTCGACATGGCTACACTTTGATCCGCGTTTAATGCTACAGTATGTGCAAGCTGCATCGCTCACATTTCGAACGTTGTGGCGCAGGACTCCCGGTACTCCCGGTAACCTTCAAATGCGAGGGTTCGTTTTCCATTGATGACACTTGGCTATGTTAGCGACTTCCAATCTCCGTTCTAGCTATCGTCCTTATGTCGATGGAATTGCGAGGCTTCGCCAAGTACCTTCCTTCCCTCACCAACAACGCCAACGTACACGACACGCCAACAAGGGGCCACTCGAGCATCTCGCCTCAGATCTCCTAAACGCTCATCAAAGATAGCTCTCCGAGCCCAACAGGTCCACCCTGAAGCAGGGCCAGCAGGTGCTTTGTCGGAACACCCTCGCCACTTGTGTTCTCGGTGCGTTCCTCGGTTCCTCGCCAGCAGGGACACTCGCAACAACAGCAGATACGTTTACTTCTAGTCGAGCTTTCTTAGCGCCATGTGCGTCTGTCCTCCCACCTGTGGCAAGCATCATGGTGTGGCCCTTGGTGAGCTCCTTATCACCCTGCTGCTACTGCTGCCGGTGCGCGGCAGAAGCCACGCGTGTACCGCAGCAGCACAGGCGCCTCACGTGCTCTGACAGCAACGATCTCCGTCCGCCACAACTCAATTGGGTTCGACCCACACAAGCCACCGCGATCAACACCTTCGCGACCAACGAACCACGACAAGCTTCAACCAATCTACCACCACCAGCACAACCATGAATTCGCACAACGAATCTGCCTTCGCCACCGTGCCGCGCTTCGTACGCTCGGTCTACGACATGCTGCAGAACGAAGACCAGCGCATTCTCTCGTGGTCCGCCGATGGATCTCACTTCCAGGTCTACGACGTGCCGCGACTGGAGGTCGACGTGCTGCGCAAGTACTTCAAGCACGGCAAGTTCTCGAGCTTCCAGCGCCAGCTCAACAACTTCGGCTTCCACAAGTGGACCAAGACGCGAGCCAGTGTTGCCACGTTCAACCACGATGTCCTCGTACGGTGTCACCCGTCGCAGCTGAGCGCCTTGGTCGGCCAGATGAAGAAGAAGGTCGCGACAACGCCGACCAGTCCCACCACGTCCGCCAAGCGTCCTCGCAGTCTCCTCGCCTCCACCACGACAGTGACGGTGATGGTGGAGCCGATGATGGCGTCCAAGAAGCAAAGGATGTCCCCGCGCGACGTGTGTGACCTGTCCGCCATCAGCTTCTCGTCGCTGTGGGCGCCAGACGGCAGCTGCAACCAGGACGAGCCGCTGTTTGATGCGCTGGACTCCATCGAGCTGACGGAGCTGGACTGGCACGCCGTCAGCTCACCCATTGAGGCGGACGCCTGCGACACCAATGGCATCAGTGCCATCGGCGTTGACCTTGACCTGCAGGCTAACTGTGCGGCGTCTGGTCTTGGTCTGCTCGGAGAAGAGGACTTGTGTGCCATCCTTGGCGACCTGGAGACTGCTCAGGAGCTGTCTGAGCGCGAGCTGAACGCTCTGCTCGGAGGCGCCTCCGACAGGGAAGAAGTGGATCTTGCTCTCGACGGTGACATCGAGTTTGACATCGCTGTCGACGCGGGCGTGGACTCCCTGCTCTTCGTGTAACTTTCAGCCTCCACTTCAAGACCTGCTCTTCGTGTAGTATAGGCTAGTAGTCATCCCATCTTATTAATTCAGTGGATTCAATCACGCGTGATTTTGAGATCGCTAGTGCAATGTGTGAATGACGATGTGAACCAGCGTTGACTACCTTTTTAAACAGCTTTGCTCTGCGCCATCCATAGAGATGGGATATCATGATGCAAATGCTGTCATTGCTCCTCGGCTAAAGCATTTGTGCTCAGCAGTCGAAAATTCACCGCAGCTGGCGCCGGAAGCTTTAATAGTCCAAGTCATCCTGCTCCGTGATGTCATCCGCAGAGTTGCCCCATCGGCGCCTCGCACCGATCTACGAAAACACCAGCACATGCACATTTTCTCATGAATCATATCCGAAAATACAAAAAGCAAAAACTACCATTGCTTGCACGTACCTCGTCCAGGTCCTCGCTGTCGGCCAGAGACTCGTCCGACGACTCTTCGTCGGGATAATCGTTCGCCGCGTTGTCCTCGTCGTTCGAATCCTCGCTCAATCTGCATACCATGCACACCACAGGCAAAAGAAAGCGTCAAATCAAATCCAGCAAAAGCCGCCATCGCCAGCAACCCGCTGTCTCTCAGCATTATGCTCTTTAGATAGGTCCCGTTCGCGCCCACGTGCCCGCGCTTCAGCGGTCCCAGGGGTATCTATACAGGCATGCGTACCCGTCCACTTCTTCGTTGCTATCAATGTCGGACTCCAGCATGTACTCCTCCACCTCGTCGCTCGGCATATCTTCGGAAAGCCAGCGCTGCACCTCCGAACTCACGCTCACGACCGGCACTCCATGCACGCTAGTTTTATCAAAATCTCCTTGGGCGCTCGAGGTTGCGTCACCGCTGTCTTGTCCCTCACTGGCAGAGACATCAACGCAGTAGACATCGTACACGTAGTCTTTTTCGTGCTCCGCTTCCTCACAAGCCAATAACGCAGTCTCCACATTGGCGTGGCCCCCACGTTTCGCAAAGACCGCTGCAGTAGCACCTTCCCAATCTTGCTGAAGAACGCTGGTTGTGCCGGAGCGTAGCAGCACCTCGATAACATCACTCCGACCTTGAAGCGCCGCAGCCATGAGGATGGTACTTCCATCCGCAGGACGCTGAAACGTCATCGGATCCGCACGCAGCTCAGGCCGCCTCGCATGATATATCTGGAAAAACGGGGCAAAGTCGTTGGTCCGGAAGGCAGTCCAAATAGCCTCGTCAAGCTCGCGTTCGTGCGGGTTCAGCACTCTTGTGGGTTTTAACCGTGCACCGTTCACCGTGATGCCATTGGTTGTACTCTGTATCTCATCTGCAGTGTCCTTTTCCACCTGTTGCACAGCAGAAGCTGCCGACACTTGCAAATCCACGAGTCGGATGCCGTGCAGCTCCATCGTCTGCTTCTCCTTGATGTTCACGACGGACTGCAGGCCTCTGGAGCGCTGCATCTCCTCTTTTCGTCGCGCTTTGGAGAGACTCTGCTGCTGCTTTACTCTGGTCTCCGTCTGTTTGGATGCCGTGGGGTCCTTCTGGAACACGGGCTTCTTGGCCATCATGTCAGCGCGCTCGTCCTTGAGCGAGCGCGCCTTGCGCTTGAGTCTCTCGGTCCACTTGGCGCGTCCGGGCGCGATGGGTTCCTCCATCGTGTCAATGTGTTTGAACACGAAGCGCTTCTCGGTGGTCGAGAGCTTTGTGAAGGCCTGCAGCAGGTTCTGCGTCTCGGGTTTGGAGCGCTTCGAGTCCGGCTCACTGTGCACCACGAGACGCTCCATCGGGTCGTCCGTGCGCTTGCGCTTCAACCGGAGGAACACGAACGACGGCTTCTCATTGGCTGTCGCTTTGCCTTTCGACGCCTTTGGAGGTCTCGCCGCCGCAATTGACGGAGCTGCAGAGCGGCGAGCTGCCGGCGGAGGCGTCGACGTCGTGTCCACCATTTCTTATTGCCATCTCGAAGAGGCGGTTTCAAAAACGGATTTAGTGCGATGGGTAGTGTATGTGATGGCTACA
Source organism: Phytophthora ramorum (assembly GCF_020800215.1). Classification (NCBI taxonomy): domain Eukaryota; phylum Oomycota; class Peronosporomycetes; order Peronosporales; family Peronosporaceae; genus Phytophthora; species Phytophthora ramorum. The sequence goes on from NW_027150651.1 coordinate 2,603,012, forward strand.
TGTAGCCATCTTAAAATACCGCTTCAACTTGCAATGATGCTGGGAGCGTATTATTAGCGTGGGCGTTGGCTTTGCGTGTTGTGGTTAGTGCTGCAATTGACGGGAGAGGTCCAGCCAGCTGCTTTGAACGATGATCACGGTCGCGGTGGGCGATCAACGCCACGAAATGGACGCGAACGTGGCTGCCTCACCGCCAACGAAACGAAAGCCAAGTGCCAACGTGAAGACCAGCTTCCTTATTCGAACGCTGCCAAGAGAGTGCAACCCCACACCTGTTCCTACTGGAGGATTGAGTGCGAGTGCGTCTGGGTTGCTGTCTCCATTGAAGAACAAGCTCGGCGGCCGACAAGAAGCGGATCTCGAGATTCTGCAGCAGGATAATCCGTTTGACGACATCACGGAAGAAAAGTTGGTGTGTTGGAGGTTTTGTCTTTTGCAAGATTGTTGACGTTGGTGACTCATTTTGTGTTGGTGTTGCAGAAACAATTGACAGGGAGTCAAGATCTGGCGCGGGTGGCTTCACTGCAAATATCCATCGACTCAACAAAGCAGTCGGTTGAGGTCATTGGGGAGCTGTTACCAACGCTGCGGCAGCTACGATTACAGCAGAGCACCCTCAGTAGCTTTCGAGATCTGGGAACATCTCTTGGCTCTTTGCGCGTTCTTTGGGCGATGCACAGCCAGATATCAGACCTCGATGGCATTGGTGCGCTTATGAATTTGCAAGAGCTCTATTTGCAGCACAACAATGTGAGCGATATCACCCCGTTGGCGTTGCATGAAGAGCTTCGCGTCATTGGTAAGAGCCACAAATGAACAATAGGAAAAGGTTTGCTGGAGCTCACGATTGTGCATTTTGCTGACTTAATATCACACAGATCTGGAAGGAAATCGCGTCGCGGACATTGGTCAGCTTGAGCAATTGGGTGAGAAGAATTCGTACTTGCTATCGCGTGCCTTGCTGTTGATGCTGACGATCTTTTGTCGCTGATGGTCAGCATTTTGCCCGCAGCTGACATCGTTAAACTTGACTGGAAATCCTGTTGAGACCGTCGAGCAGTACCGACAGATTGCTGCCAACTTTGTTCCACAGCTTGCAGCATTAGACGACAGAGCTTTTTCTGACACAGAGCGAGCTAAACTTTCAGATGCAGAGATTGACGCTGCCCTTCTCAAACACCGCGAACTGTTCCAAGCAGATGCCACCCAGTGCGGAGTCAATTCAATATCCAACTCACGGGGACCTTACGAGAGCAGCAGTTCACGCCAGCTTTCATATTGCCCGAGTGCTGCCAGTATCAATGAGCTCCCGGTGGACTCCCCGCTCAGCGATGATTCAGGCAGCCGCCTCACTCACGGAACAGATATTGTGTTCGCTGGAAATGTCTCGAGTGCTTTGCGTCGACACAGATATGAGGCTGAAGCTGGATCAACGCATGATATGCATGGCTCAGTCAGAGACAGCTTCGAAGGATCTACTAGCTCTGTCGGATCGCGTCCTTCTTCAAGTCACGGAATGCTTGACCGTCCCAAAACGCCAGCACGGCGTATTTCCATCACTGATACTCTGGATCGAGCTCGAGAGCTGGACACGCACAAACACAAGTCACGTGACGCTGTCCTGGATGAGCTCAAAACGTGGCAGCTAGAAAGTGTCGGTACGTCCCAAGTGGGCGTTCCCCGTGACACCGACGAAGCACTTTACAATGAGGTAGACAGCTCGTCGACCTGCACCAGATCTCGAAGAAAAGGAAGTGTCGATGGTATCAATGGCAGTGACGCCGTTGCTACAGCAAATAGAGTTCGACTGGAGCGCCGACCAAACACTTCCGCTGGAGTTCTGCGTAATGGTATCAATGTGAGAGAAGCTTTTGTCGAAATGGCAACCGGAAAACGAAATGGCCCACCCAGACCAAGCTCTCGAGCAGGATCTGTAAAGCAACGCAGTTCAGCTTCGAGCTCTCCAGGTGTGGATATTCTCATCTTGGATGGCGGTGATGATTATAAGCGACCGTGCTCACCAATGAAAACGCCGCGGGGTATCTTTACTACGAACTCCAGTAGAAAAAATGCTTTGGGTCGCAATCACGAGTGGAATTTGGAGGTGCTCTCCCCGAAAGTGGACATTACTACCGCAAAGCGGCACCTGCCATCTTCGTTGACCAGTAAGCAACAGCTCGAGCGCTCGATAGCCTCTCGCAAAAGAGGTTCCGAAAAATTTAAGGGTGATGATGACGGTTCTAGTGACAGTGACGCCGACGATGAGTAAGTGCCGCGTGAGTATTCATTTGGTTGCTCGCTTGTCATTTCTCCCAGGAGGCATCTCTCCAGAATGTAACCAGTTGTGTTTTCCATTTCAGATCAAGCGCTAGTCCAGCCGTGGCGACAGGTTTCAGTTGCCCGACGCTAGTTCCCAAGACAGCGTTCTTCAATGTGGCTGAGAGTTTGAATGCGATTGAAAAGTGGCGAGACGAGATGGAGTACGATGCGGAAGACACCGAAATTCTGAGTGTTGCCAGTCTTCAACAAAGCTGTCTTTCACCTCGTAGCGCCGCTGGACCTGAGGTGGAACCCCCCAGCATCAGCATTCCAGGTCAAATCCATGCTGCCAGTGGCAACCAGCAGCACTCGCCCACACGTCATGACCTGAAGCCCGAGCTCGGGCCAGGAAACGTTGAGAGCGATCGCCATCTCGTCCAACTCTTGAACGAAAAACATGGTCAGCTGAAAACTCGAGACGGCTTCCGATCGTACTTCCGCGGCATCGAGGAGGAACGCTTAGAGGGTATTCTTCGTCAAGCGTTTGCTGACATTGGTAAGGTGCGGCGCCGAATGCAGCTCATGAGTGGATTCTTCAGCCATGAATTATAGTGCTGGCACCAACGAAAACAAAATACAACAAGTTATGGGCACAAGCAATGTCAAAACTTGTAGTATGAAGTAGTCCCCTGGTGTATTAGGGAAATAGGAGTCACGCCCCCGGTGCAGTATTTTTCCAATCGTGTCGCAGCCGATAGCCATTCAGCAGTCCAGCGCCCCCGCATCCACTCGCAACTGAACAAGTTGTTTGCTCCAATCAAGTTCATGGCGATAATTCACACCTACTCTACGCCAGCTTACGAGCGGTAGTCGGCATTGATGGCCACGTACTCGTGCGTAAGGTCAATGCCCAGCACTTGAGTCTCCTCTGAACCAACGCCAAGGTCAATCTCCATCTAGTCCAACAATGAGAACAGAACAACGTTTAGAATAAGCAACCCATCAGAATACGAAAAGCGCTTACCTCGACAAACTTTCCGTGTGGCGGGAAGTTGTGCGAGCTGGCATCGAGGCCGCCACGAGTGGGCTCGATCAGCATCGCATCGCGCATGTGCTCCACAAGCTTGGCCTCAATCTCGTCGTTGAGCACCATCTCACCGTTCTCGAAGATAATAACGCCACCCATGTGAATCTTCATGCGACGTGTGATATCCACGTCCTTGTGGTGCAAGCCCATGTACTTCCCCACCGCCATGACCAAACGGCCCACGTTCGGGTCGTTGCCAGCGACGGCACACTTCAGGAGAGGCGAATTTACGACCGACTTGCCGACACCCTTCGCCATCTCCTTGGACAGAGCGCCACGCACGCGCACCCGCATCACGTGGTGTGCACCCTCGCCGTTTCGCACAATATCCTCGCTGAGTCCCAGACACACCTCGTGCAGCGCCTTCTTGAACTCATCTAGCTGGCTCATGTCGAAGGGGATTTGGTCCGAGGACACGAGAGTCACCGTGTCCGACGTGCTCTGGTCCGTGTCAATGCTGAGAGAGTTGTACGTGTCGCCAACCACCTCCGTCAGCAGCTGACGCAGCACGTCACGCGGGATCGACAGATCTACATCAAAAGCCACAGAAAAGTCAGTACAAGTCGAACACGTTAATCCTGAACAGCCAGGACGCACCGGTGAGGATGTAGGACAGCATCGTAGCCATGTTGGGCTCAATCATGCCAGCACCCTTGGCAATGCCGACGATGCGTCCGCCGCACACGTCCATGGAGCGGATCTTCGGATACAAGTCTGTCAACAAGCAGCAAAACAATCAGTTAACAATCTACGAAACCTCTATAAAAACCAGCTAATGCTTACCTGTCGTCATGATTCCCTCGGCAGCAGGCAGCACCGAGTCGGACTGCAGGCTGTTGACGAGCTTGGGGAGGTTCTCCACCATGGCTTCCACGGGAATGCGCCATCCGATGACGCCCGTGGAGCAGGGCAGCACCTGAGCGCCGCCCTCCAGCCGCAGGTGCTTGGCCAGGCTCTCGCAGACCTCTTCGGCGTCTGCAACGCCGCCGCCACTGGCGCACACGTTGGAGATCTTGTTGTTGACGAGGATGGCGCCCAGCGTGGGCTCGTGCAGCCGCTTGCGCCCCACGAGCACGGGCGCCCCGGGGAAGGCGTTCTGCGTGAAGACGGCGGCGAAAAGCGACGTGGGTTGCACAGGCTTGATGAGCGTCAAGGTCATGGTGGCCGGCAGGTGGGGCGCCTCTCGCGGGATGAAGTCCAGCTTGGTGGTGCCCACGGAGAAGCCCCAGGGCAGGCGGCTTTGGTGCGTCTGCAGGTAGTCGGTGTATTCGTGGCGCGATTCGAATACGAACGGGTGGCCGTGGGTGGACAGGCAGCGAGCCTGCAGCAGCGCGCGCGGACGCGAGAGCGATGACATGCGAAGGAGCGACATGGCGACGAATGCACTCGGGGGGACGCCGCTTTTCGTCTTGTGGGCCAGTGAACCAAAGATCGCCAGATATTAGTCCAAGTACGTGGCCGATTGACGCAAAATTTGGCCCCAACGTACCAAATCATATAATTTTGCTCCCATCGTCCAATATGATCGACGGAAACGAGTCGGAGGCCGGCTCGGACGCGCCGCCGCCACCTCCGCCGCCTCCTCCTCCCCCGCAGTCGCGTCCTGCGCAGCCGCTCAAGCCCAAGAAGAAGAAGGACTTCCGAGAGATTCTAACGCTATTCCACGAGGAGGAACAGCCGGACGCCACCACGACCAAACGCGTCTGGGCGGCGCTGTGGCAGACGACGCTGGCGGAAGCGCAGGACGAGCACAAGCGGCGGCGGCAGCAGGAGCAGCACGGACTTAAGCGCAAGAAAGGGGGCGAGCATGACCATACGCCAATGAGAGGAGCGCCAGGATCGCTCTCGAGACACGGCAGCATGGTCCAGGACCACCTCAAACGAGCACGACAGGTGCAGATTCTATTGCTAAGCTTTCCGGGATTTTTAAACGAGTTTTTCACGAATTTTTGTGTTTTTAGGGCTCTTCGGCGAGCACGGACTCATCCGAGTCCATCAAGGCTGGGAGACTGGGCGGTAGGTTCCCCAAGAACGCCCCGAAAGGGTCCAAACTCCTGCAGAAGTTTGGCGGCAGGAACTAGAACAGTGTTGCGTTATATATTGAGGTGCCATGAGAGTGAAACTGGCAAAAGTTAAGCTCAGCAGATGACGGATTCGAGAGACTGTTGTTATCGATGACGTACTTGTAGGCTGATGCGCTTGTTTCGTGGTTAAAGCATCCCAGACGCATGAGTATCTCTATGTATGTGCGGTGGGCTGTTAGATAGGCCTACTCCTACTCCTAGTCACGTTGTCCGGCGTTCCTGAAGGTAGACTGCCTATGCCTCCCATTCCAGAATGATACGTGAAGTACGAGTCTGCCGCGCCGAATGTAGAGCCCAAACACATCCTTAACCACACGATCGCGTTCTTGACCGCACATCTTGCGGTGCTGAGAGCAATCCTACAGGTATTTCCTAGCCACTCGCAGGTACAGCATTCACGGCGCTGAGGGGGAAACGACGAGCAGAACGCACAAGTGAAAATGTGGCAACAGAACAGTCAATCAATGAATAAATACATTCCAGCGAAGTTTCATCAACCTCATCAACTCAACCAACGCTGGCGCGTGGAGGCTTATCTCCATTGAGCCCCCTCGATTTCTGCAAAAACCTCCTAGCAGCTGCCTGGGCAACTGGACTCGACAGCAGTGACACACCAGCACCGCTAGCACGGCCCTCTTCACGGTCACCTGAGCGCAAGTCGCGTAGTAGCTCTCCGAACCCGCGTCCGTAGCTTAAGTCACTCGAGAAGACGTACGCCCGCCCCTCTCGTTCGAACAGCCTGCCCAGCGTAGAATCCACGCCTCGGGGCCGCTTCGAAAAATATATTGGCACAATCGTCTTGCCCTTGTCTTCAGCAAACGCCAACTGGTCACTCACCAGCTCCGTCTTCACACTTCGCTCCGAAAGCACGACCAGGAAAACCGAGCTCTGCAGGATAGCATCCTTCGCTGCCAAGATGCGCTCCTTGGTGCTGGAGACATTAGTCATTGAATCCACCACAAACGGCAATTGATGACGACGCAGCTCCGTGCACAAGCGCGTCACAAAGTCGCGATGGCAATCGCCGTGCGATACGAAGATCGAGAATGTAGGACCTCCTCCAAACGTACTCCGCCTCCCACTACCGCGCACGACCACGGCATTCACTATATCATCCAACCGACGATGCTTGAGCGTTGAAGTCCTTACTATTGGTTGCGTGTACCTACTTGCCATCGTTTGAGCAAGTTCTCGACTGCCTTCCAACCGATGCATCTCAACCTCGTCACGCAATCCGTCAATGAGACTTCTGAGGCTAGCCTGAAACTTGTCCTCATCAATTTCAAACTTCAAACGGTCCATGGACGATGAATCCGACGAGGTAGAACTGTTGTCGCTAACTTCTGGTATTTTGGCATGACTGGAAGTCACGGCCTGGCCGAAAGGCACAATCTGTCGCGTGAAAACAAATACCTGCAACTCTTCAGACATTTTGACGGCTTCACACGATATTGGCACCACCGGTACTTCGTGCTGCTTAGCAAATGCAAGCTCATCCATACACAGTATGCTCTGCGCATACCCATTTGTGAGCATGCACACGATAGCAGAAGCGTTCTTCATCACCCCCAGCGATTCTTCTGATGCACCACCACCCTCGTTACCCACAGCATCTTCGTGTTCATCGCGCATATACACTGTCATGAAGTTTTGTTCAATACCAGCCTTTACACGCTCAGCAAAACCGCGAAACACCGGGTCGAATGATAACACAACATCGACACAACCACCTGCGATCTTGACTACGTACTGTAGTTCAGCCGACGCGCAGCACTCGATAGCCCGACGTCCATCCCCATTCAGCGCGTACAGGTCAGCTTTACCTTCGACTAGTAGAGACAGCGCAGTCTCCTTATAACCGAGCCGCAATGCAATGTGGAGAGGAGTCTCCTCCATTTCATTTGGGACAAGTTCACTGACATCCGCGCCAAAACGGACAAAGAGTTCTACGCAATCTCCTCGAAGTAGACCCCCTTCCACAGCAAACGCTAGCGGGGTCATTCCGTCATGGTCCAATTGCAAATAGTCTGCATCCACAGCGAGGAGCTCCTCTACTGCTCCAGGATAGTTGTGGCGAGCTGCCCAGTGCAGAGGTGTCCGTCCATGACTGTCCTTAGCATTGACATCAGCACCGTGTTTCACAAGTTCACTGATGACACGCTGTCTTCCCATCACAGCAGCCCAGTGAAGAGGCGTACGACTGTGGGCGCCTCGCTGAAACTCGCCTAAAACATCTGGGCTAATGCCCCACGACAGCAAATGGTTCACGGCAGCAAGGTTTCCTGCAGCGGATGTTTCGTGCAGCGGGGTGAGCGCAACATCAGCTCCCCATTCCTCTAGCACTGCGGCCAGCTCGCGACGGCCCGATAACTGCGCTCGTTGAAGCACAGTCGTGCTGGCAGCGTTACCAGACCCCGGAACTAACAGAATGTTGGCTCCGTGCCTGATGAGACTTTCGACGACGTCGGCTGAGTCAGCTAAGAAAATCGGGGTGACACGCATCGAACGAGAGAAAAAGCTGGACCGCGCAATGATGTCCAAGTTGGCCCCATGCTTCACCAGGAGATCAATGACCTGCGTGTGGCCGTGCAAAGCGGCCACATGCAGAGGTGCTCCCAGTATATGCGTCACTTTCTTCACTCGCAGCTGACACAGCTCGTACAGCAGCTCCAAATTAAACGTGGCGCCAGATATTTTATCGAGAAAGTTCGGGTTCAGCCCTGCTTCAAGTAGCACCGAAACGACTCGAACATCGCCAGCTCGACACGCCACGTGCAGAGGGTTCTGCGTTCGATGCGAGAACATCCAACATACCAGTGACGGCGTAGTGTACATTCGATTGAGCAGCATATCCAGCTGCACCTTGGATCCGAGTACGTGTTCAGCGCGCTCCAGCAGTTTCTCCACTGCTGCACAATTTCCGCTCGCTGCAGCGTCGTACAGCGCGCCACGCAGCTGCCTCTCGACCGTGCGCACGGTACTCGGCGTCGTGGCCCACGGATGCAGTTCCTGGTTCAGCGTCAGGTACGTATCCACATGGTTTGCCTGGAGAATGGGTGTGTTGACTCCATTGGGAGCGGAGTTTCTATCGTCACTTCCGGCAGTAGCATTCCCCCCGGCCAGTGCCGTCGGAGCCACTGCCATCAACTCATCTTCTTCCAGCCCGGCTCCAAGCTGCAACTGCTGATGGGCGCGCAGCTTGTCGAACTGCTGAGTATGCAGCGCGATGGTGAGAATGGCCAGCAGCGTCACATACGACACGGGGTCCGTCCAAATGGCCCACACGCCTTCCTCCGTGAGGTCTCCGAAGGCCCAGTACACGCCCAGCATGAGTACGACGATCCACGTGAGAGAGACCGTTTGCACCACCACAATAGCTTCGAACACGGCCAGCGTCAGTGTGCGCTCCAGCGTCACGCCAGGCCCATCGAATGCTGAGCGGGTGAGCGAGAAGGAGCTCACGGCGCGCGAGCCCAGCAGCTGCTCGCTCGTGGTGGCTGCGGTCGTAGACGTCTCCACAATCGGCTTTTCGGCCTCGTGAACGCGGTAGAGCGGCACGAAGGGCATCGCCGCCAGCCCCAGCGACACGTTGAGCGCCTGCAGACCGAGCCAAGTGTCCAGCACGAAGCCCTGCTTGCTGGAGAACCAAAGCAGCAGCAGTGAGCCCAGCGACAGCAACGACGTGCAGGCCACGCGCCACGTGTAGTAGGAATTGGACCACTGCAGGTAGGCGTCGGCGCCGCGCCAGCCCCCGCGAGCAGGAGGCGTCGCGTTGGAAGCCATCGCGTGTCGGAATGATGCTCAACTCATCGAAATCCTGTGAACACGCATAAAAGGTAGTAAATGCGAATTTGAGAGGGGATGACAAATTCCGACCAATAAGAGAAGAGCAGCTGCCAACGGGTCGAATTCCAATGCATTTGAATAAGACTGGCTTGTGTTTTGTATGGGATTTCTCGGACGAACGCGGTGGACTATGTCAAGCCATGTGTGCCATTGCTATATGTATTATGTGCTCATCAAAAATACTTTAGATGGCCACTAAGGCTCCACGCGATCCTTCGGAGAATGCTTGGTAAACACGCACCATACTCACATGTCCCGAAACGAAACCGCCCACGATTGGTGGGATATTTAGCCAATCGCAGTCGGCTAAAATCAGCCCGACCTGTCTGACGAAAGCAGCCAGAAACTCCGCAACACAGACAATTCCCACTGTAGCAAAGCTTGAGAGTCATTTTCCGGCATACAAAAGGCGGTCGTTCAACCAATCAACCGAACGTCCGAACGCGACTTTCACAAGGAAGAAAGCAGGACCAGAAGGAGCGCACACGTTGCACGCGCAGCGCTCTGTCGGACCGTCGACAGCGCCAGACCGCAGGGGCTAACAGCAGCAACAGGCGCAGCACACGTAGATCTCCGTTTGAGCTGCTCGCACCGACAGCAGACCCGTAAAGCAGCAGGAACAGGTGGACAGGCAGGTCATGGCCAAACGCATTCGAGTGACCAAGCCGGACGCGCCCGTGGGCTTCGTAGACGTCGCCACGACGTCCCCAGTGCTGATCAACACTGCGCCCAAGGGAAAGGCCCCCACACCTACGAACGCCGAGGGGAAGCACGTGATGCTGCCCGCGTTCCTGTCCAAGACGTACGAAATCTTCAGTATGCCCGAGTTCTCGCACGTGTGCGGTTGGAATGCCAACGGAGATACCATCATCGTGTCGCAGCTTGAGGCCTTCGTGGCTATGGTGCTGCCGCGCTTCTTCAAGCACCGCAACTTCCCGTCTTTCGTGCGCCAGCTCAACCTCTACGGCTTCCACAAGACGGTGCTGGATTCAAAGCGGCTAGAGTTCCAACACCCGTACTTTAAGCGCGGGCGGCCGGACCTGCTGCACCACATCAAGCGTAAGGTTTCCAACAGCAGCCACCACAACCAGCAGCTCGTGAGCACGTCGATTCAGGTGGGTTGATTGGCGACATGCGATCGATTCGTTGGGTGATGTTCTAATGTCTGGTTGAGTATTTTGAGCAGAACTCGCGACTTGATGCGCATCGGGAGATTTCCGACACGCTGCTGCGGGAGATGAAGGAGCTGCGGCAGCGCAGCGACGCCATGGAGAAGCGTCTGCGTGACCTGGAGATTGATAACGCGGTACGGGCGACCGGTTCCAGAATATTAGACAGTGTAGCTATTGCAGGGGCTGATTATTTTTTTGCTGCGATAACAGATTGTGCGGAGCGACAACGTGAAGTTGTGGAAGCACCTCGAGTCAGCGAAGGACAAGCAGCTCATTATGCAGGAGAAGATGAAGAAAATCATGTGGATTCTGTTTCAGATCTACCGAGGAAAGCAGCAGAATCTCCCCAAACTTTCTGGCAACGACGTTGCGGGTGCTGTTGTCAGCGAAGAGTAAGTGCCGAAGGCGTGTTTCTGCCAAATGGAGTATGCAATATGTGACTAACCAGTTTTTGCTGCTGTGTGGTGTTTGCATTTCGCGCCTGCTAAACGTTGGCTTCGAACTACCAGTATGCTTGGACCAAAGGAATTCCGTGATGTGTTACGTTTCTTGGCGATGGATGACCCCCCTTTGTTGCCTGGGTCCTCGGCGAATGTAGCCACAGCTGCGCCAAGCTCTCGGAAGCGTAAATTTGTCGAGGTGCCACCGGATGTTGGCGACAGCTATAAACTAGGTACAGTTGAAGACACCTTGTGATCGATCAAATTTGTTGTACTCACTTGATACTGTTTATTTTCAGATGTAGAACCATCTTCTGTCGTCGAGGTACCGAGCGAGGTGGAAGATCTCAACCCCTTTGCCATGACTGTTCCTTCCAACAAGCTTCCTGTGGCACACCAAGATGGAGGGCAGAACAACATCCTAAGCATTTTCTCCCCGATCAATGCGATGAACAACAGTGTGCCCAGCATTGACCCAATGCTCGGTGGATTCCTCACAAATGGTGTGGAGACGGTGCCTAGCATTTCACAAACAAGCGCATCTGCACCGACTGCATCGACACCGATTGAAGCGGCCCCTACTGGATCGGCATCAACCGTATCAACCCCGGATGAAGGCGCACCTGTTGCCAGCAACAGGGACTGTACTCCAAGTGACTCCACGGTCGCGTCGAATGGTACTGCCACAGAGCCGTCGGCGGATGCAAACAATCAGCTGGCTTTTTTGGACGAAGAGCTGCCTCTGCTGCCTGACTCTCACTACAACTTCACCGACGGCGAACAGGTACTGTAACACATCCTGTGGTTATGGTTGTTTGCATGATTACCTTTTTGTGGATCACTGTGTAATGGGGTGTCTTGTTTTGGACTGCGCATTAGCAGGCAGTGATGAAGAAGCTCGAGGATTTCGAGACGTCACTACTGGACGAATACGACGTCAGCTGCCTCGACACGTTGCTACAGGTGGGTTCTAATAGGTTTTGTATATGTGATTTTCTCTGGGAGAACATTTACTTAATCTGCTTCTGTTCTTCATTGTTGTTTTTACGAACAGCAACTGAAAAGCTCTGGTAGCGGCGACAAATCAGCCAGTGTTTCAGTGGCAGATCCGGAGGAGGTTGTGGTGGGACCAACCAACGCGACCCCACACGATGCGTAATGGAGACTTATTGCGGACCAAAGTCAGCTACCATTGCGACAGTGCTCATGCTCCGGAAGCTGGTGGTGGTGATTGCGAGCACCGCCTCATCGAAGAAGTTACATATCCACGTACATGTCAAGCGAGTTGCCGCGTGCGCGTGTCGTCACTGGTAGGAGTTGCCCAGCGCTGCAGCGATGCATGCGTGTCACTACTCTTATCGACTGATAGACAAGCGATTGAACACGTCGACTCGCGTCTCCTCGCCCGGTATAGAAACAGATCGAGTGTCAAAAAGTCAAGAGAAGATCAAGCGGAGCGAGATCGCGACGCGAAACCAAGAGAAACGGAGACGAGTTCGTACGAACAAACAGCCAACAGTTGATGCGATAGGCATTCGACGGCAGCGAACGAGCGCTCCGAAACGATGACGAACCCATACATGCGGCTGTTTTTATTTATGCGCAAGAAGCGAGAATCGAGACAACCTAAAACGAGAACAAGAAAAATGGCTCTTCATGTTGTACTACTGGACTTCATCCTCTAGGTGTTGGTTCTTGGCGGCGACTAGTAGCTTTATGCCCTTCTAGTTCACTGCGAAGCCGTTGGATCTCTTTGTCCTTCCGGCTCAGCTCCAGTTGCGCCGTAACGAAGAGAGTTGAGATGTTGGTCTCCAGTTGCTTGTTGGCGGCACCGAGCTGTCGGTTCTGCTCCTGCAATTGCGCGAGCTCATCTCTAAGTCGCGAGTTCTCCTTCTCCACTTGAGTCTTGAGATCCAGCGCCTCCTTCTTCTCCAACGCGCTCGTGGACGTGTCTAGGTCCCCGTACAAGTCCTCCGTGCTCATTGTCGCCAATTCGCTAGTGACGCATACAAACTCCCAGCTACAACGCGTCGGATTTAGTCGGAAACCGGTCAATTGAGACCATGGACTCGCGGTGCATCAAGTTCTGGGAGGATGGTCAGGTGCTGGTGGCCGCCATCTCCGGCGCGGCACGGGTGGACCAGACGCAGGGCAAGATTTTCAAGGAGCTGCGAACCATGAGTCGCTTTGTGCAGCGCAACCAGAGCCAGCGCTTCAGCGACGCGGCGCAGCAGAAGCTCGTGGACTGTGTGGGGCACTACGTGGGACTGGGCAAGCAGGGAGGCGCCATGCTGCCAGTGGCAGAAGCCACGTTTCAAACTGTGAAGGATGGTTTGGCCATGCCGTTCAACGTGTTTGGCACCAAGCACAAGAAGCGGTTGCTCAAATGGTACAACGAACTTATTACCATCGTAGGCGGAGACGCGGACGCGGCAATTGCTGGAGAAGCTGCCAAGCCGAACATCGAGTGGGGCGTCATGGACATTGACGAGGACGGGTTCCTGTCACTCATGCAGGTAGAAAGCGGAGACACAAACGAGAGCTTCCAGGTACAAAAGAAGAGCGAAGAGTACAAACAGATCAAAAAGGCGCTGGAGAACAACGAAGTTACGGTCGTCACCAACGGCGACGACATCGTGGACATACGCGTTGAAGGAGACTAGATGGAAGAAAGCTTCCTACTTGCATGGTAGAGCATAATTAAGAGTAGTCAAAATGCGTCGAACGTTGATCCCATCTGACGTTGTGCTTACGGTGTGATGTTGCACAGTTAAAACGGACTGGCAGCACCAGTCTTGTCGCGACTCTCACTCCACGCCTTGGCGATCGTGCGCTTCATCTCGTCGTCTCCTTCGTCGTACATGTTCTGCAACCAAAGAGGAATGAGTAAATCTGGAGTACATGCATCTCAAACACATTACAAAAACAACGCACCTTCATCATATCCATGATTCCAGCAGACGGGTCGCTGGTGTCGGGCTTGCTGGTCTTCACCGGGTTCTTGGCCGTGAGATTCATCCATGTGGTGTCCTTGTCAGCCTTGTACAGTGAGACTGTAACGCGGTTCTTCTTGGCGCGGATCGAGCTCTTGGCAGGGTCAATCTCTTTCTCCAAGTGCTGCTTCAACAGACTACAAGCGACAACAAAAACCCACAAGAACCTCGTCAGATGTATTCTTCTCACTCCAATTGACCACAACGCACCGGTAGTTCTTGCCATCTAGTCCAATAATCTACCGAACAAAACCACCACCATTAAGTCAGCTACTCCTCATTACCCATGTTATCCCCATCGAGAAAATCACGAACCTTGAGGTCGAATGACGTCTTGGTGAAATGGCACGTGATGTTCTCCTTGGGCAGGTCACCGACGCCGTCGATGCCCGACATAACATAGACCGCCACCTTATGCTTGCCGTAGCCGTCGTCCTCCCAGCCGAAGCGACTGATCTCCGTGAACGTGGTTTGGTCGCCGGCCACTGGCTCCACCTTGCGAGCCGCCACCTTGACGGGCGCCGGCTGCACGGGCGTCTCCGCCTCATGGTGCGGCTTGGCGGCCTTCAGCACCTTCTGCTTGCGCTGCAGCAGCTGCTCCAGGTCGTGGCGGTTGCCGGCCGTCTTGGTCTGCGCCAGGAGCGTCTGCAACTCCGCCACTTCAGCCGCCAGTTCGCTCATGATATCCTCAATAAATCCAAATCAGCAAATTTACTGCCAGCAATCGGTAAATTCTAGAACGACACATATATTATACTCAGGACTATTTTAAACTTGATGTCAGTATGTCTAGCTTCAATGAAACTATGAAGACATATGTTTAGGGTGTCATATTATATTAGTGTACCCACTACGCTTTTCGCGCGCGACAGCATGGACGGAAGCGCCCTCGACTCGGTCTCTGCTGAGGCCTCTGGGGGCGTCCCGCTCGTGTCTCCGCCGGCTATAGACGTGGTCGGTCCCTCTGCTGCGCCTGGTAGCGCAGGACCGGTCACCACGGGCCTTGTACAGCCCTCTCAACGAGCGTTTCGTTCGACTCCCAACTCCACGCCCAAGGGATCCCCAGCGCGGCTCACAGAGGCGTCAATGGCTCAGTACGGACAGCAGGAGGTGAAGCAGACGCCCGATCGGCCGGCGACGCCAGAAACCGCGTCTTCGGGTTCTTCGCAGCGATCAGGAAGCGACGCGTCCGAGGGCGAAAAAGGCGGCGACAGGACGCAAAATAATTGCCCAGGAGACGCTAATATGCTACAAGATGGCAGGAGTGATGGTAGCAGAGTGCAACAGATGCAGGTGGCAGGGTGGATGGCAGGGCAAGGAGTTTCAGGACAGACCAACGGCGTTTTTGCTGTTGCGGCGGCGCCTGCTGCTCCTGTGCCTACAAAGAAGCCCAAGAGGTGGTTCGATGTCATCCCGATGGTACTGCAGAACTTCAAGGCGCACGACCAGGAGCAGGTTAAACGTACGCGATGGATAATGTTGGGATATTTGTTGGATTTTTGCTGACGTAGCTCTTGTAATCTGCCATTTGGGTGTGGGGCTTTCAGAACTGGCGCTGCCGCAGTGTGTGGTGTGTAAACTGTGCGAGAAGGCTCAAAAGGCGGAGGTCAAATGTCGACAGGATGACTGCAAACTGGTTGACCAACCTTTGTGCTCGAGATGCTGGGAAACCTCCCATTCTTCAGACGAGAAGAAACAGCACCGGCAGCTTCCCACAGCAAGTGAGTCATTTTCTTCTTCTTGGTTTGTAATGCTGCTGTACGCTAATCCATTTTTCTGATAAAGTTTGCCAACAGTGCGAGGTGGATCGAATTACCTTTTGGTGTGCGGATTGCGACCTGAAGTTTTGTCAAGTGTGTTTCGATCGAATCCACAGTGTAACCAAGACGAAAATCCATCGCAAAGTAGCCTCAGAAGGTACGTTTATCGCTGCAAACTATTCACATGCGGTCGAGTTACGCCGGAAAGTGCTTACTGTTTGCATGTTGTTAATGTCAACAGATGCACCTGGAAGCTGTTTGGTAACATCGGACTGGTCGGAGCCCTTTCAGAATGCAATTATGCAGATGATTGCGGCGCGGAAGCATCCACCTCCGGCTTCGGCTGGCAGTGGAGGGGATTCCATCGGTGGAAAACGAAAGCGGGATATTGAAGTAATCGTTATTGACGACGATGACGATGAAGATTTTGATGATGCAAGTGCGCCCCCTATCAGCAATGGAATTTCCGAGCAGCATGCTCAAAATACGCAATATGGCATCAACACTGGAGCAGAGAATGTGGGAGTAGAGAATGCATTAACGCGTTCCAATGCAGTATTCTCGCAACTCCAAATGCCGAACCAGGCTGTTCCTAAAAGCACATTGTTCGAGCCCCCAGTTATCCAGAACGCTATGATAGAGCCTATTCCGTTTCCTCAGGAGCTGGGAACCGCATCGTCATCGCTATCATCGTCTGCTGAATTTGGATCGGCGCAGACTAGATCTGTTGGCACAATATCGTCAATATCAACCGGAAACAATACAGTGAACATCAACACAAACGCGGGGAGCTCGCAGTGGAACAACGAAACAAGTCAATTTGCAGCATCTGCCTCCATGGGATCAACAGGTTATACCGGCGGGATGATGAGTGTAACACCGAGCTCGACACCGGCTTCTGTAAGCATGGCAAATGGAGTGTGGTCGACAAATTCTGCCATTAGCACAGATTTGGCCAGCACATCCAATTCTGGCAATCTTTTGCCACTCGGGGGTGCAGTTTTTGCGGAGAATGCGCTGGTTGATTCTTTGATAGACCGCTATCATGAGATGAACCAAAATGTAACCAATATGGAGCTGCAAAGCGAGCAGCTGACCAGACAGATAGCAGTCGCAACGTGTCAAGGTCCGTACGCAGCAGGATCCATAATGGGCATGCTAAACAAGTTGCAGCCTGTACTGGAGGCAGCAAGAGAACGACGCGACAAGTTTTTGATCGCGATGATTATCCAGTCGAACGACATCATGGCTGCTGTGCGACTTCTGCGCTTGACGGAACTCGGTGATGTACCTCAGGTTCCCATGATTAGCCACCGGAAGTGCCTGCAGATATCCAACGAGATCAATCAGCACAAGAAGAAGCTCCTCGAACTGAATCAGCAGCTGAGTGAGACGCTTAACCTGTCTAATGTTGTAAGTTCCAACTGGGAGAACACGCTTATTCGAACTACCAGTGGCAATATTCAGATGCATGAGAAGAGCATCAAGAAGCTGAAGAAGGACCGCGAAGTGGAAATTGTGCGTATTGTACAGTTCAGCAACAATATCCGCGTGACACTGAAGCTGGCGTTTCAGCGTTCTGTGGAGATACGACGCCAGCATCAGCAACAGCAGCAGCAGCAACAGTTTCAGCCGTATGGATAGTTTTGCTATCCAGACGTCACGCGAGACTGAAAAGCGAGGAGCGACAACGATGTAGGCAAAAGACCAATTATTTAAGTGGCAAATGAATGCACCAGTGTCAACCGTGCCGATACACAAGGAATCCAATCTGCCCCAGAAAGAAGTACAGCATCCTGCGAGCAACACATGGTAATGCATGAATTCGAGCTAACTTTTGCATAAGATAGCAGGTGAACTCACTTTTTGACCTCATGCGAGACGAAGGAGCCGAAGGACTTACCTACAATGACATGCCACGCACCTCCCTGGGTCTCTTCGATTTCGTGCTTGATTTGCTGCGCAACCTCCGTGAAGTGGTTCTTCTCGCCCTTGTACAGTGCTTTGAGCGCATTGGTGGCGCTAGTGAGGATGAGCTCCTCCAATTCCTTGGTTGTGTCTTGGTACACGATGCGCAGGCCACCGACAGACACATCGTCCTTCTTTTGAGCCTTGGACATGACTTTGATCGCCGAGTTGCTGTATCTTTTTCTGTAGGAAGTCGACTTGTGCACGACCGTTGGTATCCAATCGAGACTTGCTAATTCGAGCAAGTTGGCATTTAGTTGCCGCTAACGAAACGAAGATGTCAAGGGGCAAGGACATTTTCGAGCACCTGGTGCGGCAAACAGTGCATACTGTGCTGTTCAGCGATACATCGGATCAGCACCATGAATCTGCAAACGATTCTGTTGTCATAGTTGGTCGAAGCGACACTGAGCAAAATGCTGTCGAGACGGCAACCGCCATGGAGATTCGCTCTGATACGCTTCTGCATCGACTAATTCACAACTACGACAACCATACTGAAAACTCATCTGAAGACGAGAGGGGCAACAACGCTGATGTTATCAGTTGCACAGCATGGATGAAGGACTGTTTGAACTGGTCCATCGAACGACTCAAGACTGAGAAAGCTTTAATCAAGCAGTACGTGCAGGAGCATCGACGAAAGCGTGCTGAGGACTGTCACAAGTCTCCCGAGATGCCTGCTGATAACTTCACAATTCACGAGGCATATGCACTGCTCAAGCTTTTTCTCCTTGAGCGGGATCCCGACTATCGACAGTGCCTACTGCAATCCATCGAGTGCGACAACTCATTCTTGCCATCTCTCCATGTACAGCTCACACTGTACGCGGCGTACTTCGAGCGCACCAACGGAAGACCGGTACGACCGTGATGGTATATGCAAGTGTAGTCTCTTATTCAACTTCCGTTTGGCATCCATATTGTAGATCTCCCTAAAAACTGACGTGGAGCCTATCCAAACGCTCTATGAGTTCTTCCTCGCCCACCACTGCGCGTCCGAGTAACAGCTAGCCAAGTAAGAAACAAAATGTACTGTCTCGCATTCGTGGTGCTGTATCGCTGTATCTTGGAGCAACCTACAGGTAGGAG